>NC_060120.1:464156746-464845496 GCF_021461395.2 Schistocerca americana | reverse complement strand
TCATTCTGGAAACATCCCCTAGGCTGTGGCTAAGCCATGTCTCCGCAATATCCTTTCTTCCAGGAGTGCAAGTTTCGCAGAAGAGCTTCTGTGAAGTTTGGAAGGTAGGAGACGAGGTACTGGCTGAATTGAAGCCGTGAGGACGAGTCGTGAGTCGTGTTTGGGTAGCTCAGTTGGCAGAGCACTTGCCCGCTAAAGGCAAAGGTCCCTAGTTCGAGTCTCGGTCCGGCACACAGTTTTAATCTGTCAGGAAGCTTCATATCAACGCACACTCCGCTGCAGAGTGAAAATCCAATTCTGGATAACGATACGTAGTTTCCCGTCTTTTTATTATAAAAAAATCGGATCAAAAACGACACATTTTCGGGAGATCCATTTACGTAAAGCAGTTTATATTTATAACGTGCGCTATAATAAGAAACCACCAAGTACATTTAATTTCATATACATTATCCAATATGGAATCTCCTAAGTTCTGCTTGTGGTGTAAAAGCGATGCTGCATCCCACTGGTCAAGTTCCTCTCCGCGAGGCACAAGTCTGAAGTGGTAGACTCTTCCTTTCACGCTCTGTAACGTATTGAACTACGGAACTGCACTCTGTGACGTCACTAGCTCCCTGTTCACGAACGTTTCCACGTCACGTGAGAGGACGACCCTAGCCCTCGTTATCGGGCTGTGGGGCGGTTTGCGGGTTGCGGGCAGGCCGCGTGGCGGTGGCGGTGGTCACGGCCGCGTGAGGCTGGCGCGCGGGGGCGGAGCTGACCTTGCCAAGGATGCGTGACGTCAGCGGAGGCCGCTCGGAAGGCGGCAGGGTCGGCGGCCGCAGCGGCGGCGGCAGCGGCACTCCGGCAGCTGAGCCAAAGGGGCCGGCAGCCGAGCCTCGGGCCGCGCGTCTGTGCGCGGCGCAAGCGGTATAGTAGGCAGCCTCATGTGCGTCTTCTTGCTTTCGCTGCGCGTTCACTGATCTATTAGCCTACGACCGACTACCCACACAAAATCCATTTCTACAGTTTATTTTTCACCTGTATATCTTGAAAGTTGCTTGTCAAACGGCCACATTCAGTCTGTCAATAATGTCATTCAGCAGCTCCCGAATTTATCTTTGCTAATACCCTGTGAGCGAGATGTATGAGACAGGTGAAACACCCTCAGACTTCAAGAAGAATATAATAATTCCAATCCCAAAGAAAGCAGGTGCTGACAGATGTGAAAATTACCGAACAATCAGTTTAATATAATAAATCACGGATGCAAAATACTAACGCGAATTCTTTACAGACGAATGGGAAAACTGTTAGAAGCCGACCTCGGGGAAGATGAGTTTGGATTCCGTAGGAATATTGGAACACGTGAGGCAATACTGACCCTACGACTTATCTTAGAAGCTAGAATAAGAAAAGGCAAACCTACGTTTCTAGCATTTGTAGACTTAGAGAAAGCTTTTGACAATGTTGACTGGAATACTCTCTTTCAAATTCTAAAGGTGGCAGGGGTAAAATACAGGGAGCGGAAAGCTATTTACAATTTGTACAGAAACCAGATGCCAGTTATAAGAGTCGAGGGGCATGAAAAGGAAGCAGTGGTTAGGAAGGGAGTGAGACAGGATTGTAGCCTCTCCCCGATGTTATTTAATCTGTATATTGAACAAGCAGTGAAGGACTCAAAGGAAAAATTCGGAGTGGGTATTAAAGTCCATGGAGAAGAAATAAAAACTTTGAGGTTCGCCAATGACATTGTAATTCTGTCAGAGACAGCAAAGGACTTGGAAGAGCAGTTGAACGGAATGGACAGTGTCTTGAAAGGAGGGTATAAGATGAACGTCAACAAAAGCAAAACAAGGATAATGGAATGTTGTCGAATTAAGTCGGGTGACGCTGAGGGAATTAGATTAGGAAATGAGACGCTTAAAGTAGTAAAGGAGTTTTACTATTTGGGGAGCAAAATAACTGATGATGGTCGTAGTAGGGAGGATATAAAATATAGACTGGCAATGACAAGGAAAGTCTTTCTGATGAAGAGAAATTTGTTAACATCGAGTATAGATTTAAGTGTCAGGAAGTCGTTTCTGAAAGTATTTATATGGAGCGTAGCCATGTATGGAAGTGAAACATGGACGATAACTAGTTTGGACAAGAAGAGAATAGAAGCTTTCGAAATGTGGTGCTACAGAAGAATGCTGAAGATTAGATGGGTAGATTATATAACTAATGCGGAGGTATTGAATAGGATTGGGGAGAAGAGAACTTTGTGGCACAACTTGACTAGAAGAAGGGATCGGTTGGTAGGACATGTTCAGGGGATCACCAATTTAGTATTGGAGGGCAGCGTGGAGGGTAAAAATCGTAGAGGGAGACTAAGAGATGAATACACTAAGCAGATTCAGAAGGATGTAGGCTGCAGTAGCTACTGGGAGATGAAGAAGCTTGCACAGGATAGAGTAGCATGGAGAGCTGCATCAAACCACTCTCAGGACTGAAGACCACGGCAACAACAATACCCTGTAAAAAAAGGCTGTGCAACCATTATCGCTGTATACCGTACTAATTTTACTGAATTTTTCTTTTTATGTCTACATCAGTACTCTGCACGCCTTAGCCGCTCGGGATTAGCCGAGCGGTCTAAGGCGCTGCAGTCATGGACTCTGCGGCTGGTCCCGGCGGAGTTTCGAGTCCTTCCTCGGGCATGAGTGTGTGTGTTTGTCCTCAGAGTAATTTAGGTTAAGTAGTGTGTAAGCTTAGTAACTGATGACCTTAACAGTTAAATCCCATAAGATTTCACATACATTTGAACTTTTTTTCTGCACGCCTACTTTCAGTATGTGGTGGAGGGTACTTTATGAGGCACTGTCACTTCCTCCCTTTCCTGTTCCAGACACTAGTGATTCGTGTGAAGAGCGACTGCAGGCAAGCCTGCGCGTGTCCTCGAATCTCTCTACTTTTATCTTCATACTCTTTTCGCGACATATACGTAGGAGGAAGCAATATATCGGTTTAATCTTCTAGGAATGTAGACACTTAATAGGAGACCATACCGTGAAGCAGATCGACTGTCTTGTGGTGTCTGTCACTGGAGTTCACTGAACATTTGCCGGAAGCTTTCGTGGCTGGCCGCTGTGGCCGAGCGGGTCTAGGCGCTTCAGTCCAGAACCGCGCTACTGCTACGGTCGCAGGTTCGAATCCTGCCTAGGGCATGGATGTGTGTGATGTCCATAGTTAGGTTTAAGTAGTTCTAAGTTCTAGGGGACTGATGAAAAATGGCTCTGAGCACTATGGGACTTAACTGCTGTGGTCATCAGTCCCCTAGAACTTAGAGCTTCCAGACTGAAGCCCTAGTACCGCTCGGCCACCCCGGCCGGCGGGACTGATGACCTCAGATGTTAAGTCCCATAGTGCTCAGAGCCATTTGATCCATTTTGAAGATTTCGTGCTTGCTACATAAATCTGTAACGAAACGTGCTGATCTTCTTTGGATTTTCTCTATGTCCTCTGTCAATCCAGTCCGGTGCAGATCCCAGACTTACGAAAAATATTCAAGTACTGTTCGAACATACTGTTTATAAATCTTATTTGATGGACTACATTTCCTGATAATTTTTTCAGTGAACCTCAGTCTGGAATCTGTCTTACCTGCGAGTAATTATACAGAGTGATTCAACTGGCACTACCGACAGGTTTCATGCAATCTGGAACGTCTTCAGAATTCATGTGCAAGATTTTCATTTCTCTTGTTTGGTATGTGTAAACTATTAGTTCTGCAGAAAAAAGTGAACAGGACCTTTTTTGTAGTAAATTTAATGTAGTCAAATTTTGTACTGGAATATAAATGTAGGTTTGTCTTTCCTATCTTCTAAGATAAGCACTAGGGTTAGCACTGTCCCGCGTGTTCTAACATTTCTACGAAACCCAAACTGATCTTCCCCGAGGTCGGCTTCTACCAGGTTTTCCATTCGTCTGTAATGAATTCGTGTCAGTATTTTGCAGCTGTGAGTTATTAAACTGATAGTTCGGTAATTTTCACACCTGCTTTCTTTGCGACTGGAATTATTATATTCATCTTGAAGTCTTACTTGTGCCGGCGAAACACCAGGGAAACCCCTTAACGATCTTCGGTCCAAGATGCAGAGACAAGCGCCGACAGGCAACACGTCGAAATTCCCTATGTTTTACAGGCCAAAAGTGCTGCAGTATTACGTTTTAGGTGGCTACGTTGTTGCTGACAGCGAGGTTTCGCCAATATTTACTGTTGGCAATGAAATGAGGCTTCGCAGACGTACCTGTGCGGTAGCCGGCGTTTGAGAGGTAGGTGGCGAAGGAGCGCGTCTCGTGGCTGGCCTGCCACTGCGGCGACGAGCAGTTGTCGTTGTTGGTGTAGACGTGGTGGTTGTGCACGTACATGCCGGTCAGCAGGCTGGAGCGCGACGGGCAGCACATGGGCGTCGTCACGTACGCGTGCCGGAACTCGGCGCCGCCGTCGCGCAGCAGGCGCAGCGTGCGCGGCATGAAGTTCAGCGAGCCTGCCGTAGCACAGCACGACGCGTCACACCATTACGTTGAGCACGATACGAACGCAAGACATTTTCCGTAAATGTAGCTGCACAGGTTCCATCTACACTGAAGCGCCAAAGAAACTGATATAGGCATGCATTTTCAAATACAGAGATATGTAAAATGGTTCAAATGGCTCTGAGCACTATGGGACTTAACATCTATGGTCATCAGTCCCCTAGAACTTAGAACTACTTAAACCTAACCAACTTAAGGACAGCACACAACACCCAGTCATCACGAGGCAGAGAAAATCCCTGACCCCGCCGGGAATCGAACCCTGGAACCCGGGCATACAGAGATATGTAAAAAGGTAGAATACTGCGCTGTTCGACAACGCCTATATAAGACAAGTGTCCGGCGCAGGTTATCGAGATTTAAATGAGTTTAAACTAGGTGTTATACTCGGCGCAAGAGCTATGGGACACAGTATCTCCGAGGGAGCGGTGAAGTGGGGATTCTCCCCTACGACTATTTCACGAGTGTACCGTGAATATCATCTCCTTCATCCTTGTGGCGGAAAAGATCCTGCAAGAACAGCACCAACGACGACTGAAGAGAATCGTTCAACGTGACAGAAGTGCAACCCTGCCCCAAATTGCTGCAGATTTCAATTCTGGGCCATCAACAAGTGTCAGAGTGCGAACCATTGAACGAAACATCATCAATATGGGCTTTCGGAGCCGAAGGCGCATTCGTGTATGCTTCGTGACCGTACGACACAAAGCTTTAAGCCTCCCTGGGCCCGTCAATACCGACATTGGGCTGTTGATGACTGGAAACATGTTAGATGAATCCATGGATCCTGCGTGTCAGCAGGGAACTGTTCAAGTTGGTGGAGCCTCTATAATGGTATGGGGCGTTTGGAATTGGAGTGATACGGGACCCCTGATACGTCTACATCCAACCCTGACAGGTGACACGTACGTAAGCATCCTGTCTGATCACCTGCATCCAATCATGTCCATTGCGCATTCCGACGGACTTGAGCAATTCCAGCAGGACAATGCGACACACCACACGTCCAGAATTGCTACAGAGTGGCTCCAGGATTGCTCTTTTGTATTTAAACAGTTCCGATGGCCACCAAACTCTCCAGACATTAACGTTATTGAGCATATCTGGGATGCCTTGCGACGTGCTGTTCAGAAGAGATCTCCAGCCACTTGTACTCTTACGGATTTATTGACAGCAGTGCAGGATTCATGATGTGAATTCCCTCCAGCAATACTTCAGACATTAGTTGAGTCCGTGCCACATCGTGTAGCGGCACTTCTACGAGCTCGCGGGGGCCTTACACGATATTAGACAGGTATACCAGTTTCCTTGGCTTCTCAGTGTATTTAAAGAACGGAATCACGGAACCATCACAAACTGCCGTAATCTGTACTTATTTGGTGGGCAACCAGTTTCGGCCAAGCGACCATCTCCGAGTCACGGATTAACAGTAAATCATATTGAGTAATAATGTATAAGATAATGGGTGCTTGTGTATGCGACAGATCTGCAACTGATAATAACTATGTATTTGACGGCAAGGAATCTTCCTTTTAACTCGACGTAATGTTAATCCGTAACTTGAAGATGTTCACTTGATCGACACTGGCTGTCCAGGAACAAATACACATTACAGCGGCCTCTGGTGGTTCTGTGATGCCGTATCACAAATGCAAGAAAACGTTTTTTTTTTTTTCAGCTGCTTGTTTGTAATCCTTGTACGCACTGAACGCAGAATATTGGTGAAGTGGGGTATGGCGCGGACAGTGGCGTATGGTGCGGAAATGTGGCAACTGCATCAGTAAAACCCTGAGACTAAAGAAATCGTTTTGTATGGACTCCTCTTGCGATGTGCTACGGTGCTGGGGCGCTAGGTTTTCGATATGTACCAAGCCTGTACACATGCACCTGCAAATTGAAACTTGATTATATAATTCTTTTTCGGAGGTGATATGAAATATTAAGACTACATCTCACATTTCTGTGTCCAATGGGGCCACGTACGTGCTCCAACAACTTGTCGAGGAAAATTACAAGAAATATCAGGGCCAACAGTGTGCAGCACAGTTTACCACTATCAGAGGTCATATTACACTCGAATCAAAGGAAGAAAATGGATGCCTATGTAACAGTGGCGGCCGGTTATCGTGTGCTAATATGCTACAGAACACCGTGAATATCATACTAGAATTATGCCATTTCCCTTCGAACGGGAGCTGGAAATCGCAATAAAATTACGCAATTTCTCTTCGAATGCCAGTGGGGAATCGCACTAAAGTTGCGCCATTTCTCTTCGAATATGTGCTGGTATCCAAATACAAAGGACAAAAATATGTTTGGTAGCACTCTGTCTGCGATAGTTAGAAACCAGTGTTGAGTGCTGAAACGATAGTCAGCTGCACTATGATCCACTCAGACAAAGGGCGCAGCTGTCTGTTTTCGAATGTGCATGCTCTTATCCGATGTCATCTTTTCTGGCAGTCAGAGTGCTATATTGCTCACAGCACCAGGAGAGTATTTTTCTTTGAAGCCGCGTGTAGGTATGTGCGATTTTTGAGGAGCTGCAGTCATAACTGCATAGTGGGTGAGTGATTTAACGCACAGACTGGCAGTCCATTGACGCAGGTTCGCTTCCTGCAATTATCAACATTTCTTTTGATTTTATTTTATTCGCCGCAAAATTTAAATGTACTTAATTCAATTTATATATGTAAAATTAATATTTCCAATTTACACTGAAGCGCCAAAGAAACTGGTATAGGCATCATATTCAAATACAGAGATATGTAATCAGGCAGAATACTGCGCTGCGATCGACAACGCCTATATAAGCCTATATAAGATGACAAGTGTCTGGCGCAGTTGTTAGCTAGGTTATTGCTGCCACAATGGCAGGTTATGAAGATTCAAGTAAGTCTGAACGTAGTGTTACAGCCGGCGCACGAGCGATGGGACGCAGCATCTCCGAGGTGAAACATCAAATGTCCGACATCGCTGCGACTGGAAAAAGATGATGCAAAAACGGGACCAATAACGACTGAAGAGAATCGTTCAATGTCACAGAAGAGCAATACTTCCGCAAATTTCTGCATATTTCACAGTGCTGACCCATCAACAAGTGTCAGCGTGCGATCTATTCAACGAAACATCATCGATAGGGGGCTTTCGGTGCCCGAGGCCCATTCGTGCACCCTTGATGCACGACACAAAACTTTACTCCTCGCTTGGGGCCGTCAGCACCAAAATTGGACTGTTGATGACTGGAAACATGTTGTCTGGTCGCACGAGTCTCGTTTCAAAATGTATCGAGCGATTGGGCGTGTACAAGTATGGAGACAACCTCATGAATCCATGGACCCTGCATGGCAGCAGAGCTGTTGGAGGCTGCGGGGCGAGTGCTTTTGGAGTGATATGGGGCTCCTGATACGTCTAGACACGACTCTGACAGGTGACACATAAGTAAGCATCCTGTCTAATCACCTGCATCCACTCATGTCCATTATACATTCCGACGGACTTGGGCAATTCCAACAGCACAATGCGACATACCCATACGTCCTGAATTGCTACAGAGCGGATCCAGTAGCAGTCTTGCGAGTTTAAACAACTCCGCTGGCCACCAAACTTATCAGAAATGAACCTTAATGAGCACATCTGTGATGCCTTGCAACGTGTTTTCCAGAAGAGATCTCTACCCCCACGCATTCTTACGGATTTATGGACAGTCCTCAGGATTCATAATGTCAGTTCCCTCCATCGGTATTTCAGACATTAGCCGAGTCCACGCCACGTCGTGCTGCGGCACTTCTGCGTGCTCGCGGGGGCCCTACACGATATTAGGCGGATTGTAAAACGTGTATATTTTTATTGTCTATTGTCAAACCACAATTTATGAAAAGTGTTTATATTTTATTAATAGGATTAAGTAGGAATAATTAATATTTATCAGTTTGGAAATAATTTTGGTAGCAGGGAATATCTGCACCAAAGTATTGTTGGCGGGAAAGACCGCACAATGATATAATTTTAAAAAGGGCGGGAGAGACCGCGTATGGATACATTTTCAGAAAAGAGCGGGAAAGACCGCGCATTGATACATTTTGTAATGGTAGCAGGGATTGTCTGCACCAGAAAGCATTGTTGGCGGGAGAGACCGCACTTTAGCGTTCGTAGGAAGTCAGTAGTAGGCGAGAAGTAAAGCGAGTCGGTAGCAGGTCTGAAGCGAGAGGTTGAGAGGAGCGGTGTGACTGCCAGCCAACAGGCATGATTTACAAGAGATTCTAAACGGATGTATAGATACATCAGCTAACTATTATCATAAGAGGAACTAATATTATTGAATTTTTTTTTTGAGACACTAAAGGCTACTGAAGATACGTTTGCGCAATGCTAGTTGTAAGATTATTGTAAAAAGTAAGTCCCATTTGAACGTTTGTAAAATCGTTTCATTGCCAACAGTAAATATTTGAAGAATTGTTTTCAGAATAGAATTAATTTTTGGCAGCAATATTGTATTACTGATTACAATCCATCCCAAAAACCATCAACGTAAAACTTTGAAAAATTTTATTGTTGTCAAGAAAAAGTTTAAGTATGAAATACGTAACTTCAGTCAAATTAATTAAAGAATAACGTCAGCTTTGCTATTAAAGAATAACGTTAGCTTTGCTATTAAAGAATAACGTCAGCTTTGGTAATAAATACCGCCACTTATTATGACAGCCCACCAGCAGCTAACAGAGTATAGTAAAACAGAGTAAGTATATCCACATCACAGTTCGATGTAGCAGTCATATGGCGATCGAGTAACAGTAAAAAAGATAAGGAACAATTTTGGGTTATTGCAGATAACGACTGAGGGCCACGACGACGACACATAGTATGTTTCGTCGAAATAATCACAGCAAATCACTTTTAATAAGCAGCAATTAAATTTGTATGCGAAGATTGCACTTATCATTACTGAGAAAGAGAATTAATTTGAAAGGGAAGATTTCATTTGTTATCATTAAGCAAGAGGTAGAAATCCTAAGGGAACGTTTCAAAGGTTATTGTAGAAGGGAAGGTTGCGTAACAAAAGCGATATAGAGTAGACGGGAAGGTTTCAAATTGTACCAGTTTCTTTGGCTCTTCAGCGTATACAGGGTGTTACAAAAAGGTACGGCCAAACTTTCAGGAAACATTCCTCAAACACAAATAAAGAAAAGATGTTATGTGGACATGTGCCTGGAAACGCTTAATTTCCATGTTAGAGCTCATTTTAGTTTCGTCAGTATGTACTGTACTTCCTCGATTCACCGCCAGTTGGCCCAATTGAAGGAAGGTAATGCTGACTTCGGTGCTTGTGTTGACGTGCGACTCATTCCTCTACAGTACTAGCATCAAGCACATCAGTACGTAGCATCAACAGGTTAGTGTTCATCACGAACGTGGTTTTGCAGTCAGTGCAATGTTTACAAATGCGGAGTTGGCAGATGCCCAATTGATGTATGGATTAGCATGGGGCAATAGTCGTGGCGCGGTACGTTTGTATCGAGACAGATTTCCAGAACGAAGGTGTGCCGACAGGAAGACGTTCGAAGCAATTGATCGGCGTCTTAGGGAGCACGGAACATTCCAACCTATGACTCGCGACTGGGGAAGACCTAGAACGACGAGGACACCTGCAATGGACGAGGCAATTCTTCGTACAGTTGACGATAATCCTAATATCAGCGTCAGAGAAGTTGCTGCTGTACAAGGTAACGTTGACCACGTCACTGTATGGAGAATGTTACGGGAGAACCAGTTGTTTCCGTACCATGTACAGCGTGTGCAGGCACTATCAGCAGCTGATTGGCCTCCACGGGTACACTTCTGCGAATGGTTCATCCAACAATGTGTCAATCCTCATTTCAGTGCAAATGTTCTCTTTACGGATGAGGCTTCATCCCAACGTGATAAAATTGTAAATTTTCACAATCAACATGTGTGGGCTGATGAGAATCCGCACGCAATTGTGCAATCACGTCATCAACACAGATTTTCTGTGAACGTTGGGGCAGGCATTGTTGGTGATGTCATAATTGGACCCCATGTTCTTCCACCTACGCTTAATGGAGCGCGTTATCATGATTTCATACGGGATACTGTACCTGTGCTGCTAGAACATGTGCCTTTACAAGTACGACACAACATGTGGTTCACTCACGATGGAGCTCCTGCACATTTCAGTCGAAGAGTTCGTACGCTTCTCAACAACAGATTCGGTGACCGATGGATTGGTAGAGGCGGACCAATTCCGTGGCCTCCACGCTCTTCTGACCTCAACCCTCTTGACTTTCATTTATGGGGGCATTTGAAAGCTCTTATCTACGCAACCCCGGTACGAAATGTAAAGAGTCTTCGTGCTCGTATTGTGGACGGCTGTGATACAATACGCCATTCTCCAGGGCTGCATGAGCGCATCAGGGATTCCATGCGACGGAGGGTGGATGCATGTATCCTCGCTAACGGAGGACATTTTGAACATTTCCTGTAGCAAAGTGTTTGAAGTCACGCTGGTACGTTCTGTTGCTGTGTGTTTCCACTCCATGATTAATGTGATTTGAAGAGAAGTAATAAAATGAGCTCTCACATGGAAAGTAAGCGTTACCGGACAAATGTCCACGTAACATATTTTCTTTCTTTGTGTGTGAGGAATGTTTCCTGAAAGTTTGGCCGTACGTTTTTGTAACACACTGTATACAAAGAAAAGTTTACAGGTGAGCACGGGTGCTTACCGAGCTCGACGTCCTGGTCGTCGGTGAGGAAGAGTATGATGTTGGGGCGGCGCTCCTTGTGCGGGGGCTGCGGCCCGCCGTGGGCGCGCGAGCGCCGCTGCTGCGCGAACAGGTCGTCGGGCCGGCGGCGCGCGCCGCTCACCGCCAACAGCGCCGCCAGCAGCGCCAGCACCAGCACCAGGGGCAGGGGTCGTCGCATCCTCACTGGCCGGCTGTGCGTCTCGCCGTCACCGTCACCGCCACCTCACCGCCTCACTGCATCTGGAAACCGACACCCTCTTAGTTACTGCCGTTTCTCCACGTAACAGTTACGTCTAGAGCTGCAAACCAGAAAGTTTACGAGAATACCGCGTAAAATGATTATGTATATTGTGGCTCAGCAACATATGACAAACCAGTATCGTCCGACCATTATACAGAAGGCGGCCGAGAGTATAATAAACTGCAACAATTTTAACGAAGATCAGAAATACACATTTACTACAGGATGGGGAAAGGGGTAAGGAGTGTGGGTGTGTGTGTGGGGGGGGGGGGGGGGGAGGGGAGGAATTACACATCGAACAGAAGAAGGACGCTTGACGCATTTAGTGAAGTGGGAGCGGCAGTTGCAAACGTCGCGCCAGCTGACGTCAGTCGGTGCCTACGGGAAATAAGGGGTCCGCAACGACTTGTGACGTTACACTAGATATCTTGTCCGACATACATCGCGAACGTTTCGATACATTTGGGACCAGGTGGGAAATCAATATCTCAATGAAAAGGTACCCAATAAATTCCTTAACTTCACCAGAAATACCGAGAGCGTAACTCTCTTTAAACACGGCTACGAAGTAACAAAGTAGTCTCAAACAGTAACTCGCTTCCCGATGGAGAAGTTAGCTGCAACTCGTAAGACATGTAGTGTCAGGTGCTGCGACGTACGCCACGGGGCCCGGATATCTCGTTGGCTCCGGTGCCCCGGCGAGCCGCAGCTGCCCAATTCGCCTTCCCGCTCCAGCGTCACTTCGTCCCTATTTGGAAGCATGCGGACGCTACTGCCGCGCCTGCATAAGCGGAACACTGTACCAACCCTAGCACTCAGGAGATTGTTTACTCCTGATGACGACGGTGGAGCAAGCTGTCGAAAGCTCGAGTATTCCATTCGTAATGACGCCGTTTGAAACCCGAGGACGTTTATTCAGTCTGCGCAGTGCAAGAATCTTCACTCTCGAAACTCCGTCTCCATATATCTCTTTATTATTCTTAGACGATCATTAATCCACATTTAATATTACTGGTCTAGGACTGGCAAGTCTATCCACTGTAGCGGAGGCACGCTAAGTTCCTAAATGTCTCACTGAGCCGTGGCAAGAAATTGCTGTTTTGAAGAGCGCGCCGTAGCGCGTTGTGTGAAGCAGTCGCCCATCGTTCCTGGCGGCGGCGCCGCTGTGGCAATCGCAGCTTTGGTGTCTTCCTCTAGTTGGAAAGCGGAAAGGTTGCCTGTTCACGTGCATCTAAGGGGCGCTATGAGCTCTGTATAGGTGAGGCGGTCAGTCGAGGCGAGTCTAGTCAGTTGGTCAGCCGGCTCAGTGTGGGGCAGTCAGTGTTGTCTGTCGTCGGAGTGCCAGTATGAGTGTCGTTTGAATCAAACCTTAAGCCAGAAAATGAGAATCTTGCCACTCCGCCAGTAACAGAACTCAGCTAGTGGTCGCCTGGTCGGGGCTGAGTTCCTACATCTGAGTCTGCGCGTTAGATCGCCAGTCTGCTCGAGTTGCTCGGGCAACGATCATTGGCGGTTGCATTGGTCGGTTGGTTGGTCGCGCACTGAGACACGAGATGACTTGTCCGTCTTGAGCGTCGGCGCATGTGAGGTCCCCCCGTGAGTCCAGCGGGCAGCGCCGTATAGAAAGGGGTAGTGGCTTCGCGGATCGCAAGAGAGCAACAGGAGCGGAACCACGACATTGGGCTGGGCCGGGCGAGCTGCGACGCCGCGCGACGGGAGATCGGCGCGCCTTCCTGCGTCCATTGAAGCGGCTGGCAGCGGACGGTTCGGGAGAGCGTTGCGGGTGCTGCGCCCGGTCTTCGCCAGAAATCGCAGTTTATTAGAATTTAAGTGACTGGAGATACGTTGTTTCATTTACCTGTTAAATTCTACTCGTTTTCTTGGTGAGATCACCAGCCGCTTTGTTTTGGGGCCGTCCCACCATTCTTCTCCGTTTGCCCACCCGCGGCAGGGTGGTTATTGTGAATTGGGTGGTCCGTTTTTCGCTTGTGGAATTGGGGAGGTCTAGAACAATCTGAGGTTTGGGTTGTTTAGTAACCCCCCCACTGTCAATCTGCCATACGTTAATAGCTGCCTCTGTCATGTTTGTCGGATTCGGTGTTAACGAATTTATTGCTTAAAGGCCGAATTCTTGAAATATGTTTCTATCTTGCTTATCATCTTGCGAGGTGGTATATGTGTAATGTAGAGCATGTTGTACATTTTATGCAAGTCTGCATTTTATGGATTTTATTTAAATAATCATTTTAGGTTATAAGCTTGCCACCCTTCCACCGTAAGAGTCTTTTAAAAAAAATAAACAATTGCACTGTAGGTGTCAAATAATTTGAGGGTTGTACCATTTCCATTCCTCTTACGGGGTGCATAGTTTACATGTTTGTATGAATTGTTAAAATTTTTGTTTAAAGTAATCTGGTGTGTGGCAGATTTACACCAGTGTACTCTTTCAGAGATTGTTGTGAGCGGTCATGACAACGGCCGTGTTGAGAGGGAGCAGGCAAGCTTCTCAGCCCGAAGGCTCCTACTGTTAATATTGTTCTTGCCTCTAAATAAAACCCTCTTACGTTGTGTATAGTTTACATGTTTGTATGAGTTGTTAAAATTTTTGTTTAAAGTAATCTGGTGTGTTGCAGATTTGCACCAGTGTACTCTTTCAGAGATTGTTGTGAGCGGTCATGACAACGGCCGTGTTGAGAGGGAGCAGGCAAGCTTCTCAGCCCGAAGGCTCATACTGTTAATATTGTTCTTGCCTCTAAATGAAACTGTAACTTGATATTTCGAGGGTGCTTTTCTGCTTATAATTTTAAGTCTGTTTTGAAAAGGCTTTTAGGAATAAAATTCACATTTGTTAGATTGTGACTTGATATTTCGAGTGTGCTTTTCTGCTTATAATTTTAAATCTGTTTTGAAAAAGCTTTTAGGAATAAATTCACATTTTCTAGAAGCAATTTTCCATCAGTTACTTCCTGGCAACTACTTCCACGCTCACCTAGTGTGATTAAATGGGTCAATGTTCTTGTTGAATCGCCAGTAAATAAAGTAAATTATTTAAGAAAAGATTTTGAAAGTAAATGCACGGTTCACTGACTAGAATGCATTGGAATACGGTACTATAAATTTCACCACATAACGAGAGTTTCGCGAACGATTAGATGCAATAAGGGCGCGAAACATGTGTCGTTATTTTCAGTTGTTAACAGGTTCGTTGTTTGCTAATAGCGTTTGATCGATGAAATATATGTTACCTGCAGATGTCTTTTGTTTCTTGATACGCAATTTTGACAGTTTTCACGACGTGTACGTACGATAGAATTTCCGAAAACAGGTTTTTTGAGAAATATTTTGAGATCGGTAGATCTCTCCGGCACTCGAGAATTTGACCATACTAACAGAATCTTCTCACGAGCCGCTACTGCCGAGGACACTAAAGTATGGTGGGTTTACGCGAAAGAGATCGACACGAGCAAATGTGCTCTGCATCAACTGGACTTAAAATGACCCTGACGCACCTTATAGATACAGAAAATTGGAACTAACACACCGTGTTGGGTCTGGGAGTCAAGGCAGGCAGTTTGTAACAGTTTGGCGCTGCAGTCCGTCGCTAGTGCGTCTGCCTACTTATGAGTGGATAGCGCGACTAGTGGCCGACACGCACTAGGGAAGGCGCACGTACTCGAGGCTGCGGGCTCTGCGTGGGAGAGGCACGCAGCCAGCGGACTGACAGTTGACTTTACGAGCACTCGTCGAGAGCGCCGGGTGCGACGGGCTGCCGACCCACAGGCGTGAGACAGCGCCGCACTGTAGGCCCTGTATACTGCAAGCCGGATGGCGGCGTCGGTCGTAAACGTCTCGCAGTAATAATTTTTTCATAATACGGCGCCACAATTATAATATATTTCTTTAAAGCCAGTACCGCCATTAGAAGTGCCGTTATCAAGTGTTTTAAGTGTTATGCAGTGCCTAAGATGGCATACTCTCGTATTTAAAATACACTATTAGACACATTGTCTCGCAATAAGCCACTATCGCGGCCGCCTAGAAGTGGCAAAACTTCGTTCTACTAGGTAGGCTGTACTTAAACGAGGCTTGGTGGGAACTACTCGACACCTAATACCTGCCAAAATTTGATAGATCAAAATTTACTGCCTAACATTCTTTAAGAACCTTTAGTACTAACTGAAAATACACTAGTTTTGGTCAGCAATGTAATTTTTATCTACTGTCTCAGTATTATGCGTTTCAGGACAATCCAGGGAAGTATGATACAGTCGCTGTTATATTGTATATACGTAAATGATCTGGCGGCCAGGTTGAGCAGCAATCTGCGGCTATTTGCTGATGGTGATATGGTGTACGGGAAGGTGTCGTCGTTGACTGACTAAAGGAGAATACAAGATGAACTGTAGAGAATTTCTAGTTGGCCTGATGAATGACAGATGGCTTTAAATGTAGAAGAATGTAAGTTAATGCAGATGAGTAGGAACAATAAACCCGTAATGTTCGAATACAGCGTTGGTAATGTGCTGTTTGACACAGCAACGTCGATTAAATATCTAAGAATAACGTTGCAAAGTAATATGAAATGGAATGAGCATATGAGGTTTGTTGTACGGAAGGCGAATGTCGACTTCGATTTATTGGGGGAATTTTAGAAAACGTGGTTCATATGTAAAGGACACCACACATAGGGCACCAGTACGACCCATCGTTGAGTGCAGTTCGATTGTTTGGGATCCGTATCAGGCCGTATTAAAGGAAGACTGGAAGCAATTCAGAGGCTGGCTGCTCGGTTTGTTACTGCTATGTTCGAGCAACACGCAAATATCACGGATGTGCTTCGAAAACTCAAATGGGAATCACTGGAGAGAAGGCTAAGTTCTTTTCAAAGAACACAATTGAAAAAAAATTTAGAGAGCCGGCACTTAAGGCTGACTGCAGAACGATTCTGTTGCCGCCAACATACATTTCAAGATGAAGATGAGATCAGAGAGATTAGGGCCCGTATGGAGGCAAACAGGCAGTCGTTTATCCCTCGCTCTTTCTGCCAATGGAAAAGGAAAGAAGATGGCCATTAGTGGTACAGGGTACACTCCGCCACGAATCATACAGTGGCTTGCGGAGTAGTAGATCATCGGATTTGTCAAAAACAGTGTACAATACCCTGCGGCTTCCTACTACCTTCTGAATCACCATTAGTGCCAGTTTCAAAGGGGGTAGTGTTACGGAAGGCAGTAGCAGGCCACAGGGTACTGTACGCTGTTTCTGACTATATTGTTAATTTCAACTTACAAATTTCACACCGTTATGTTGAGTCAGCCATGGTAATGCTATAATATGAGAGCTGGAACACGTAGATGGTTCAAATGGCTCTGAGCACTATGAGACTTAACATCTGAGGTCATCAGTCCCCTAGAACTTAGAACTACTTAAACCTAACTAACCTAAGGACATCACACACATCCATGCCCGAGGCAGCATTCGAACCTGCGACCGTAGCAGTCGCGCGGTACCGAACTGTAGCGCCTAGAACCGCTCGGCCACCGCTGCCGGCCGGAACACGTAGAGCATTATGTATACAGCAGTGGAATTATTTACACCGTTTTGTGGCGTCGTGTTCATGGCGCGGTAGGAAGGAAGATTAGGGTTTAACGTCCCGTCAGTGTGGCAGCAGACGTAGCACAAGCTCCGATTGTTTCGAGGATGAGGAAGGAAATCGGCCGTCCCCTATCAAAGGAACTATCCCAACATTTGCCTGGAGCGATTTAGGGTAATCACACAAAAGCTAAATTGGAATGGTCGAACGCGGATTCGAGCCGTCGTCCTTCAGAATGCGAGTTCCGACTCCTAACCACTGCGCCACCTCGCTCGGTAGAGGCGCGACAAGGAAAGTATGAGGGGCGATCTGAAGCTAAAGGTACAAGGCCAATATACCTAGAGTTTCGTCCGTTCTAGAGAAATCGTAGTGTTTGGTAATTCTGATACATGCGACTGGCAACTGTGCAAAATTTCAGCGACGCACCACCTACAGCGCCAGTTGCAGGTAAACGCTAATGGCGACTCGTCTGGAAAACTGATCTTCCGAAGAAATCCGCACAGTTATTCGATTTCTGTGGACGAAACACGCTAACGCGGCTGAAATTCACCGGCAGCTGGTAGAGGTTTATGGAGAGTCTATTATGCCTCGTCAGCATGTTGCAGAATGGTGTCGAAAGTATGCGACCGGGTAGAGGAAACGTCACCGAAGAGGATTGCACTGGCCGACCGAACACGATGCAACGAATCTGAACATAGGTCGCATGGAGGAGCTGATTCAGGACAACAGGAGGACCACGTCACAGCATATGACGGTAGAACTGCTAATATCGTTCGGAAGTATTATTCACATCGTTCACGATATTGTGCAGTGCTGCAAAGTTTGTTCTCGGTGGGTTCCATGGAATCTGACCCTCAAATCCAAGGAGAAGCACACGGGGATAAGGCTGCAACTTTTGCTATGGTTCTCTGCAGAACAGTTTTCTTCACGGCATTGTCAAGGGTAACGAAAAATGGGTCCACCGCTACAGCCCCGGAAATAAGTGGTCATCAGTTGAGTGGAAACACTCCTCCTTTCCAAAGACAAAGTGGTTTAACGTGACACCACATGTCGGAAAAGTGATGTCCGCAATGCTTTGTGACAGCGCGAGTGTTACACTCGTGGAGTTATTGGAAAGAGGAACACAGCGATCGCTGAGGGGTACTGCGAGATCCTGACACGATTGCGCGAAGCATTCAGGAGGAAACCGCCAGGACTTCTCACCGAAGGTGTTATCTTCCTTCACGACAGAGCGCGAACTCATGTGGCCAAGAGGACCACTATACTATTGAAGCAGTTAAGCAGTTTAGCTGGGACACCATTGATCACCCTTCCTACAGCCCAAGCGACTTTCACCCTTTTCTGTGCGGCTGGTCCCGGCGGAGGTTCGAGTCCTCCTCCGGGCATGAGTGTGTGTGTTTGTCCTTAGAATAATTTAGGTTAAGTAGTGTGTAGGCTTAGGGACTGGTGACCTTAGCAGTTGAGTCCCATAAGATTTCACACACATTTGACCATTTTCACCCTTTTCCTAATTTGAAGGAGCATGTAGGTGATCGACGATTCTATTCAGACGAGGATGTGAAACATTTCGTGACAACATGGCTAAACACTCAAGGGCAGGACTTTTACCAGGAGAGTATATTCAAACTCATTTCAAGAAGAGACATGCGCCTAAACCAACATGTAGGCTATGTCGAAAGACAACCTAATTTATGTACCTTCAGTTGGCTGTACTCGTCGTATGAAATAAAATGTACACGCGTCACTGTAGGATTTGTGACATTATACTGCAGTGCCAGTGTTGGTTCGATGTACTCTGCAAATGTCCTGCATACATACATGTCTGAAGGACAGTGTACAGTACATCGAACCAACACAAGGACTGCAATATAACATTCCATACCTAAAAACAAGGTCGTGATTTTAATCACATGTCTCTCCCTGTACGAGATTCACAGTATCTGTACTAATACAGGGTGTAGACAAAACAATGAGATATGAAAGTTTGATCTGTGTGGGCAACGTCTTCGGATAGCCGAAGTGATGAAGGCGACAGCTCGCGTAAAGCCGGAAATCGGGGTTCGAGTTCCGGTCCGGCACAGATGTTCATTTGTCACCAATCAGTTGTGCAGCTACAGTTTCACCACATTTGCAAACGCAAAAATAATTCTTGCCTTTGTGACCCTTGTTTCTGATTACCACTCATATATAAGAGGAACAGAGACGACTACAGCGGCGATATAGGCCGGAAACTCGTTCATGCGACTGAAAAGGAGCAGATCGTAATGCCCCAGCACGTAAGAAAGAGCATTTCGGAAGCTGTGAAGCTCATTGGCTGTACGTGTAATACTGTCGGGAGCATCTGTTCAAAGAGCTTGAAGAGCGGTGAAACCACGAGTAAGGGGCGAGGCGTTGGACGTCCACGTCCCATCACAGAACGATGTCGGGGGACTAGTTGTTCTATAAAGCAGGACAAGCAGCGATCCGTGTCAGATCTGACGACAGAGTACAACGTTGGTGCCGGCACAAGTGTTTCGAGGCACAGTATTCCAGTGCAGATAGTCGAACATAGGGCTCCATCACATACGACCACCATGAGCTGACCCAACGACATCGTCAATTACGATTGCAGTGAGCAGGGGGCAACTGAATGTGGACTGTGGATCAGTGGAAAGGTATCGTCTGGATGGATGTATCACGTTTCTTATTACACTTGATCATGGTCGTTTCCGGATACCCTTTGTCAAGGTGAACGGCTGCTGAAAACCTGCATAGCAACTCGGACGCAGGCTGATAGACTGCTATGTGTGACTTTCATCTTGGCTTCCGTGGGACAAATGGTGGGAATCAAACGCACAATTATAACTGTGGACTATGTGAATATTTCGGAACACCATCATCCCTTCATGGCTGATGGCTTCTCCGACGATGAAGGCATCTTGTAGAAGGATAACTGTCCAATGGCAGAATCGAGCTATACTTGTGTCAAGAATATGATAGTACACTAACGTTGATGTCTTGGTCACCAAAGTCGCCTCATCTGAATCTGAAGGAACACATGTGGGACGTTAATGCGCACCAATTCTGCGCCAAAAAACAAGCGAAACCTGGTTTAAGGGAACCGCTGTGGGTGGACATCTGGTGCCACGTACCCCTGAAAAGCTACCAACGACCTATCGAATCCATACCTCCAGAATCGCTGCTGTATTGAGTCCCATTGGTGGTTCAGTCGCTGTTAAGCAGGTAGTTATAATCTTTACGCTTATCAGAGTATTTTATCTCACTCATGTCCAGTTCTGACACGCATGCGTTATACAGTAAATGTTACGTCTGTGGGCCCTGAGGCGAAACAAGTTTTGTATGATTGCAACAGGTATGGAGGCGAGCAAGTGTGCCAGGGTTTTCCCCAGTTAACCACTACCAGCGTCACGTCACCATAACATGCCTGTGCTTAACATACAAAGGATTGCGTCATACTCTAAGAATGAAATTAAAAATTAAAATAACTTTACCAAACTTCGTTAGTGTATGTTTTAAATACAGTAATGTTAACACTGTAAGATCTCAGAATGATCAAATGAATATGTTAGGGCCGGCCGCTGTGACCGAGCAAATCTAGGCGCTTCAGTCCGGAATCACGCTGCTGCTACGGTCGCAGGTTCGAATCCTGCCTCAGGCATGGATGTGTGTACGTCCTTAGGTTAGTTAGGTTTAAGTAGTTCTAAGTGTAGGGGACTGATGACCTCAGATGTTAAGTCCCATAGTGCTTGGAGCCATTTGAATATGTTAGGGAAAATATAGGATCTTAAGAAAAAATAGCCTAAGTGCTGCTCAATAATAAAATTACAAAGTTCAAAATTATTCAGAATTTTAAATGTGTATCACAATCAAAAGTTATAAGTCCCAACTTGATCAGAGCAATATTTTGGTCAAAATCGGCGTTTTTTATTCGAAATTGAAGGCGCTAAATACCTAAAAGATGAAAACTTTTGTGTAGCATCAGTTTCACGTACAAACATCAAATATGTGACATCAATAAGCTAACTCTATTAGTTTTCAAGTTATTTCCTAAAAACCAAACTTGGAACGGAGTATCATTCGTACGTATTTCTAGTAGAAAGTTCTTAGTAAGCACTCGATTACTTTCATGCAATAATACAACTGCACCAAGTTTCAAGACTTTATTGTAAATAAATAAGGGTGGTTACAAGGAATCTTAAAGAGGTAGTCAGAGGCCATGTTCTATTGTCGGATCAGTTTTAAAAATTCTAGCTGGTAAAGTTTAAATGCAGTCGAGCCGAAACATTTTCATTAACTAAAGCAAACTTAATTCTATTTGAATAAAAATCAAGAAGATCGTATACTGTTAAAAGACTGCGCTGTTAATTACTACAAGTCCGAGGCAGATGCCATTTAGATACTGCTACCTGTGCCTAGAGCGGTTGACAACAGGTGTTCCGTTTGGCGGTTCACTGCGCCGCTACATGAACACAGTCAAAGAGCCAGTGGGAAGATACACTTCTCACCGAGATATCAATCTCTTCTCGTCAGTCCAAAGCCTGTTTGCATTGCGCCCCGGATGATGTCAGAGCTGGGTAGATTTGAATGCGTTTTCGGTAAAAGTAGCAAGTGAGCTCGCGATAACTATAAATCTTCCCGGGTCGCTTAGATTTCTTGGAAGTAACTGTTCGTGTGGCACCCGAAATTTTGACAAAATCGCGTGGCAAGTGGCGAGATTATTTTTCAATTTTACGGCGAGCAGTTACTTTTGGTGATTAGAAGTCAGGAAAATAGACTATTTCGCTTGAAACTTCCCACAGAAGTCGCCTCTGAACTGTTAACAGTGACATTTACAATAGGGACGTTAGTTCCAATAAAATTTTTGTTCGTGTGAACTTTTACAGAATATATCACTGAGTTAAAACTCAAAACTTTTATTTATAATCACAGTTCCTCATCCCGCTGAGTAAATAGCAAGTAGGAACACTTTCTTTCAATGACCACAAAGAGTAATGTGAACTTACAGACGCCGGCCGCGGTGGTCTCGCGGTTCTAGGCGCGCAGTCCGGAACCGCGCGACTGCTACGGTCGCAGGTTCGAATCCTGCCTCGGGCATGGATGTGTGTGATGTCCTTAGGTTAGTTTGGTTTAACTAGTTCTACGTTATAGGGGACTGATGACCTAAGATGTTAAGTCCCATAGTGCTCAGAGCCATTTGAACTTGCAGACTGGAAATTACGGTGAGTATGTTCTCCATCACTTTCTGGCTGACGGAAAAAATATTTTTCAGGCTCTTGTAGACGGCAAAGGTACGTGGAAAGCACACACAGACAATTTAAGTGTCTTTTCATAGAAACGTATCTACAATTTGGGTTATTACCCGCTGCCCTTTGGTGTTGTTTGAGAAGTACAGGTTGTGTGAAGACAAACTAATTTCATCTTCTTACATAACCTTCCATAACCACGAAATAACAACGCTACACAGGACTGGACGCGGGCACATCTTATTCGATGATACGGCACAGAATCATACCTGACACTCTACACCGGGGCAGAAATTCTGCCGTAGAATTTCTCACGAACACCCAAAAGATGGTATATGAAATTCTAATTTAGTCTGAAACTCAAAGAATTTTATTTACGGATTTTACAACTCAATGATGTTGATAAAAAAACAGAGTAGCAATATGTAGCGCACCACAACGATTCTTGAAAGTGGTTTCAGCGCTTTTCTCTCAAATGAATGTCACGAGAGAAGTACACCGTGATGCCAGTAGAAGGGTTCAGAGGTTTATGAATTAACTTCGCGCAGGGTTTTTAGCGTGCTACTGCCCAATAATGTATCATCAGAGTCGAAATTTGATTGGTCCATAGTTGTTTTTCTACTGTGATAGAGATCGAAGGTGATGAAAATGAACTGACTGCAGTCAGAATATGCAGAAGGCAGTGAATTTGGCTCTTACTGCTTTCTTCAGTAGAAAATTTCTTTTGTATTTGTCTTCGCTGATGATCCTCCAGTCCTGCGGTAGCAAACTCCCAAGAAGTGACTTACCGTGGTCTGCAGTTTCAAACATTGCTGTTGCTTGTAAACCAAGTGTTCACTTGCTCCTTCGCACTATTTACTGCACTGTGCAAATTTCTCACCTAATCTCGTTACAGCTGTGCGTGTACCGTTGGAATAATAATGCAAGAATATTATCTTTTCAATAACACTTGGTTTCAGGGACTGATGTATATTCGGGAAAACGTTAAACCAAATACGAGGCTTTGAAACATGTTGCAATTTAAACCGTCTCGTGTAAATGGCATCTTCTGATGTCATCAATTACACTGTGTTACGGAGTGTTTCCAAATCCGCAAAATAGACGGGTGATAAAGAGTGTGAAAGTTCATTCCTGCAATAGTTTATACTGCATTGACAATGTTATACATAGTCAGTCGGTTCTGCATCTTCGTGGCAAATTAAACGCGAGTGCCACACCGATCACAAACACTTGTCTTTAGCTGTATTTAATCGTAAAATATTCGCAATGATTGAAGTTTTACATGAGCACTTTTTGCATTGTTGAATAACAGTTTGAGGCAGATGCAAAATAACAGTAGAATGAACTGTTGTTGCTGTTGTGGTCTTCAGTCCTCAGTCTGGTTTGATGCAGCTCTCCATGCTACTCTATCCTGTGCAAGCTTCTTCATCTCCCAGTAGCTACTGCAGCCTACATCCTTCTGAATCTGCTTAGTGTATTCATCTCTTGGTCTCCCTCTACGATTTTTATCCTCCACGCTGCCCTCCAGTACTAAACTGGTGATCCCTTGATGCCTCAGAACATGTCCTACCAACCGATCCCTTCTTCTGGTCAAGTTGTGCCACAAACTCCTCTTCTCCCCAATTCCATTCAATACCTCCTCATTAGTTTTGTGATCTACCCATCTAATCTTCAGCATTCTTCTGTAGCACCACATTTCGAAAGCTTCTATGAATCAACTATAAAACAGTAATTTATCCTTGTTAGTAGTGGATGAGCTCCGTAGCTATGCACTGAATTACTTGGAGAAATACAATAACCAGCCACTTCTGCTGAATAGTTTTACAAACTGCAAGAGCCGGCCGATGTGGCCGAGCGGTTCTAGGCGCTTCAGTCTGGAACCGCGCGACCGCTACGGTCGCAGGTTCGAATCCTGCCTCGGGCATGGATGTGTGTGATGTCCTTAGGTTAGTTAGGTTTAAGTAGTTCTAAGTTTTAGGGGACTGATGACCTCAAATGCTAAGTCCCATAGTGCTCAGAGCCATTTGAACAAACTGCAAGATGCTTTTCGGGCTTTGGCCCATCTCCAATCAGTGTAGTACGTTTATATTCGTATCTTGGTCAGTGAAGTGGTTTTATCGGATTTATTTTGGGCGCAACCGCTGCCTTTTGTTGTGTAATAAGTTGCTTCTTTTTCCATCTTTGTATAAGCAGCACAGATTTTACGTATACTTACACACCGATGCAGAGAACCATTCACGATGAGGCCGACATTGATTAGTTGCCATACTCATTTAACTGCAGGCACTTGAATATTGAGGCCTTACCCAAAAAATCCTGCTATCCCCGTCCCTGGAAGAAGATATTATGCCCATACGGTCATAAATCTCATTTCCCTTCCTCAGGGGAGACGATCCGTGTACCGGCTGCTCCTAATACAGGCGGCAGGATGCGCGGATCGTGTTATGCTGATGAAAAACAAACATGTTTACGACCGGCCCGTGCCTAAATCGGGGGACCGAGTGGACCGCCTCCGGAGTTCCAGAATCTGGACCGGCGTGGCTGCAGCTCAGAACGGCCGGGGAGGCCGCCCGGGGGCGCCTTCCGATGGATTCCCGGAGCTCTGTAACACGACCGGCTACTTCGGGACGTCCAGTGATTGCCGGAATCGGGCATTCTCGACGAAATGGAGAGCGGCATCGGTAGGCTGGCGCAGCGCGGGCTTCCTTGTAATCAGAAACCGTAAAGCGTGCTGGGGTAAAAATTACTTTGAAATTACAACGCGGTTTAAAATTCCCGAGGGCCGGGTAATAGCGCCTGCCGAGGGTGGCGCGCCTGCTGAATAATTCAGCGCCGCGACAGCCGGCAGGGCGGCGGAGCGCCTCACACAGCAACAGCAGCCAGCAGGTAGAGGCAGCGGCCGACAGCAACAGGCGGAGCAGCGGCGGCGGTCTCCTCTGTGACCAGACTAGCCCAGCTCACGGCCTCCATAATCAGATCCTCACATTCCGCTTAGGACAACACAGAGCAACTTAGAGTGCTATTTGCATCCACGTCTATACTCCGTAAACCACCTTACGATGCCTGTCAAAGTTCAGTTCGTATATCCCTCCTACGCCCCCCCCCCCTTCCCCTATTTACTGTTCTAGTCGCGAAAGGTGCGCTGGAAGAAGGACCTTCAGTACACGCACCATCAGATTATTTGACTTGTCGCTCTAATGAAATAGGCGAGTGTCAGCAATATGTCTCGTGGTCTCATCGTGGCGTGTTTATCTTCTGCCGTTAGGTTAGACGATAGAAATACCACTTGCACGCTTACAGTAGCAAAATGACAGTGACCAACTTTAAACAGAACTTGATTAAATTTCACACACATTTATTAAAATAATAACAAGCATAAAAATTACTTAACTTGGTTCTGGATGCTATTTACAATTGGCAATCTGAAGTTCCTTTGGTATTGGTACGTTAATCTTATTCTCACATATATCTCTGATACTTGACAAAAGTGTCTATACATTTATCTTCATGGCTATGTACAGGAATATGGTAATCTTATTGGGCACAGACTTAAACTTGCCTACAGACTGGTGCAGACAAATGCAGACTGGCTAATCGGAGGTCTGTACACTCGTTATAATACCTCGCGCGTTCATGTATCACTGCGCGAGTGTGATCCGCGAGGAGAAAAGGTTCTACGTTAGCAGCAATCTCATTAGCTGCGTTACATATCAATACGCGGATCGGCGGAAGCAGAATTTGGTCCGTCTCTATGGCAGTGCCATCTCGTAGTGCGGAGACGGACGAGCGCTGCGCCTGCACTGTTTAGCTTAGCGGGGCGCTCTCTAGTGGGAAAGTTATGTACGCGCTGACTACGCGGAACTATGAACACAACAGACTGAATTTGTGATTCCCTGTCAGAGCTCACAGTTCGTGGTAATTGACAGAAGGCCATCGAGTAGAACAGAAGTGATTTCTGGCGTTCCCCAAGGTAGTGTTATCGGCCCTTTGCTGTTCCTTATCTATATTAACGATTTTGGAGACAATCTGAGCAGCCGTCTTAGATTGTTTGCAGATGATGCTGTCGTTTATCGACTAATAAAGTCATCAAAAGACCAAAACAAACTGAAAAACGATTTAGAAAAGGTATCTGAATACTGCGAAAAATGGCAGTTGACCCAAAATACGAAAAGTGTGAGGTCATCCATATGAGTGCTAAAAGGAACTCGTTAAACTTCGGTTACACGATAAATCAGTCTAACCTAAAAGCCGTGAATTCAACTAAATACCTAGGTATTACAATTACGAACAACTTACATTGGAAGGAACACACAGAAAATGTTGTGGGGAAGGCTAACCAAAGACTGCGTTTTATTGGCAGGACACTTAGAAAATGTAACAGACCTACTAAGAAAACTGCCTACACTACGCTTGTCCGTCCTCTTTTGGAATACTGCTGCGCGATATGGGATCCTTACCAGATAGGACTGACGGAGTACATCGAAAAAGTTCAAAGAAAGGCAGCACGTTTTATATTATCGCGAAATATGGGAGAGAGTGTCACAGAAATGGTACAGGATTTGGGCTGGAAATCATTAAAAGAAAGGCGTTTTTCGTTGCGAAGGAATCTTCTCACGAAATTCCAGTCGTCAGCTTTCTCCTCCGAATGCGAAAATATTTTGTTGACACCAACCTACACAGAGAGGAACGATCACCACGATAAAATAAGGGAAATCAGAGTTCGTACGGAAAGATATAGGTGTTCATTCTTTCCGCGCGCTGTACGAGATTGGAATAATAGGGAATTGTGAAGGTGGTTCGATGAACCCTCTGCCAGGCACTTAAATGTGATTTGCACAGTATCCATGTAGATGTAGATGTAGATGGAGCTGTCGAATGAAAACCGAACACCTGCCACAACAGAACCGTGGAATGGTTCCTTTGAAAAGTAATCACAACGCACGTTAAGATCATTGGGAGACGAGATGATCAATTCCTGCGCTGACGGAGCCACATCGTTCTTGCACTTTCTCGTCCGACTGAAACAGACATCCACGCGTGTCTTCCTTTAGCTCGCCGAAGATATGAAAATCGTTTTGTGAAGGACCCCAGCTGCACGGAAGATATTGCAGTGTTTCCCAATGAAATGGCTGAAGCCTAGTCTTCGATCTATTGGCAGTGTTGGGGCGGGTGTTATCGTGCAAGAGGATGATTCCGTCCGACAGCATTCCTAGGCGATTAGACTTTATTGGGCGTCGCAGTTTCTGAGAAGTGTCTTCATACTGCTGCGCACTGATTGTAGTTCCATGCTCGAGAAACTCATCGAGCAGAGAGCCCCTATAGTCGAAGAAGGCCATGATGACTTTTCCTCTTTGGCGGGTAAGATGTGGAATGTTTCCACTGCTGCGTTTGCCATTTGCCGTCGGGCTGTCGGAAAGCTGTTGGACGGAGTCATCCTGTTGCACGATAACGCCCGCCCCTGCACAGCCAGTCAGACGAAGTCTACGCCTTAGCAATTAGGTAGGGAAACGATGCAACATCCCCCGATCACCGTTCAGCCCCGACCTTTCACTGTGCGATTTTCACATCTTTTCCGACCTGAAGAGAGACATGCGTGTACGTCGGTTTCAGTCAGACGAGAAAATGCAGAAGTGGGTGTAGATGTGAGTCCTTTAGCGATCGAATGCGTTCTGTGAACCACGAATTGATCGTCTCGTCTCTGGGTGGAATAAATGTCTTAACGCGTGGGATGATTACTTTCGAATGGAACCATTTCATGGTTCCGTTGTGGCGAGTTTTCGGTATTCAGTTGACTGCCCCTCATAACTTCGTGATCGTTTCGCAAAATATCTCACTGGACAAAATATTGCGCGTAAAGGTAGAGGCTGTGACGCAAGTTCGTGACTGGGATATTGGGCTGACTGTAACTGAATTACAGCCTTTCTTTGTCGCGGCACTAGGAGGGAGACGGTGGCGAACCCATCCCCCCGGTCGCCTTTTACCCTGCGAAACATCCCCAGAACTCATTTGATAGCAAGATGAGTGGACCTGAGTCCATCCTGAAGAGACTGGAACGAGGAAAAATTCTTGCCTCTACCCAAGATTGAACCGTGGATCTCCAGGATCTGAGTCTAGAGACCTACCCGAGAGACCATCACAACCACTGAGATAGAGCATCAGTCTTTTTAATGTTTGCAGACATTCTTCCTGATATACATCCGCAGGAACTGAGTGTAGAGACCTACCCGAGAGACCATCACAACCACTGAGATAAAGCATCAGTCTTATTAATGTTTGCAGCCATTCTTCCTGATATACATCCGCTTCTACCTTACTACTCTGCAGTTCACACTTAAACGTCTAGAAAAGGTTTTATCGAACTACCTTCGGAGTATTTCTCTAGCGTTTAAGTGTCGAAAAGCACGTTGGAAAAACGAAGACTTACACCTTTCCGTGTGGGATCTGATGTCTTATTTTATTACGAATGTAATTTCTCACTATGCAGCTGGTCGTCAACAGAATATTTTCGCATTCGGAGGAGAAGGTTGTTGGTTGAAATTTCGTGAAAAGATCTCACCGCAACAAAACGCCTTTGTTTTAATGATTACCACCGAAACTCGTATATCATATCTGTGACTCTCTTTCCCCCATATTTTGCAACAGTACAAAACGTGCTGCCCTTCTTTGAACCTTTCCGATGTCTTACGTCAATCCTAGCTGATGCGGATCCCGTAAAACAAGGTAATACTCCAGCAGAGGACAGACACTCGCAGGGTAGGCAGTCTCTTCAATGGATTTATTGCATTTTCTAATTGTTCTCCCAATAAAACGCTGTCTTTGTTTCTCCTTACACAAAACATAATCTATGTGATTGTTCCAATTTAATTTATTCGTAATTATAATCTCTGTCTATTTAGTTGCATTCACAGGTTTTAGATTTGCACGGTTTATCGTGCAACCGAAATTTAACGGAGTGCTTTTAGCACTCATGTGGATGACCTCAGACTTACATTTATCTTCTGATGACATTAATAGATGCTACGTGACAACATCATAGGCAAACAATCTAAGAGGGCTGCTGAGATTGTTTCCCAAATCATTTATATAGATTAGAAACAGAAGTTGGTCTATAACACTTCCTTGGGGAACCCTAGGTACCATTTCTGCTGTACTCGATTAATTTCTATGAATTACTACGAACTGTGATGCTGTTAGGGTTAGGCTAGGTTAGTGTTTTTTAACGTCCCGTCGACAACGAGGTCATTAGAGATGGAGCGCAAGCTCGGGGTTAGGGAAGGATGGGGAAGGAAATCGGCCGTGCCCTTTCAAAGGAACCATCCCGGCAGTTGCCTGAAACGATTTAGGGAAATCACGGAAAACCTAAATCAGGATGGCTGGAGACGGGATTGAACCGTCGTCCTCCCGAATGCGAGTCCAGTGTGCCAACCACTGCGCCACCTCGCTCGGCCTGTGATGCTATTGCTACTTCAGTTATCTTTACCACGAAACGTCTTTTGCAAATGAATGTCCTTTTTGTTTCTAACCAAACATTTTTGCCTATTCATTCTAGGCATCAAAAGTGGTTTTCATTTTATTATTTTTTACATGTGTCCGTTGGTTCTTCTACATTCACTACATGCACACGGCACCGATGTCCAAGTGGTAGTGGATCGTAGGTACACATTTCTCCACACAGAACCTTTCCTGTTCCACACTGTGCATGAATTTGCTCGCTTTCTTACAAGGATTCAATGGTTGATTTCGAGCGCTATAGATAATGTACAATTGGTACCAGACCATCATGTGACTCCACTGCCGACGTAAGTCGCGCGCGCGGGTGTGTGTGTGTGTGTGTGTGTGTGTGTGTGTGTGTGTGTGTGTGTGCGCGCGCACACTGAGCACAATCAACTAGTAAAATGGGAAGTAAGGAGCGTTTGGATGCGTCCACTACGATGCCCTGAATAAATTTGACCGATTTATTGGTGTGTCAACGTTGGCATTCCGCCAATTTTATAGGAGATGGCGTACCACTCGATCACAAATAACACGGCGTAAGAATAGTGAGCGTAAGAAGATCCTAACTGACAGGAATTTGAAGCAAATGTTGCAGGTAGATTAAGAAATCCGAAAATGTTCAATGTGGAAGTGAAGAAAACGTAAATTAATAAGCTCATAGGACTAGTAAATCTTTTCTTTCTCATCTGTTTTTATAAACTGAATCAATACCCGAATTAAAAGCGGGATTCGGAAACGACTTTGCAGAAGCTCCTTAGGGCGGTACGTCTTATAGCACGCAAGAGAACACCATATGATTTGGATTACGACTTTCGCAAATGAAGCTTTTTATTTGTAATGTCTATGAATCAGGAGCAGGTCATTCAAGGGCAAAGTCAATAAGCACGGAAGGACTTCTTTCTTGCTGGTGATGGTTTACAAACGGGAGGAATGTGTGGTTTAAAAACTTTGCATTTTTGTGTTTTTCGGACTTACAACGCGTGTCTTTGCTTTTAAATATTTATGGAAATTGTAATAATGAGTCTGTACTTATTCTTAATCAGAAATTAATAGTTTCGAGGTCTGACTTGAAAAGTTTAAATACTTTTCACGGCGCTGATCGATCGTCGCACGGTAGTCAGAAAGCATGGCCTTCTTAGCAGCGCTCTGTCTATGATTTAACCTCATAGAGCGGACAGTAGACCCAGTTGTGTTGAAACCCCGAAACTGTGTTCTGTAATGCACCATGAGCCTCTGTAAGCACCGAGCGGCGAGGTGCAGGGACGAACAAGGCGTTCTTTTGGTCACGGCGATTATACGGATGAAACACAAGACGACGGGGCGCGGCTCTTGACTACATGCAGCTGATTAACCTCCTCCTATTTCCACTTCGTGATGGCAGGATTTGTCTTCTGCTCTTGAGCAACCTAGAGATGAAAGAGAGCATTATCTCAGCTTTTTCGCCTCCCAGCTAGAAGACATACCAAGAACAGAAAGTTACTTCATTTCCAACAATAAAAACTTCGATACCTCCTTCTTAACATAGAGTGAAAAGTCCACGGCCATGGATATTAACGCCGATCTCATATGGCGTTTACTAGAAAGATTGTAGACATCTGAAATGGCAGCGTCCAGTCACTTCTACCACTGTTCTTGCATGCCGGTCAGATACGATGATGCATTTCCTGGTCACTTCTATATTTTACGGTGGGGTTCAAATTCAGGGACTCTGAGGGACAGTCTCACTGGTCCTGAATGTTTCTCATGCCAAGCAATCACTTTTTAATCCGCTGGACGCGAGAAAGATCTTATTGGAGATTGAATTCATAACGTTACCATACTCGTCGTGAATAAATGCGAAACTTGGTTGCCTCGAAGCTCAGCGAAGGATTCATTCCGGCTTCACCCACAGAATTCCACAGAGCCTACTCGATACTGTATCACATTAAAAAAAAAATTCTTTATTCTTCAAACTACATGATACATGTTAACCCGCCGTCTAATACATTAGTGGGTCGTAATGTATATACTTATTTACAATGCTGCAGCTCATCTTAATTAGTTACTAGGAAAACTCGTTATTTCTATTTTCACTATGGGGATTTCTAATTTCTACTGGTGTCTTATTCTACATATTTCTTTTATTGCTACGTTCTTGGAGTTGATACTATTCTGTATCTACTACTTTGGTAACTACTGTACTGTACCTGCAGCGTTACAGGTGTGCATCACCTTTTGCACTCAGCCCTCCCAGAAGGCTTCCTGAGGTCTCCTATGAACGTGGCAGCACAAACAACCCACACGAAGGCGGAATTCCGATTCGCGAGACCAGGTAACACGACAACTGAACACTAAAGAGCATTGATTTTGTCTCTTCGCTTACAGTAAATGAGTAACATCCTGTGCAGGACATTCGAAAGGTGTCTTCGTGCATCAGCACTAACGAGCCTGTGTGATGACGTTTCGCTCCAGAGTGTTCGTTCAATGTCGGACAGGAACAACTGAAGCTCTAAGAAGATCCTACACAATAGTGCTATCGAGTTCAGCCAGGAGCCGGGACAGAAGACGACGGTCTCAGTCCGTTACGACCGTCAATCTGTTCACCTATGACGTGGGTTCTTGTAGGCTGCGACGACTGATGGTTCAGATGGCGCTGAGCACTATGGGACTTAACATCAGGTCATCAGTCCCCTAGACTTAGAACAACTTAAACACAACTAAGCTAAGGACATCGCACACATCCATGCCCGAGGCTGGATTCGAACCAGGGATCGTAGCAGCAGCGCGGTTCCGGACTGAAGCACCTAAAACCGCTCGGTCACAGAGGCCGGTTCTGCGACATCTGCCCGTGTCAGAAAACGTATGGGATAGTAGCCAGCAATACACTGAGAAATCCGTCAAGTGGATTAGAAGTTGGCGTTTGTGTAGGGATACCATATCAACAGGAGACCGCGTTCTTTGTGTGACGGACATTCATTGGTAGATGTGGTGCTGACACTTCTTTCCGTTTGGGCACACATGCGGTCCAGTGGTAGTGCAAAAGGCGGGCAACCTTCCGTTATTTACCTGAATATGAGTTCTTCACTCCCCGCTAAATAATATCCTACTGAAATGAATTAAATTTCTGACTTCCTAATACACATTGAGATATATAAGCACGAGGGGGAGGGAGCTTTCATTCTGAGTGCTCAAACGCAGTTTACCTCCAAAATACGACTCTGTCAAATGGTTCAAATGGCTTTGAGCACTATGGGACTTAACATCTAAGGTCATCAGTCCCCTAGAACTTAGAACTACTTAAACCTAACTAACCTAAGGACATCACACAACACCCAGTCATCACGAGGCAGAGAAAATCCCTGACCCGCCGGGAGTCGAACCCGGGAACCCGGGCGCCGACTCTGTCACATAAGCATTTTAACCTACACTGAGGCGACAAAAGTGTTGGAATTCCGATATACCCGTACACAGATGGCGGTAGCATGGAGTACACAAGGTATAAAAGGGCGGTGCTCTGGCGGAGCTGTCATTTATATTCAGGTGAATTACACGTAAAGGTTTCCAATGTGATTACGGCTGCCGAGGGGAATTAACAGACTTTGAACACGGAATGGTAGTTGGAGTCACACGCATGAGACATTCCATTTCGGAAATTGCCAGGGAATTCAGTCTTCCGAGATCCACAGTGTCAAGAGCGTGCCGAGAATACAAAATTTAAGCATTACCTCACACCACGGACAACGCGGTGGCTGACGGCTTTCACTTAACGAGCGAGAGCAGCGGCGGTTGCGAAGAGTTGTCATTGTTAACAGACAGCAACACTGCGTGAAGAGTTGTCATTGTTAACAGACAGCAACACTGCGTGAAATATCCGCAGATATCAATGTGAGACTACGACGAACGTGTCCGTTAGGACAGTGCTGCGAAATCTGACATTAATGGGCTATGGCAACAGACGACTGACACGAGCGCATTTGCTGACAGCTACAATATCGCCTGCAGCGCCTCTCCTGGGCCCGTGACCGTAATAGACGACTGGAAAATCATGGCCTGATCAGATGAGCCCCAATTTCAGCTGTTAAGAGTTAACGGTAGGATTCGAGTGTGGCGCAAACCCCACTGAGCCATGGCCCAAGTTGTCAACAAGGCACTGTGCAAGCTGGCGATGGCTCCATAATGGGGTGGGCTGTGTTTACAAGAAATGGAGTGAGTCCTCTGGCACAACTGATCCGATCATGAACTGGAAATAGCTATGTCCGACTACTTGGAGATCATTTATAATGATTAATGGACTCCATGTTCCAAACAACGATGGAATTTTTATGGATGACAGTGCACCATGTTACCGGGCCACAGTTGTGTGCGATTGTTTTGAGGAACATTCTGGACAGATCGAGCGAATGATTTGGCCACCCAGATCTCCCGACATGAATCACGTCGGAGATTTATGGGACGCAATGCAGAAGTCAGTTCGTGCACAAAATATTGCAATTTCGCAATTGTTGACGGCAATAGGGACAGCATGGCTCAGTCAGTATTTCTGCAGGGGACTTCCAACGACTTCTTGAATCAATGCAGCGTCGAGTTGCTGCACCAAGACGGGCGAAAGGAAGTTCGACAAGGTATTAGCTGGTATCCCATGATGTTTGTCACTCTAGTATGTACACTACTGGCCAATAAGATTGCTACACCAAGAAGAAATACAGGTGATAAACGGCTATTCATTGGACAAATATATTATACTAGAACCGATATATGATTACATTTTCACGCAATTTGGGTTCATAGATCCTGAGAAATGGGTACCCAAAACAACCAACTCTCGCTGTAATAACGGCCTTGATACACCAGGGGTATTGAGTCAAACAGAGCTTGGATGGCGTGTACACGTACAACTGCCCATGCAGCTTCAACACGATACCACAGTTCATCAAGAGTAGTGACTGGCGTATTGTGACGAGCCAGTTGCTCGGCCACCATTGCTAGACGTTTTCAGTTGGTGAGAGATCTGGAGAATGTGCTGGCCAGGGCAGCAGTCGAACATTTTCTGTATCCAGAAAGGTCCGAACAGGACCTGCAACATGCGGTCGTCCATTATCCTGCTGAAATGTAGGGTTTCGCAGGGATCGAATGAAGGGTCATAAGCCATCTGAAATGTAACGTCCAATGTTCAAAGTGCTGTCAATGCGAACAAGAGATGAGCGAGACGTATAACCAATGGCACCCCATACCATCACGCCAGGTTAAACGCCAGTAAAGCGATGACGAATACACGCTTCCAATGTGCGTTCACCGTGATGTCGCCAAAGACTGATGTGACCATCATGATGCTGTGAACAGAAGTTGGATTCATCGGAAAAAATGACGTTTTGCCATTCGTGCACCCAGATTCGTCGTTGAGTACACCATCGCAGGCGCTCCTGTCTGTGATGGAGCGTCAAGGGTAACCGCAGCCATGGTCTCCGAGGTGATAGTCCATGCTGCTGCAAACGTCGTCGAACTGTTCGTGCAGATGGTTGTTGTCTTGCAAACGTCCCCATCTGTTGACTCAGGGATCGAGACGTGGCTGCACGATCCGTTACAGCCATGCGGATAAGATGCCTGTCATCTCGACTGCTAGTGGTACGAGGCGGTTGGGATCCTGCACGGCGTTCTGTATTACCCTCCTGAACCCACCGATTCCATATGCTGCTAACAGTCACTGGATCCCGACCAACACGAGCAGCCATATCGCGAATCGATAAACCGCAATCGCGATAGGCTACAAGCCGACCTTTATCAAAGTCGGAAACGTGATGGTACGCATTTGTCTTCCTTACACGAGGCATCACAACGTTTCACCAGGCAACGCCGGTCAACTGCTGTTTGTGTATGAGAAATCGGTTGCAAACTTTCCTCATGTCACCACGTTGTAGGTGTCGCCATCGGCGCCAACCTCGTGTGCATGATCTGAAAAGCTAATCATTTGCATATCACAGCATCTTCCTCCTGTCGGTTAAATTTCCCGTCTGTAGCACGTCATGTTCGTGGAGTAGCAATTTTAATGGTCAGTGGTGTATTACACACTTCAGGTCCTGGACTGGCTTGGAAGATTGTTTTCACCTACATTTGCTTAACTGGGAGTTCTCTTACCCCAATGCTAAACTGATGGCACATGACTGAAAAAGCCGGCCGGAGTGGCCGAGCGGTTAAAGACGCTACAGTCTGAAACCGCACGACCGCTACGATCGCAGGTTCGAATCCTGCCTCGGGCATGGATGTGTGTGATGTCCTTAGGTTAGTTAGGTTTAAGTAGTTCTAAGTTCTAGGGGACTTATGACCACAGCAGTTGAGTCCCATAGTGCTCAGAGCCATTTGAACCACTGAAAAGAGTGACAGCTCTACAAAAACCGCCCTGCCCACTCTGGGTGATTACGAGAGTAACATCGCTCTAGTCCTGCAGGCAGTAATAAAGAGCACTGTCGGGAGAGTCAGTTTGCTGCCGCTAGTCAGAAGCTGGGAGGGACGAGCGTTGAAGAGAGCGGGGAGTACGGGCGTGCACGTGCCGCGGGCATGGCGAGCACGTGCGGCGGCCGCAAACACGGCGAGCAGCGCGGGCCGGCCTGCCAACTGCAAACAGGACGCGCACGGATTGCTCACGCCGCGCCGCGCCGCACGTGTCACCCCGTCCTGCCGGCCGCCACCGCCGCGCGGCACACGTGCTCCGCAACCGCACAGAGCGGCCAACACACGCGTGCTGCGTGGCGCGACGTGTCGTGTCTGCGGCGAGCGCCAGCAGCGCACGTGGCTTCGCTCCACAGTGAACCTACCACACCCGTCCTGCGGCTTCTATGAGGGTTGTGTGCCGAGTGGTCCGTTTACATCAGAATGACGTAAAGAGCTATTTGGGGCAAGTTTATATGCTGTGTCCGCTACTGAGATTTGCCTATTTATTATTATTTTTCTTACGGCTTTACCAGTGCAAGTGCGGCATTGACATCGTAAATTTACATAACATAACATATAAAAACAAATATACATATACACACATACATAATAATATGTATGTTATGCTGGCACCAGATTTTACGAGGAAGCTGCATTCCTGGGAGTAATTGTGGTTCCTCTCTTTTGAGCCCAACCCGACATATACCTATGGAAGATCGGGGAAAACCACCGTTCAGGTCGTGTTGTCGGCGGGGCCGGGAGGTGCTTGCGCCTGATGTACTCTACTAGGAGCCTTGTAGGCTCAACACAAACCGTTAGGGTCATTACCTTTATTACTATTCCCATTTCATTAGCAACTTTGAGCCAAGCACAAAATCAATTACCTCTCTATTGTATATCGTAAATAGTTTAGCATGCTGGACATGGAGGTCTTAGTCTTAGTTTCCAGCTTTAACATACCCTAATCTTTTCTAGTTAAGTTAGTTTTTAGGATGGTAGATGTTAAAGGCATGGTGAGCGATGGCCAGCGTCTTGAGAGTCATTCCAAGATCCGGGCTGCCGCCCACAACCAGGTGACGGGCAAAATTATACCTAATCAAAATATCCACGGGTGTGCTGCCGGTCTATAGTGTCCAACAGGCACAATATTTCGGCGATCATACATGTCACCATCATCAGGTGAACTGACGGACTGAGCTCCTGTGAACGTGCCGGCATGGAGATCCGTACGCTATGGCTGCTCAGAGAGAACTGGGTTCGGTCGCGCCGGCGGCCGATTTAAATACCCTCCATCCGCGGCGCGCTCCCTCCGCCGTCCGCGGCCCGCGCCACGGTCGGTGTGATGGCTCTGTCCGCCGTGGTCGTCACAACTATACGTTTGCTCGATTTACTCTTGATTAACCCAATCGCTGGTTCCCAAGCCTTGCTAAGATTATAGCCACAGTCACGGTTTATGAGGTCGTCATGGGTGCGAATTTCGATGGCCTCTCTAACAACGCTGTCCCAGTATCTCGACGTCTGTACCAGAATCCTCGTGCGGTCATACTCCATGGCGTGATTTTCCGACAAACAATGTTCAGCGACCGCCGACTTGCTCGGATACATCAGTCGAGTGTGCCTCTGCTGTTCACGGCATCGATCCTCGACGGTACGCATCGTCTGACCAATATACGACTTGCCACATTGACACGGAATCTGGTACACGCCTGCCTTCCTCAAACCGAGGTCATCTTTGGCGCTCCCCACCAGTGCACGAGTTTTATTTGGAGGACAAAACACAATTCCGACCCGGTGTTTCTTCAGAATGCGGGCGATTTTCCCCGAGAGTGCGCCTGTGTATGGATTAAATGCAGTGCCTACCTCCTCCCTCGTGACTTCATCCATCTCAACAGGTTGTGCTGCAGTGGTTGGGCGGAGAGCACGTTGAATCTGCCCCTCTGAGTTCCCATTTTTTCGAAATACAGTTCTCAGATGTTCCAATTCCTGGGGTAGACTCTCTGGGTCAGAGATAGTGCGCGCCCTATGTACTAGATTTTTAAGTACCCCATTCCTCTGTGAAGGGTGGGGGCAGCTGTCTGCGTGCAAATACAGATCAGTGTGCGTTGTCTTCCGATACACCCCATTACCTAGGGTGCCGTCAGCCCTTCTCTTGACCAAGACGTCAAGGAAAGGTAATTTACCCTCCATTTCAGTCTCCATAGTGAATTTGATGTTGGGGTGTATGGAGTTTAGATGTGTAAGGAAGTCAAGGAGTTTATCCATACCATGTGGCCAGATGACGAACGTGTCGTCCAAGTAACGGAAAAAGCAAGTAGGTTTCCATACGGATGACGACAGGGCTTCCTCCTCGAAGTTCTCCATTTACAAATTCGCTACCACCGGTGAGAGTGGGCTACCCATGGCGACTCCCTCCGTTCGTTCATAGTATTCTCCATTGAAAAGAAAATACGTGGAAGTCAAGACATGCCTAAAAAGTTCAGTGGTCTTCTCGTCAAACTTCTGACTAATCAATTCTAGTGACTCTCGCAGGGGTACCCTCGTAAACAAGGAAACGACGTCAAAACTCACCATGATATCTGACTCATCCAACCTGAAGCTATCAAGGCGTTTAACAAAATCCACGGAATTACGGATGTGATGAGGGCATTTACCCACATAAGGACTTAATATTCCCGTCAGGCATTTGGACAAAAAATATGTAGGTGCCCTGATGTTGCTGACAATGGGGCGTAATGGTACCCCCTCTTTGTGAACCTTCGGGAGTCCATATAGTCTAGGCGGTACCGGACCTTGAGGTAACAATTTCTTAGCGTCACCCTCCGGTAAATCTGCGTCCTTGAGAAGCGCCCTCGTCTTGTTCTCCACCTTCTTTGTAGGGTCAACGCTGATCTTCCGGTGCACTGATGGGGAGCGCCAAAGATGACCTCGGTTTGAGGAAGGCCGGCGTGTACCAGATTCCGTGTCAATGTGGCAAGTCGTATATTGGTCAGACGATGCGTACCGTCGAGGATCGATGCCGCAAACATCAGAGGCACACTCGACTGATGTATCCGAGCAAGTCGGCGGTCGCTGAACATTGTTTGTCGGAAAATCACGCCATGGAGTATGACCGCACGAGGATTCTGGTACAGACGTCGAGATACTGGGACAGCGTTGTTAGAGAGGCCATCGAAATTCGCACCCATGACGACCTCATAAACCGTGACTGTGGCTATAATCTTAGCAAGGCTTGGGAACCAGCGATTGGGTTACTCAAGAGTAAATCGAGCAAACGTATAGTTGTGACGACCACGGCGGGCAGAGCTATCACACCGACATCATCTCAGACGCCGTCGCAATCTGTTCCACCGCGCGACCGTGGCGCGGGCTGCGGACGGCGGACGGCGGAGGGAGCGCGCCGCGGGCGGAGGGTATTTAAATCGGCCGCCGGCGCGACCGAACCCAGTTACCTCTGAGCAGCCATAGCGTACGGATCTCCGTGCCGGCACGTTCACAGGAGCTCAGTCCGTCAATTCACCTGATGATGGCGACATGTATGATCGCGGAAATATTGTGCCCGTTGGACACTATAGACCGGCAGCACGCCCGTGGATATTTTGATTATCAAATACGCCGGGAGAAACTCAAGAATCATTATATTATACCTCTCTCTTCTCTATTCAATTCCCTTCCTTCCTTCTTTCTAAATATTTAATTCCGTTATGTTTATTAATATCTTACTTGATTTTGTATTAGTTATAATTTTTTCTAATGCTGCACAAAAAAAAGAGATATGAAGTGGATGTAACAAATAGAGCCCGCCTCCACGTGGCGGGACACGGGCAACAATGTGAGTGAGGACGGGAGCCGGTGTGGTGTTACTTTCAGATACCCCGGACCCAGTCACAGCGGCTAAGTGGCAACATACGACCTACCATTAGACGGTGGGTCATAAAAAATAAGCAGCTAGTGAAAAAAAAGGTCCTGGGAGTTGTTGGCTGTGGTCCTCTATATTGTGTCGGTTAATGTCACTATTGTTCCACTTGGTTTTCCAGTATTTGTGGCAGTCATAGGTATTTCCTTGGGCATGTGTTCTGTCTACCCATACTGACGCTCTTGATTTAAGGCGATATCGACAGCGGTCATCTAGTACTTGGTGTATCGGTAGTACTCTTGCCTTATCTGCGTGATTTATTTTTTGCCATTCCTGAATTGTTGCCTGCTGTCTACGGCTTTCAGGCGGAGTGATGTTTGAGAGAACATGTAGCCATTCTAGAGGTGTTGACTTTAGTGTCCCTGTTATTGTCCTCATGGCTTCATTGATCTGGGCGTCAATCTTCTTTACATGGGCACTCCTACTCCACACAGGGCACAGTACTCTGCCACGGAATAGACGTGTGATATTGCTGCAGCACGTAGTGTATTTGCATACGCTCCCCATGTGGTACCTGCTAATCTCTGGATGATGTTATTTCGGGTTTTCAATTTCTGGCTAGTTAGTTCCAGGTGTTTCTTGAATGTAAGTGAACTGTCAAGAGTTATTTGTTATGTTTAATTCGTTTTCCGCAGAAAGTAATATTTAGTTATCTGTCTGCTAGTCTGTTATTTAAATGGAAGGCGCAGGTCTCTGTTTTATTTGGGTTCAGGCACAATCTCCATTTTTTGTAGTACTGGTTTAGTACTTCTAGGTCAGCAGTTAGAGTTCTTTCACCATCTGCTAGCCATTTGCTTTGAGTAGCTATAGCCATGTCATCAGCGTAGCAAAACTTACTTGACTCAGTGTCTATCATGTCACTGATGTAAACATTAAAAAGCAGTGGAGCCAATACAAATCCTTGGGGAAGTCCGTTTTTTATTCTTTTTGACTTGCTGCTTTGTGACCCCAGGTTTACTTTGAAATATCGGACTTTTAGCATTTTTTCCCAACAGGTTTGTCAATTTCAAGCATGGAATCATGTTGGCAAATTTCAGGATACCTTATCATAAGCTGCACTGAGGTCGACAAAGACTGCTGATGTTTTCAATCCTTTTAGGAATCCCGATTCTATGTATGATGTGAGGGCTAATACTTGTTCGCAGCAACTTCGATTAGTTCTGAATCCGGCTTGTTCATGAGGCAGGTGTTTGTCTATCGTTGGGTATATCCTATTGTAGATGAGTCTCTCCAGCAACTTATAGCAAATGCTCAATAATGCTATTGGGCGGTAGTTCGCAGGGTTTTCACTAGATTTCCCTGGTTTAAGGACCTTCGGGATATCTCCAGTTTTTAGTATGTCATTGAAGTAGTCTTTAAACCAGGTTCTTGCTATTGGTCCCAGATTTTTTATATATTCAGGAAATATATTATCAGCTCCAGCTGCTTTCCGTAGTTTGAGGGTTTTTATATCTTTGTTTACCTCCCTGGTAGTAAAAGGTTTTGAAAACTGTCTGTTTTCTTGTAGGGTGCTCTTTACTTTGCCTATGTTTATTTCAGATAGCAATGATTCCAGCCCCCGCTAATAGTGTAGAATCCCTAATTACCAACTCCTGTGGATAAACTTACGTAGTGTTCTTTGTTTTCCAGACTTGCTGGTCTACGAATTCATAATTTTGTTTGAAGTGTCTTTAATGTCTTTAACTTTACGAAATACAATATCTTTGCAGGATATTTGTTTATTTGGCTTTCAGGCACAAACAACGAATCAAAGAAGATGCACAGCACAAACGCGGATACGTCAGTGCTGCCACCATCACATTAGAGGGAAAAATGCAGCGCCTTCTTGAAAATAAGCACATCTGTTCGCTATAACAGTCGAAACCGTGGCAAGACTCTGATTGCCTTCAGCTGAGGCCACTGTTTTTATTATGGTGGCTTCTGACGACTTTCCCATGGCGACAAAAAGCCCTATATCACAATTACGTCTCTTATTAAATTTCATATAATTTTAACCTATGCTGGTGGTCGACTATGAGGGCCAGTCAAATGAAAATCAAACACCCGTCACAAAGGGCCTTGGCGTGGTTCCACTCAAAAGTAATCACTGGACAGGTTAAGACATTCCATCCATAGGAATAGGACACTATAAATTCCTGTCTCGTAGAACGCTGTCGGCCGCTGACGCATCCACCACCGCACCCACTCATGCACTTTCTCTTCCGACTCAAGCCGACGTCTACGCATGTCTTTGTTCAGATCGCCAAATCACAGGGCAAAAGATCTAGGCTGTGCGGAGGACGTCGCAGTCTCTCCCAACCAAATCGCTGAAGCGCAGCCTTCCTGTGATTGGTTATGTGGGGGCGGTCGCTATCGTACAACAGGATCGTCCTATCCGGTAGCATTACGATAGCCCAAGGGCAGACGGCAAAGCCAACAACCGTAACATCATACATCTCCACCCCCGAAGAAACCGAATGCTGTTCAGAGACGTTCCAGTGAAGTCATGACACTTCGCAGATACTGTGACGCGTCATGAAGCAAAAACACCAAGGAATGCTATCGGACAGATTCATCCTGTTGCACGATAACACCCGCTCCCACACTACCAATGGGAGGAAGGCTACGCTTCAGCGATTTGGTTGGGAGAGACTGCAGCGTCCTCTGTACAGCCCCGATCTTTCGCCGTGTGATTTTCACATCTTTGTCGACCTGAAGAAAAATGTGAGTGGCCGTCGATTTCAGTCCGACGAGGATGTGCGTCTACGTGCGATGGTGGATCCGACAGTGCCCGTCCGCGTTTTACGAAACCGAAATTGATCGTCCTCTCAGGGGGATAAATGTCTTAACGAGTGTAGTAATTAATTTTGAACGGAACCATCCTATGGTCCTGTCGTTGCGGATGTTCGGTTTTCATCTGATTGCCCCTTGTACATAGGTAATTCCTTACATCTAAATGACATTTGGAGTCCCTCACATATTGCTGGTTCTGCTCACGTCCAAATCGTATTTATAACATACAGGGTGTCCCGGGAAGAATGGTCAACATTCAGGGATGTGGCAGGAACTATCATTCGAAGGAAAAATGTCTTCTGTAGTTGGGCTCTAAAATACTTACCTTAAGAGCTATGAGCATTTGCTCAGTGGAAGAAATGTGTTTCTCAGTTGTGAAGATGAACAAGTGCTCACACCTCTTAAGGTATTCACTTTTGACGTCATGTTTATACATTATTTTTTCTTGCTTTCCTCGATACTAACTTCTCATAAAAAATGGAAAGCAAACAACTTTCACTAGAAGAGCTATGTTTCACATTATCGAAGATGAAGAAGTGCTCATGGCTCTTAAGGCACACATTTTAGAGCCCGTGTTAAACAGATTTTTTTTTTTTTGAATCATTGTTCCTGTCATATCCTTGAGTGTTGATCACTTCTCCTGGCACAACCTGCGTTGATTGAACGTGGTTGATAGGGAGCTCGAACCGCTAAAAGTCGAATAAAAACAGAACTTACTACAAAAGTGCCAAAATAAAAATAACACAATCTTACTGTCACATGTATCAAACGATTTAAATTGATCCGAGTATTACGGAACTGAAAATGGGTACTTTAGACAGAGAATTAAGAGAGTCACGCATGTATCTGCATGGATGTTCAAATTAATTAATAGTAATTAAAACATCGTCTTTTAATTAAAACTATATATCAGACAAGAGATACTTCGATTTCGTGCTTTGATTAAAATCAATTGCTTCGAAAGATATTTATAAAGAAATTTCAAAATTAAGATGAGCAGCAGCGTTCTCGTACTAGGAGGCTCTGCAGAGATGCTGCTTGGAAGCTATCTGACACAAAACCTGTTCTGTCTCTGTAAGACGTCGTTTTGTCTTCCATTACATGTCGGCAGAGCTGGGGACGTTTTCTAAAATCAACCAATTACGGAAATTTGAAACACATAAAGAGACATAAAGGGTTTTGTAAATATATGATCGATGAGCAAAGAGGCGGATAATTGCAACCAGTTTTATGTAATGGCCGGAAGTGTCTTACCTTACGACAGAAATAATATTTATTAAGATAAAATTTGGGTTATAATGAAAAATAGGGCTTCCGTCTGAAACAATCGGTTGGATGCTGATCGGGAGCTTGCAATCTCTGTAGCTGGATGGTCCCTTCGAAAGGGCACGGTAAAATTGCTTCTCCATCCTTTCCTAACCCGAGCTTGTGCTCCCTCTCGAATTATCTCGTTGTCGGCGGGACGTTAAACACTAATTTCTTCCTCCTCCTCCTCTTCCTCTTCTTGCAATCTATGTTACGCCGGCAAAAAGTGGAGATAAATGAATAGAACTACACTACGTGATCAAAACTATCCGGGCACCTCCAAAAACATACGCTTTTCATATTAGGTGCATTGTGCTGCCACCTACTGCCAGGTACTCCGTATCAGCGACCTCAGTACTCATTAGACGTCGTCAGAGAGCAGAATCTGGCGCTCCGCGGAACTCACGTACTTCGAACGTGGTCAGGTGATTGTGTGTCACTTGTGTAATATGTCGCGAGTTTTCGACACTCCTAAACATCACCTAGGTCCACTGTTTCCGATGTGATAGTGAAGTGGAAACGTGAAGGGACGCGTACTGCACGGGCCGACCTCGTCTGTTGACTGACAGAGACCGCCAACAGTTGAAGAGGGTCGTAATGTGCAATAGGCAGACATCTGTCTAGACCATCAAACAGGAATTCCAAACTGCGTGAGGATCCACTGCAAGTACTATGACAGTTAGGCGGGAGTGAGAAAACTTGGATTTGACGGTCGAGCGGCTGCTCGTAAGCCACACATCACGCTGGTAAATGCCAAATTACGCCTCGCTTGGTGTAAGGAGCGTAAACATTAGACGACTTAACAGTGGAAAAACGTTGTGTGGAGTGACGAATCACGGTACACAATGTGGGTATCCGATGACACGGTGTCAGTATGGCGAATGCCCGGTTAACGTCGTCTGCCAGCGTGTGTAGTGCCAACAGTAAAATTCGGAGGCGGTGATGTTATGGTGTGATCGTGTTTCTCATGGAGGGGGCTTGCACCACTTGTCGTTTTGCGTGGCACTGTCACAACACAGGCCTACATTGATGTTTTAAGCACCTTCTTGCTTCCCACTGTTGAAGAGCAATTCGGGGATGTGCGACTGTATCTTTAGACACGATCGAGCACCTGTTCATAATGCACGGCCTGTGGCGGACTGGTCACACGACAATAATATATCCGTAATGGACTGACCCGCACAGAGTCCTGAGTTGAATGCTACAGAACACCTTTACGATGTTTTGGAACGCCGACTTCGTGCCAGGCCTCACCGACCGACATCGGTACCTCTCCTCAGTGCAGCACTCCGTGAATAATGGACTGCCATTCCCCAAGAAACCTTCCAGCACCTGACTGAACATATGCCTGCGAGAGTGGAAGCTGTTATCCAGGCTAAGGGTGGGCCAACACCATACTGAATTCCAGCACTACCGATGGAGGACGCCACGAACTTCGTCATTTTCAGCCGGGTGTCCGGATACTTTTGATCACATAGTATACATCTCACCACGACGTACGTGTTCGAATGTGATTGCATAAATAATGTTATAAAATTTCTCTGTTTCAGAGGTACACTTTCCATGTTACTCACTTTATTACGATGATCTCCTACTTGTTACGCGGTTCGTGATGCTATCTGTTCGAAATTAGCTCTCTACTGGCGTACTTCGAAGAAACGATGTGTATAAATTGCGGGAAAGCTAGATGTGAGCTGGGGGAAGGGGATGTCGGTGGACTGTGAACGGTATACAAGAAGTGATCAAAAATACGATGAATAGATTTATTAGAAACAAAGTAACAAGCTTACGTGCAGTTTGATTTCAAAGTGCTGTCCTTGGCTTGTTGGCTAGGAATGCAGTTATCCCAGCGTTGGAACCACGACTGGAAGCATTTCTGGAAGGTTTCTTTTGGAAGGGCGTTTAGCTGCTCCGTCGTGACCCTCTCAATGTCAGAAATGGTGTGAACACATTTTTCTTTAAGCACAGTTTTAATCGTTTGGAAGAGCCACAAGTCGCATCTAGTGAGTAAGTGGATGTGGACAGACAGGAACACTTTTTCCGGCCAAAAATTAGCAAATCAAAGTCAGTGATTTATTCTTCGGCTCTCTTCCTTTGTACATCGTTTAGTAAATGTTGCAGTACGTTCTTTTAAAATTGGGTATTTACAGTTGTTCCCCATGGAAAGAACTCTTCATCACTGTATGCCCTCAATGTACAATCTGATTTAGACTGACGTGTCTTTTTGGGGCGAGAAGATTCACTGGTTTTCCATTGGCAAGTCTAAATTTTCGTTTCAGGATGACACCCTATTAGACACAAGTTTCATCTCCAGCTACAATGTTTGACATGAAGTCCGGATCTGAAAGAAGACGATCCATCAGCTCCACACAAACTGACTCACGATTTTCCTTCTGTTCATCACTCAAATGTCTGGGAACAAATTTTGGACTCATCGTCTCATTTGCAAGTTATCTGTTAAAATGCTTTGCATGAATCAGTACGAGATGCTAAGTTCTTCGGTGCGGTTTCGAATAGTTATTCGCCTGATTGAACCAACAATTTATGCCACTTTTCGCAAATTTTATTCTGCTTTTGTTGCTTGTCTTCTACAGACGCATTTCCGCTTTGAAATTACTCATACAATTTGTAAAAATTCTTCAGAGTTGTATCATTATCGCCGTACACCAATTTCAACATTTCATGACATTCTTCGGCACTTTTTTACAAATTGAACTTAATGTTCAAACGTTGTTCGAAATCCATGATGCACAACAGACGCTGTAAACACAACCTCATTCTAGTGTCTCTGGACGCTGACCGGCAAGTCAGAACGTGTTCCAACTCGACGCTGTCTCTCTCAACCGATCAGGTTATCGGAGAAATTATGTCATGTAATTGTAGAGACAGTAGTTTCTACAAAAGAATTCATTGATCACAGCTCGTATGTAAGAAGGGTAAAACATACCACGAGATCAAGATGCAGCGCCCTCAACTTGTCAGTAAAAAATTGTTCCTAGGTCACAACACTTATTTTTCGACTCAGTACACTTTTTCTAGAATACTGCCATTCCAGCGACATCGAAACAGACCCACAGAGTAAGCAAAGGAGTAGGTAAGAGTTCAATTGCATTTGCTTACGTTGGCGGCCCCCTGGGAGCCTACAGTCATCGCCTTCCTGCAGTTTGGAATAAGTTTCTAACTATGCGAACTGCCATCCACAAATGGCACCACGGAGCTAAGGCTTGAAATAGCGAACAGGCTCCCTTGCCATTCTCACGGCACGTTCACCAGAGAGCTGATAAAAGAACGCGAGCGTCGGAAAGGCCGGAGCGGCGAGCCCTCCTTTTAGAGCCATTCGCCGTCCCTATTAAGGCCCTCGATTGCCGGTGCCAGTTTCCCTGTTAGGCGGCTTGCAGTCGCGACTGGCGTGACGTGTCGTCCGGAGGGGGAGGGGGGGGGGGGCGAGGGCAACCCATCTCTAGCGTGCGACTGCATACCGCCCTGCACACGATGGATCGCGTGCTGACTTGGAAATAAATGAAGGATTGCAATATTTAATCTACTGACAAAATGAAATTTTCGTGTGATCCTCAATGGCGGCCGGCCGGTGTGGCCGAGCGGTTCTAGGCGCTTCAGTCTGGAACCGCGCGACCGCTACGGTCGCAGGTTCGAATCCTGCCTCGGGTATGGAAGTGTGTGATGTCCTTAGGTTAGATAGGTTTAAGTAGTTCTAAGTTCTAGGGGACTGATGACCTCAGATGTTAAGTCCCATAGTGCTCAGAACCATTTGAACCATTTTGAACCTAAATGGTGAAGCAACAGGTATATTTCTGATCAAGTTAAGGATGACCGTTACTTACGTCACTTTCCGCCACATCGCTCGATCCAGTACTACGCAGTATCTCGTCATCGTGCACGAGTCTGACAGTGGAAACTCGCGTACAGCTTATAGCGCTCACGTACACGATAAGGGCATTTATTACAGATGTAACTTGGACAAACTAAACCAAGGTTTAAATCTATACTAAAGAGCTGCGATAAAGCTACGAAAACTGTAGCCACAGTCATAGGGAACGTTGTACAACAACTCTTTCGAGTGCAATGAACTGCGTTTGCAATGCTCAGCAAAACGGCATCGTATAGAGGGAAGAGAACGCCATTCTGAAGCCCGATACCATTTTACAAGAAGGTGTATTCAGAACGAACAAAGTAGAAAAAGCTAACCAGCGCCTCTGAAAGGTTAAGTTAGACAATACTACAGTTCTGGCTAGGCTCGTTCACGAGCTGACTAATCAAGAAGACCAAACGAATGAAGCCATTGCCGATCAACACTGACACTCGGCTGATACGGCCTGTTATCTCTTGCCGGGTGGGAGTGCTGCTGTTTAGCAGTTCTGGTCGGCAGATTCTCATAAATACCCCCCCCCCCCCCTCCCCAAACTTAGACTCCATCACTCATATATGTATTATCACACACTCGCTGACAATCTCTGTGCACGACCGTATCGAGATGTATATGTGATATGTGATGCCGACCACCGCTCTCTCCGTCAGCAGCTGACTTGCACGTGGAGACTACTGCAGTGCCAGATGAAGTATGTACTCACCTCAAGGACTTCGTCTCCAGTGGCTGCAGGCACTCACCGGAGCTGGGGACCGTATGCAGACGACTTGGCACCTTCACACTGATGGGTCTCCCTCTGGGCAAGTAGCTTGTGCTGGAGGTGCTCACGCAGTGGCCGAGTATCTGTGTAGTTGTACACCAGTTTCTGAAGACTTCCATCCTCGCTGATCACCGCTCTTCGCAGGTGTATAGGCCTTTGACTTCGGCCATGGTGGGTGTTAGGTATTTGCACCCTGTCTATTCAGTGTGATAATGGGCGACCACGACTTAGACAGGCTGCTATGGGCGGCGTCTTACACGCTTCGGTGACAGTTTGGTTGGCGTCATTGCCTGTCGCCACTGGTGCGTTCTGGGCTGGCTTCCGCACTGGGAGCTGCTGATCCCAGAGCTCGTTGAGCCGTCTACCACCGAAATCATGATGGGGCAACAATCTGCCGCCTGCTGTAATCTTTTCCCTGTGTTAAAATGAATAAAGGCCTATTATAAACAGGAATGTTTCATTACCTGTTCGCTCTACAGCCCACCTTGCGACGAGGAAGCATCACTTTCTCCAGATCTACGAAAGGCTCACTCCCACATCACCCTGGGGGCGACGCTCAGTCCCAACAGGAACAAACGCAAGACAATTGCAAGGCCTTGGTACATAATAAAAGAGAAACATAAAATTCTCGGCGTACATGTTCAAGCCAATATTCAACAAATGGTAGCTTATAACTGGCGACCAATACTATGTTCTACTAGAACACTAACTGAAGAAAACACAATAGAAAAGCTGACATCGAAGGGCAAAGTTAATAAACCAATTTTTACCGTCAGAATCGAGCTACATGGCCAAAATTCCAATCATGCTCAAAGAACTGGGACGAGCTACACTGTCCAGTCACATTAATGTGACCGCTGCGTATGTTCGAAGCCAACGCGCGTTAACCACTCACAGACAGTGAGTGGCATCACTAGCAGTGGAGGGTATATAGAACATATCGGGGGAACGCGGAGAACAGTGGAGTCATTGTCATTGTAATGCGGAAATGGAATGATCTATCAGACGTCCAAAAGGCCATGATCATTGGCTTTTGGGCCTGCAACAATTGCTAGAAATGTCGGAGGGCATTTCCTGCGTGATTATGTCACTCTGGGAGCACAACGTATGGACACAAGTATGCCTTTGTCCCCGGGAACCATGTCCATATTTACACACAATGTGTTTTCGTCGGTACAATGGCATCTACCAGAAAGACAATGCAGCGAGTCATATAGCCCGCAGTGTAGGTGCGTGTTTCGAAGAGCGCCGGGATGAGTTTAGCGTACTCACCTGGACACGAAACTCACCGGATTTAAAACCCAAACGAGAGACCTCACATCCCTGTCGGTACCTACCAGAACCTCATCGCCTCTGTTGCTGCATGTTTCACGGCGGTCCGCGCTGCAGTAGGTGGTTATTCCGGTTTTTGACAGGTGACCACATTTGTGTGACAGGGCAGTGTACACTGAAACCGGTCTACTGAGATGTATTTTACAAACGGAAGAGGGAGGCTTCGGCCTTGTCGACCTTTTGTCAAAGTACGCTGCTTTGCTGATACACAGAACACGAAAAATCACAGTAAACAACCCGGTCAGACCGACAGCAGCCTTGTTCGACAGATACAGAGCAGAGTCGGCTCCAGCGCCCATGGACCACACAAAGATCCCATATAAACTGGCTTACATGTGACAGCACCACATCCACTGCCAGGGAGGAGACTGCAGAGAAACAACGCCCTCAAGAATACCATTAACTCAAAGCTGCCTCCGTACCGGTGGAACGACGTATGGGAAAATGACTCTGAGCCCATCTTACCACCTGAAGCCGGCATCACTTGGTACAAGGTTGTTAACTGAACGATACTGAGCGCTGAAAAACTGGTCGGCATAGCATGCGACAAGTGCACTGAAACGGAGCACAGCACGGTCGCAGCCGTTTGGCAAACTAGCAACGAAATATTATCTTGTACGAGGGACAACTGCGGCCATAAGTAGACATCCTGAATAATAAGCGCTTGGCTGCTCTTGTAAATAATTCATTTAACGACCGGTTTTGTAGCTTAGAGCCCACGTCATTAGGTTAGATATGTCAGATCATGACATTAAACTTGCGAGATGGACGGAACCGAACATTATTTGTCTATGGACCCTTGCTTTCCGCTCCCCTGACAAATTGCTAATTGCATCGTTTATTCACAGACAAGGAATGCCGCGTCTCAAATTTCATATCATGATTTAACATGTCTAACCTGACGATGGGTCTCGAAGCTATGAAAACGGTCGTGAAGTAAATTATCTACAAGAGCGAACAAGGGGGGGTTATTACTCAAGATAGCAAAGAAATGCTCAGCCTGAACTACAGAAGCGCGACAAACAAAGGAAGTAGGTTACAGTTCATTTGTTCGCCCACTGCTTGAATACTGCTCACCGGTGTGGGATCCGTGCCAGAAAGGGTTGATAGAAGATGTAGAGAATATCCAATGGAGAGCAGCGCCCTTCGTTACAGGATAATTTAGTAATTGCGAAAGCGTTACGGAGGTGATAGATAAACTCCAGTGGAAGACTCTGCAAGAGAGACGCTCAGTAGCTCGGTACGGGCTTTTGTTGAAGTTTCGAGAACATACCTTCACCGAAGAGTCAAGCAGTACATTGCTCCCTCCTACGTATATCTCGCGAAGAGACCATGAGGATAAAATCAGAGAGATTAGAGCCCACACAGAGGCATAACAACAATCTTTCTTTCCACGAACAATACGAGACTGGAAACACCGTCAGATGGCTAGCAGAGTATGGATGTAGATGTAGACGAATCCATTTGAAGCAACAACAATCACGGCACCAGACTTCAAGCCGTTTTCTGCGCGCAGGAGATCTGCCACGACATGGACAGTCACCCACGTAACACATCCCGTCTGTCGCCCGTGACACGATGAGAAATTACAATTTCTCCATTATCCATAGGCCTCACAAGGAAAAACAACATACAAATATAAAGTTATCTTCATGAGCTTCTTACTTATAGCGTTAGACACAACCCTTAAAAAACTGTCTCCAACCACGCCGGCCACATGCTGTTTAACAACAGCACCGAACTGATGGGCTCCTATTAACAATCAAGAAAGCTGCGGCAGTCAGACGAGCGAGGCATCTCATTGCCCGCGGAATCGGCTACCCAGGAACACTCAGCCACAAAGAACGTTCAGCTGCAAATACCACTAATGGGCAACGATCATGAATATGAAACTTGAAAGACTTCCCATGAATGAATTCGAAATACTTATATTTTGTGATTTACTAACTTGTGTGTTTATTGTTTCTCATCTCTCTCATTGTTCCCTTTGTGTCATTACTGTGTCAAAATATCTGCAATGCACAAATTTAAAATGGTGAATTAATTATGTTGAATTCATATGATAACTATAAAAGTTCCTTCAAAAATTGGCGGTGCAGAAATCCTGTTCAGTGGAATCGAGACCAGAATCAGGCAACTGTAATCTGGCTCCAGCATTTTGCTTACTTCGGTATCGCAAGCTTTGTGAAAGCGAAAAAAATTGAGGTGCTCGGCATCAACATAAAATTACCACTTAACGCGTAACCTCGTCGAGAAAGGCAGCTCACACATCTCCTTGCCTTGCAACAGAACAGGATGATTCATCTTGTAAGTCGCGTGCCAATAATACTCTCTCTCTCTCTCTCTCTCTCCCCTTCTCTCTGCAGCACGCGCGCAAACGGGTGCGTGTGTGTGTTTTACGCCAGCCGATTTCCATACATTATCCCGCTTTTAGGGAGTGGACGACACAAAACCCCCATTTGCTTTCAAGGCCGCTCAGTTCTGCGGCCGCTGTTGCGTGCTATTCGCAGTTTCTCGCCTACGTTGGCAACGAAACGTACCTGCGTGTGAAGTGATTCTACTGTCGAAATTAATTAAGGAAAGTATTTTGTGAATATGGTTACGATTTCGACGGTATCTTTTTTCCTTTTTGGATACATTAAGCTCCGAGGAGGGAATGAAGTACAAGCTGCAGCGACACAAATCATGTATTCTCTTACAAGGGAACCTCCCGATCGCACCCCCCTCAGATTTAGTTATAAGTTGGCACAGCGGATAGGCCTTGAAAAACTGAACACAGATCAATCGAGAAAACAGGAAGAAGTTGTGTGGAACTATGAAAAAAATTAGCAAAATATACAAACTGAGTAGTCCATGTACAAGATAGGCAACGTGAAGGATAAGGTGAGCTCAGGAACGCCGTGGTCCCGTGGTTAGCGTGAGCAGCTCCGGAGCGAGAGGTCCTTGGTTCAAGTCTTCCATCGAATAAAAAGTTTAATTTTTTATTTTCAGACAATCATCAAAGTTCAGGCACTCACACATAATCAACTTCGCTCTCCAAAATTCCAGGACATGTTCAGATTTGCTTGGACATACTCAGGATTTGACGGTCTGCACACGGAAAAAATTGAAAACGTTAAAAACATGTTTTGACAGACCACAGGGAAAACTGTGAGACTGTGAAACTGTTGCATTCATTTGTTGCAGTTTATGTCACGAACTCTTATGTTTTCATCACTTTTTTGGGAGTGATTATCACATCCACAAGAAACCTAAATCGGGCAAGGTAGAAGAATCATTTTACCCATTCGCCAAGTGCACAAGTTAAGTGGGTCGACAATATATTCCTGTCATGTGACGCACATGCCGTCACCAGTGTCGTATTGAATACATTAGACGTGGTTTCCTGTGGAGGAATCGGTTGACCTTGTGATCAAATGCTTCCTGTTCCCATTGGAGAGCCACGTCATTTCGTCTACTAATCGCACGGTTTTGCGGTGCGGTCGCAAAACACAGACACTAAACTTATTGCAGTGAACAGAGACGTCAATGAACGAACGGACAGATCATAACTTTGCGAAAATAAGAAAAGTAAAGTTTTCACTCGAGGGAAGAATTGAACCTAGGACCTCTCGATCCGCAGCTGCTCACGCTAACCACGGGACCACAGCGCTCCTGAGCTCACTATAGCCTTGATGCTGCCTATCTTGCGCATGGACTACTCAGTTTGTATATTTTGCTTATTTTTTTCATAGTTCCACACAACTTCTTCTTGTTTTCTCGAGTGATCTGTGTTCAGTTTTTAAAGGCCTATCCACTGTGTCAACTTATAACTAAATCTGAGGGGGGTGCGATGGGGAGGTTCCCTTGTTAGAACATCGCTATTGACGGTGGCAGCTCGGAGACAGATTGTTAAGCGGAATATCACAGGTTTCCTAGGGCTTATCTTAATTTATGTTGATTATATATACAACATACATGATCACTTTAGGAACCAACATTCCATAGATCCGGGAAACCAGTCACATCTACATCTATTCAATGAAATGCTCCCAGACTGGATTGCCGATAATCAACGGTATCCAGCCACGTCACTTTAAAACGCAGTAAAATCGCGAGAAGTTATGTCGTTGCACTGGCAGTCAGAAGTTTCACCACTGTGATTCGTCTGGGTCATGGACAAGGCGTCAGCCAGTTTAGAATCATATTTAACATCGCAAAAACAGTCTACTTGGCAATAATTCCTATTCCTGGAACACTCCGAATCAAAAGAGCAAAGTCTGGAGCAGACTGAAAAATTGTGGTACGCTGTGGTGGCTACATCAGTACTGTCGAAGGAACCTGTGCGACGAACAAATTCTAATACTTCTGGAAGTGTGAATACGCAAGAGGGCTGTTGGTTCAATTGCACTGAGTGTGGCAGAGGGACTATGATCACTGGAAGACAAATTCAGGTCATTCAAATGGTTACTTTCCGTTCGATGATAAAAATTTTCCTACGTTAGTATACAGACACGAACTAGGATACGAGTTAGAGATTTGGATTATCTTTCGTTACAGAGAAAACGTGGAAAGACTGACTACGCCGATATTAACATGATCCGATGACAGTATCTCCTGCTGTCAGCAAAACTCCATACTGGAAATTATTGGCTGGGGTACAAGTGACTGACAAGAGCAAATATGAAGTGATGTCATTATGAAGGGTATACCTTATCTTTGCACGAGAGAATCCGAAGATTCGTCATCCGATATCCCCAGAAGCGGTTCTAACTGATTAGGGAAAATGGTGGGAAGAACAGAATGGAACTAGTGTAACGTATCATTTCTTGCTGGCACACGTGTGGTCCAGTTTGTTACTGTGCACGCTAGAGCCAGTCTCCGCTATCCGGTATCTAGGGGATCGAGGATTTTTCCAGCCTGGAAATGATGGACCTATCCATTCCTGAACCTCCTAAATGGCTTCTGGTGGAAGTGTATGAGGCTGCCTGAAGATGGCAGGTGATTCCAAGCCATTACTGAGAAATAAACTTTCGAGAAGACCAGGGAGGAAGAATAATAGTGGGCCCTGCGGAGTGGAGGAGTTATTTCAAACGTTGCATGTACACCTAAAGTCGGTAATCAGCGATCCTTAGTGATCAAGCAAGTTATTTTTGATCTGTGGGAAGCCTGCAAGAATCCGAAATTGCGTTCCCTTGTGCAGGTTGGAATTCAGATTGAGGCGAGAGTTGAGGTTTCGTGAGTGTGCACGAGCTCGGCAGATCACGGATAGGGTCGCTATTTGGAGGAGATGTTCAATGAACGAAGCGGATTGCCGAGGTGCAGCTGAAGCCGATGATTTATATTTGTTTTCGTCAAAACTTTCAAGCTGCTATGTCTCTGTGTCTTTTGACCAGTTGACTTTGAATTATTTCCTGCTTTTTTGCTCTCCAGATTATCGGTGGAAGTTTCAGGAATCCAGCTGAAGGGCTGTGTGTGATCTGTGGAACTTTTCAGTCCAGAGGTCTGATTGCGGGCTCTACAGGGCTTGGATTATTGTTTTTGAATTTCTGACAAGTTCAGCCCTGTGACGCAGGTGAAGGCGAGACTGGCGGCCCTTATTTAGACTGATTCAATAGGGAAGCAGAGCAGAGACTCAGTTCGATTCGCCAAATAAACGTTTCCGAGTAGATCTGCGGACCAATACGTCGCGTAATTTCTCTTCCTAAAGCCACGTTTGCAGACGTGCGCTTTCCGTACGTACGCAATATGTTCATACGCCTGATGCACGAAGAGGCAGGAGGGCGCACACTGATTTGTGCCCACAGACCACCGCACAGGAGTCTTCTCTTCCCAAATGGGGAGACACGAACGCATGTCTGCGGTTCTCTTCGTTCGGTGCTTTGTTTTGCTTCGTCTCACTGCTAAAACATCCCGTTTTCCCGGGGCTTCAAGTTTACCTTTCGGCAACACTTATCCTGCTTGGTTCAATAAAAAGCACGTGGAATTTGAGGAGAATTGTCGTGAATTATCTTGTTTTCGATTGCTTACTTCGCAGATTACGAAGACATAGTGTAACAAATGGCACTCTACAGTTTTTCAAAATAGGATAATCTGGAAACAACACAGGTAAACAAAATAGATGGTTCAGGTGGCTCTAAGCACTATGGGACTTAACATCTGAGGTCATCAGTCCTCTAGATTTAGAACTACTTAAACCTGACTAACCTAAGGACATCACACACATCCATTCCCGAGGCAGGATTCGAACCTGCGACCGTAGCAGCAACGTGGTTCCGCATTGAAGCGCCTAGAACCTCTCTGCCACAGCAGCCGGCTGAATAAAATAGCTCCGATGAATAATTATATGTTGAAAAAGAGGAGTGGTTCTGAGGCTCTTGATGTGCCGAGGGCTTCCTGGTTCCTTTGCGAGATGCTTTAATTTATAAATAGTTAGCATCGATGAGAGCAAATAAAAGAACACTGAATGTGCAGCTGTAATTGAAACAGCTGCTTTCGTCGCATGGCTACTGCAGTCCAGGTTTTCCACCCAAAGCTCCCTACTAGTGCGGGGAATTATACCTTACTTCAAAATCTCGCACGACATCCAACTGCTTTTCTCTAAAGTTTAGAGACTGAGGGTAAACAAAAAAGAAACTAAGGAGTTTTGACAAAATAAGACGCCCCTGCATCTCCTGGCACACATACTAAAAGTAAGACTGAAATAACTGTTTCCTTTTACAAAGGAAGAAACATTAAGTGTCATCAATCTAGTTTAATGTAGTTTTCAACAGATTTCACTAAAGCCTGAAATACTATGGCACGGGGTCCGATTTCCATGCGTAGATACCTTGTACTGGAACTTCAAACTCAGGTAATTGTCGCCAGCAGCAAGGTTTACTGCGTCAGAGCCAACATAATCGCCACTGGAATAGGGCTTCTGTATTCTGTATTTTAGTTCTTTATCAGTGACTGGACAGGCGTAAGTATACTTCGAAACCACGAGTACAGTTATTATTAGAGGTAATTCTCTTTGCCGTCTTTGTCCCTTCCACAACACAGACACATCACTCAAAATTGCTATTTATCACTGTACTTCGTGTTCTTTTTACGATTTCGTTTTCGTCTCACACTATACGGCTGCGATGACATTGCTGTCAGCGAAGCTGACGTCTTTGTCACCGGAACAGCGTGCGTGGTTCCGTCTAGGTGCAAATGGAATCACTCGTGTACAGATGTCGACAAGGAAGAGAGCACCTACACGCATGCCCCTTCTTGCGTGTGAGGAAAACACAGGCGCACGGTGACCCGGTGTCAACGCTCCTTAAGCCGCCCTCTCACGGGACGAGAAAGCGTTCGTGGACGAGGTATACGTGATTTTTGTGACATCAACCGTGGAATATCACGTTCCACATAATTATTCCGTTGCTTGAAAGAAGAACGGATCAGGATTTTGCTTCGTAGAGAACTATGTTAATAATGAGGTGCAAGATAGCCTTCTACGTCACAAGCAGAATTTTGGAGACTCCATACTGGATTTAGGTGTTTCAGGTGAAGCTCATATTTGATGATTTTCGTATTATAACTTACGTCCTATGAATATGTGCTGTTTCGCAGCACCAGCACATTGAAGATCTGTCGAAAAGGTGACTTCTTTGATTCGACTTCCTGTATCCGTATTCGATTGTTTTTATAACTTGCGCGTTATGAATGCCATTTCAAAAAAAATAGTTCAAATGGCTCTGAACACTATGGGACTTAACTGCTATGGTCATCAGTCTCCTAGAACGTAGAACTACTTAAACCTAACTAACCTAAAGACACCACACACATCCATGCCCGAGGCAGGATTCGAACCTGCGACCGTAGCGGTCACGCAGTTCCAGACTGTAACGCCTAGAACCGCTCGGCCACTCCGGCCGGCAATGCCATTTCAAGGCAACGGTACATAGGAGATTCGTTAAAACAAATTGCTCTGAGCACTACGGGACTTAACATCTGAGATCATCAGTCCCCTAGCACTGAGAACTACTTAAACCTAACTAACCTAAGGACATCACACACATCCATGCCCGAGGCAGGATTCGAACCTGCGACCGTAGCAGTCGCGCGGTTCCAGACTGTAGTGCCTAGAACCGCTCGGCCACAACGGCCAGCCGTTAAAAACATGTTGTTCTCTGTACGATATGTTGCAATTAAATATTAGTGAATAGGATATCGACGATTAAAGCCTTCGAAACATTGTAACATAAAAAGCGTGATCATATTTGTACGATTTCAGGCTAATGTTGTTCATAGAGGCGTGGAGTAACGAAGTGAGGTGTAGCTAGTTTGCGTCCTGCTATTCTATATCCAAAATTTAATTCATCTTCACTTTTTCCAAAATATTCTGGATCTTTCTTATTAAATTAATAAAAGCATGTTATTGAATATTCAATGCTATGTAAATACACTGCTCAAAAGAGTTAGTAGAACGTGACTCTGAACGTCTGCCATACTTCATTGAGCAATAATTACCAAATTATACCTTTATCTTTCACAAATTAAGTACACAACAAAAGGTAGTTAGAACCTCGATCGTTTGCATAAAAACATCTGAAATGTCTGATAAGCGCAAAAAACAAAGGGGAAACAATCAATCATTCCGTCAGCCTGGGAGCTTTACATTGGACTTTGAGAGCTTCAATAACGTGTATGCCCTCCGTGAGCGTTTATCACTGTCTGACACCTACATGGCATACTCCGTGTTATAAGTCTAGGGAGGTCACCCTGTGATATCCATTCCCATTCTTCGACAGTAGCCCATGAGAGTTACTGGATAGTCTATGGTGGAACAGGACGACTACGAATACGTCTCTCAAGCATTTCCCACATGTGCGCGATGGGGTTTAGTTCCGCACTCAACGCCAGCCATTCCATTACTCCCATGTTTAGCATGCGCAAGATATGCCCGCAGACGCCCGCCACATAGGCCTTGGGATTAGAAAGAATTCAGGGCTACTACCGTATGCGGTAGCTACCACATGGTCCAATAAGATTTGTTCGATAAACTGTCTGGTGGTAAGGCAACCATGGAAAAAGATAAGATCCGTGTGGCTGTCAACATTGAACTCTCCCCACAACATCACAGAACTTCTGACAGCGTTAGCCAGGTACCGCTCACCACAGGTCTCCGCACACAAAAATGTCCACCACATTGTGTCAGAAGATATCTGAAGTTGTCTTGATTGAGGCGTTTCTGGCGAGACAAAGTTGCCAGTTGACATGGGAACGGTAGAACTGAAGTCAAGCTGCAAGGAATTCTGTCAAGTGGGGTACTCGAACAGGATATCTAGGTCACAAGGTCCTTTCTCGTAACCTGTTCATTACAATCTGACCGGACACAGCGTCTCCAGTGGCCCTTCTGAGATCGTCTAGCACTGTTTTGGCGGTATCTGTACAACGGCGGGTCCATTAAAAAAATGAACAGGCTATAGTGGTACGCTCATGTGTCTAGAAATGGTAAGTGGTACGCAGAGACAAGAAATCTGGCAACTCCTGAACTAGGATTTTACTAAAAAGTGAGAGTGATGAAAATCTTTCTTATCTTATGTGGAAGGTTGTCTTGAGTTTATATCGCGCTGTTTGTAATGAAGCTTTAATAAGACGACTGAGAATAGAACTTTCCTTTCTGCCTTGTGATATGTTCATGGATACTGAAGGTTTTATTTATCTGTGCTACAGACAGAACAATACGAGTAGAATATGGACAAGGGAGGAAATATGCGTTTTATTAGAGCCCAAGAAGAATTTTATAGCCGTTCTAGGGGACTGATCACCTCAGATGTTAAGTCCCATAGTGCTGAGAACCATTTGAACCAGAGTGAGCTGCAGATAGCCGACAAGTGCCACTAGAGAGCATTGCGCTCGCAAATCAAGATGGGGAGCACGTTCCGGGTGATGCACCATTTCGTTTCTATGCATACACCAACCGCGATGGAAACCACGTCTGGCTTGCTCGACGATGAGAAACACGTTCCGTGTGACGATGGCTTTACGGATGCGTGGATTCTTCCCGCGGCCGCGGTTACGTCTTTCGCGTGGCGTCACGGCAGGCCCTAGGCCGGACGAAATGAACGTTTCAGTGGCTCAGCTGTTGTTGCAAGAAGTCTTGCGATGTGCTTGTTTTGCAGCTTGTTTCATGTAGCCGCACCTCACCCTGCAAAAACCAGGGCGGCCCTCGGCCTGGCCACAGGCGCACGGCGGCGACACTTTGTAAGCGGCTCGCACGCACAGTTTTTCAGCACCCGCATCGCTAATGACGACACCAGATTTATGACGCCTGCGGCTCTGTTCACTGTGCACGCACCATCACCTCCGGCGACAGCTGTACGGCGCCGCCACGCACTTCCCACGCCGTGGTAATTCCGATGCCTAGGTACGACTCGCGTTCACGAGTTCGCAGAAGCAGATTCAATTCCAATAATTCTGGGAACTTGGATGGCGAAGTCTAAGGAGATGAAGGCCATGGCCACACGAGCAGGTAGCGAGGGCCGACATGGCGATGAAGCGGAACGCTGAGAGGAAAGGAGAGAAGATGGAGATATCCGGCTCTGTACCAAACGTCCAGGTCCTCATCTGATCGCCATCTCAGTTCAGTACAGCAGTCTGCACTGGCTCCAAGTGTTAGAAACCAAGCCCGTGTCATCTGGTCATGAGCTGAAACTGAGTGCCAAACGCAGAAACATCTGCATGTCTAGACATGACCTTACCGGAGGAAGATTGGTCGTATAAACATATAAATTTCATATAATAATACTAGAAAATAAATGAGACAGAATTATTACAACGTCACAAACATATAAGAAAGCATAGACTATTTGACTGTATTGACACTACTGACCCGTCCCGGCTTCGCAAGGGTAGCAATAAGTCTCTACGGCCGGACGACTGTTCTGCCATAGCGGTAGCAAATTATGCACACAGACTTCTCTCATGAATCATTTAGTACTGAGGAAAATATCCAATTCCCTACAGTAGTTCATGAGATTAACCTTAATAGGGACAGGAAAAGACGTCGGTGGACTTTAAATTACAGAGAGTGTTCAAAAAATGGTTCAAATGACTCTGAGCACTATGGGACTTAACTTCTGAGGTCATCAGTCCCTTGAACTTAGAATTACTTAAAGCTAACTAACCTAAGGACAGCACACACATCCATGCCCGAGGCAGGATTCGAACCTGCGACCGTAGCGGTCGCGCGGTTCCAAACTGAAGCGCCTAGAACCGCTCGGCCACACCGGCCGGCTATACAGAGTGTCCCAGGAAGAATGGTCAGTATTCAGTGAAATGACAGGAACGACAGTTCGAAGCAAAAACGTCTAGTAAACATTGACTCTAAAATGGATATCTTAGAGCTACGAGAACTTGGTCATCTTTGCTGTAGCGAAACACGTCTGTTTTACTCAACAACTGCTTAGACCTCTTTGGATGTACACTTTCTTAAGACTCGCCATAAAGCAATTGTCCGAATGGGGCGGAGATCGGTAGATGTGATGTATATGAACAGACAAAAACATGAATACAACTTCAGGCAAATTGGATCATTCATTCAATAAAAAGAGCTTCACAAATTGAGCAAGTCAATAGCGCGCTGGCGCACCTCTGGGCCTTATGCAAGTAGTTATTCGGCTTGGCATTAATTGACAGAGTTGTTGGGTGTCCTTCTGAGGGATAACGTGGCAAATCGTGTTAGATCATCAGAATCCCGAACTGGTTCAGGGGCTATGCCCATAATCCTCGAAACATTCTCAGTTAGGGAGATCCATCGGCCTTGCTGGTCCGGATATGATTGACAAGCACGGTGACAAACAGTAGAAACTCTCGCCGTGTGTGGGCTATGAAATGAAATGGCCCCCGAGACTGTCACTCCTGGTTGTCGGGAAGTATGGCAGGAGATACATTCATATTCCACCGCTGTCTGGAGTGTTTCTAGACACGTCTTCATTCGTCTTCGGGGCTCAGTTCGAAGCGTGACTCGTCACTGATTCAGTTCTACTCCAGCCAATGAGATTCCAGGCCGAATGTGCCCGAGACCACGGCAAATGTTGTTGTTGTTGGTGTAGAGAGGTCAATGATAGTCGCCGTGCGCTCAGGTCCCACTCTGTGAACTCACCCTCCCTCTCCCTACTGATGATCCTCGTGCTCACTGAAGCACCAGTTGCACGTCGGATCGATGATAATAGTGAGTCCGGGGCTCTAAGTCTGTCTCCTACGATTGCTCGGACCTCCTGTTCCGTCGTCTTATCTTGGTTAACCGCTTCCTTCTGGACGCTGTGCTGGGCCATGGTTCGTTCATTCCTGCCAACATCCTCGAACAATGGCATCGCTCCTATTCGAACCTCGAGCGATTCGCCGATTACTCCTGCCAGCTTCTTTGAGCCCAACTACAAGTCCTTTCTAAAATGCTGTCCGCCTCTGGTAGCTGAGTGGTCAGCGTGACGGAATGTCAATCCAAAGTGCCCGGGTTCGATCCCTGGCTGGGTCGGAGATTTTCTCCGCTCAGGGACTGGGTGTTGTGTTGTCCCAATCATCATCATTTCATCCCCGTCGACGCGCAAGTCGCCGAAGTGGCGTCAAATCGAAAGACTTGCACCAGGCGTACGGTCTACCCGACGGGAGGCCCTCGTCACACGACATTTCCATTTTTTCTAAAATGCTGACACCTGCTTATGTTGTTCAAGCACCTGTCCAACTGGTACACCAAATGAAATACGCAAAAACTTTGTCCTGGTATCGACAAGTCCCCTGTTTACTATACTTGCTAGGTGCCCCGTATAATTGCACAGCAGTGTCACACATTCATCCATCGGCCGCCAAGGTTTATAATTCTGCATTTTCCACCGATACCTGCATGAAAATGAATTTGTGACCAATATACGTAGCTCCTCTGTCGCACGTCGTTTTTAAGGTTCCGTGGAACGCTTTGTTGTGCATCTGTCTGTCGTGACTGTCTGTACCACTGTTGAAAACCCTTTTTCTCAGGAACGGGCAGACGCATTGCCACATACTGAAATGTACGGTTCCTTGCCGGTGTAAAAAATCGAAGTCAGTGCAATCAAAAGATATGGCCATTTATGTCACATATTTTAAAACTCGCATACTCACTCTTCAGAACCTATAGGATACCTTCTTTTGGCTTAGAATCAAGATATTTTGCGAAAAGGAGGGTTTCACAGTACAACAAAAGGCAAAAAAATCCTAAAACTGTAAATCTGTAATTACATCATACGAAAAAAATATTCCTTTTGCATTTTTTGTTATCGGACGCCAGTCTTGAAATTAAAGCAATCAGTAGTTCTGCATTCAGGCTGACTGGGTCGCAATGGTAAAAGTCCAAAGTCAGGCAAGGTATGACTTGATTGCTCACATGACGCGTTTCAGAATATGCAGGAGCGATTATTGTACGTAGATATGCCGTTTCAAGTTGTTTATGAAAGAGACATCGGAGACCAGTCCGAAGCGAGCCATATGAGCAATAAAGTAATTTCTTGTCTGATATTTGACTTTTAACATCGCGACCCAGTCAGCCTGAATGCAGAGCTACTGATTATTGTAATAATAGTGGCCAGCCTCCTGCATGACTGTTTGTCACATTTATATTATGGAAATCAAAACTCTCTAAAATATTGGAATCCCTTGGACCGGTATCTTGCCAGTATCAGTGTCGATAAAAGGCAAAAATGGTCGAGATTCTCGATTCCCGTAATGGATAAATTCTCTACATACATAACTGAGCCCTAAGTGCGCGAGTCCAACTGGCACATGGCAATTTATTGTGCCAGAGTGTATCTTAAAGCCTATGTTTATTAGACAATGTTTTTTCCTGTTTTAGTCCATGCTACCACCTTCCAAAATATGGAAATCAAAGAGCTTGCAAAAGAAGAGATTTATTTCACAGTATCTAAGATGAAGATGTGCTCATACCTCTTAGCATATGCATTTTAGAGGCCAAATTTATTGACTATGTACGTATTTATTGACGTACCTGTAGTTTTAGCGTGTATCGTATTTCTAACGTATTTACAATATACTGACACACCAGTTAGTCACTATCATACTACTTTAAGACATGTAGTTCTAGTTTACTAAAACGTTAAAATAGCTAGGTAGCAGAATTTATTTAAAATGCATTAAAAATTTCACTATAGGATGCAACGCGACCTGCCCCAGCACCTCAGCAGCAGCAGCAGCAGCAGCTCATAAGGCAATTCCAGAAAAAAATGAAAAACAAATAAATAACTGCAATAACTTTGTTAAAGTCTCTCCATGTATGTCAATACTGGGAAATTTAGTGAAAAATGGATTTGAAGAGGCATTTTCACATTATCCTTCTGCTAAGCGCTTCCCATATCTTATGAATAAGGGCAAAGAAGAGTAATTCTCATTCTGGCACAAAGAAGGAATTAATTTAAATGAAAATTTGTTTCTGCCATCACATGTTGTGCAGTTAATGTGTATCAACAGTGTATTTGATCTGTCAAATAAAGCATTTCAAACAAATTGTGTTGTGTTTCATTCAAATGGATGCACTGCAGTATTGAGCACAAATAAAATTCTGTGTTTTGAAAGATTCTGCCGCCAAAGTAAATTCATCCAAAGCTGATCAAGGGTTATCAGGAGTTATCCGTGATGCCACTGTCAAAAAGTTTGTTTTTTGAAATCGAAAGTGCATTTCCTATGCAAACAATTTTTTTATTAGTAAAAGGCGCAACATAACCTGCACTGCCCTTGGTCTGCTACTGCGAAAAGACGTCTGCACTGTTCACCAAGACCAGCTACGTAAATAAACAATTCTCCACCTGAAGGTGATGGTGTCAGCCATCGAAATGTGAGGTGGCAAAATAAACATGTGACTGGCGCACAAACTGTTTTATTTTTGAAGAGCAAGCCATTAATGCTTATTTTCTCCTGCACAGCAGGCCAGGTGTTGAAAACTGGATGTATGGATGCAGAACGGTTAGTCTGTACTAACAGGCGTAGTCCATTTAGTGCTGCAGTAAGACTGTGAAGGAAACAGCAGAGTTAAAGTTTGTGACGTGTTTCTGGGAACTGTTTGAGACAGAGAAAAAAACAGGCAACAGACTGATGTGTTGATTGGCGACTCCATAGTGTCCTGTGCACTACGACCAGATAATGGGTATGCTTGAAAGGAGAGACAGCATGGGCGTATAGTTTTGTTTATTATCGCAAAATCGATTTTCGGTCACTTAGTGAACATCTTCAGTGCTGTAATATATAACTTAAATTAGTAAGCACTGGTGTCAATATGCTTACGGCGATCACATAGTCTATGTGATCGCCGTAAGCGTATTGACACCAGTGCTTACTAATTTAAGTTATATATTACAGTACTGAAGATGGTCACTAAGTGACCGAAAATCGATTTTGCGATAATAAACAAAAATATACGACCAATGCTGTCTCTCCTTTCAAGACTGATGTGTGTACACATGAAGGTATCACATATAAAAGTATCTGCACTTATATCCGTTACACACTGTATTACTATGCACATTTTTACTCATTATTTGATAAATGAACCGATTGATGATAGTGAAACTTTACCTACGCTACTGGCCATTAAAATTGCTACATCACGAAGATGACGTGCTACAGACGCGAAATTTAACCAACGGGAAGAAGATGCTGTGATATGCAAATGATTAGCTTTTCAGAGCATTCATACAAGGTTGGCGCCGGTGGCCACACCTACAACGTGCTGACATGAGGAAAGCTTCCATCCGATTTCTCATACACAAACAGCAGTTGACCGGCGTTGCCTGGTGAAACGTTGTTGTGATGCCTCGTGTAAGGAGGATAAATGCGTACTATCACGTTTCCGACTTTGATAAAAGTCGGATTGTAGCCTATCGCGATTGCGGTTTATCGTATCGCGACATTGCTGCTCGCGTTGATCGAGATCCAATGACTGTTAGCAGAATATGGAATCTGTGGACTCAGGAGGGTAATACGAAACGCCGTGCTGAATCCCAACGGCCTCGTATCACTAGCAGTCCAGATGACAGGCATCTTATCCGCATGGCAGTAACGGATCGTGCAGCCACGTCTCGATCCCTGAGTCAACAGATGGGACGTTTGCAAGACAACAACCATCTGCACGAATAGTTCCACGACGTTTGCAGCAGCATGGACTATCAGCTCGGAGATCACGGCTGCGGTTACCCTTGACGCTGCATCACAGACAGGAGCGCCTGCGATGGTGTACTCAACGACGAACCTCGGTGCACGAATGGGAAAACGTCATTTTTTCGGATGAATCCAAGTTCTGTTTACAGCATCATGATGGTCGGATCCGTGTTTGGCGATATCGCGGTGAACGCACATTGGAAGCGTGTATTCGTCATCGCCATACTGGCGTATCACCCGGCCTGATTGTATGGGGTGCCACTGTTTACACGCCTCGGTCACCTCTTGTTCGCATTGACGGCACTTTGAACAGTGGACGTTACGTTTCAGATGTGTTACGACCCGCGGCTCTACCCTTCATTCGATCCCTGCGAAACCCTACATTTCAGCAGGATAATGCACGCCCGCATGTTGCAGGTCCTGTACGGGCCTTTCTGGATACAGAAAATGTTCGACTGCTGCCCTGGCCAGCACATTCTCCAAATCTCTCACCAACTGAAAACGTCTGGTCAATGGTGGCCGAGCAACTGGCTCGTCACAATACGCCAGTCACTACTCTTGATGAATTATGGTATCGTGTTGAAGTTGCGTGGGCAGCTGTACCTGTACACGCCATCCAAGCTCTGTTTGACTCAATGCCTAGGGGTATCAAGGCCGTTATTACGGCCAGAGGTAGTTGTTGTGGGTACTGATTTCTCAGTGCCTATGCACCCAAATTGCGTGAAAATGTAATCACATGTCAGTTCTAGTATAATATATTTGTCGAGTGAATACCCGTTTATCATCTGCATTTCTTCTTGGTGTAGCAATTTTAATGGCCAGTAGTGTAAATGTGTGGGTGCTAAAGGTAAAGAATTTATGTTTGCTCTATGTATTACAATTCTAGACAGTTACAGGAGTGAGTTGTGCAACTCCTGCGTACAGGCGGGCCCGCCACGCTCAGTGGTGGCGGTGTCGGCCAGGGGTGGAATTCCCTTGCGTGGCCGTGTCGCGTCCAGCTGCGGCCGCCGCAGAGCGTGGACAGACCCTCGACCACGCGGGGCCCCGCGGCGCCTCACCCCGCCCCCCCCCCCCCTGTCATTATGCGGCCCACTCCGCCCCCACCCCCGCCATTACGCTTGCAGCGGTCTCCCTCTCCCCTTTAGACCGCAGCGGCTGTCTTCCGCCCACACTGCTGCCGCCCCACGAGTTACTGAGCGCTGTGCTGAAACTGCCGCGGAGTTCCTCTACAGAAACAATCACGCGCCCTGTTCACGCGATCTCGTAATTTGCTGAACTGACCTACATGGAGCGATACACTAATACCGGTGTTACAGCGGTTGGACAAAAATATGGACAGACAGCGAGAGATGCATGCTTGAAAATAAAAGCAGGCGCTAGCAAGTCTGCAGGTGGTGCTGTTGTATTTGACCACGAGAGGCAGCTGTGCATTGTCCTCGTTGCAAGTGCCAGTCGTGTCAGAAGTGTTCTGCGTGGTTGTGTATGCTTTGCCTTGGAGATGACTTCGAATGTTGGTAAATTGTTGGAGCTTGTACGGTGACTACTTCCGTAACAAAGGCAGACAAATGGTGCGATGAAACTTCCTGGCAGATTAAAACTGTGTGCCGGATCGAGATTCGAACTCCGGACCTTTGCCTTTCGCGGGCAAGTGCTCTACACACTGAGCTACCCAAGCACGACTCACGCCCCGTCCTCACAGCTTTACTTCTGCCAGTACCTCGTCTCCTACCTTCCAAACTTTACGGAAGCTCTCCTGCAAACCTTGCAGAACTAGCACTCCTGAAAGAAAGGATATTGCGGAGACTCCGCGGAAGGCAAAGGTCATGAGTTCGATCTCGGTCAGGCACACAGTTTTAATCTGCCAGGAAGTTTCATATCAGCGCACAATCCGCTGCAGAGTGAAAATCTCATTCTGGAAACGGTTTATTGTTACAATCGCTACCGTACCGAAGATTTACACCGCGTACAGGGAACGCTGTAAAACATCCGTCAAGTCACAGCGCGGACGAAAGTGAAGGACGGTCATTGAAGAGGATTGTGACGAAAAGGAAGAGGGGGAAGCCTGCAGAAGTGACTGCAGGACCAAATGTCGCATTTGCGGACCCTCTCAGCACCAAAACAACATCAAGGGAGCTCTGTAAGCAGAGAATTGCAAGACTATTTGGAATTCCAAACCCATTCAACAGTGATGCAAATGGCCGTAACAGGAAAACGTGCTGCCGATGACATAAAAGCCGGGCTGTGGAGCAATGGAAGGTTGTCATTTGGTCGAGTGACTCTTGTTTCACACAGTTTTCAATTCTGGCCGAGTTTACGACCCAAAAGTGAAACATGTCGCACGGGTCCCGTGGTTACTGGGCCTCGTCGCCTTACAGCCAAGAATTATGGGACCATTTTGCCCGATCATCAAATGGTATAATGTATATTCCGCATTGGTGATGCTGTGTTCCTCATGTGAGCACGAGGACGATTTGTCGTGTCTCCCCTGGCCACCGCAGTCTCCAGATCTCAATATTATTGAGCCTTTGTCGTCTGCGTTGGGGAGAAGGGTGCGTGGTTGCTATCCACCTACCCCCATCACCGCTAGTACAACTTCCCACTATTTTGGATGAAGAAAGGTATAAGGTTCTTTTGAAACCATACAAAATTCTGTATTTATCCAATCAGAGACGGCCTGAAGCTGTTTTAAAAGCCACTGGTGTTCCTGCTCCATATTAGGCATGGTAATGTGTTGAGTTTTTGGCGTTTCCATATTTTTGTCCAGCTCCTATATTCTGTGAGCAGCTTCGGTTCTGTAGACTTCGGTATTACATTTACCCATTTTCTTTTTATTTCCTGAAAGCATATCTTACGCTTCTGATCTTTAGCTTTGTCTTAGCACGCAACAAGACAGAATAATAAGAGAATATATAGGGTGGTCCATTGATCGTGACCGGGCCAAATATCTCACGAAATAAGCGTTAAACAAAAAAACTACAAAGAACGAAACTTGTCTAGCTTGAAGGGGGAGACCAGATAGCGCTATGGTTGGCCCACTACATGGAGCTGCCATAGGTAAGCGGATATCAACTGCGTCTTTTAAAAATAGGAACCACCATTTTTTATTACAGAAATGATAAGTTCACAAAGGTACATGTATCACATTGGAACAACCGAAATAAAACGTTAAAACGTACCTACGTTCTGTATTTTAATTTATAAAACCTACCTGTTACCAACTGTTCGTCTAAAATTGTGAGCCGTAGGTTTGTGACTATTACAGCGCCATCTATCACAAAGCGAAAAAAGTGGTCCAACTAAAACATTCATATTTCTTTACGTACTACACGAATATGTAATAAAAAATGGGAGTTCCTATTAAAAAAAAAAAAAACGCAGTTGATATCCGTTTGTCCTACGGCAGCGCCATGTAGCGGACCAACCATAGCACCATCTGGTTTCCCCTTCAAGCTAGACGAGTTTCGTTCGTTGTAGTTTTTTCGTTTGACGCTTATTTCGTGAGATATTTGGCCCGGTCACTATCAATGGACGACCCTGTATAGGCAAATCGAAAAAAAAACTAATCGCTACAGTGTGGAACCACGCGACCGCTACGGTCGCAGGTTCGAATCCTGCCTCGGGCGTGGATGTGTGTGATGCCCTTAGGTTGGTTAGGTTTAAGTAGTTCTAAGTTCTAGGGGACTGATCACCTCAGAAGTTAAGTCCCCTATTGCTCATAGCCATTTGAACCATTTGAACTAGTCGCTGTGCGCCTAACGTACCCCACATTATTGAGGAATAGAGACGTGACCAAACAATTCACGTGTATGGGAACAAATTCGATTATGCACAGGATCACACGATCACCAGTGGACCACCACTGCCGCTGAAAACCGATCCGAAGTGGCGAGAAACATATTGTGCTTAATGCTTTCGACTAGGTTTTAGGGGAAAAAAATCCTTTTTCCCGCAGTTCGGCAGATCCAAAAATTCGCCGTCTGAATTTACTAGAATTTCTGTGTGAAGTGTACTAGATGCGTGAGAAAAAGGTCCTTTATTGATCTGCTGTTAGAAATGCGTTCGTGTTGAGACCGTTGAGGAGGTGACGTGCGAGCCCTGAGACCGTAACATACACTACTGGCCATTAAAATTGCTACACCAAGAAGAAATGCAGATGATAAACGGGTATTCATTCGACAAATATATTATACTAGAACTGACATGTGATTACATTTTCACGCAATTTGGGTGCATAGATCCTGAGAAATCAGTACCCACAACAACCACCTCTGGCCGTAATAACGGCCTTGATAAGCAGGGGCATTGAGTCAAACAGAGCTTGGATGGCGTGTACAGGTACAGCTGCCCATGCAGCTTCAACATGACACCACAGTTCATCAAGAGTAGCGACTGGCGTATTGTGGCGAGCCAGTTGCTCGGCCGCCATTGACCAGACATTTTCAATAGGTGAGAGATCTGGAGAATGTACTGGCCAGGACAGCAGTTGAAAATTTTCTGTATCCAGAAAGTCCCGTACAGGACCTGCAACATGCGGTCGTGCATTACCCTCCTGAAGTGTAGGGTTTCGCAGGGATCGAATGAAGGGTAGAGCCATGGGTCGTAACACAACTGAAATGTAACAACGTCCTCTGTTGAAAGTGCCGTCAATGCGAACAAGAGGTGACCGAGACGTGTAACCAATGGCACCCCATACCATCACGCCGGGTGACACGCCAGTAAGGCGATGACGAATACACGCTTCCAATGTGCGTTCACCGCGGAGTCGCCAAACGCGGATGCGACCATCATGATGCTGTAAACAGAAGCTGGATTCATCCGAAAAAACGACGTTTTGCCATTCGTGCACCCAAGTTCGTCGTTGAGTACACCATCTCAGGCGCTCCTGTCTGTGATGCACCGTCAAAGGTAACCGCAGCCATGGTCTCCGAGCTGATAGTCCATGCTGCTGCAAACGTCGTCGAACTGTTCGTGCAGATGGTTGTTGTCTTGTAAACGTCCCCATCTGTTGACTCAGGGATCGAGACGTGGCTGCACGATCCGTTACAGCCATGCGGATAAGATGCCTGTCATCTGGACTGCTAGTGATACGAGGCCATTGGGATCCAGCACGGCGTTCCGTATTACCCTCCTGAACCCACCGACTCCATATTCTGCTGAGTCATTGTATCTCGACCAACGCGAGCAGCAATGTCGCGACACGATAAACCGCAATCGCAATAGGCTACAATCCGACCTTTATCAAAGTCGCAAACGTGATGGTACGCATTTCTTCTCCTTACACGAGGCATCACAACAACGTTTCACCAGGCAACGCCGGTCAACTGCTGTTTGTGTATGAGAAATCGGTTGGAAACTTTCGTCATGTCAGCTCGTTGTAGGTGACGCCACCGGCGCCAACTTTGTGCGAGTGCTCTGAAAAGCTAATCATTTGCATATCACAGCATCTTCTTCCTGTCGGTTAAATTTCGCGTATGTAGCACGTCTTCTTAGTGGTGTAACAGTTTTAATGGCCAGTAGCGTAAATAAATCTCCGAACTTGTACGTCTACATATGTATTTTACTGTGTTTCTTGGAGGGTATTTTGTGTACCATTTAGTCTCTTCACCCCTCCCCCCCCCCCCCCCCTCCATCCCGCCTTTGCTGATCCAGTAGCGAATATTGCATGGGCAGCACGACAACTGATGGGCCTTCGTGAGAGATGAAATCTCTCTAAAGTTATCTTTATGGTCCTTCTTCGAGATATACACAGGACGTAGCGGTATGTCGTGTGATCCATGTACGAACTAAAGCTGTTGAATTTTAACAACAAACCACATCCAAACTCAGAACGCTTTTCTTGTACTGTTTGCCATAGGAAATGCAAGAGCATTTCTGTGACACTTCTGCTGTTACTGGATGAACCTTTGGCGAAATGCGCTGTTTCTCTGTTTTCTCTGTCAGTCTTTCCTAGTAAATTGGTGGAACGAGGATTTCGTAAGTTCTCACTTTCGCTGGGGCATTATATTGCCTGGAGATTCTTCCAACGGATCGCTGTCTGACATCTGTCTTTGCTACGATTAGTTTTATGTGATCGTTCCACGTTGTTCTGTACTCCTAATATACGCTATTTAGAGGATGCGACTATTTCCAATTTCTGATTGACAGTTGTGGAATCGAACCTTAATGTATCTATCTACCTATTGGTGTGCGATACATAACACTTGTTTATGTTGCAGTGAACGCATGGTGTGGCGTGGGGCGATCATTCTGCTTTTAAAATAATTGAATAGCCACGATCGCTTCAATATCGTTTACTAGATGAAACGATCTAGTAAACGATATTGAAGCGATCGTCGCTTTTCAATTATATTAAAAACTTGTTTATGTTGTGAGTCAACTGCCTCTCTTGGCACCAAGCGTCAAGCTGCATTGGGTCACCATGCATTCTGTTACAGGCCATCGGGTCTTCATGCATTCTGCGACAGTTTCCTTACGTTGCGACTTTATTTACAACACCATTACCCGTGAACATCCTCATAGAAATTCCGATACCACCCACTAGATCATTTACATATAAATAGTGAAAAGTAATGATCCTAGAACACTCCCTCGGGGTACACCCTAATTTACTTTTACCTTTAAAGATTGCTAACCTTTCCGGATGACATGCTGTGTTCTTTTTACTAGTAGCTCTTCAATCCAATCTCATAGCGGGTCTGATATTCTGTACGCTCGTAATTTGTTCATTGCTTGGCAGTAAGTAACTATATCTAACGCTTCCAGGAGTCAAGGAACACAACATCAACCTAAGCGCCGCTATCTATTGCTTTATGGATCTCGTGATTGAAAGGAGCGAATTGAATTTCAGACGCCATTGTTACAGAACCCCATGTTGATTCGTAAGGAGATTTTCTATGTGTGGAAATATAATACGCGAGCATACGACCCGTTCACGTCAGAGATATAGGACCATAATTTTTCGCTTGTGTTCGAAGATCTTTTATGAAAATGTGAATGACCTGCGCTTTTTGTAAATGACCTCGGCATTGTACGCTGTGATGTCATTGCTGGTACTCAGGAAGTGCTGTGGAACAGTACAGTCCAATACAATAAAGGACAGGACAAGACCAGCCAAAACGAGACAACGAAAGACCGTACAAAAGAATACGAAATAAGACAGGACAAGACAGCACGGTACAGAACAAGACAAGACGAAACAATACATGATAAGGCGAAACAATACACGATAAGACAGTGTAATACATGAAAAGACAGTATAATACATGACAATATGGTATAGTATATGGCAAGATGGTATAGTATAAGACAAGATGGTATAGTATAAGACAAGATGGTATAGTATAAGACAAGATGGTATAGTATAAGACAAGATGGTATAGTATAAGACAAGATGGTATAGTATAAGACAGGATGGTACAAGACAAGGCAAGACAAAGCAAGGCAAGGCAAGGCAAGGCAAGGCAAGGCAAGGCAAGACAAGAGGGGGACACACATGAGGACCGGGTACAGCTGCGGCCCTTGAAGAGGCCGAGCACCCACTTGCGGCGTTTTTACGAGCTGGCTCGCTGCCTGCAGAGCCGGCCTCGCGCGACTGTTGCTGCCGCCTCACATTATGCTGCCGTCATCTGCGCTCTTACGTAGCTCACTCACTGCACAGTTCAGCACCCGGAAGGAAAGCTCACTTGCTTTCAGGCCCCTGCCCCACCAATGAGGTGGCCTTACTACGTATAACAACTTACGCTTTGTCATTCTCATTCGTGGAAGGTAAACTCGCAGCGATACGCAGTGCAGTATCCGGGTTCAAAGGTTTCTTCTCAACAGCAAGCGACTGATCCGAAACGTAGTGTGGTGGACTGTTAAACCTCAATGTCGTTAATCTGTTTCGGGCGCCCTCATTCACAAACTGTGCTAGTTCTCAGCTTATGAATCTACACTAAACGCAATTGTCACACTTCCTAATTAGAAGGTATTATTTCATGTATTACTTGATCGCGTGCCAGTTGATGGAACCTTGCAGACTACATAACATTTAGTAAATAATCCTTGACAACAGGGGATTCTATAGTGCTTAAAACCCGTTACGTTAAGCCAAACAGATGAAAAACAATTTCCACAATTTTAAAGTGAAGATGTCACCCGAGGAAATGTTATAAATATTCCATCTTGAAATTGTCTAACACACGAAGTTCTCCAACATAATACATAATTTTTAAATTAAGTTTTGCAATCATCACGGTAGTATCAGTAACCTAGTGAGCTGTTGCAGTGACTAAGACAATAGTCTCACATGTGTGAGGAGCATGGGTAGATTCCCCTCACATTCATCCACATTTAGGTCATCGGAGGTGTCTCTACATCATTCAAAATGGTTCAAATGGCTCTGAGCACTATGGGACTTAACATCTGAGGTCATCAGTCCCCTAGACTTAGAACTACTTAAACCTAACCAACCTAAGAACATTACAGACATCCATGCCCGAGGCAGGATTCGAATCTGCGACATTGGCAGCAGCGTGGTTCCGGACTGAAGCACCTACAACCGCTCGGCCACAGGGGCCGGCTCTAAATTATTAAATCACTACAAATACGAATAAATTAAATTGTATTGATCACAAAGATAATGCTGTGACGAAGGCAAAGCAAAGTCTGTTTTATTAGTAGAGGATATAGAAGAAGCAACAGGTCTACTAAAGAGACTGCCTACGTTACGCTTGTCCTTCCTCTACTACAGTACTGCTCTGCAATACGGGATTCTTACCAGAAAGGATTGGCAGAGAATATCGAAGAAAAAAATTCGAGGGTGGGCAGGTCGTTATGCATTATCGTGAAAGAGAGGAAATAGTATCACAGATATGATACGCGAGCTGGTGTGGCAATCATTAAACAACGACGTCTTCCGTTGCAGCGAGATCTTTTTACAAAATTTCAGTCTGCAACGTTCTCCTCCGAATTTGAATATATTTTGTTGACACCCACCTACGTAGAGAGATCATTAAAATAACGTAAGAGAAATCAGATCTCGCATGGAAAGATTTAAGAGTTAGTTTTTTCCGCACGCTTTTATAGAGTAGAACAGCAGAAAAATAGTGTAGCAGTGGTTCGATGAAACCTCTGCAAGATATACTGTATAAACACGTTTTCCTCGAGTTAATTTTTTACTACTGCAACAATATTTTTAAACTCAAACTTCTGCAAAACACATTGTACTTTTTTTTATTATTCTTTATTCAAACATAAACGGTCCCGGCGGAGGTTCGAGTCCTCCCTCGGGCATGGGTGTGTGTGTGTGTGTGTGTGTGTGTGTGTGTGTGTGTGTGTGTGTGTGTGTGTGTGTTTGTCCTTAGGATAATTTAGGATAAGTAGTGTGTAAGCTTAGGGACTGATGACCTTTGCAGTTAAGTCCCATAAGATTTCACACATTGAAACATAAACCAAGGTGACAAAAGTCATGGCGTACCTCCTGATAGGCGTGTCAGACCTCCTCCTGCCTGGCGTATTGCAGCAGCTCGACGTGGCATCGATTTAACAAGTCGTTGGAATTCACCTGCAGAATACTGAGCCATGCTGCCCCTATAGCAGTCCGCAATCGCGGAAGTGTTACCAGTGCAGGATTTTGTGCTCGAAATGACCTCTCGATTATGTACCGTAAATACTCGATGGGACTCATGTTGGCGATGTGGGTGGCCCAATTATTCGCTCGAACTGTCCAAAATGCTCTTCACACCAATCGCCAACAACTGTGGCACGGGGACATGGTGCATTTTCATCCATAAAAATTGCATAGTGGTTTGTGAATATGGAGCCCTTGAACGGTTTCAAATGGTAGCCGAAAATAACCATTTCCAGGCAAAGATGGGGCCAGTTAGACGAGAGGATCCCATCCATTCCCATTTATCACAGCCCATAGCATTAAGGAGACACCAGAAGCTTGCACTGTCCCTTGCTGACAACCTGGTTCCATGGCTTCGTGGGGTCTGCGCCACACTAGAACCCCACCATCAGCTCTTACCAACTGTAAACGGAACTCCTCTGACCAACCCACGGTTTTCCAGTCGTGTAGAGTTCAATGGATACGATCACGAACCCAGGAGAGGCGTAGCAGGTGATGGCGTGCTGTTACAAAGGTACTCACTTCGGTCGTCTACTGCCGTAGCCCATTAACGCCAAATTGCGCCACATGGAATAATGGAATGTAGTCGAATTAAGTAGGGTTATGCTGAGGGAATTAGATTAGGAAATGAGACACTTAAAGTAGTAAAGGAGTTTAGCTATTTGGGGAGCAAAATAACTGATGATGGTCGAAGTAGAGAGGATACAAAACGTAGACTGGCAATGGCAAGGAAAGCGTTTCTGAAGAAGAGAAATTTGTTAACAACGAGTATAGATTTAAATGTCAGGAACTCGTTTCTAAAAGTATTTGTATGGAGTGTGGCCATGTATGGAAGTGAAACGTGGGCGATAAATAGTTTAGACAAGAAGAGAATAGAAGCTTTCGAAATGTGGTGCTACAGAAAAATGCTGAAGATTAGATGGGTAGATCATATAACTAATGAGTAGGTATTGAATAGAATTGGGGAGAAGAGGAGTTTGTGGCACAACTTGACTAGAAGAAGGGATCGGTTGGTAGGACATGTTCTCAGGCATCAAGGGATCTCCAATTTAGTACTGGAAGGCAACGTGGAGGATAAAAATCGTAGAGGGAGACCAAGAGGTGAATACACTAAGCAGATTCAGCACGAGTTCACTATAGCGCTACTCAGACCACTGCATCATGATTCTGGCTCTGAGACACGGACAATTATACTACTGAAAGATGACGTCATTGCCGGCCGCTGTGGCCGAGCGGTTCTAGGCGCTTGAGACTGGAACTGCGCGACCGCTACGGTCGCAGGTTCGAATCCTGCCTCGGGCATGGATGTGCGTCATGTCCTTAGGTTAGTTAGGTTTAAGTAGTTCTAGGTTCTAGGGGACTGATGATCTCAGCAGTCAAGTCCCATAGTGCTCAGAGCCATTTGAACCATTTGATGACATCGTCGTTCGGGGGAGACATCAAACATGGAGGGATGCAGCTGGTTTGAAGCTGTCAGTTTGTCTTCGATTACCACCACGGGACCCATGCAAGCACCGGAGACTCTCCCATAGCATAACACTGCCCCCATCAGCTAGCGTCCATGGCGCGCTGCACGTTTCGAGCAGCCGTTCCCCTTCATGATGGCGTTTGCGAAGACGACCATCAACCAAGCGAAGCACAAATGTGATTCACCGGAAGAGCTGACACGTTTCCATTGATCGATGGCCGAATCCCGATAGTCCTTTACCCAGTGCAATCGTAATTGACGATGTCGTTGGGTCAACATGTGAACACGTATAGGTGGTCTGCTGTGAAGCTCCATGTTCTACAATGTACGATAAACGGACACTTGTGGGTGCACCAGCATTGTGCTCTTTCAGCATAGAGGCTACAGATCGCCATCTATCCTACTTTACAGAATAGACAAACCTCCGAACCCCACATTCTATGAAGAGTCGTGGACGTCCAACCATTTAGCGCTTAGTGGTAGCGTCACTGTGCTTCTATCTCTTACCGTAGATGCTCGCGACGGTAGCATGTGAACATTCGACCAGCTTCGCCGTTTTCGAGATACTCGTTCACAGGCTCTGCGTAATAGTAACTGCCCTTTGTAAAAGTCGCTTATCTCTATGGATTTCCCCATTTGCAGCCCATATCTCCGCTAGGGTGATGCCCCGTCCGTGTCTGCTCCTCTTACATACTTTTGTTACACATCACGCGCCCGCATCGCCATCAAGCGTTATTCATCGTCGCAGTGGACAGTGGTCATAATCTGTTGGCTTATCAGTGTATGGGCATATCGCTATCCCATGCCTTTTGTCCCCTCACTGTGTTTCGATGTGCGTGTGTCATTTTCATTCGGGCTCGTTTTATTTCTGAAACTTCCTTAAATGGGTGGGCTAGACTGCTTCCATGCGTGTTATCACTGGGCAGCATGTTGTGTTTTCCGTGGTATTCTAAATTCTTGGCATGTTTGTTTCTGGTTTGTAATTTTATGCATTCCTTTTCACATCTTTTCCACTAGACTTTCACTTGATGAAGGCTTTTTTGAAAATAAAAGAAGCCTAATACGCAAACACTGGAAAAATATGAACAGGTGTTTCCATCTTCAAGACGATGATCACTCTAAAACAAAGTAACAACGAAATACGTACAACAATGTTGATGGACAAAAAAACGGAAATATTTATAGAAATATATTCAGAATTATACCGATCAGTATTCTTCAAATTAAAAAAAAAAAGCTTCACGGAGTAATTCAAAGCTTTCCTAAAGGAAAGGAAGCTCATTGTATTTCACCACCGTTAACGCACTGAAGTACCACTACGGCTGACGGCGGTACTAGCAGCGGTGACGGAGGGCAATGACCCTCCCACCTACGTCACCTATCACTTGCAGCGATTTGGCCGCCGCGAAAGCAATTTTGCGGACAGGCGGTAGGGGATTCCCCGAGGGAATAGAGGGTTGTAAGTGTCTGCCGGTCCAGGCGCGGCGTGAGATCGATGGGTCGCAGCTGCGGCGAGATGCAGGCGGCGCGTGTCCGGGGCTTCCCCGCGCCGTAAGCGGTTTGCGTGTGTGTGCGTGGAAAGGGGGGGGGGGTGCGGCGTGTGGTGGGGGGACTGCTTGCTCTCTCGCACAGCGCCTGATGGGATTACGTTTCGCACAATCGCAGCCGGAATGCGCTCCCGCTAGGCCAGGGATTCCGCACGGCCCGCCGTGCACGTGCCGCCTGTTTTGCCCGGGAGTCCCGCCCCGTTACGCTCGTAGTTGCTCTGGTCGTACCGACAAAACAGTTCTCTATGCGCGAGTTTAACGCGGACTACATTGTGCGGCCAATTCCCGGAAAAGGCCTCAGCAAGAAGGCCGAAACGCCGGATCTGAAGGTTCGGGGAAGTACGAGGCGGTACCCAGACCCAAGAACTTTTAAATCAAACCTGCTTATAGCTTTACATTTACACACGGTTGGTAGCTTGTTTTTCCGCATTACTGGAAAAAACCTAGACCTGTCTGCAGCGGGAACTAACTTAACGGGACTAGATACAGCCCGGTTCTAGTTCACAGTTGTGCGCCTTGTTACCTCGTGGTCCATACACGGAAAGCGACCGTGGTAAGTGCATTCCCGGCACTCACTGACTGCCTGTTGATAACGTCATTTAATTTACTGACAAAGAGAAGACAAAAGAGTGACGGTGCTGAAGGGAAAAACGTGACGAATCGTACAAGAAAAATTGTTAAAGTTGTCAACTACGGCAGGAGTGGGATTCACATGTCTACCCGAACGAGAAAGTAGTAAATAATACACACTATATAACCCATTGACGACATGGGTACGTATTAGGCAGTAACTTCTGTGATAGTGTAAGCAATTTGAAGAGTAATAACTTTGTGAATACTTCACAGGTTTTATCGCACCCAACTACAGCTGTAGCTAGAAAATCCTGAAGAAATTGTTACCCGTATGAATTTGGTTTTAAAAGGTGCCAGAATAAACGAGTCATCATGCACGACCGAGATGACATGATTTTAAAAATTGCTTATGTTACACTTTTTTCAAAGAACTGAAACGTTCCTGTTAAAGCGGCCTGTGCGTCATTGAGAGGAAGCGTGGATTCCTGTACATTACATTGGTAATAAACTGGAAAGTAAATTGGTGGTAGGATCCTATGGGATTAAACTGTTGAAGTCATCGGTCCCTAAGCTTACACACTACTTAATCTGACTTAAACCAACTTATGCTAAGAACAACTCGCACACCCATGCCCGAGGGAGGACTCGAACCTCCGACGGGGGGAGCCGCGCGGACTGTGACAGGGCCCCCATGACCACGCGGCGCGCGGCGGTAATAAATGTCACTGTGGTAGTGTGAGTAGATTACTTTTAGACAAGAGTACCGCTCAGTGTTTAATAGTTTCGCTATTCAGGGCGTTACAGCACTGACGTGTAAGCGGCGTCCACTTGTGAGAATACCGGAAAATACGCTGTTACTGGTTCAAATGGCTCTGAGCACTATTGGACTTAACAGCTGAGGTCAGCAGTCCCCTAGAACTTAGGACTACTTAAACCTAACCAACCTAAGGACATCACACACATCCATGCCCGAGGCAGGATCCGAACCTGCGACCGTAACGGTCTCGCGGTTTCAGACTGAAGCGCCTAGAACCGCTCGGCCACTCCGGCCGGCTACGCTGTTACTGCCTGCCATGCCTGTTTCTCGACCGACACGACGATGCTGCCGCCTTGGTCAGATCTTCAGTTTGCTTTGTTGGCTAGTATCTGTCTCTTTGTAATATAAATAAAAACGTGACGTAACCAGTGAAAACAAAAATAATGAAAAAGACTTTAAATTAAGTGATTGGTTACGTTATTTTTTTCTTTATATTTTAAACGGCTTAAAGATTATAAGAGACCGCATATGGTCGGGAATATATATCAATAAATGCTTGTGGGAACGTGGCTGATATTCTGCGGTTGGAGATTCACGTACTTCGTAGAGACAGCGTGAAAATCAAAGCTCATTTAATGTGGCGTGTGTTAGAGTTTGTTTATAGACAGGCAGGATTCTCCTGAATCGCCTCACTGAAGCCGGCTGCGATGCGTGTCCAGGGACTGGAGACGCATCGCAGCCGGCTAACACTAATGTGTCGTTACCGGGCGTCCGGCCAGCGGCAAAAGCAGAGAAAAAAAATCTCCAAATGTAACCCTGTCATGAACTCTAGGCTTCCCTTAACACACGCCTTGGTTAACAGTCTCCCCCCCCCCCCCCCTTCCCCTCTCTCGTTTGTCTTTCCAACAGACTAGGAGAGAGGCAGCGATCGTTCGTTGAGAGGCCGTATCTTCCCGATCGCCGAACGTGACACATCGCAGCCACCTGGCTCAAGTCTCCCAGGCAGACATCTCGCTCCACAGCATGTGCCTCACTTGGCTCTGCTTCAAGTAATACACAAACGAATTACAGACATTGGCTGCGAGTTGACTCTTACGACCCAGCTCTAATACTTCGTGATGTGTCTGCGGGCGCGAAGGATAAGGTAAACCTTTCCAATCAGGCAGCTGAACCTGTCCTTCGGGGTCTCCCAGCCATTCGCGACATACGACTTCCGTTATCACAAATGAGTATAGTAACCTAAAACAGAACTAATTATTATTACTGTCATCAATTATATAACGCAAATAGAGGGAAGGAAATACTCTGTCCTCTGGCTTTTAGTCACAAACAAGTATACTGCGGGTATCTGTGGATATCCACATCTGCGCAGACCCCTGCTTATAGGCAATCAAAGAATATTAAATACGAGGGGTGTTTTTTTAAGTAAATACCGTTTTGAAATTAAAAAAGACGTGCTAAGATATCTCAACAATTTTATTTTTACACGAAGGCTTGTACCTCAATCTACGCACTGACGCCATTACAGTCTGATTCATCCTTGTTTACGATGTGTAGCAAGTGTTTAAGATGCCTCCGGTAGTCGTGAGTCCCACCGACTGTGAAGTACGGGCTGTTAAAAGATTTCTTACTGCTAAAGGCCTAAAAGCGATCGATATTCATCGTGAGATGTTCGCAGTTTACGGAGAAAACATTATGAGTGATATAATGGTAAGAAAGTGAGAGAGAGCATTTAAAGATGGCCGCACAAATGTGCATGATGAACAACGGAGTGGGCGTCCTTCGGTCGTTAATGAAAGTTTGCTACAGGAAGTGGACAATAAGGCGAGAGAAAACAGACGCTTTACGATTTCCTCCTTGCAGGATGACTTTCCTAATGTTTCTCGTAGTGTTTTGTATGGCATTGTGACCGAGCACTTGAATTACCGAAAATTGTGCGCACGTTGGGTACCGAAAATGTTGACGGATGTGCACAAAACCAAATGTTTAGACAGTGTATTGACTTTCCTTGAGCGGTACCACAACGACGGTGATGATTTCTTAAGCCAAATTGTTATGGGCGATGAACCATGGGTGGCCTACGTCACACCAGAATCAAAGCAACAGTCCACGTGTAACGCCGGAAATGCATATCCTCCTATTTCCATCTATTGTACTATTAATTTTTTTCCCTTGTTTTGTTACCTCAAGATATGACATTTCTGTCTCTATATATTGTAATTGTTTTACTATTTGTATATATATATTTATGCATTTATGTCGATGTATAATTGGTTTGTTTCGTAAATATTATTTGTATTTTTACGCTGGGTCTTGCCTAGGGAAAACTGCTATCGAACGATTACATCGATAGGTCGTGTGAAGACTCAAAGTGTGTAGGATCTTTGGTAGTGTTAACTCTGCCGCGTGGAGCGCGGGCAGAGCAGTGGGAGTCTGGCTGGATTAGCGAGTGGAGCAGGTGTGTTGTGTGACGCTCCCGCGAGTTGCCGCGCTTTCGGGGTTTGGCAGCATGTAATTGCGCTCGACTTGCGATGATAGTTTCTGACATGGTGTCGCGGACGGGAAGCATTAGCTGGCGCACATCAAGAGCCCGTTTCGTCTGGTGACCGTGTCGAGAAGAAGGCGCGCCAACATCCAGCTTCTGCAACAGCGACGGCCGACAATGAGTGACTGTCGCCACCTCCTCGATCGACGGCTTCATACCTTCAATCAACCAACAAGGAAGACTAAAAGCACGTAAAGTTTCAGAACTGTATGGCAGACCTCAGCTTTTCAAATTGTTCCATTTGCCTCGCAAAATTACAGCGACTTAGCATGAACCTTTGTTGCTCATTGTCCCAATTGCATTGCCAAGCAGGGTCCCTTCATTTTCCGAAATGAACCCGAGTGTCGTTGAAATTCAAACGCCAGCATAATTCCATTTCACTGCTTTAATTTCAAAGTTCACTTTAAGTATTCATAGCTGGCTACAATAGCTAGATTACACAGGCACAAATTAAGAGTGCGAGTTTTGTTACCGTATTTTAGCTTACCTGTGACTGCAGCTCAGCTTGGTACGTACTAAATTTTACTATTGTTAATTGTCCAGAATCATTTAACTCAAGTTCGAAGTTAAATCTCTTATTTCTAAATTACGTAGATTCAAGTAGCTTTAGAAATGATTGTTGAGGTAGTCCAAGACTAACTGTATTTCGATGTGTTTCAGAAAGAAAGCTCACTATTAACTTCAGTCACTAAATTAACTTACGATTTTCCGGTTTCATTAATTCTTTTGCTAAATTAAGTGAAGCGAAATTTATTACTTCTGACAAACTTTCAGTTTTCACACTACACGTGTCAACCTTCAGTTGCCACGCTTCTAGTGCTAATTATATGTGTAATAACCTTTCTTTTTCAGTTATTATAGTAATTGTCCATAGGACTGGCGACCGTAATTTCCCCCAAATCTCAAATATCTAATTACCGCTAGTTGATTGTTAACGTAACGGCCGCACATTTACTTTCTTTATTAACTTTATCCCTATTTCAAAATTAATTTCCACCAGTTTCACTTGCATTTTTCCTTTCATTTAGATGTAACCCTTTCCTCCCTCTTTACCGACAGGTTAACTTCGGTGACGATTGCTTTTCCAAAATTCCCATTAGGGACACGCGGTTTCATTTTTCACTGTCATTAAGGTCGATAAGTGAGGGGGAGGTTACACACGGAAGTTGAGCAACGCCATCATTTTTGCTGCAAGACAATGCCCATCCGCATGTGGCAAATCAGACCAAAGATCTCATCACATCTTTTCGATGGGAAACTCTAGATCATCCTCCGTACAGCCCCGATCTTGCGCCCAGTGACTACCATCTGTTCCTGCACTTCAAGAAACACCTGGGCGGTCAGTGTCTTCAAGACGACGACGACGAAGTCAAAACAGTGGTGATGCAGTGGTTAACAAGTCAGGCGGCAGACTTCTATGAGGAGGGCATTCAAACTGGTACATCGTTATGACAAGTACCTCATTATTGACGGAAATCATGTAGATAAGTAGATTAAGGTACAGGCTTTCATGTAAAAATAAAATTATTGAGATATCATAGCGCGTCCTTTTTTAATTTCAAAACGGTACTTACTTAAAAAAACACGCCTCGCATTAACTGAAGCAACGAGTCATCCCCACTCCTAGGCTGCACCACCACTAGTTGTGCTTGTGTTAACACGCGGTCCGTTACGAAGTTGCTGTGTACACACAGGAGGAGGCAGCGCCACATTGTACGACTGTGTAGTAAACTGAGTGTTGTTGTGAGAGTGCGTAATCTCGGCTAATGGCTTCGGCGGCGCCACAGAGGCGCAGCAGGTGTTCTGGGCGTGACACTTGGCGACCTGCCCAGGCTCCCCGCCAGGAGCTCGACTGTCGCGTGTCTGGCTGGCTCTGCTCGTCCCGCATTCTCTGCTTATCTCCTGTTAGGAAGCTGCCTTTACAAAGTCCTTCGAAGCAAAAATTTGAGTCTGCAAAATTTGTCTAAACAGTCTACTGTCGTTCGGTAGTCAGACTCTTGACAGAATGGGGTGGCACCATTCGTTCATAGATTCTCCCATTGTAACCCAGATACTGACCGGTTTTAAAGTCATATTTATAATTTATTGGCTCACTCAACTTTAAGTGATACCGAGAAGCCAGCCGCATGGAAAGATTTAAAAGTTAGTTTTTTCCGCACGCTTTTATAGAGTAGAACGGCAGAAAAATAGTGTAAAAGTGGTTCCATGAAACCTCTGCAAGGCACTTAAATGTGAATCGCAGAGTACTCATACAGACGTAAATATCGAAACTAGTACTGCATCTCCAAAGATCTTATTGTCAGTGGGCTGTTAACCCCTTTTTGCCTTGCATCTTTTGCTGCTAAAACGTGCAGTAAGAGTTATATGTGGTGTGAACTCAAGACCATCCTGCAGAAGCCTGTTTAGGGAACTAGGGATACTAACTACTGCTCCCCAATATATTTATTCTTTAATGAAATTTGTCATTAAAATATATCACTTTTTTAAACCAACAGCTCAATTCATGGAATCCATACTAGAAATAAGAATAATCTTCACAAGGATTTAAAGTCACTTAGTCTTGTACAAAAAGGTGTGCATTATTCAGGAACACACATTTTGAATAACTTGCCTGCAGCCATAAAAAGCTTAACAACCAATGAAATTCAGTTTAAGAGAAGCCTAAAGGATTTTCTACTCCATTGATGAATTTCTCAGTAGAACCAACTGATTTGTATGTCTATATATATATAAGTACTATATAACTTCTGCACAATTTCAGTGCAGTAATGTGTTCATTGTAAATGTGTGTGTGTGTGTGTGTGTGTGTGTGTGTGAGAGAGAGAGAGAGAGTGCAATCTAACGTCTGCACCATTTCAGTGCAGTAATGTGTCCATTGTATATAGTAGTTATATTACACGTTTATTACCTTACAAATAAATAAATTAAAAAATTTATTTTAAATTCAGTGCATTAGTATTTGTAAAATGATTCTTTCATATAGTTTTCATTAAAAAATGGCGATCATTCCACTTGGGACCTGCCTGTGGAATGGTACATTAGCTTATTTGTTTGAGTTGTAAATATTTGTCATGTATTGTTGTTTCTCTGACACGTTCTACATCCTGGAGGACCTCCTCACTACGGATCAACTGGAATGAAAGTAAATCTAATCTAATCTAACAGTCATAACCTGTCGTACTATTTATAGAAAGTGTAACACAATAGAAGATTTCGATTGCATATCGTCAAATTCAGTTACTGTGACCACAGCCTCCATATTATTCATCAAACGCCTAACTCATGACATACGTGAATTGCGCAGAGCGGTTCTAGGCGCTTCAGTCCGGAACCGCGCGACTGCTACGGTCGCAGGCTCGAATCCTGCCTCGGGGCTGGATGTGTGTGATGTCCTTAGGTTTGTTAGGTTTAAGTAGTTCTAAGTTCTACAGGACTGATGATCTCAGATGTTAAGTGCCATAGTGCTCAGAGCCATTTTTGAACCATTTTTGATACTGAGAATAACAACGATTCGAACGACAGTGTCTCAGTAAGTTGACTCCATTCATCAGAAACTCTACGTATTATTCTATAGCAGTTCAGACCAACTGAATTGTACAGTTGCCAACGGAGCGAAGAATACAGTTTTAGGCTCTTTAGACCCTCCACAGTTCGTTTGGTGACAATACTGATGTGTAGTATTACCACAAGGACAATGCGTACAGACCACTGTTTCCACGTGCCTTTCACTTCATCCGCCGACACCCTGCATTTCGCTACCCCATCACTGCAGTTGGTTTGCAAATTACTGGTGCCGGGTAGTGCAATGGTTCAAATGGCTCGAAGCACTATATGCCCGAGGCAGGATTCGAACCTGCGACTGAAGCAGCAGTGCGGTTCCGGACTACGGCGCCTAGAGCCGCTCGGCCACAGCGGCCGGTGGTAGAGCAATGTCTGTGATGAAAGTGATTTGCTCAGTTTCATTGATCAGTGTTAAGTCACGTCAACTGCAACGGATTATTTTCTCGGCTATGATACTGCGGTTCCGCTACATTTTATATTACTTGTTTTCTAACTCTTCGTCTAACTTCTTGATGATTAGTCTGGTGACCTCAAATTTGCTGTGGGCACTAGGATTTTGCACCGAGATGTAATGTCTGATATGGTCTCCTTTTGATCCCCATACTTCCTGCAGCTACATCGCTGTCGGAAGTCGCTTAGTTCCCGTGTGCAAACCTACGTGCGTCAAACAGTTATTTGACCGACATTACCCCGGCTGAGGTCGTTCGTATGTCTCCCATCGAGTTCTTTTCTTAGACAGCCTTAACGTCTTGGTTCCAGTTTTTTCTGTCGTAGACCTTTTGTTGTGAATATATATGTCACATTAAATGGTATCCAATTAATGCATGTGGGGACTATTGCTTTATGGACTGACGAATTGTTTTGAGAATAATTCTTAAAATACGAAGGTTGCTTTTGTAGAGCTATTGATATGTGTGTAAGTAGGCTATTTAGGTTTTTTTATTGGTAACGCCACGTAGCGCACTATATGAAAATCACTGGCTGTGCTGTGTGCAGTCTGTGGCTCGTTTGCATTGTTGTTTGCTATTGTAGTGTTGGGCAGCTGGATGTTAACAGCGTGTAGCGTTGCGCAGTTAGAGATGAGCCGCCAGCAGTAGTGGGTGTGGGGAGAGAGATGGCGGAGTTTTGAGAGCGGATGATCTGAACGTGTGTCCATCAGAGACAGTACATTTGTAAGACTGGACGTCATGAACTGATATATATATATATATATATATTATGACTTTTGAACACTATTAAGGTAAATAAATTGTTTGTTCTCTATCAAAATCTATCATTTGCTAACTATGCCTGTCAGTAGTTAGTGCCTTCAGTAGTTAGAATCTTTTATTTAGCAGGCAGTATTGGCACTCGCTGTATTGCAGTAGGTCGAGTAACGAAGATTTTTGTGAGGTAAGTGATTTGTGAAAGGTGTAGTTTAATGTCGGTCAGGGCCATTCTTTTGTAGGGATTTTTGAAAGTCAGATTGCGTTGCGCTAAGAATATTGTGTGTCACTTTAGTGAATGCCTGAGTATGTTCAGTTTTGCTCAGCTGTTTGAAAATCAAATAATGTAAGACGTTTATCAGCACAGTAACTAATTCATTTTTCTAAGGGGACGTTACATATGTCGACCCTTAGCCGAGGATACCTCACTGGAATCTTCTGATTTTTTTTTTTTAGTTTGTGTAATTAGTGTAGCTATTGTTTATTGATAGCGCGTAATTGTAGAGAGAATTTCCTTTGTAGTTGTAGTTTTTCATTGTTGTACAGTGAAACTGTTGTGGCATGCATGTAGATTTGCACCAAGTATTTCGCAGCTGCGCTTGCAATTAAGGAGATATTATTTTCAATGCTATGTTAATATGTTTTCTTATTCTGCACTTCAAATTGTGCTTTTCTGTGTTATCGTGTGAAATATTGTGACAATAATGGCGTGTGAAAAACGTAATACTAAGCTCCAAAGTAAACTAAGAAATGACAGCGAAGACGAAAGCAGTGTGTTAGCGCCACCGTGTATTGAATTAACTGATGTTCAAACTAGTAATTTGGCAATTGTGCATAGGGAAACGGAGCGGGGTGCAATTAATGGTGCAGACAGTGAAACAATTAGTGAACAGGGAAGCATCATCGATCGATCGGTCGGCAACAGCTCGCCTCAGGAATCCGAAATGACAGGACACAATCTCGCAAATACTGTAGATTCAGGTTTTGGGTCCTCACCGTTTTCTCAAATAAGTCAAGACACATTTTCTGCTTGTCAAAATGTGAATATTGCCGGTGCAAATGCACTGCCGAGAAGCATAGAGGAACAGATTCCAGACACTAATACATTATTATTGCAAATAATGCAATAAATGAAACAAAATCAGAGACAAACGCAGCACAGCCAGTGATTTTCATACAGAGCGCTACGTGGCGTTACCAATAAAAAAACCTAAATAGCCTACTTACATATGTTAGCCTCCATTCTCAAGTTAGGTACTCAGCCTTTCAAAAACTGGTCTAGGAATAAGACTGTCATACGTCTTGCAAGTTTCCCGTTTTATTCTTCGTGTTTTTGTCCGGGTGTCCGGATCTCTTTTTGTCCTGTTGATGAGGCGAAAAGTGTAAGATAACGCTCCAGGTGCATTAGTGGTGATTGGATTTACGTTATTTTAATTTAATGTGGATATCAAAATTTTAAAAATTCTGCTGAGGTGTAAATTCGTGATATGCTGTCTGACGATTTTATGCCTCCTTGAAGGGGACCTAAACAGTTTTATGTGTAGTGTAGACATGACTGATCTCAAACCCAGTAGCCTGGGTTATTATTATTATTATTATTATTATTATCATCACTAGTAGTAGCAGAAGTAGGAGCCAACGGCATTGTCGTAGTGGTAACACCGGTTCCCGTCACATCACTGAAGTTAAGCGCTTTAGGGCCAGGCTAGCATTTGGATGCATGGTTGTCTGGGTCTGCCGAGCGCCGTTGGCAAGCGGGCTGCATTCAGCACTTGTGACGCCAGTTGAGGACCTACTCCTTTAGAAGTAGCGGGTCCGGTCATGAAAGCCGAAAAGGACCGCGACAGCGATGTTCTGACCACATATCCCTCCATATCCGCAAGCAGTGACGCCTATCGGTCGAGGATGACACGATGGTCGGACGGTGCCGTTGAGTCTTCCAAGGCCTGTTCGTACAGAGTTTATTTTTAGTTGTAGTAGCAGTAATAGTATAGTATTTTATTGTATCTCCGTACCGTTTGGGGTGGGAGGGGGTGGTGTGGGGAGAGGACGGGACATTCATCGGCTAGGCGTAAGATTTCAGAAGGTCTGAAGCACGCAAGGCAGGGTAAGGGGCAGAAACCACACCTACAAGGTGCGCTTCTCTGTTTTTGTTAAGTCACTCGGTGATTTATCATGATAGGTATGAAATGTAAACTTTCACTAACAGAGTAAGGTTCTAGTACGTCATCTTTTTCTGAAGTTTATAAAAATGAACATTGCGTTTTACATTGCAATGAGCAGATAACCTAGAATGAAATTTTCACTCTACAGCGGAGTGTGCGCTGATATGGAACTTCCTGGCAGATTAAAACTGTGTGCCGGACCGAGACTCGAACTCGGGACCTTTGCCTTTCGCAGGCAAGTTCTCTACGAACTGAGCTACCCAAGCACGACTCACACCCCGTCCTCACAACTTTGAGTAGAGCACTTGCCCGCGAAAGGCAAAGGTCCCGAGTTCGAGTCTCGGTCCGGCACACAGTTTTAATCTGCCATGAAGTTTCACAACAGATAACCTGCAAACGTGATAGCAGACGACGATTCATGTTAACATCCGTGAAAATACTTGTCGTTAATATTTTTGGGATGTACCGGAGTCATTTTGATGTTGTCAGTAGGATGTATTATTCTGCAGCTCACGTGATCCTTTTGGGAGCACTGTGTGCGAGCGGAACGGATAACAATGGTGCTTCGTTTTTCCCTCCGTACCCTGTGACAACCGCCCACTCAGGCTGTTGTACGTTGTATGCAGAATACCACGGCACGCGGGCGCACACTGCCGCTGCCAGTGGCGCAGATTGGCGCCGCGCTGTGACGCCCCCTACGTGTCTTTGCTGCCCCTCTCCTCCTCCCCCGCCCACGCTTTTAGCCAGCCACCGCACAGTTGTCCCAGCTGTGGGGAAGCGACAACTGCCGCGGGCAGCGGGACGGCCGGATCTCCGCATTACAGCTGTCGCGTGTTTGACAGGGGAGCGGAGGGCGGCGGGGTGTCTGTTTAACGGCCGGCTAAATGGGGTGAAAGTGGATCTGGTATTAACAGTCTCCCTGCGCCCCGGTACAGTCGCTCGCGCTCGCACCCGCCACTGGACGCCCACAAAACAGAACGGACAGCGAGAGCCTGGACACTCAGAGGAACGCCGTCGTCAACAGCGGTACAGTGACTGACTGCCTGTGCACTTTTTTTATAGTTCTTCACGTACGGTGTGTGTGTGTGTGTGTGTGTGTATGTGTGTGTGTGTGTGTGTGTGTGTGTGTGAGTGTGTATTTACGGCGCTTGAAATGGCGGTTATATCGTCCACTGGTAAGATAGCCAAGATGAATGTAACTGTTCAGGCTTTCCCGGCGAGATCTTGACATGTGGAACAATCGGGTCTACTGTCGGATGTTTGTGTCGCTCTGCCACAATATTTCGGCCACGTAACTCGTTGCCTTCTTCAGGTGTTACCTGAGACTGCCGTGTTGGAGGATCTTGTCCAGTATTTATGCCCAGAGGGCGCCAGGTGCTCCTCAGGAGCAGCACCTGGTGGGCGCGGACCGCGAACGGAACGCCCGACACAGGACAGGCCTCAGAGAGCTGCCACAAATGGCGCCCAAGTCGGGCGCGGACGTCCGAGGGAACATCGGGGAAGGAACAACACATTACAAGCAGCGCCAGGCGGGCGCGGACGGCAAACAGAGCACCTAGCGCCCTCTGGGCATAAATACTGGACAAGATCCTCCAACACGGCAGTCTCAGGTAGCACCTGAAGAAGGCAACGAGTTACGTGGCCGAAATATTGTGCCAGAGCGACACAAACATCCGGCAGTAGACCCGATTGTTCCACATGTCAAGATGAATGTAGTTGAAACAGATAAAACTAGAAAAGCACCAAATATAATTTCATTAAAAATTACACTCCTCACACACACTTTCACAATCATTCATCCACTGAAGTCATACCCAGTCATGTAAAAATGTACAGTTTTCAACTTTGGTGATTTTAAAATGTCCTATTAAAATCCTACACTAATGGCCATTAAAATTGCTACACCAAGAACAAATGTAGATGATAAACGGGTATTCATTGCACAAATATATTATACTAGAACTGACATGTGATTACATTTGTGTGCATAGATCCTGAGAAATCAGTACCCAGAATAACCACCTCTGGCCATAATAACGGCCTTGATAGCATAAGGGAACAATTGACAAGAATGGGGGAAAGAAATACAGTAGAAGAAGAATGGGTAGCTTTGAGGGATGAAGAAGTGAAGGCAGCAGAGGATCAAGTAGGTAAAAAGACGAGGGCTAGTAGAAATCCTTGGGTAACAGAAGAAATATTGAATTTAATTGATGAAAGGAGAAAATACAAAAATGCAGTAAATGATGCAGGCAAAAAGGGAATACAAACGTCTCAAAAATGAGATCGACAGGAAGTGCAAAATAGCGAAGCAGGCATGGCTAGAGGACAAATGTAGGGATGTAGAGGCATATCTCACTAGGGGTAAGATAGATACAGCCTACAGGAAAATTAAAGAGACCTTTGGAGAAAAGAGAACCACTTGTATGAAAATCAATAGCTCAGATGGAAACCCAGTTTTAAGCAAAGAAGGGAAAGCAGAAAGGTGGAAGGAGTATATAGAGGGTCTATACAAGGGCGGTGTACTTGAGGACAATATCTTGGAAATAGAAGAGGATGTAGATGAAGATGAAATGGGAGATATGATACTGCGTGAAGAGTTTGACAGAGCACTGAAAGACCGAAGTCGAAACAAGGCCTCGGGAGTAGACAACATTCCATTAGAACTACTGACAGCCTTGGGAGAGCCAGTCCTGACAAAACTCTACCATCTGGTGAGCAAGATGTATGAGACAGGGGAAGTACCCTCAGACTTCAAGAAGAATACAATAATTCCAATCCCAAAGAAAGCAGGTGTTGACAGATGTGAAAATTACGGAACAATCAGTTTAATAAGCCACAGCTGCAAAATACTAACACGAATTCTTTACAGATGAATGGAAAAACTAGTAGAAGCCGATCTCGGGGAAGATCAGTTTGGATTCCGTAGAAATATTGGAACACGTGAGGCAATACTGATCCTACGACTTATCTTAGAAGCTGGATTAAGGAAAGGCAAACCTACGTTTCTACGATTTGTAGACTTAGAGAAAGCTTTTGACAATGTTGACTGGAATACTCTCTTTCAAATTCTGAAGGTGGCAGGGGTCAAATGCAGGGAGCGAAACGCTATTTGCAATTTGTACAGAAACTAGATGGCAGTTATAAGAGTCGAGGGACATGAAAGGGAAGGAGTGGTTGGGAAGGGAGTGAGACAGGGTTGTAGCCTCTCCCCGACGTTATTCAATCTGTGTATTGAGCAACCAGTGAAGGAAACAAAAGAAAAATTCGGAGTAGGTATTAAAATCCATGGAGAAGAAATATAAACTTTGAGGTTTGCCGATGACATTGTAATTCTGTCAGAGACAGCAAAGGACTTGGAAGAGCAGTTGAACGGAACGGACAGTGTCTTTAAAGGAGGATATAACATGAACATCAACATAAGTAAAACGAGGATAATGGAAGGTAGTGGAATTATAGTGGGTGATGCTGAGGGAATTAGATTAGTAAATGAAACACTTAAAGTAGTAAAGGAGTTTTGCTATTTGGGGAGCAAAATAACTGGTGATGGTCGAAGTAGAGAGGATATAAAATGTAGACTGGCAATGGCAAGGAGAGCGTTTCTGAAGAAGATAAATTTGTTAACATCGAGTATAGATTTAAGTGCCAAGAAGTCGTTTCTGAAAGTATTTGTATGGAGTGTAGCCATGTATGGATGTGAAACATGGACGAAAAATAGTTTGGACAAGAAAAGAATAGAAGTTTTCGAAATGTGATGCTACAGAAGAATGCTGAAGATTAGATGGGTAGATCACATAACTAATGAGGAGGTATTGAATAGGATTGGGGAGATGAGAAGTTTGTGGCACAACTTGACTAGAAGAAGGGATCGGTTGGTAGGACATATTTGAGGCATCAAGGGATCACCAATTTAGTATTGGAGGGCAGCGTGGAGGGTAAAAATCGTAGAGGGAGCCCAAGAGATTAATACACTATGCAGATTCGGATGAATGTAGGTTGCCGTAGGTACTGGGAGATGAAGAAGCTTGCACAGGATAGAGTAGCATTGAGAGCTGCATCAAACCAGTCTCAGGACTGAAGACCGCAACAACAACAACAACAACAACAACAACATGACAGCGTCTTCTTGCTGTCGGTTAAATTTCGCGTACCTTTGTACTTTTTTTTCGCTCAGACATGTTTTGGCACTTTTTGTGATATCTTCAGTGAGTTTATTTGTTTATTTTTCTTCTGCAGAGTTGTTGTCACACGTTAACATTTAAAGAGACCTTTTGTAGAAAATTTTTCCATTTGTAAAAACAAAAAACACTACAACATCAGAAACAGCAAGTAATACGCTGACACGTCATATCGTTGATTGTCCGTCGGAAATTTATAAGAAACAAAAATATAAAATAGCTTTCTGCTTTTGCAGAATACCAGCTGTTGATTGCGTAGTAGACCCAAAGGTACTAGTATCAAAAATGTTCAAATGTGTGTGAAATCTTATAAGACTTAACTGCTAAGGTCATCAGTCCCTAAGTTTACACGCTACTTAACCTAAACACACACACCCATGCCCGAGGGAGGACTCGAACCTCCGCCGGGACCAACCGCACAGTCCATGACTGCAGCGCCCCTGACCGCTCGGCTAATCCCGCGCGGCTACTAGTATCAACATTCAATAGCTTCATGTGAGGTACGTAAACAAATTCATACATCCACTTTATTTCCAAATGTACCACAAAACTAAACATTCAGACATATCATAAATAAACAGCATAGAAAGTCTCAACTCAGTGATACACGTCTCAACCTGTACCATATGCAATTCGACGTAAAAGTTTGACAATATTCGTCCGTTATACATATATAAATATTTTGTACCAAAAGTTTGTTTAAACGTTAATATGTAACGACAATTTTGCAAAAGCAAAAATGTGCAAATAAAACCACTGAAGACAGCACAAAAGTGCTGAAACATGTCTGGGTGAAAACAAAACTACAAAGGTATCTTGCATAAGGCGGAATTCCTCTCTAATATACAATACGATGTAATAAAATTACACAGGAAAATGCAGTAGACCGCTTACACGGAAATGAGGATGAGACAGTCATCCTGATAACGCAGCCGGCCGGGGTGGCCGAGCGGTTCTAGGCGCTACAGTCTGGAAGCGCGCGACCGCTACGGTCGCAGGTTCGAATCCTGCCTCGGGCATGGATGTGTGTGATGTCCTTAGGTTAGTTAGGTTTAATTAGTTCTAAGTTCTAGGGGACTCATTACCTTAGAAGTTAAGTCCCATAGTGCTCAGAGCCATTTGAACCATTTGATAACGCATTGCTGCCTCCTCCATAACACTTTAAAGAACAAGTCAGACATCTCACAAAACCTTAAGAGGCGTAGCAAACTCGATCGGTTGTTAACTAAAATAGAGGACAAATCAGTTGTTAGACTAATCTCGCCTTCTTGCCTGAACTGAAGATACATTCACTTAAAATGTGGCGTACTGTAATCTGTACGCCACAAGCACCGCACGCTGGGGGGTCCTCTCGCCGAAGCAGGATGCAGTGCGTCACTGGACGGTGTCCTATCCGAAGGCGAGTGAGAAATGTTTCATGTTGCTTCAGGGGCCAGAGGGAGGTACCCCCCCGGCCGAATTGTTGCTTTTACCGATCGCAGCTTCTTGTTCATCATTTCCAGTCACACTTCTTCTTACCGATGCATAACACGGTACCTCAACAGGGGGAAATAACATGTCGTATACAGCACATTGATCCGCCTTGTTCTCCCATGCTTCGTTGGCTCCCACATTCTCTAATTAATTCCCGTGGACACCCCTGTGCCCTGATATCCAGTAGAATGGCACGTACTTGCCAGCGCATGCACGCCAGAAAGGGAGCCCTGGATCTTCTCGACGTATTTCTCTGTATCTTTTGGTGTACTAATACCGATTTAGCTTCACTGGTCACAAGAATTGAAAAATATGCTCGAGAAATAGCGAAGAGATTTTGCGAATTATATCCTTATTGAAAGCTTCACTTTCGACTCGCGATTAGTTCGTTAATTTCGTAGAGCAACCTCACGACGAGACAAAATCGCAGTCCCAGAGTGAGGGACAACCCTTAGTTCCACATTGCGAAAACGTCAAGGAAAACGAAGTGCTGAAACACAACGGAGATTCTGCATCGGCCTGACACAGCAGAAACATTTCCACTGCTGACGAAAACGAATTCAGTCATTTTGTTTTGGCTTTCTTCTAGCACAGCTGATTGTCTTAGAAAATTTCTCCTCAAATATCAACTTCATCCCAGAATTGTTTACTTTCACATTACTCTCTTATCATTCTTGGTAAGCACACGAAATTTGAACCTTCCATTTCTCATAGTGAACCACACTAAATACACAGATTAAAAGTATCCGCACACCCCTATGTAATTCGGAACTGGCCACTAGATGTCACGAAAGGGCGACCTGCTAATATAAAAGGAGGTGCGGGTGGGAGTGGGGATATATGTGTTGTAGAGAAGCAGCAACAACAGAATGAATCAGTCAGAACAGCTCAGTCGCTTCGGATGGATGTCGCCGGCCGAAGTGGCCGTGCGGTTAAAGGCGCTGCAGTCTGGAACCGCAAGACCGCTACGGTCGCAGGTTCGAATCCTGCCTCGGGCATGGATGTTTGTGATGTCCTTAGGTTAGTTAGGTTTAACTAGTTCTAAGTTCTAGGGGACTAATGACCTCAGCAGTTGAGTCCCATAGTGCTCAGAGCCATTTGTACCATTTGAACCATCGGATGGATGTCACCTAAGGAACAGATCCTCCAGAGACATTTCAAACCTTTTAAAACTATCCGAGTCGACTGTTGGTGATGACTTGTGAAGTGGAAACAAGAAAGAACAACAACAGCTGAACCAAAACCAGGTAGGCCCCATGTACTGACGAGTGGGGACTGTCCAGTACTGCGGACGCTAGTTGTAAAGGATCGAACGAAGACAGCAGAAGGAATCAGTCTTGAGTTCCAAAATGCTACAAGCAGTCCACATAACACAATAGCTGCCTGTATGAAATTAAAAAGATTGTTCGAGCAAATCCTCGTAAGCCACACATTTCAGTAGTTAATGGTAAGCGATGCTTGAGATAGGTAATCCGACGGCAGGATTTTGGTTGGGCTAATGCCTGGAAATCGTTAGCTGCCATTATGTGCAGTTCCAATAGTGAAGTACAGAAGCGATGTGGGGATATTTTCTTGGTAAGAGTGTGCTCCTCGTCTTGTGCCTGACAAAACGCTAACTGCGGGAGGGTATGAACACATTTTGCAGCATTGTGTGCTGCTTACAACGGAGGAACAGTTCGGAGACTACGATCTTTTGCATCGGCATGGCAGAGAAGACAGTCATAGAGCAGCGTCTCTGAGGCAATGGTTTGTGGACAATAACATTTCCGAAATGGACTGGCCTGGGCACAGTCACGACCTGAACCAATGGAACACTTCTGGGGTGACAACGAGTTTGGCTCTGAGCAATATGGGACAACTTCTGAGGTCATCAGTCCCCTAGAACTTAGAACTACTTAAACCTAACTAACCTAAGGACATCACACACATCCATGCCCGAAGCAGGATTCGAACCAGCGACCGTAGCGTGACAACAACTTTCTTTGTGTGGCCTTCCTCCGCAGCAAGCATGTCAGATACAAGGAACACATGAGAGCCTGGAAATATGGGACAAACCACTCCACATTTGCAGAACACCTGAGAGAAAATGGAGAAAATGACCACAAACCAACCACCAGAGAAGATGACATGAGAATAATTAGAATCAACAATAAAAAAACACCTGCAAGAAAACTACCACATGCATAAAACCAAAGCAGAGGGGAAAATCCTGTTGAATGACCAAGTAACATGCCAAGAAATTCATAATTTACACTACCGGTAATAGATAAAATGATAGGATAACGTTTGCAATAAGTATTAATATAATAATACTGTCCAATGTAATAATAATAGAACCCAACATCTTTACACTCACTCATCCATGAACCCCTCCACAGAATATTGAGACGAAAAGTCAAAACAGCTGTCACCAAAGTTTTCAGCCACTCACTAACAGCTAGTACACACACACACACACACACACACACACACACACACACACTCACGCACACACACTCACGCACACAAAAAAAGTCGGCTCTATCCCCCCTTTCTCTCTCACTCATACACACACACACACACACACACACACGCACACACACACGGTATGGAACGTATACTTCGTTAGGTTGGCAACAAATAGGTAAACATACCAAAGAAGATGAAAGACGTAATGGAGTCGCAATATTTACGCTGTGAAAAGCAGTGTGCGACGAAATAGTTGTATCGAGTGACAAAAGAACAATAGTCCACCACAAAAAAGAGTGAGAAACATGGTGAACTGTGTGTGGAAGGCGAGAACACAAAGATGTGATTATATGGCAGTGATAAAAGTGGTAGTGCGACCTCCAGACCAGATGTGAGGAAACGCAGATCAGAAAATCGTAAGTAATTACTTTTTTACAAAAAATCGCCAAGTTAACTGTTTGATAATCTATAACTAACTAAACTGTATCGTTATAGATGCCACTGATGATGCCTTAGAACAGGAGAAGGCGAAACGCATGTGGGATAAATAAAGTAACTAGCTGCAGGAAAAGGCAATTTTATTTACAAAACAAGTACTTCTGGGGTTAATTAACCCTGAGTTTCTGTTCCTCCAAAGATATTCGGACACTTCATTGGAAGTGTCCCCAGCGGATTTCAAACCGCCATAAAGGCGAAGGGCATAGTAGGGTGGACTCATCTCACTAATAGATGTCAGGATACTTTCAGGCAGACTTCGAATGGAGCGCAGGGCTCAATGGGAAGATAGGCTGGCCTCTGTCTCTTATACCGCCGTCGTTGACGGGACGTTAAACCTACGTCTCCTAAATACTTCGAGGGCTGAAGAGTTCCACTGACAACCAGCCTCGTTATAAACAATAGGAAACGTTCGGCGTTGACAGCTCCAGTTCAACCAGTTTCGTATTGGAGAAGTGAAAGAATACAGGAATTGACTGAATCGAATACGGAAGCTCGGCGTACGGAAAACAAACTGGATGCGAAGAGTGACTGACAAAAACTTGTAAGACAGTCAGAGCCAAGCAAAATCATTCATTGAGACGATAAAAATACGTGGGAAGCTACTGGCTGCAGCGCTCGCACCGTCACTGGGGAACGGAGTTACGCGTTCCTAGAAACGCTGGGCGAGACAGGCGGAGAGGAAATACTGACGCAGGGCCGGCCAGGTACGTGAGCTGGACTACCAGAGATACGGTGGGGAGACCACACGCACGCGGCGGCAACATTTTCCCTGATAATTCCAGTTGTCTCGTGCCCGGGGATGGAAACGGTACGGCCTTCCGCTCGCCTATTAAAATAGCTACAAGATGGGGTCTGGGCTGGAGGGGCGGAAGGGGTAAAGTAAAGTAAAGTTAGGAGAAGGTGGGGACGGGGGAAGGCGGGGGGGGGGGGGGGAGACAAGTCTGGACGTAAGGTGGAAGGGCAGGGCAGGGCAGGGCAGGTTGTGTGTGGGACATCTGCATGCTCGGCGCGGCGCGGCGTGGCCTGAGGCGGCTATCAGATGGGCGGCACATTCAGACCGCGTCCGCTGCCGTCACGTAGTGTGCTGTGCGGCGCTGTCAGCGGCTGGCCGGCCGGCCAGAGCTGACGACTCGGGACCCCTTTGTGTCGCCCGGCGCGCGGACCTTCTCATGCAAATGAAACGGCCCACTGGCGTGGCTCCCTCTGGCTGGACAGAGACGGCGCTAAGGTGGCGAGTCGCCGAGCGGGCTGCGTCATCGTATCAACGGTGACTCGCGCACTGTCGGCTATACCTTATTGGCGAAGCATCAAGTGCATTACAATTTGGTGAATGAAAACACAGCTAACAGTAGCTAAAACTTAGTTTTAAAATACCCCACTATCTGTTTCACGGGCCCGCAGCTCGTGGTCTCGAAGTCGCGTTCTCGCTTCCCGAGCAGGGGGTCCCGGGTTCCATTCCCGGCGTGGTCAGGGATTTTCACCTGCCTCGAGATGGCTGGGTGTTTGTATTGTCCTCATCATTTCATCATCATTCACGAAAGTGGCGAGATTGGACTGAGCAAAGATTGGGAATTTGTAGGGGCGCTGATAACCGCGCAGTTGAGCGCCCTACAACCCAAACGTCATCATCATCATCATCCATTTCACGGCATATAGCTGGTCATCGGGGCTCAATACGAAGCGGGGCTCATCTACAGTCAATGAGGTTCCTGGCCAATGACGTGTCCAGAGACGCCCCAGACAGCTTGAGAGCAGGACTTGTCTATCCCGACAACCAGGAGTGATGGTCTAGGGGGCCGTGCGGTTCTGGCGCTGCAGTCCGGAACCGCGGGACTGCTACGGTCGCAGGTTCGAATCCTGCCTCGGGCATGGATGTGTGTGATGTCCTTAGGTTAGTTAGGTTTAAGTAGTTCTAAGTTCTAGGGGACTGATGACCTAAGATGTTAAGCCCCATAGTGCCATTTGAACCATTTTGATGGTCTAGGGTGCCATTATTTTTCCGTAGCAGGACCCTTTTGGTTATAATTTCGCGGCACTCGTACGGCACAGAGGTGTCTGCGCGGCGTCTTGTTGTCCTCAGTGACAAGCCAACCTAGACTTACATTTCATGGACGCAAGTACACGGCGCGAGTTTCTACTACTGCTTGTCTTTGTGGTTGCCGAACCCTTCCTCGGCCTGCAATGTTGCCGGATCTCAACTGAGAATGGCAGGGCCATCGAACCAGCCAGGGATTTTAACGATCTAGCGCACCAACTAGGAATAATTCAGCATTATATCCTTCATGAGGACATCCAACAAATATCAAGCAATGCTAAGTTCTTTGTCTTGAATAAAGCATTCATTTTTTTCTGAAATTGTAATGATTTGTTTGTCTGTGCTTTTACACCACATCTACCGATTTCAGTCCCATTCGGATAATTCCCTCGTGGTGTGTGTTTTTTTCCTCATAGATTGTATATTCGTTTCCGTGGGAAATTTCATGAGGTATTCCCAGCCATTTTTTCCCTTTTGATTCCAAACTGTACTCCAGTTTTCTTGCACAGATCATCGGTGGAAGTTGCGACGGACCAGTTCGAGGTGACGTATGATCTCCTACTCCAGTGATCCGATCTCGGGATCCTTTTCAAACTGGTTGGATTGCTGTAGAACTTTCATTTACTGACACAAGATTAGTGACAATTTTAACTCCGTGCCGCGGGTCGAATCGAGGTGGGGGACCATTATTTAAACTGACTGGATAGTGTGAAAGCGCAGAGAGGGAAGTCGGGTGCGCCATTGAACACTGCCGATTAAATCTGAGGAACAGTTCACCGCTTGATTCCTTACACGCCACACGCGAGTAAGAGTGCGTGACCTCAAGTGGCACTAGGTAGCATGCTACGGAAATTCCGAAGAACGGTACAAAGGAACGTTTCAATGTCTAACTTCGTGTGGAGCCATCACAACGTTAATACGAAAACACAACCACACCACGCGAACACAGAAGATTCCAACGCTCGAAAAAATACCACAGCGAGGGCTAAGAAACACGGAAACAGCTGATGCTCGACACCAAGTGCTATTTTTTACTAACGGCGTTGCGACAATACCTCGAGACTTGTTGACAGGAGACGGTTTATCATCACCTGAGCAACGGTCTCGTGTTCACTCTGACGAAACTGTCAAGTTATATTAAGCGCACAATAGGCTACGATCGAGAAAGGTCTTAATACGAAGCCAGCCTAATCCATCATCCCGTCTGCCCCCCCCCCCCCCCCCCCCCGAACAAGCTCTGAGAAAGTACAATTTCTAAAGGTCAATCCAAAGACTCTGGTCATGAAAGAAGATATTAGACATCAAAGACAATGGAAAGCCCGAAGAGCTATGTAACGATGTGGAATATGTGAAGTATCTGTTGATTCATGCAGTGGCGGACACTACTTGTTGACTTCAACTAGAGGCAATACATGTTTAACGAGCATCAGACGTCTGTCACAAGCCCAACTCGTCCCTTTTCCTCATCAGTGTTTGTAGGTATTAACCTTAAGAAACGAGCAGGATTGGCACTCGCTCCACACTACTGATTGGTAAATATCATTGAATCCTCACAGGAGAGGCCTCCTTACGTTTGTCCACCACGAGCGTGGGCCGCTTCACAGCATATAATTGCGTACAGATTAGAAGATTCGACGCTCAGATCTTTGACGGAATCAGTTTGGAGTACAGCTGTAATTTTCGACGCGATGAAGAGACAAGAGTGGGTGCACATGCAACTGAAGACTTTGGTTTCGACTATAAATATTTTGTTTCTGTGTAGAATGTCGATTTGACTTCAAAGTATAACACCTTGACTACCGTTGCAATCGTGCGTTCCCGTTGTGGCGTGCAAGTGACACGAAGAGACGGGTCGGGCCTGCTAGTAATCGCCTGCAGCACTCTACCGCACTCTGCTGTACTGTAGAGGCAGCGGAGAGGCGCAGCGGGCTGTTTAGCAGGCAGCCGGCACGCGTGCGTGGAGAGACGATGCTCCGAGCGTCTGCCTAGCAGTGGGGCAGGTCTTCAGCAAGCACAAGCTTCCCTCTCTGGGGAAACAACCTATGAGCAAGTTTTTCCAGAGGAAATTGAGAAGAAATGTTTGCGATATGATGGAACGTGTACAACACAATACGAAATACACACCAGACATAAGAATTTTCTTTTAATTAAAAAAAATGTCTGTTGCAATCAGAAATCATATCATTTGTCATCCACTGCCGGATATGCGTGTCTTCCATGTATTAGGATTTTTACCTTTTCGCATACGATCTTGTCCCGCTTGTTTCTTAATTTCTCAATCTGTAGTCCATTAGGTCGTACTCTGGATGATTTTCATCACGACAAATCCAGCACAATATACAGGGTGAGTCACTAGCTAATACCACCTAGAATAACTCCGAAAGTATGACAGGAGCTGAAAAGTTTGTGGGACAGAAGTTGCATAGGACAACTGGGGCCATAATATGGCGTTGGTTTTTTGTTGTTAGGTGGGGTCGCGTAGAGATATGAATGTCAGCTTTGTTTTCTGAAATGGGATGCTATAGCTTGGTACTTATTTCTGATAGCTGCTGTCGAGATGAATCCAGTGATGTGTAACAGTAAGGTCTCTGAAGGTCAACGAAGGCCACAAAGGTGGTATGGACGTCCGTTTACAGAGGGTGGTCGAAGTGATGACCATTGGTATCAGTGCAGTGCTGCCATCTTCTTATCATGGATTGAGTGGTATTCCTTATCACATGGGCACTTATCGAAGCACATGCTCTGGAAATTCTCTCTCGCATATCTTCGAGTGTAGATGGAACGTCTTCATAACCAATGTCTTTTACGAATCCCCACAAGAAAAAATCCAGAGGCGTCAAGTCTGGCGAACGACCCGGCCACGACACATCTCTGCGTCCAATCCAACGATTTGGGAATTGTCTCTGCAGCTCATTTCTAGCCATCAGTGAAAAATGTGCCGGACACCCATCGTGTTGATACCACATTCTGTTCCTTGTACTTAAAGGTATTTCTTCCAGTAACAGACATAAAGTTTGTTGCTGGACTGTGGTGTACTTCCTACTATTCAGATTTACTCCGATGAAATAGGGGCCTGTAATTCTGTCCTCCAGAATCCCACACCATACATTCACCGAGCAAGGTTTTTGGTGTGCAACTTGCCGCAGCCAACATGGATTTTCAGTCACCCAGTAATGCATGTTATGCAAATTAACATTTCCATGGTTCGTGAATGTAGCCTCGTCAGTAAATAAAATAATCAACAAATGTGTCAATTCGTACCAGTTAATTCTTGGTGGAGACTGAATTGGCAAGGATGATATTTATGGCGATGCAGAACACGAACAACACTACTCTGGCTCATGTTAGATTCCCTTGCGATTTGACGCGAAATAACACAATTCGATAGTAGAAAAGGAAGAGAAGGAAAAGTAGTAGGTGAATATTGAATGGGGGTAAGGAATGAAAGAGGAAGCCGCCTGGTAGAATTTTGCACAGAGCATTACTTAATCATAGCTAACACCTGGTTCAAGAATCATGGAAGGATGTTGTATACATGGAAAAGGCCTGGAGGCCCTGGAAGGTTTCAGATAGACCATATAACAGTAAGACAGAGATTTAGGGACCACGTTTTAAATTGTAAGACATTTCCAGGGGCAGATGTGGACTCTGACCACAATCTATTGGTTATGAACTGTAGATTAAAACTAAAGAAACTGCAAAAAGATGGGAATTTAAAGAGATGGGACCTGGATAAACTGAAAGAACCAGAGGTCGTAGAGAGTTTCAGAGAGAGCATTAGGGAACGACTGACAGAAACTGGGGAAAGAAATACAGTAGAAGAAGAATGGGTAACTTTGAAGGGCGAAATAGTGAAGGCAGCAGAGGATTAAGTACGTAAAACGACGAGGGCTAGTAGAAATCCTTGGGTAACAGAAGAAATATTGCATTTAATTGATGAAACGAGAAAATATAAAAGTGCAGTAAATGAAGCAGGCAAAAAGGAATACAAACGTCTCAAAAATGAGATCGACAGGAAACACAAAATGGCTAAGCAGGGATGGCTAGAGGACAAATGTAAGGCTGTAGAGGGATATATCACTAGGGGTAAGACAGATACTGCCTACAGAAAAATTAAAGAGACCTTTGGCGAAAAGAGAACCACTTGTATCAATATCAGCAGTTCAGATGGAAAAACAATTCTAAGCAAAGAAGGGAAAGCACAAAGGTGGAAGGAGTATATAGAGGGTCTATACAAGGGCGATGTACTTGAGGACAATATTATGGAAATGGTAGAGGACGTAGATGAAGATGAAATTCGAGATATGATACTTTGTGAAGAGTTTGACAGAGCACTGAAAGACCTAAGTCGAAACAAGGTCCAGGGAGTAAGCAACATTCCATTACAACTACTGATAGCCTTGGGAGAGCCAGCCCTGACAAAACTCTACCATCTGGTGAGCAAGATGTATGAGACAGGGGTAGTACCCTCAGACTTCAAGAAGAATATAATAATTCCAATCCCAAAGAAAGCAGGTGTTGACAGGTGTGAAAATTACCGAACTATCAGTTTAATAAGTCATGGCTGCAAAATACTAACATGAATCCTTTACAGACGAATGGTAAAACTTGTAGAAGTCGACCTCGGGGAAGATCAGTTTGGATTCCGTAGAAATGTCGGAACACGTGAGGCAATATTGACGCTATAACTTATCTTAGAAGCTAGATTAAGGAAAGGCAAACCTACGTATCTAGCATTTGTAGACTTAGAGAAAGTTTTTGACAATGTTGACTGGAATACTCTCTTTCAAATCCTGAATGTGACGGGGATAAAATACAGGGAGCGGAAGGCTATTTAAAATTTCTACAGAAACCGGATGGCAGTTATAAGAGTCGAGGGACATGAAAGGGAAGCAGTGGTTGAGTAGGGAGTGAGACAGGGTTGTAGCCTATCCCCATTGTTATTCAATCTGTATATTGAGCAAGCAGTAAAGAAAACAAAAGAAAAATTCGGTTCAGGAATTAAAATCCATGGAGAAGAAATAAAAACTTCGAGGTTCGCCGATGTCATTGTAATTCTGTCAGAGACAGTAAAGGACTTGGAAGAGCAGTTGAACGGAATGGACAGTGTCTTGAAAGGAGGATATAACATGAACATCAACATAAGTAAAACGAGGATGATGGAAGGTAGACGAATTAAAGTGGGTGATACTGAGGGAATTAGATCAGGAAATGATGCACTTACAGTAGTAGAGGAGTTCTGCCATTTGGGCAGAAAAATAACTGATGATGGTCGAAATAGGGAGGATATTAAATGTAGATTGCCAACGGCAAGGAAAGCGTTTCTAAAGAAGGGAAATTTGTTGACATCGAGTATAGATTTAAGTTTCAGGACGTCGTTTCTGAAAGTATTTGTATGGACTGCAGCCATGCATGGAAGTGAAACATGGACAATAAATAGTTTGGACAATAAGAGAATAGAAGCTTTCGAAATGTGGTGCTACAGAAGAATGCTGAAGATTAGATTGGTATATCACATAACTAATGAGGACGTACTGAATAGAATTGGGGAGAACAGAAATTTGTGGCACAACTTGACTCGAAGGAGGGATCGGTTGGTAGGACATATTCTGAGGCATCAAGGGATCACCAATTTAGTATTGGAGGGCAGCGTGGAGGGTAAAAATCGTAGAGGGAGCCCAAGAGATGAATACACTAAGCAGATTCAGAAAGATGTAGGTTACAGTAGGTACTGGGAGATGAAGAAGCTTGCAAACGGTAGAGTAGCATGGAGAGCTGCATCAAACCAGTCTTTGGACTGAAGACCACAACAACAACACAAGAATCTCGAACCACAGTGGTAAGAATATCAATTTCCGTTTCCTAGTTAGTTGTTTCCGATGCGTTAAATGTCCAGTTGTTCTCAATTTATCATACACATATTAAAATGTACGACGTGTAGGGTGAGTACCTTGAGGATATCTTTCAGCATTTAAGTCTCTAGCCATGGAAATACATTTTACCTTTGCTACTTCGGTACCCAGCAGGAAGACAGACAAATCACCTTTACCTTGGAGAATCCACATCCGGCAAAGGACATAAGGAATTTGCAATACAAAGAAGTTTTAAGCAAAAGTTACGTAGTTTTGCTGATGACATAAATGTAGTAACACAGGAATCTGGAATATACATAAAGTTTAAAAATTACGATATGCAACAATTATATCGTTGACAGTACATAAATGTACTCACAAAAATGTGATGCTTAACCGTTTCTAGTGGACCCTTTATATTGCTGTCAGTAGCCAGAGACAAATACACGTATCAAAAAAAGTTTCGCATCACCCCGGTTTCCAGAACTGCAGAACATAGACTTTGACTGTGGTTATTGTATCACAGACACAGTTCCTGTCACTGTTCAGAGACGTCACTAAACGCGCTCAAAGATGTAAACAGCGATGCATGAGTAGCGCCTATTAGACGGAGGGGGTCCAACAGCCGATCAGTTCAAGTCATTCCACCAGGCAGGAAGTTCATCCATGCCTAGACGTTCAATACCGCGGTTCGATCGCTTCCGCGTTGTTGCTTTCTGCCAGGAAGGGCTCTCAACAAGGGAAGTGCCCAGGCGTCTCGAAGTGAACCAAAGCATTATTGTTCGGACGTGGAGGAGATACAGAGAGACAGGAACTGTCGATGACATGCCTCGCTCAGGCCGCCCAAGGGCTACTACTGCAATGGATGACCACTAACTATGGATTATGGCTCGGAGAAACCCTGACAGCAACGCCACCATGTTGAATAATGCTTTTCGTGCAGCCACAGGCCGTCGTGTTACGACTCAAACTGTGCGCAATAGGCTGTATGATGCGCAACTTCGCTCTCGACGTCCATGGCTAGTCCATCTTTGCAACCACGACACCATGCAGCGCGGTGCAGATGGGCCCAACAACATGCCGAATGGACCGCTCAAGATTGGCATCACGTTCTCTTCACCGATGAGTGTCGCATATGCCTTTAACCAGACAATCGTCGGGGACGTATTTGGAGGCAACCCGGTCAGGCTGAACGCCTTAGACACGCCGTACAGCGAGTGCAACATGGTGGAGGCTCCCTGCGGTTTTGGGGTGGCATTATGTGGGGCCGACGTACGCCGCTGGTGGTCATGGAAGGCGCCGTAATGGCTGTGCGACACTTGAATGTCATCCTCAGATTGATAGTGCAACCATATCGGCAGTATATTGGCGAGGCATTCGTCTTCATGGACGATAATTCGCGCCCCCATCGTGCACATCTCGTGAATGACGTCCCTCAGGATAACGACATTGCTCGACTAGAGTGGCCAGCATGTTCTCCAGACATGAACCCTATCAAGCATGTCTGGGATAAATTGAAAAGTGCTTTTAGTGGACGACGTGACCCACCATCCACTCTGAATCGTCGTTGTGGAGTGGGACAATCTGGACCAACAGTGCACTGATGAACTTGTGGATAGTATGCCACGACGAATACAGGCATGAATCAATGCAAGAGGACGGGCTGTTGGGTATTAGATGTACCGGTGTGCACAGCAGCCTGGACCACCACCTCTGAAAGCCTCGCTGTATGGTGGTACAGCATGCAATGCGTGGTTTTCATGAGCAAGAAAAAGGACGGAAATCATGTTTATGTTGATCTCCATTCCAATTTTCTGTACAGGTTCCGGAACTCTCGGAACCGAGGTGATACAAAACTTTTTTTGATGTGTGTAGAACATTGTTTGTAGATATTACTGTTTCAGTACAATATTTCTGCGCCATTAGTCATTACTACATGTAGTGTCATATGGAGAGCGAAGCCCCATGAAGAAATTGGTACCTCATGACGGAACCACAAGAAAGGATTGTCGCTGCCCGACGCAACTACGAATGAGGGACGTCGGCGAAGACGCGTCCTAAAGTCTTTTCATACGCCGCTGCTGCTGGAAGAGTGCTTACGTAAGACTTCAGTGCCACTCAGCCCCACTCTGTATTCATCGCTTATGACGACAGCAACGTCTTAGCCGGATACAGTCGCGCCAGTTGTATTAGAAGTCAGAACAGTATCGAAGTTAACAATCAATTGTACGTTGAGAGAAGATACTATCATTGTGAATTGTATCAAATGATAAGTTATAGAGTGCAGCGACCGTAACAAATACATAAGTAACTTTCCTGTGGACGTGGATTGTTTCCAAGTTAGGTATTTCAGATTGTTCAAGTTTTAATAAAGTGAGCCAATATTCTTTGTTTGTTGTAGTTTCCACTCGACCTCTTCCAGAAGTAAATGTAGACTTGCTAGGACTCTTACAGTGCCGCCGCCAATGTCTGCATTTTTTTATTCTTTATTTTTTATTTATTTTTTAAATTTTATTTTTGTCGTGCACTGCAGTACAGTCCCTCTGCTTCAAGATAAACGTTATACTAACCTGAAGAGGAAGTTCTCAATAAACAGCTGATGACAAAATATTCGCAAATCCTGTGCATAAGAACTGGAATGTATAGGGTGGTTATAAATAAAGTGGCGCTAGTCACAGAGGTCCAGTGGTCGGCGGTAATTATCGTATGGCACTGAGACTACGTAGATATTCCAATGCGTCAAAGCGGAAACAATTTATGCTAGAAAAAAGTTACTTCCAAGTTTTGCCACCACATGTAAATAGATTTGGGACAGTGAATGCAAGAAATGTTTCCATGTGTAACGCATTAGGAACGGGACGTGGTCAGAAAAGGTCAAACAAGTGAGAAAGGTGCAATATCAATTTTATTATTAACTGCCGCTAACGCAATTTGGTGGCCGAAATTCAGACTATTCTTTTGCCAGCTTAAATCGGTTCCGCGTTAACGCATTAGCATATCTACCAAGTTTCGCTGCCATACGATAATTACCGCCCGCTACTGGTACTCTGTAAATAGCTGCTCTTGGTGTACTGTGCCCATTCGGAATTTTTTTCTGGCGAATGCAAGTCTGCAAAATGGTGGCATACAAATCTCACAAAGGGCGTGATCTAAGTGCATTCAATACAACAGTGTTGGCACGTGAAATCGTTAGCTAAGACTTCTGCACGTCCCTTTTTTAACACGCTTCCTCCGTCGTCTTTATTACGAGTCCAGCGACATCCACAAGAAAAATCTACTGCATCTTCATAAAAATTATATTTTTACAGATGACCACATTTCATCACGCTGATGGAAATGGAATAGATGATTTAAGGACACCATTGGTGTGAAACAATTCACGCACAGAAAACCGATATCTTGTTGAGATGTAAACACGACAGCGGAAATCGATTTTGGAAATGCTATTTTTGCGTTCCGTAAGTTGTGTCACAAATATATTTGTGAAAATACCGTAGGATACCGTAGATTATCGGAAGTAAGTGTAGACTACAGAAGTTTTCCTAGTAGCTTTGATCAGCTGAGATCGTAATTGCGTTACCTCTATGTTTGGTGTGTTGCATACCTATCAGGCTTTAGCTCATTTCGATTGCTTTTTTGCGTATGCTTTCAGTGACTTACAAGACTTCCCCTGGAAAATAGTAATTGTAAATCATCTCGAAACTGAGTGTGAATGTATAAAGGGCCGCGTAGCCTACGAACCATTTCCGTTCTACAGCGTTATCCTCCTGTCTCTTACTTAAAGTAAATAGTATTTACGGCGAAATTGAAGTTGTCATTGTTTAATTTAGATTTTATTCGAAAATTACTGGTTTGTAACGTGAAACAGAGGGATGGTGTATTAAACATAAGAAAAGAAATACAGATTGATCATATAGCGGTAGAAAAGGTAATTTCCTCAGAAAAAGGAAAACTAAAAAAAAAAGAAAGAAAATGTAAAACAAAATCATATCAATCATCACTTCATTGCTTCGTAGAGCTTATATAAAATATGTTCTGTTACTGCTAAACTATTTTCGCACTTTTACGTTATTACAGGACACTCTTACCTTTGATCATTGAGTACAAAATAAAAACAATAATTATATAAATTTACGAGGGCAGCTTTTCTTTTCACTTATAAAATGTAATTTATATTTTGTAAGGATATTAAATACACAGTGGACTAACACGTAATGATGTGCAGTTCTAAGCATGTGGAAAACAACAAAGGAAAAAAAAAAATAACAAAGAGACGTCGGCGGCTTCCAGTTCTTCTCTTAGTCATTCTTTCCCTATCAAAGCTACCAATACTACCGGTAACCTTAGCATTTACTAGGTTATTTATGTACTGTACCAAAACTAGCTTTGGGTTCTATGTTGTATGTTAACCGGCGACCCAGAAACGACGGAGGGGCTCAGTCCCCACGGCAGCCGCAGTGGTCCACAACCCCATGACGACTACCGCAGTCAAGTTCACCCCTCCGCCGCCCCACACCGAACCCAGGGCTATTGTGCGGATCGGCCTCCGTGCTCCCCCCCCCCCCCCCCCCCCCGCCTCCTCCTTCTCAGGGAACGTCTCATACCAGACGAGTGTAACCCATATGTTTGCATATTAGAGTAATGGTGGTGTACGCGTATGTGGAGAACTTGGTTGCGCAGCAATCGCCGACATAGTGTAGCTGAGGCGGAAAAGGGGGACCATCCCGCATTCGCCGAGGCAGATGGAAAACCGCCTAAAAACCATCTACAGACTGGCTGGCTCAACGGACTTCGACACAAGTCCGCCGGGCGGATTCGTGCCGGGGACCAGGCGCTCCTTCGGGCTCCGGAAAGCCGTGCGTTAGACCGAACCGGGCGGGCTGCGGTAGGGTAGTCGGAAGTAAAACTAGTAGTAGAATTTCAGAATGTTCAAATCTGAATTCCTGAGGGACCAAACTGCCGAAGTCATCGGTCCCTAGACTTACACGCAACTTAAACTAACTTATGCTAAGAACAACACACCCTTGCCCGAGGGAGGACTCGAACCTCCAGCGGGAGGGGCCGCGCAATCCTCAAACCGCGTGGTCACTCCGCGCGGCTAGTAGTAGATATGGTAATAACCTACAAGTCCAACACTGTGACATGCTCAGTGAAGCGCGTGACTTTATTAAGTTACCAGGAAAGAACTGCGTTTTCTAGGGCAGAAGCTTACCGCGCATGAAGCCACTATAAGCGCAGGACGGGCCGTAAGGAAGGTGACTTGCGACTGGCGCCAGCGATAAATTTTCGCGTGACGTGCGTTAATTTGAAGAGGCCTCACGGAAGCGCTACTCAGGGGGCAAGAGGTCCGCCGTCAGTTTTCTCGAGTACATATCGCCGCTGCCGGCACCGGGGTCGTTTTACAGGCGCGGAGCAAAAGGAAAACGTGTAGGAGAGTACAGATGGGGGGGGGGGGGGGGGGGGCAGACAGTTGTCGGGATGTAACGGCCGCCATTGAGCGCTGCGGCATATTTAATGAGGCGCCAAGAGACGGCCAGCCGCTTTGTGTGTCGGGAATAATTACAGCAGAGCCCGGCTCCGTAAAACAGCGCCGCGCAGCGCCGTCTGGTTGTGAATGCGTCGCGCCACACAGCAGTTTGAAAGCCAGGGGCCGGCGGATTAAACAGCAGGTCGCGACGCGCCGGACCAGCCTAGCACTGTGCGCATAGCGCCCTCTGCCGACCAGCTCATTACGGCCGGATTAATGTCTGCCACCGCTACACTTGTAGCGCCTGCTTCTAAGCCGGTGTCTGCCTTCCATAGGGTTTTGCTCTCATTTCCATTTCCTTCCTCAATTTTATTTATTTCTTTCACTTAGTTTGATACTTGTCAGCAGATCGATCTCACTACTGCTGTCACAGATTGCTTCACTTCGGTCATTGCTATTTAGCATTGTATGGAAATTCAGTATTTGGATTGTTCTACAAACTGCTAATTTTCATAATACAAAACATTATTCAGGCAAAAACCGTTTGGTTCGAAAACTTTCACCTGCTTACGCTGCCAAAAACCACTTGAGCGACATATTCTAATAAACTACAACACAAAAAATTAAATATAGGTTTTTCTTGCGTCAGAATGTCCAAAACAAATTCAGTCAGATAACTCTGTTGTAGATTTCAAAAGAAGTTGGATTAGGAAAGACAATCAAAAATTTCTGTTTGGGGGCGTCGCTGCAGCGCATATCCATCATAGCGCGCCTCTGTTGCGGGTATGTAGGCACCGATATATATTTTAAAAAATGGGTCTGAGCACTATGGAACTTAACATCTGAGGTCATCAGTCCCCTAGAAATTAGAACTACTTAAAACTAACTAACCTAAGGACATCACACACATCCATGCCCGAAGCAGGATTCGAACCTGCGAACGTAGCGGTCGCGCGGTTCCAGACTAAAGCGCCTAGAACCGCTCAGCCACGCCGGCCGGCACCGACATATAGGCAAGGGGAACAGTGTGGCATTAGTGTCTTTCCAAAGTGTGTGCCTAAATGCAGAAATATGAACTATGGTGACGGTATTACTATAGGCGTCAGGGACTGAGCGTGTGTGGGGGCAGCGTGCTTGTCGAAAACCACCCTTGTGGAATGGTGCTAAAAGGGGTGATGCTACTTCATGATAATATATGTCTGCTTATCGCAAATTTCGTGACGCAGAAGTTACACCAAATCAAGTGGGAGGCATTCGAGCAACCGTCTTATAGCCCTGTACTCTCCCCATGCGATTATCAGGCCTAGTCCCTTAAGAAACGCCGTGAAGACTCGACGATTCCTGTCGGATGAGGATGCGCAGCAGGCAGCTACGGACGTCTGCACGCAGCAGCTCACGGTGTTTTACCAAACAGGTATCTGCGTCAGTAGGATGGTTACCCCAATGCTCACGGCGATTTTGCGAGACTGGCATATCGATTCTGGACTGTACGGCCTTCGCACTGAAACTTTTTGATGCCGCTTTTGTAATGAATATGACGGTGTTCTTGCTTCTGTTGGGGCCACAAACTGCGCCCGGTGAAATTTGCACCCAAAAAGGACCTAGAAAAGGTTCACTAACTCTTGAATTTGTCCGGCAGGTAGAAGAGCTCCGGGTCTCTACAGTAACTGTACTGGAGATACATAAAGAAGAAATGAAACTCCAAAATTTTTACAATCAGAGGCGATTATAATTTATTTTATTTTGTGTCTGACACAATACAAAAAATTTTCTGAACGACTCTTCAGAAACTAGAATGCAAAACAGAAAACAAATTACAAAGCATACTTTAGAATGAACATAAAATTAAAATATTCTCTCCGCCAATGGAGCAGCATGGGGTACAATAACGTACATAAGATACGTAGTGATACTAACCAAAGACCAGATGTATCCATATACATAGATGATTAAGTACGTAGTTTGTCCTGCCACTCCTAGCACTACACCCGCGGTTCGCCTGTATGTGAGTCAAAATATTAAAACGATTTTCTTTATACTTACCAGGCGAACGTTCAAAAACTTGCAACTTAATGCCCAAAGCAAATCCTTGTTTAACCACAAGCATCTGTGGTCCTTTGAAAGTGGGGGTGACAGCATCTTAAATTTCCGGTAGAGTGTGGGCACCATGAGCGGGAGGCGGATGGGGGGAGGGAGAGGGGGAGGGGGATCAGTCGAACACTGGCTCTGCAAAAAAAAAAAAAATGGTTCAAATGGCTCTGAGCACTATGGGACTCAACTGCTGAGGTCATTAGTCCCCTAGAACTTAGAACTAGTTAAACCTAACTAACGCCGGCCGAAGTGGCCGTGCGGTTAAAGGCGCTGCAGTCTGGAACCGCAAGACCGCTACGGTCGCAGGTTCGAATCCTGCCTCGGGCATGGATGTTTGTGATGTCCTTAGGTTAGTTAGGTTTAACTAGTTCTAAGTTCTAGGGGACTAATGACCTCAGCAGTTGAGTCCCATAGTGCTCAGAGCCATTTTGAAACCTAACTAACCTAAGGACATCACAAACATCCATGCCCGAGGCAGGTTTCGAACCTGCGACCGTAGCGGTCTTGCGGTTCCAGACTGCAGCGCCTTTAACCGCACGGCCACTTCGGCCGGCCGTTGGCTCTGCGCCAGCCAGCAGGAGTAGTTAATTGTTGAGGCCTCTCTAGAATCACAGCGAGTACGCTAACCTCAAACAAAATGTGAACTGAGCAGGTTTCCAAGCGAGACTACGAAAGCGAGAATCGAAGCATACCATCAGTCTCCTCCTCCTCCAGTTTACTCAATGTCCCCATGGCCTCTTGTAGTGAAGCGCAAATCTGCACAAGATTCGCACTACGTCAGTGATAATTTCACATCTTTTTCAACGCCCCATCTGCTGTCTTCCTTCTTTCCTTCCTCCACCGTTCCAGTGCAGTGTCGAAGAAAGCTGTGCGATTGGCTGCTACAGTATCACGCGAGTATCATTAGAGGCAGCAGTCCATTTTCTCGCAAAGTGCGCCAGAGATCGAGAGTCGGCAACCCTTACTACTGCACTCACCTGCGAGACAGATTGCCGCAGCTTTTCCATCGCCCACCTCACTCGCACGCGCACGCACACACACACACACACACACACACACACACACACACACACACACACACACACAGACTGTCGCGTCACAATGTAGGCCCGCAGACAGACTGCTCTTTTTCCCACGGAATGGCATGGTAATGCATGCAGCGACGAGTCTCCATTAACAGCGAGCCGCGGCAGCAGTAGCAGCACTTGGCACTGGGAAACTTATGATTACATGAAACATTCATGAGCGGCCGCGGAATCGACAGACAGTCGGCGCGCACGGCACTCCGCGCAGTCGCTGCCGCTGATGAGATGCGCCTACGGCGAAATTGCGGCGTCGCGCCCGTGATGGATGGACACGTCGGCCGGCCGTGCGTTTATTTTTGCCGACTGTCAGTCCGCCATACAAATGGTTTGCTCAAACAAAAGGCAGCCGGCCCTCCTGGACTTGCGGGCCGCGGGGTGGGGGCGTCCGAGTTGGCCCTCCGGTAATGGCGGCGCAGGCGAAGTGTATCCCGATGTCGACGGCGCGGTTGCACTGCCGCCGCCTCTGTGTCCGCGTCGCGACGTTTATGAGTAAAGAGTAATAAATGTCCTGTCAGGTTTTCCTCGTCGCAAGTGCACTGATTCAGAGAGCTGACAGCTACATCCGCGGACGCGGCGTACTGGTCCCGGCGCGGCCAGTGGACGGCGTAATGGACGCAGTGGGGACTGGTCTTCCACTGTCTGAGGCCACCCACAGAAGCCGACAGGCTGACGCGCCGACACCGGCAGGGGCAGCCGGGAACGCTGGAGGCCTGTCTGGATGACTGCTGCACATAACGTGGGCGGGTCTTTATTGGGAAGTTATAATTCACGAATGTATGGGTGTCATTTTAAATTATTATTTGTTTTCCCTTTAGTCTCTTAGGAAATACAGAGGCCGCTATGTGATTTGTGATTAGCTAACCACACTTCCCTGACTTAGCTTTTTGCACTTTACTTTATATTGCAGTTAGGTTTTTAATGGCAGATTTCAGCATTAACAAATTTCCGGAACGAATTTTGGAATACACTATTGCAGTGTCTGTGTTATTCAGAAGTATTGTGCAATGCTTCTTCAGACATACATGCATGTCCGAAGGACAACACAGGTACCGCACTATTTTATTTGTCCGCCGACACCGGGCAATCGACTTTCCAATAAAAGGTCCCCCTATACAGAAATACACTTAATAGACGTACGAGTGCAGGTTGTAGACACATGGTTGATGAAATATGGAAGTTTGGGTCTGGCCATGGAACGAGCTCGGATAGCCTAAGGTTAAGGCGACCTCTCGCGATAAGCGGGGAATCTGGATTCCGGTTATAACTGCTGTGATTGTTAAAAATATAAGGAATCTGATATATCGATATTTAAGAAAGTGTCTTTGTAGCACATCAATATATTGGAAAAATATTTCGATATATCGGCACAAATATCGACGTACTGGCCTATAAAAAATAGACTACGCAATGTAAATATACTGTTGCTTTTAAACCTGTACATTTAAATATTGATTTATTATTAGATATTCTGTACATCAACGAGATAGCAGCCCCTGCTTACCTTCCTTAGAACAAGAACTGAAAGGAAAACGATGCACGCTCACCTTTGGCGATAACCACTCTGCTAACAACGGTAACTGCACGTAAATAGCACAATAAAGCGTGTCCGATGAGTCCGAAGTTCGGTTTCGTCACATATCGGATTTGTCCGGAACACTTCATGTCGACTTCCCTTTTTTTCTGATGCCAGCGAACTAGCAGTTGTAACGTCAAAACTGCGTGGTGGAGTGGAACGTTGCAGGTTCTGTTGGTAGCGCCGAGTGTCGATTGCGTTAGCGTTTCCCTCACACGTCTCCGCCCACCGCGAAGACCAATTTTATCATTTAGACTTTCGTTCATCGTTTTCAGAAGCTGATTTTTAAGAACGCCGATGTGAAGAAATAGCACACCAATTGCCTTAAAAATTGGTTTTTAACGAAACTGGGGTGGTATCAACTTTCGATACCCCACCTGTTAGGGGTTGTAGATATCGACCGCGGTCCGTAATAGATATCGCTGGACCCGCGAGTCGTGACTAGCGCCGCTCCTCGGCTTGTGACAAGTATCTAGCGAGCTCTCGTCCACTTTTGCTCGGGACGTCAACTAGGAATGTAGCATAGCCTTCAGCTGATAGGAAGCAACCTCTAACAACGCGCTTAGTCAAGTATAGCACTAGTAATGCCTCTCTAGATATATGTTTGTAATTATATGTATGCAGCATATGAAGAAGCCTGTAACACAAGTTAAGTACAATATACATTATTTTTTACCAACGACTACTAATTATTTCAGTCATTGCAGATACAGACTATGCAGCCATCTCCTTACCGACTTCGCTGGCAAACCTGCAATATATGTTTCTATTTAGCACTGGCTACCTGTCATCATAACAAATGACGACGAGAATCATAACAACTGGTATGCTATTTCTTCACACCAGAAATCTTGTTATTCCATTCACACTGAAATCCCCCCACCCCCTATCCCCGTGCAATCGGACTTCTTCTTTGTGCTTCCTACACTTGCTTCACACAGTCGAAGAGAAGGACTGGATGTGAAGAAAGCTCCGAAATTAATAAGACTCCTTCACATAGTGAAAGTAAAATGATGTTCTACTACAACTTCAAAAGAATAATTTCAAATATTTACTGAAAATTACAAAAAATATATAATATAAAAAAATATCGGATCTCGATATCGAAATATAGATATATCGGTGGAGGAAGTATCACCACACATGTCGGTACATTCCGGAATAAGTATCGACATATCGATTTGTCGTTGTTTTATCAACAGAACTAGTACCGATATTGCACAAATATTCACTGTCGTCATTTCGTTATATAGCTCATGGTTGTCCATATTCTCGAATGCGAATACATTTCATGTATGAATTTTATAAGGTAGTAGATGAGGTACTGAAAGAAGTGAAGCTGGGACGGCAGGTCGTGAGTCAAGCTTGGACAGCTCAGTACGTAGAGCACTTGCCTGGGAAGCGCAAAAATCTCAGATTCCAGTCCCCCACCCAGTGCACAGTTTTAATGCGCCAGGAAGTTTTATTAACAAAAATGATAATTCTACATTATTCATGATTTGCCAAAACTGATTAGATGAATGTCACTGAAATGGGACGAAGTAAAAGTACGAGGGTGTGCTGAAAAATAATGCCTTCGAATTTTTTATGCGAAAGCTCTTAAAGCCTTTTAAACAAAACAAACATTATTAACATCCTACATCTTTGTTTTTCATGATCGCATATTTATTTCTCAACATAGTCACCCTGGCGATGAACACATTTCTCCCACCTCTGTTGACCCTACCACTGTAAAATGTTTGACTTCGTTGACTGAGCCACAGCCTCACCTCTGTTTGCACCGCTGCAGCACTAACAACGTGAAGTCCTCGAACTTGTCTTTTCAGTTTTCGAAACAGATGAAAATCGGATGGGGCCAAGTTGGGGCTGTGTAGAGGAAGATCGATGACACTGAACCCAAGGCGTCGGGTTGCTGCAGATACGCACCGCTCGTGTACGGTCTGGCGTTGTTACACTAATGGAGAGGGCACTCCACGTGTGGACGAGCTCTTAGAAATCGAAACTCGATTACGGCATGCCGTTTCTCAAGCACCAGTTTAGTTACGTTACACACCGCCATGTTACACTCTACAATTCGGAGCCCTCTAGTGGCACAGGGCTGCAAATATGTAGTCATGGACAGTAAAGATCTTATTTAAAAAGCCTTAGGTGTTTTCGCATAAAAAGTTTTGAGGCATTACTTTTCAGCACGCCCACGTAATTTTAAGCATTTTTACACTTAACTATTTTAACCATATTCGTCTCTTACTATTTTAGCAAAGGCGGTAATAACCTCGCTGTTGATCACCCTAAACATACACTTTCTGCCGTTCCATTCGCTTACTGAGCTATGGTAAAATGACTCTGTATGCCACATTTGGCGCCTTACTCTCTCTTACCTCAAGCCCAAATAACCCCTGTGCATTTACATCTACACAAGTGCTCCACAAATCATCGTATGGTGCATGGCGGAGGTTACTCTGTACTACTATTACTAGTCATTTCCTTTCCTGTTCCATTCGCAAGCAGAGACAAAGAAAAACGATTGTCTATAAGCCTCCATGTGAGCCCTAATTTGTGGTATCTTTTCTTCGTAGTCCATCGAGAAATGTACGTTGGCAGCAGTAGAATTGTTCTGCAGTCAGCTTCAAATACCGGTTTTCTAAATTTTCTCAACAACGTCTCGCGAAAATAATGTTGTATTCCCTCCAGACATGCCCAGCTTTGTGTCACCGAAGTATATCCGTAATACACGCTTGTTGATCAAACCTACCGGTAACAAATCTAGCGACTCGCCTCTGGCTTACTTCGATGTCTTCCTTTAATACGACCTGGTAGGGATCCCAAACACTAGAGCTGTACTCAAGAATGGGTCGGAGAAGTGTTGTATACGGTGTCTCCTTTGTAGATGAGCTACACTATTTTAAAAGTCTCACAACAGACCGAAGTCGATCAATCGCCTTCCCATCTACTGTTCTCGATTGCTCCTTCGATTTCATATTGTTTTGCAATGTTACACATGGATATTTAAATGAACTAATTGTGTCAGGCAGCATTCTATATTGCTGTATTCCTACATTGCGGGATCCTTTTTGCAGATAATCTGCGTTTACCTGCGTTATTGTGCATTCAGATCTAGCTGTCATTCATCACATCAATTAGAAATTGTGTCTAATTAATCTTTCATGCTCCTACAGTAACTCATCGACGACACCTTCCTGTACACCACAGCACATCAGCGAACAGCCGCATATTGCCGCTCACCCTGTCTATCACTTATGTATATTGAAAATAAGAGCCGTCCTCTCGCACTTCCCTGAGGCACTCCTGACGATACACTTGGTCTCTGATGTATGATGGAGGCTGCAGAGTTGTCACACAAGCTTCCTGGAATACCGGTTCCCTGAACCTATTTAATAGAGTCTCGCGAGCATTCCGTCTCCTTTCTTTCAAAAAATTAATTTCCTTGAGAATCTCTCTTACACCTTCACTGCACGCGCGTCTCTGATTTCGTTCCATGTCTGCTGTTAGGCCTTCTCGACGAGTGCTCTAAAGGCCACGACGATCTGAACAGGGATTTGTTTTCCTTAGTTCAAACGATTCCGAGCTAGAAAAGCCATATTTTACTCGATTTTCGGTCCTGTAGCACCGAAACACGTCTCCGCATATAGATTCTTAACACTGTGACCCGGCTGGAAACTCGGGAACTTTTCATCAGTACGGTCTATTACGCACCGGGAAATGTATACATTCACACAAATGGTGAGATGAGGGGGGGGGGGGGGGGAGGTTTTTAGGGGAAGGAGCAAACCTTAGGAGGGGACTTCTAATCTCATCGTTTGCCAGAAACAGCAAGTGTGTTCTGTCCACAATTGGTATTACAGTGCTTCTCCTCAGCTCATCTCAGATTTCTGTCCACCATCAGTGCTGGCAGCTGCGTGGGCTCTGGAGGAAGGGACAGCCGGCGTCGTGACCAGATTGGACTGCGATAGCACGGAGAATCGCCAGCGGCCTCGGTTAACCACGGAAGGCCGGCCGGTGTGGCCGAGCGGTTCTAGGCGCTTCACTCTGGAACCGCACGACCGCTACGGTCGCAGGTTCGAATCCTGCCTCGGGCATGGATGTCTGTGACATCCTTAGGTTAGTTAGGTTTAAGTAGTTCTAAGTTCTAGGGGACTGATGACCTCAGATGTTAAGTCCCATAGTGCTCAGAGCCAGTTGAACCAGTTTCAACCACGGAAGCTGGAGAAGAAACGAACATCGGGATTATCAGACGAGGGTCTGACTTCCGCCCCTGATGAGTGTGCTAACCACCGAGCCTTGTTTTATTCATGTGCCCCGCAGCTGTTTCGAAACGAATGAAATCGAAATATCTCTCCGCGAACATCTGGTGATTATTCAGAACAGCCTTCTCCGCCCTAATGTATTGCTCAGACTGAGGTACAGAAATTTAATAAACCTACCAGTCGAACGTTTATGATTTCACGAAGAGAAATACATTAAATAGACGGAAATTAATGGGACAGTGAACGTTTAATGTGTCTCAAGGCTCTAGTCCAGATTCGTTTTAGCCAACCTGTCGCAAGGACATCGAGATTAAGTCGCGCCCCCGTTACGCAAAACAACGTCGCTGACTGTTACGCAGCGGGGCCAGAGTGTCGCACTCGGCGTTGAGGCGTGAACCAGTAGCAGTTACCCGGCTGCCGGTCGAGGCTCCGAGAGCGCAGCTTAAAGACATATCCGCCTTCAGATCTACCTACGTGGCGACGCCAGAGGACGGATAACGGCCCTAATTTGTTCCGGGAGCCTTATCTGCCTGCTCCGTCCTGCTCCAACATCGATTTAGCAGCTCCCTAATTACCTGCGAATACCGACCACCAGAGACCCAATCTGCGATTCTCTCAGTGTTCATGTTTCCCATCAGATAACACGCAGGCTGACTAATAACATCGCGTGATTATACGGATTGGTCAGATGAATTTGGAAAGCGATTATCTCCTCTGTTCACGGAGAGAGTCGTTTAATTCTGATCGTTATCGATGACCAATTAGAGACTGAATCACGTTGTACGTCTATGTAAAATAATGGCTGCCATATTTTCTGTCGCACATAACGCAATGTTCATAAATTTGGGTACAAAGTAATAAAACGGCCTTTGCCCATCTGAAACGCAGCATCAGTCACACAGACATGTCTTTTGCATCGAAAGACATTTGTTAATAAGGACTAACGCGTCTATGTTTGCAATTTTCGAGGGAAGACTGACACTTCTGCATATAAATCTATAGAAAAGTGATAACTATAATTACATAAGGGACAGTCAAATGAAAACGAGACGGATAGAGCAGCACTAGCGCACCGGGGGTACCATACAAAGTTAATTACGCATATGTTCAGTTTATCCATTCCGGGAACGGAGAGTATGGACGATTTTTTCCTGTTGTCGCCATTGTTACTGGTAAGATATCGGTCCCAGGGATTCTAAGACTTTCGAGGATGTTTTAATTTCAAGTCTGAAGTCGGATAACAAAGAAATACTTGTTTCTTGTGATATAATTATAAACTAACAATTTTTTTCACTTGTACTGTGAAACCTTACTTCTTGCCAAATTTGATGATTCTAGGTCAACAGGAAGTACACCAGAGGTTTTGATGAGTGAGTGTATGAGTGTCAAAGTAAGTGACATAAATGTTCGTATGTTTTGAAATAATTTTCTTATATGTAAAATGAAGGTTCAGGGGGAGAGAAAAGGAAAGGGAAGACTTTACGAATGTCGACTGCCTCGGGACATTACACGGAATGAGCGGCGACGAGTGAAAATGTGTACCGGAACGGGATTCGAACCCGAGAGCCCCTGCTTACTAGGCAGGTGCGCAGTGGTTAACGCAACTGCCAATTGGAGACTGAATCAGGTTGTACGTCTTTATAAAATAATGGCTGCCATATTTTCTGTCGCACATGGCGCAATGTTCATAAATTTGGCAAATTTGCGTAGTGGTTAAAGCACCTGCCTAGTAAGGATCTCGAGTTCGAATCCCGTTCCGATATACATTTTCACACGTCGCCACTGATTCCGCGTAATGTACCGAGGCAGCTGACATTACTGAAGCCTTCCCTTTACTTTCTTTTCTCTCCCCCTCAACCTTCAGTTTACATATGCATACTGTATCACAGCTGCGGATTCCACGTGGTGTCTGTTCTTTCGGACACCACGCATTCATACAGAATTGACTTAGAAGCTCAAAATTTTTACATCCCCAAGGTTCCATACACCTTAAAATCTGACATAAATTTGGACTTTGAGAAAAAGGGTCTTAATAGTCGGACGGACAGACAGACAAAAAAGCGATTCTATGAGTTCTGTTTTTACAGATTGAGGCACGAAACTCTAAAATGTAGTTAACTATTTATTATTTCGAAAATAATCGCCATAACTGTTAATACATTGAGATGTAGGCAGATCCACGTGTTGTTTCGACTACGATGCAGGGGTTTCGCTGGGAAGCTGTTACACATTATCCATATTACTAAGCAGAGGGGTCCGGGATCAATCCCCCGGTCAGGTCCGTGATTTTCTCCGTTCGAGGATTGGGTGTTGTGTTGTTCTCAAATTCGTATCGTCATATCTGAAATTACGCTAGGGACATGGCTGATTGGGCGCGGCCCGAAAGACAATAAACTGAGAAAAAAAGTCCTCCATACAGTCCCAATATTTCCCCACGCGATTTCCGTAGTTTTTGGAGACATGCGAGAAGACATCGTCGATTTACTTCCGACGAAGAGGTGCACGGCTGGGTACGATCACGGTTCCGTAGATAGCATTTTTCCACGAAGACACTGACTGTATTGTCTCACTTTGGGGTAAATGTATCAACGGTTACGGCTATTACATTTGAAATAACAAGCAGTTTACTCACTTTTTTCCCGTCTGTCTCGTTTTCATTTGACTGTTCCTTATAGAAGATCGCATAATACCTTATACCGAAATTAGCAATTTCAAATATTATCTTTCAGATATGGAGGTTTTTCCAATGTAGACGCATTACGTGAGATGTTCTCCACGTTGACATTCGTCGAACTACTACACGATTTTCTTCCCTGAACACTTTTAGAATTTTGATGTCAACTGGAAAATGTGTTTCGGAGCGTGTTGAGAAACCTAGGTACTTCCCTTGAACTTGCAACACTATTAGAAAAACCTCAACTGTATTTGTGACAAATAACAAAAGTTGTAAGTTCTTAAGATGATTCTGGTGGCTTCCACGTTTTCTGCAATGCTATTACTGTCACCGTTGCCGAATATGAAGGTATGGATGCGTTCTTCAGAACTTTTTGGATCTGTTCATGTTGTGGTTGCCGATGGTTACAATGTGCTCATGTACTATCAGATCCTGTATTGTCAAGTGAGTGTTCAGCAGCCATATAATAATAACGCGGCAGGAACAACTATATTCATAACATCTGAAGGTGAAGAAACCCACAAAGGACAGTATGAGGTCTGTATTTACGCAGTTCTACCGAACAGCACGGACGCAAGGTGAGCAGGAAAGCTTAAGGCGGCCGTGAAACAGCCTCGTGCGGCAGCAGGTCGACAGCGGACTGCAGAGCCAAATCTGGAATAAGTTGCAGTAAACTCTTTACACTTACCTAATACAAGTTCTTGTTGTTACGATTGGTTCCTGAAAATCTAAGAACCACTAAGATAAGACGGAAGCTCCAGTGCTATAACGATCCCACAACGCTTGCTTCAAACTCGATCATTAAACAAACCAGTTTTGTTAATGGGCTCTCAGCTGCAGAAGATAGTATCCAGGGATGAAAAGGCCGACCACTACCCGTAAAATTGGTTCAAATGGCTTTGATCACTATGGGACATTTTCTGAGGTCATCAGTCCCCTAGTACTTAGAACTACTTAAACCTAACTAACCTAAGGACAGCACACACATCCATGCCCGAGGCAGGATTCGAACCTGCGACCGTAGCAGTCGCGCGGTTCCAGACTGTTGCGCCTAGAACCGCTCGGCCACTCCGGCCGGTCGCTACCTCTAATTTTGCATTAGACACCCGTGTTAGGGTTTCTGAGGGCGAATGTTGGGGTGATTTTTTTTTTACAATGCCAGTGTCGATTCCACAGTTCCCTCACTAAATCGCAACTAACAACGAATCCGCCTGATACAGTGCCTCAGCTTAACGATGTCACAGCAAACGATACATTAAAAAGCCAACAAACAAAAAATACGTTACGGTTTGCACCGTTTGAGAAACAGATAGAAAAGGAAAGGAAAAATGGATTAAGTCTAAGTGTTACACTCAAAGAGTAGTTATCCGTGAAGCAATGACAATTGTTTTGCATTAGGTCAGTGAAATAGAAACATGTTTCATGTAATTAACCAAGACGTTGTTAATTATGAAGCTCCTACTGAAGTAATACGTTATAGTTTTCCTATTTGTTAACACAAGTGATGGTGACCATCACTCACATCGGGTGGAACATTTGCATTTATATACAGGAAATAGGACCAATTTCGTTAGTCTATTATTTTCTTGATGAACCTAAGGCAGTTTACGAAACACAGGACGAGTTATTTCACTTGCATCCGGCGACTGGTAACTTCTCTTACAGTCTAATTGGAGGACTATCACAATTGGGGCTGCGGTTAGCAGGTACAGTTTGCAGCTAAGGTAAGCCTGGTTGCACGGACGGAACCTGTGTCTCACTTTAGCAGAATTTGAGGCTGTCATATAAACAACAAAGAGATGCTGGCCATCGTCTAATTCCCTAATGAATGTTCCAAAAATAAGATGTCTGCTTGAGTAGATTAGGCTACAAAGCCTAAGCACGGAAATCATTACTAGATAAGGAAAACGCAATTTTGTTGGCACTTCAGAGTGCAGTTTTGATGTTATGTCTCAGGTTCTCTCCGCGTAACTGGTAAATGTTGTGTTTTCGGCTGTTCAGCCATATTGTTGTTTCCATGTGACGGACAATATTCAGACGACCGTCCCAGACGACTTCTTCAGGTGCTGGTAACGCGAGGTGTGTTATATGCGCACTCGCTGCCTGGGCTCCAACCAGGCTGTGCAGTATTATTGCTGTCGCATCACTATTTATAGCAGAGTTGACTCTCAGCGCCCTGAGCGTAAAATGGGCCTTTGTTTTTTCAGAGCTCTCACTGACATACCGTGAAACACTGATTCTTTCACATTTTTCCAGTTCTGGTGGATGAGATGGCCACACATATCTTTTAAACTGAGTGCCGAGTGCTAAGCTTTTAAGTTAAAACATGTCGCAGTATTTTAGGTTTTCAACATACTTGTTTGGATAAACTCCTTAATCACGTTGTCCCAGAATCTTGGTGTTTGTACCACGACACAGTTTTCATCATATTTGATTTCATGATTACACCTACTCGGGGCAGAGCTCGACGACAGTTGTTTTGCTTGGTTGCCTTGAGGGATGTGTCGTTGATGTTCTCGCCGACCGAAGGAGGGGTTAAGACTGAGAAACAAAAAGAGAACCCAAAAATAGCTCATCTGACTCACGTTGTCCCTGTCTTTGGAAAAGCCTGTAGATTTCCTTGGAAACATACCAGCCACTGTTTATCGGTCTCGTCAACAAAAATAAAAAAGTCTTCCTTGTAACGACGAACTAGGTCTCCAAAAGTCGGGTGTGTACATCATCCACGGGAATGTTGTATGTCTCGTGCAGGGCAGACTATTATAATAGTGGGGGAGAGATGCAAGGAATATCTCCGACACAGCCGACTAAAACAATCAAGCCAAGCCGTGTGTCCCCTATCACTGCCTCGGATATAATCATGAAATGAAATACGACGAGACCACAAGTATAGTGGTACAAACGCCACATTACTAGGACAGCATAATTAAGGTGTCAATCGTAATAAATAACACAGAAAATCTTATAAATCGTGACGGAGGTTTTAGTTCAAAGAATGCTTTTGAGTCCGAGATTCATTCACTTCATTAAGATGTTCCCGGTAATCATTCACCTGAGATAAAAATCGCTGAGAGAAATGCGTTTCACGGGATAATAGTGGAAGCTTTGAGAAAGAAATGAACATCGAAGGGCACAGCGGACGGCGGAGTCGAACTCTGTTATAAATGGCTGCGCGACACTGACAATACAGCACTGGCTGGCTGGAACACAGCGAGTACGCGCAACAGCACAGTTTGCAGTGCCTGAAGAGGATGACAGGGTCGGTCCGCGAATAAAATGGTATCAAAAACTCGACTGTACACTTGAAAGTAAACTACTAATGCAGTTGAAATAAAGGGATGAAAAAATGAAACTGGGCGCCAAAATATTTATAAGATTGTCACCGATATGGCCCTTGTTAACGAACAGTAGAACTTTACGGAAAATATTCCAGAAAATCTCCGTCAGAATTTAGAAGAGCTTTTGCTTGGTCTCAAGTTTGGTGTTTGGTGCGATTCATTCAGAAAACTGTTAACGGTGACCGGCATGCCCAGAAACTCTTCAGTCCATATGCGGATATTAAATACGGTATGGTTATTTTCCGCAAGACGGAGCAACAGCACACACTGCGTTGACAACCTCGTCACAAATAGATGAGGTGTTTCGTGAGGCGAGCACAATCAGCAGAAGCAGTGCAATCGCATGGCCATCTCGATCGCCTGATCCCTCTCCTGTGATTTTCAGCTGTGGGGAAAACTGAAGAGTCAGGTGCACTCAGATAACCCTCAGACACTGGAACAGAAACAGTAGAAACGCTACTGGTGCTATCTACATCTACATACATACTCCGCAAGCCATTGTACAGTGCGTGGCGGAGGGCACCCTGTACCAATACTAATTTCCTTACCCGTTCCCCTCGCAGACAGAGCGAGGGGAAAAAGACTGCTTATATACCTGTGTACGAGCCCTGGTCTCTCTAATCTTATCTTCATGATACTTACACGAAATATACGTTGCTGCTCCTTCCCTCCCGTGATTTCCCTTTGAGTTTCCGAAGCATCTCCGTAATACTTGCGTGTTTTTCGAACCTACCGCTAACAATTCTAGCAACCTGCCTCTGAACTGCTTCGATGTATTCCTTTAATCTGGCATGGTGTAGATCCCAGACACTCTAACAGTACTCAACAGTGGGTCAAATGGCTCTGAGCATTATGGGATTTAATATCTGAGGTCATCAGTCCCCTAGAACTTAGAACTACTTAAACCTAACTAACCTAAGGACATCACACACATCCATGCCCGAGGCAGGATTCGAACCTGCGACCGTAGCGGTCGCGCGGTTCCAGACTGAAGCGCCTAGAACCGCTCGACCACTCCGGCTGGCCAACAGTGGGTCGCACTAGTGTCCTATATGCAGTCTCCTTTACATATGAACCACATTTTCCTAAAATTCTCCCAATAAACCGAAACTGACCGTTCGTCTTCCCTACTACAGCCCCTACAGCCTCGTTGCATTTCATATCGCTTTGCAACGTTACGCCTAGATATTTAAACGACGTGTATGTGTCGAGCAGCACACTACTATTATTCGAACATTATGGGTTTCTTTTTCCTACTCATCTGCATTAACTTACATTTTTTAATATTTACAGCCAGCTGACATTCATGGCACTAACTACGAATTTTGTCTAAGTCATCTTGTATCCTTCTACAGTTACTCAGCGACTACATCATCCCGTACATAACAGCATCATCAGCAAACAGTCGCATACTCCTGATTATCCTAGCCGCCAGACCATTTATGCATGTAGAAAATAATAGCGATCCTATCACACTTTCCTGAGGCACTCCTGACGATACACTTATCTCCGATGTGCCCCTAACACTTCCATTGCCAGCATGTTCTGTGATATTCAGTCCCGTGTCAGTGTTACTGTGAATATTTTCTGGGCTATTTGGGTCGTCTACATGAACAATTTAGATCGTGTCTACAAGGAATTTTGACTGGAATGAAATGTGTTCAATCATTGATTGAGGTCAGCTATAAAAGAATATTCTCTGACTGCGCGTTTGTTAAGGCAAGACGTGTGTGAATGTAGGATGATAAATAATGTATCAGGTAACAGCACGGTTCCCTGGTTCGAAGGCAACGTCCTGCCGTTCACGTGGGCGGACGCTGTCGATTTCAGATATTAGGCTCATTCGCACAGGCCGCCGTGTAATTTCTGAGCAGCAGACGTGGGCGCCTGTGTGTGCCGGCAGCCGGTTCCCTAAGCTGATTAATAAGTCCAGCCTCGGCGCGTCCCTGGAGTCTTGGCGCACAGCCGCTCTCCAATGCGTTACGATCACAGCCAACCGCGTCACACAAAAAGGGAAGCTATTTTTAGACAGCCGCCGACTTATCATGCCAAATCCTATTATAATACGTGTCAGGTCTCCGATGACTTAAATATAGGCCGTTGCAACGCCTCATACCAAAAATTATGCGACACTAAAATGCGTGGAGAAATATAAGCTTTCAGGCTACATCGTTCAATAACATTCACGAGCTCTCTCAAATATAGCTACCACAAATGCGTTTAATGATTTATAACATTTGTCATCTATGGATGAATATGAACTAACAACTTTTGTTCAAATATTCTGTCCTTGGATCGAGTTTCAGGATCGATATTATTCAAGCATTTACAGTAATGCAAGGACTTCTGTTCGGTGATTTGTAAATTATACTAGCATTATACCTATTCAGCCATGTTGATTTGTATTCATCCTATCTGTAATATATCCCTATAATCATATCGAGGCTAGTTAGTACTTTATTGAATTACCTTATACAGTTAACGAGTTCCGACAAACAGAATTATCAGAAGCGGGAATAAATACAACGCATCGCCCCAAGGTTAATACTTCAAAGTATCAGCAACAAATACCAAAGTCTTCGATGGAAGTCGAAGCGTTAGTCTTGAGACGATATGTTGTATTTATGTCTAATTCTGCTGACAGCGTTACACGAAATACGTCTATTGTATACGGTAGTTCCGTAACTTACGAACCAGACTGAACAATGATTAAAAATGTCAACATGACCACTGACGTGTGTAAGGTGTTGTTTTACATTGTAGTTGCTAAACACAAAAAAATTTACCTCGTAGCACTCTACATTATGACATTCCTCCACATCTTTGTTGCAACGAAATATTTGCGATTTTTCAATACCTTGTTCTCAGTTACTTGAGTACATTAATCATCTTATTGGACAAATAAAGACCTTTTGTTTTCTCCAAACCCGAGGAACTGACAGACACTTCAACCTCGACATCACTCCCAGGCATCCATGCGATTATGGTTCGTTGTTCCTAAACGCTTTTATTTTTTTTGGGAAAAAATGAGGGTCATGGTATCGACGCAAAGACCGCGGTCTATTTCTTTTCATACCGTTCTAAAACGGGAAGTAGTTACTTGTCTCCAGCAACTTTCCTGTCCGCAAGGTGACACTCTTCAATGGGAAGAAAACTAATGGCCATACTGTAGGCTGACAAAAAAGGTCGCTAACGAAGTAATGATTCTAGTGGCTACTGACAGTCCACATATGTTTCACTGTTACTCCAATTAAAATCTTCCCTAGCACGTTACTGACAGCGATGTTTGCGTCTGCGTCATAACGGAGGCGATCCCCTTAGCTTCAGTACTGGCCGTAACAGCGGCGTGTGGCGCCTCAGCTGAGCTCGCAAGTTGCGCGAATACCATAAACACGTTCTCTGTCAGAAGGATCTTGCACACTTCATCTGAGTCGCGAAACAGTACCAGACAAGTGGGTCTCAGTGTTGGAGTTTAAAGGCAGCAAAGTTACAGTTTGGTGACCCTCGGCAGGAACATCGTTAGAGACTCAGAACAACATCGGATAGGACCAGGACGTGGAAAGAGAGTGAACTTGGTTTTTTTTTTAAAGGAACCTTCTCAACATTCGTTTTAACTGCTTTAGGGAAAGTTGGAAAACATAATCACGAAGACCAGGCGGGATTTTGTGTCCCGCTGCTTCTCAATACAGGTCTAACGTTTGAGCTACTGCGCCACCTCGCTCAGTTTCTGTTCTGTGTCTACAGATCTCCTTCGATTCAAGCTTACTCGTGCTGATATTGATTTCCAGTCGACACTGGTGTGGTAATTACTGACTGACCGTGTAGTAGACTAGTAATAAGAATCTTCTGCAGCACCGTGAGTTCAATCGAGAGAGCGTATTGTGGTTACGGTTTGCCTGGTGATACAAGGTGTTTCTTTTAACTTGAAGCAAGTATTTTGAAATGCGAATCCCTTATTTTTATTGCTTGTTCGGATTCTATGCCAAAAAGACGTGCGGTTTGCTCAAACAAGTATTGTTTCCCATCCGTGGTCGATGGCGCTATAATCAACAGATATCAAGTGTGCTTGTTTTGGCAATTGAGAACTGATGCATGTTATTCTACATTTCATTTATGATGTAAATGTAAACCTCTGTGTTGCAACGATTGATATTTATGTTCAAACTTTACTTTAGTGTTGCAACTGATTATACAGGATAAACAATATGGCTAAACGTTGACATTTAAGGCAAATAAGTTACTTGTAAGGTAACGTAGTTTTCTCTTCCCTATACGGTTGACCTGGTGAGTTCCCAGACCACCGGAATGCTTGATTTCGGTGGCCGCCCTCGATGCCCGCCGTCACGCTGACTGACTTCGGTGTGTTTCCATCCAATCGCCGTAATTCTCGCGCTGGCCACTATGTGGCTACCGGCAGAATACAGCCCACAACCACTGTAATAAAGTAAGTGCCACTGACAGGCGTACCTGCCTTGGATACTGATAGAAATCAAGCACCGCAGTGCTGAGAGGCTAATGGAATCACCGAAATCAAGAACCCTAATGGTGATACGCAAGGGTTATCACCAATGCCAAGCACCCCCATTGGCCTAGATAACTATTGCATCCACGCCGCTGTTTCTGTATCACGCTAACCGTAGTTTCTAATAAGACTGTGAAACGGCAAAATATATTGTACTGTGCAATCAAATTTGGAACAATAGCGTAAATTTCGAACATAAATATCAACCGTTAGAACATAAAGGTTTGCATTTACATTGTTAATGAAATGTATAGTAAAATAAGTCGGTTTTTAACTAGATAAACAGGCACACTTGATAAATGTCCATAAAGCGCCATCTGCCACGAATCGAAAACAATGATTTCAGTAAGCCGTACGTATTTCTTGGCGTAGAATCCGTAAATACAATAAAATGGGGTGTTCCCATTTGATAATACAAACCCGATCTCGCCCACGCAGGAGGGGTAGTTAGAAGATGGGCAGTTACTTGTAGCACAGAAATATGTCCCCTTTACTAATATTAACTTCTCACCTAGAACATTTCATTCGTACGATGCTTCGTTTTTAGAGATATTTACTTGTATCAGGTTAAAACACCCTGCATATCAGTCGTGATAATCGAACATGGCACACAGCACTATTTAGCATATTATCAGCTGTTTATCCACAATAGCACTCCGAAGTACATTATACTGGCCGGCCACAATCCAACACCTTCGATTTCTATGTTGCTATGGATGTAAAAACAGAGTCAAAGGTTGCATAGATATCCGCAAATATATCGTAGATGTTAGGTTTCAATGGTAATGACTAAAGACAAACGTATTGCGTGATCGTTGTGGGTCTGTGCGTGGTTTGGGCGTCACATTTCACGAACGACAGTAGCGACTGTGTGTTGGCTTTCACGCAGTCCTTTCTGTAAAATATTAGAAGCAGTTATTGTTGTCATGGCTAAATACAGCGTGCAGCAAGTTGCAGAGTGCAGTGTCAAGATACCTGAAGGCTCTGCACTTCAACATGACAACGCGCCACCACGTGACGTCTTCATCAGAGCACAGCAATTATCGATATCAGAGATGGGCCGACATTTGTGTGTGCGTGTGAATTCCTAAGGGCCCAAGCTGCTGGCATCGTCGGTCCTTAGACTTACACACTACTTAAACTAACTTATGCTAAGAACAACACACACACACACACGTGCCCGAGGGAGGACTCGAACCTCCGGCGCGAGGGGCAGTGCAATCCATGACATGGCGCCTCAAACGGCGCAGCCACTCCGCGCGGTCCGGTCGGAGTGGCCGTGCGGTTCTAGGCGCTACAGTCTGGAACCGCGAGATCGCTACGGTCGCAGGTTCGAATCCTGCCTCGGGCATGGATGTGTGTGATGTCCTTAGGTTAGTTAGGTTTAAGTGGTTCTAAGTTCTAGGGGACTGATGACCTCAGAAGTTGATTCCCGTGGTGCTCAGAGCCATTTGAACCATTTTTGAACTCCGCGCGGCGGGTCAATATGTCACAATTAAAAAATGGGTTAGGTCTCTTTGCAGTTGAGCAGTCAGTTTTTTGCGATACAGAAAATATCTCAAAGCATTTTTTTGATTGATCCGTTGGTCTGATGCAGAGGAGATTGTGTGTGTGTGTGTGTATGTGTGTGTGTGTGTGTGTGTGTGTGTGTGTGTGCCCGAAACGTTAACTGCCTATTTATATAAGATAAACATTATTTTTAAGGAGTCCTCCATGATAGTGAAACGTGTAGGCTAATAACGCTGAATAATGCTGAAAATTTAAGTGAAATGGGAATTTGTTCACAATTGCCACGTCACTGATGTATTGCTTTTAACTATTATGTTTATCACAGTCAATACTCGCGTAAATTGGTTAATGGCTGTATCAGTTTTGACTGACTAGTCATTATCAGTAACCGTATACAAAATAGGAAACAATGAAGTATACATACTTATAATGACATTTCATTAATACATAACGCTAATACCTAACTACACTTCATAAAACTTATAAGTGATTCCACAAAAATTTCTTAATCAATGGCTGTGTCGAAGACGACTGGAAATCTACATTTCTATGGCGCTCCTACTGGAGAACGCACTGTGGAAACCCATTTGTGTCCTTATGCATCCAGACGTGGCTGTGAAATCGTTTCCCTTTCTTTTGTGTACACTATTTAAAACTGTGTTAACGTAAAAGGATACACAAAAGTGCTTTTAATAACTTAAAGCTGCCTAAAGTTATTTGATAATGATCCAAAATTGTTTAAAATAGGTTTACAGCTTCTCCACATATATGGTGGGAAAGGCAGCGAAGTGCCTGCTGAATGATGCTGGCGTCAATTGCTATGAGACCGCCATTACGTTGGACTGCAGAATGTTGCAGGGCTACGATATAATGTTAAATGATGAAGACGGGAATCCTATTTCTATATACGTGATATTGCTATCACACCTAAACGAACAAAAGTTACGGCACCAAAGGTACCCCGAACACACCGGCGTCGGTGGCTGGAGCGCTGAATGTGGGACCAGCCGCTCACCTTCGCCCCAGTGACCCGGGACTGGTACTGCCAAGGCTGGCCTGGCCAACCTCTCCTGTCGCCGGTGCCGTCTCCTGCGCTACAGCTACAGCTGGCTCAGATTGGGAGAATGATGGCCCTCGGCATCCAGTCCCTGCGCAGAGGGCGAAAATCCACGTACCTCTGTTGCAGAGAGCAGTGTCTACATCAAGCCTATTTTATGCACAGTTAATTAAATTTTATGTCGTCGTTTTCAAGTAGGTAATGGTGTAGCTCTCTCGATAAAAACCATTACGTACCTCAAGGACAAGCAAGTGTTATTAACCAGACTACTATACTGCAGTACACTTCCAGCACTTTTCGAAGATTGTAGACTTCTTGAACTAAAGGAATTTTTCGGTGGCATTTTCGTAACTACTTTATCGTTAATTCATGTCCCTTTCATTAAGCAATGTGTCCACACTGATAAGAGTGATTGTCATTTGTCGAGGAAATAATGAAGAATGGGATATAACCCGTCGTCTTTGACCAATGACGTCACAAGTTACCCCAGATGATGTATTCAAATTCAAATGGCTCTGAGCACTATGGGACTTAACAGCTGAGGTCATCAGTCCCTTAGAACTACTTAAACCTAACTAACCTAAGGACATCACACACATCCATGCCCGAGGCAGGATTCGAACTTGCGACCGTAGCGGTCGCGCGGTTCCAGACTGAAGCGCCTAGAACCGAACGGCCACACTGGCCGGCCAGGTGATGTATTGCACAGATTTAACAGCATAGACGAATGTTGAGAAACAAAGGAATGTGGGACAGAGAAACCAGATGGTGGACGTATATCACGTACGTCCATATTTCGAACGTAATTCTAGGTATATCGTAGTCTTCGGTTGACTTTTTCTCAACTGAAGAATAAGATACTTGTGAAAACAAAGGAGGGGGGGGGGGGGCAGAAGTAATGTTAATATGGACTACCTCAGTTGACATGCATTAGTTGTATCCCGAACTTCAGTTGATCTGTATAGGTTAGGATACAAATTTAACATATGTCGATTTTCTCTCCTTCTCTAGCTCTAGTATCTTATTCTTCAGTTGACCTATGTGGGTCAACTGAAGTACGGGATAAAAGCTTTGCAGTTGTCACTTTTTTCGCCTTCGCTAGTACTACTATATTTTACAGTCGATACTAATGCTATCGAAGCGAACGTACCGACATACGTAAAATTTGCATCCCTTACTTCAGCTGACCTATATAGATCAACTGAAGAATAGGATATTAGTGCTAGCGAAGCTGAAAAAAAAGTTACAACTGTAAGATTTGTGTCCCGTACTTCAGTTGACGAATGCAAAGACAACGGAGAACAATATAACATAAAAATAAGACTCTAAACTTAGCATACACAAACTCCGCCCGGAAAAAACATTACCTAGCATAAGAAAATGAAGAAAGATGCAACAAACCGAAAAACTCCAAATTAATACCGGAATCGTCCCCCAAAATCTACCCTTTTCCCTAAGTATCGTATACCCCCACTCCCCATCCCAACATGAAATACATACAATTACCCAACATGTTTAAGAAAACAAAAGGGGAGTATGTATCCGGTATACTTTGCCTCCAAGAATATTCATCTAAATGGCTCTGGAGTGTCGAAATGCGTCGTTTTACCCTCCATACAACAGATTTTATGGCTCCCCGATAACACTCTATACTACAGATACAAGCCTCATAAGCTGAACTTCTGATAGCTGAATGGTCAGCGTGACGGACTGCCATCCTAAGAGGCGCGGGTTCGATTTCCGGCTGGGTCGTCGATTTTCTTCGCTCAGGGACTAGGTGTTGTGTTATCTTCATTTCATCCCCATCCGGAGTGCAGGTCGCCCAATGTGGCGTCGAATGTAGTAAGACCTGCACCAAGGCGCCGGAACCTGCCCCGTAAGGCGCCTCCTAAACCCTCATTTCATTTAAGTGTTATGATACACCACAAGGTGCTGAACGCCTCTATTCCCCAATCCTTATAGGAAGAAAACCCATCTGAAATTACAACATAACCTTCGGCCAAATAATCCTTAATTAATTAAATCAAAACTTCGTTCGATTAGGAACCACTCTGAAAACAACGTCGAAATTACCGCTCCCCCAAACTTGCAATCCCACCGCAGGTTCCCCCCTTTTGCACTCCGTTTCCCCAAAAGCGGATTCATCAGTTTCGACAATGCCCCCCTCCCCAAAGGTCCCCCTATACTTTACATAGTCCCCACAGGCTTCACTACAAAAAGAATACCAATCAAGACCGGCACGCTCAGTGACACAACATTCATGTACACGCAACCACACAACGTACTTCAAACACCAACGATATGTGATTTTCATGATAACTTTCAAGGCCAGCTTCGACTTCTCAAACCATGTTCCTCTTCGAACAGAACGCCATAATCGATCTTTGGTACACCTCCATATGTATAAACCATGAATGCGATGCGCTGACACACTCATCACGCCCATATGTTTGCCGCACTCACGACATCGAACATAATCGGCAGTAGGACCACATAATTGCAAAAACCGAATGGTTGACAACTTATCTACACCTAAAGCCTCCTTCAAGTCGTCCATGTTCATGGGAATAAATAAATCCATATCTACAGACGAAAACCAAAAAGGAAAATATGTCCATAATGAAAAAAAATTCTTCAAAAGTGTTTCAAACTCACTATGAATGAAAATAAGTTGCTAAGGAATTGGAACGAACAAATGATTTAAATTAAGACAAACGACAAAAATCGTACACAGTATCTAGCCCCGTCTCTGAAAAACACATTCATTTTTTTCAATTCACAATGATGACGTTTCGCCACCAAAGATAAACGGTATGTTATCTATGGCTCGAAAATAACGAGATCAATATCTACGACTAAAACACGACGTCATTGATCAAAGCCCACGGATTATATCCCGTTCCTCCGTTGACCCTTTGTCGGAATATTTGATGGATACGGGTTTGGTCGTGATAGCGGCAGATGTAGAGAAGAAGGCCTTCAAATTAATATTAATAAAATAAGTCATAAAAGTTCTACAGAGCTTAATATTCCAAGGAAAACACTAGAGCGAAAAATGAAAACCGGTTGTGATTGAAAAACTGCCTTGGGTCTAGGCCCCTGTTTTTGTATAGTCAATTAGGAACGATTTGCCTGCCTAAAAAAAAAAAAGAAAAAAAGCAAGACTACGCGTGTCCTTTCACAAGCGCCAGTATACGGATTTTAGCTTATAATTTTTCAGTGCACCTTCGCTAAAACATAACTTTAATGTTGAAAAAGGTAAAGCAGGTAAAGAATGATCTCAAATAATTTTGCCCCCACAACTTACCTGTAACTAGTAGATCAATAATAATGTGTTAAGATTATTGGATACTCTTTTAATACGATATCGTCTGTTTTTAAAGCGTTTTGTCAGCTGTAAATCTATCCCTTGCACTGTGGCCATCTAATCCTGATACACTAATGAAATGGCCAACTGTTACATAATTCAAAAACAATTCGTAGTTAGTTTGAGATTTTTTCTAACTTTGCAAATGAAGTGTTTTTTGTTTTTTATTAATATAAAGCAATATCTGTACATTTTCTTGTTTTATGTGTGTTAGGGTCTGATACTGGTATCTGAAAAAATCATGGCCATCTATCCCTTTTTTATACTATAACGCTATTGTTTCCAAAGCACGAGTTTCATGTCATCATCAAACGTTAAGAGTTCTTTCATGTTTGCCAACCTATACTACTGAACTAGCAAACTATAAAGCATTCAGTCAACTAAGGTATATACTCTTGATAGTTGTCAGAAGTCAACATTGATGACAATGACCAAAAACAGAACCAGTCGTAGATAGTTTCCTTGAAAAAATGCTGAGCTTCATCATCTAGCCACTGTCAAGAGGGTGAAGTTTATAATACGAAAATCCACGTTAGTCTGTGCGAATCACAGTTTTCCTGCCACAGAAGTTTATGAAACTTATTAGCAGTTTAAAACAGTGTCCAGACCGGGGCTCCAACCCAGGAGAAAGTGGAAGTGAAGCTGTTAGAAAGGGTCGTGAGTCGTGTTCTGGTGGCTCAGTTCGTAGAGCACTTGCCCGTGGAAGGCAAAGGTCTTGGGTTCGAGATCCGGTCCGGCACATAGTTTTAATATTCCAGGAAGTTTCATAGAAGCGCACACTCAGCTGAAGAGTGACGATTCATTGCGGAGACGGAAGTATATGACATCTAAAGGTCACTGAAAGAAATGTGTCATTTTGTCGCAGAAGAAAACCGCCATTTTGTACTGGACTTTACAATATTAAACATCGACGACGAGGTCATTGCAGATGGAGCACAAAATAGGGAAGGGTAAGTAAAGTACAGCGGCCGCGTTAGTTTCAAACGAACATCTCGAGCGGCATTTGCTTTAAATGATTCAACGAAACCACGAAAGAACTAAATCCGGGTGGTAGCACGAGTCTGAACAGCCTTCATCACGAATGTGAATCCAATGTTGTACCACTGTGGCGTCATGGTCGGTAAACGTCTCTGGCTGGATATCATTGGACAAGAAGCCAAGGAAATCTTAATGGGAAAACGTGTCACCTCTATACACGGTGTCATCTCGTTGTTGACACGTAGAATTGTATGCGTATGGGAGAAACATTGGTCGGGAGTGCTTAACAACTCGCTCAAATAGGTTAAATCAACGACCCACACATATTATACTTTCTTCTGATTAAGCAAGCGACGTCGTTTACTCGTGTCTAAATAGCGTATTGCAATATAATATTCCTTGTCTAGTGAGAAGACGCACCAGTAAATGTATTTCTGTTTAGCATGTTTTAACTGAAGGCGTTCCTATGATGTTACAACACCCCATAAATGGCTTACCGCCTGATTTACCTTCTGTTGTATCTAAGATAAATTTCGTGTGTGTTGTGTTAGACCTACAACTTAAATTTGGTTTTCAGAGTGGCTGTTACATTTACTTACTTAGTACTTTATCAGCCAGTAGTGTGTTTCGACCTACGGTTCTACGTTTTTTTGTTGTTGTCTAAGTGACATTAATTCATTTTTCTGCTACTAATTCGTAGCTATTTTGTAGCGAGAACTGGACGTATTTGCTAGACAGGGAGGCATTCCGTTTTTCTCGCTGGGAAGGGGCTAACACGATGTGGTCTCACTTTCTCGTTTGTCAACGGAAGGTAGTTAGTGAATATCATCATGAGAGGCGAGCCGCATCAGGGAGATGGCCAGTTTTGGCAGATATGGAGCTGTGGCCTGCTGCGTGATTTTGTGAACATAACCGGCACCTGTCCTCACTGAGAGCACACACCATGCCGCTATTGCCTCCCGCAGAGAATTATAGAGCGTGACATTTTTGCCTTTTCTGCGCAAACATCACAGGGTGAGAACCCACAGCGCCGTCCGGTCATCGTGAGAAAGTCTGTTCCATTTGCGGAGAAAAACAATCTTGTGTTTGTTAATGTATATTTTTTACGTCAAGATTGGGAAGTTTCCGCTGCGTTCCCTTGTTTTTTTTTCGTGAAATAAGCGGAATTCTCGTCCGCTATATTGACAATAGCACTGAGAGGTTTCTTCCACGTAGAGCGGTTTTGAAAGCAGAGAATTGAGGAGGGAGAACTAAGATTCGTGGCTATTCGTGTCTCAGCTGCAGAATAATGCTGATGGGCGCAAGCTTTGCGGATTTTGGGGAAATGTAAGTGCCAATGTGCGGTAGTTCTGAGCAGCTCGCTGCTTACTTGTTCTTATTTGACTTTTAATGTCCGATTTTGACTCATTAACTTCGGATTCGTGAGCTGCCCAGGTAAGGATATCTTGCTGCGATTTCTCCGTGCGGTCTTCCATATAATTCGATGCCTTCACTCAGGATACGCGTCATTTTGTGTAAATTCAATGAGGTTTTTAGAGAACTTTGCTCTCTGTCAACTTGTGAATTGTTTCCATCTATCAATTAGAGCAAATAAAAATCCGTTATAAGGAGACTTCACTTAAATTTCGAGATACTTTGCTTATCCTACAGCTGTTCCATGATTACGCGATCCAGTGACAATAAACGTAACCTGTTGTTGACCTACGTTTTTTATTCTCACTGTGACGGTGTTACTGTTGTCCACAGCGACCGAACTCAACTATCCGTTGCTTGTTATTCAATGAAGGTAACGAGCATTGCACTCGCTCATCTTGTATGATTATAGATTTGTTTTTGATCAAGGGAAAGTTGGGTCGGTTTCCCGTAGGATTGTAACTTTGCTGTGGGTTGTTTCATGGTCACTTGGCTAACGACCTTGCAGAGTTCAACGTACTAAGCAATACAATTTTATAGCAAGGTCATAATTATCATAGTGCAGAACACGCTGCCCCCCAAAAAAGTGAAAAAAAAACCACACATCTTTCAGTTGGCGTATTCTTTTTTGTCTTTTTAAAAGGATTGATTGTATTGGTACCTGAGGATGAATGTATGTGTGAATGTCTGTGAAGTTGGTTGAGAGAGGATGAGGTTTTAATTATTATTTTAAGCTACCAAAGTTTGCGTTATGGATATATTAACGACGTTTGCTATAGAATGTTTTAGTAAAGGTGCTAATAAGAGTCCCGCTTAGCGCCCATTACCTGTCATCGTCGTCATCTTCATCTCCACCACCACCACCACCACCCCCACCACTATCACTTCTATTTGGGAGATCAGCTTGAAGCACAAACTGGTGATGGATCGTGTCTTGTGGTATGAACTGACAGGAAACATGCGCATCCAGCATCGCGACGTTTGCCAGCTCTTGCAAGTGCCAGAAGACAGAGGAACAGCGTCTATTCACTCTCTGTTGAAGTTACATGGTTACAGCTTCTGGCTTTCGACACCTAATAATGCATGTCTTCTCTGTTCACATTGCAGGAGCAGATCACGTGATCGTATTTTCTAAAATATCCTTTTACTTTGCTGTGCTAGAAAATAATTTCCTGCTGATGGCCCATGCTGTTGCCTCTGGAACTTGGAACACCCTGGCATCCTACGAGAGGAGTGGAAGCGACACTATCGGCAGAAGATCATGCCGTGCCTGAGTTAGCACTCAGCACACACCTGCCGAAATGTAAGACAAATTTATGCGTATCTTTCTGATAAACAATCACCATCTGGTGGATTTTGGGAAACACGAATTACGTCGTCTCGACGTCAGGTGTTGCCTGTATAACGGCCTAATGAAATGAGAGCGTTCCGTAAACACGTCTAATCTGACATCAATACTTTATATACCGCTGAAATAAGAAAAAGTTGTATCGAAGTCTTGAGTTCCTGTCTGTTGTAATCTGACAAGAAAGGTCCCTGTCAATAAGCGTTCGCTGCCGAGAGAGGGCTCTCGGCGAGAAACCAGTTTAAGGCGTTCGTCAAGTTATCGTTCACCGTCTCGTTTCAGCATAGCTTGTTAGTCAGGGCTTAAAAGCATGGAGCAGAACAGTCACTCGATGTCGTGAGTCCAGCCTCGCGTCTACGAATTTAAAGCTCAGTTCAACACACAGATTTAACCTAATTAATTTGACTCTTCCCGCGCGTTAATTTAGTAAACATCTTCACGTTACGATGAACCAGTAGTGCTTGTCCGACAAGGAGCTGCACTGCGCTGCAATGAAGGGTGCACGTGAAGTGAATCGCCAATAACTTGCAAATACTTTTAAGACACTACAAAATAACGTGCATTCTCAAAGGTACTAAAGAAATACGAATTTAGCCCAGTTATAAAATTTCTGGTTTCCCGTAACACTTCACAGGAGTATCTACATATCCCGCCAACATGGACACTGACGCAATGCAAAATTTGTGATAGCTCTTCGTACTTTCTTAGCTACACGGGTGTTATCGTCTTGTACTTGTCGTTCATTGTACCTGCAATGTGACAAGAAATTAGCTGTTAAAACACTAACTTTCAGAAGCCCCCTTTAATGACACACTAATGTCTTGGATTTCGCTAACAATGACACGATAACGTCGCAGATAACAGACTACTCAAATCAGTCAATGTTGTTTCTAGGTGACAAACTAAGTTAAAGGAAGACGGACTGACGGAGAAGGTAAGAGTGTGCGCTTGACTAGGACTTCAATTCAGATCATGTCTCATAACTACTGCACGTCTGTTTCTTTGTTATTTTCGTTGCTCGATTTAGTATGTTGAGTATTAAAACGCTGATTATTTGGGCAGTTTATTCATTTCAGCTAGTAACAGCAAATGGACTTTTCGATAATCACGACAGGAGGTGGTATATTCGAAAGAGGTCTGGAGACAGTGGTAGATGTAAGCTATACTACATAAAAGTGAGAAAGAGATAATAGAGTGTAAGACATATCCAGGAGCAGGCAGCCTAAGATGAAATTTAGTGATGATGAAGAATAGGCTGAAGTTTAAGGGAATATCAAGAAGAATCAGTGGCTAAAGAAGAGGAATTCTGAAGTTTTGGGGAATGATGATGAGCTTTTGAAATTCTCTGAGGCAGTAGATAAAGCGGTAATTAATATTACAGCAGAAGTTCAGATGAAGAGGAGTGGACATCCCCACAAAGAGTAATGGCAGAAGTTGGCAGTTACGGTTACAAAGAAGGTAAATGCGAAAAAGTCTTGCGTAACAGGAAAACAGTATTTCAATTGACTGACAGAAGAAGTAAATACAAAAATATTCAGTAAAAGAAGGGAGTACAGTAATGTAGCTCACATAGGACTGAAATAAATACGATTGGCAGCGGAGCGGAAGCTAAATGCCTGCAGGAAAAATTGAAGAAATTGAAGAGGAAATTGTTGTCGGGAAGACTGATTGAGCATATACAAAAGGAAAAACGACTTTCGGTGAAATTAAAACAAATATTAACATTAAGAATGCAATCAGGATTATTTGCGTTGTTAAATACAGAGGAGACAGCGGAGGAGTAGGTTCAGTGCATCGAAGATCTGATGACGCGACAGTTAAAGAAATGGGTGTTGCCATGGAAGACATAGCGGATCCAGTAGTAGTGTTGGAAGCTGGAAGGGCTTGTGATAACGTGTGACCAAATAAATCTAACAGATACATAACATTCCCTTGGAATTTCTAAAATTGCTAGGGTAAATGACAACTAAACGGTTATTGAAGCTCCTATATAGAAATTTGGAAATTTTTGGTACGGTCTTATGGGACCAAACTGCTGATGTTCTCAGTCTCTAATTCTACACACTGCTTAATCTAACTTAAACTAACTTACGCTGTGGGTAACACACACACTCATGCCCGGGGGAGGACTCGAACCTCCGATGTGTGGGGGGGGGGGGGGGGGGGGGGGAGCCGCACGGGCCATGACAAGTCACTCTAGACCGCGCGGCTATAGGACCTATGGCGATATAGAAATACCATCGGACCTTGGGAATAATATGATTCACACCACCCGAAGCAGTTGAGCGCCCCACAAACCAAACATCATCATCACATACTACGAAGACAACAAGGGCAGATAAATGTGACAACTATTACACAATCTGCTTGACACCTGTTGCACTCGAGTTGCTGACAAGAGTAAGGTATACAAAAGTAGGCAGAAAATGAAATGATAATTAAATCAAGACAGGCGTCGATATACAGGGTGAGTCACCTAACGTTACCGCTGGATATATTTCGTAAACCACATCAAATACTGACGAATCGATTCCACAGACCGAACGTAAGGAGAGGGGCTAGTGTAATTGGTTAATGCAAACCATAAAAAAATGCACTGAAGTATGTTTTTCAACACAAACCTAGGGTTTTTTAAATGGAACCCCGATAGTTTTGTTAGCACATCTGAACATATAAACAAATACGTAATCAGTGCCGTTTGTTGCATTGTAAAATGTTAATTACATCCGGAGATATTGTAACCTAAATTTGACGCTTGAGTACCACTCCTCCGCTGTTCGATCGTGTGTATCTGAGAGCACCGAATTACGTAGGGATCCAAAGGGAACGGTGATGGACCTTAGGTACAGAAGAGACTGGAACAGCACATTACGTCCACATGCTAACACCTTTTTATTGGTCTTTTTCACTGACGCACATGTACATTACCATGAGGGGTGATGTACACGTACTCACGTGGTTTCCGTTTTCAATTACGGAGTGGAATAGAGTGTGTCCCGACATGTCAGGCCAATAGATGTTCAATGTGGTGGCCATCATTTGCTGCACACAATTGCAATCTCTGGCGTAATGAATGTCGTACACGCCGCAGTACATCTGGTGTAATGTCGCCGCAGGCTGCCACAATACGTTGTTTCATATCCTCTGGGGTTGTAGGCACATCACGGTACACATTCTCCTTTAACGTACCCCACAGAAAGAAGTCCAGAGGTGTAAGATCAGGAGAACGGGCTGGCCAATTTAAGCGTCCTCCACGTCCTATGAAACGCCCGTCGAACGTGTAGCTCACCCCTCATGGTAATGTACATGTGCGTCAGTGAAAAAGACCAATAAAAAGGTGTTAGCATGTGGACGTAATGTGCTGTTCCAGTCTCTTCTGTACCTAAGGTCCATCACCGTTCCCTTTGGATCCCTACGTAATTCGGTGCTCTCCGATACACACGACCGAACAGCGGAGGAGTGGTACTCAAGCGTCAACTTTAGGTTACAATATCTCCGGATGTAATTAACATTTTACAATGGAACAAACGGCACTGATTACGTATTTTTTTATATGTTCAGATGTGCTAACAAAACTAACGGGGTTCCATTTAAAAAACCCTAGGTTTGTGATAAAAAACATACTTCAGTGCATTTTTTTATGGTTTGTATTAGCCAATTACACTAGCCCCTCTCCTCACGTTCGGTCTGTGGAATCGATTCGTCAGTATTTGATGTGGTTTACGAAATATATCCAGCGGTAATGTAAGGTGACTCACCCTGTATATCAACGGGGACAGCTGAAAATGTGTGCCCCCACCGGGACTCGAACCCGGGATCTCCTGCTTACATGGCAGACGCTCTATCCATCTGAGCCACCGAGGGCACAGACGATAGAGCGACTGCACGGATTTATCCCTTGCACGCTCCCCGTGAGACCCACATTCCCTACTTAATGTCCACACACTACATTCGTAGTGCCCCTGCCCATTACACTCATTACTCGCGGTAGACAATCTTACCGAGTCCCGTAAGAGTTCGGGCAATGCGTGTGCATCCGCACAGAAGAATAAGGTCAATGGCCGGTTAGCCTTAACTACATGAAGACGGTATCCGTTCTTTCGGACATGTCCGAAAGAACAGCTACCATCTTCATATAGACAGAAAATTGTGGATCTATAAAATAATGATCAGTTTTGCTTCAAGGAAGACAGAGACACAAGAAAGGCGCTCTCTGAGGCTGCACTCGTTATCAGAGTCAAGACTTACGAAAATACATTTCCGTAGGATTCGTCGAACTAGAAAACATGTTCTTCAGCGTAAAGTAGTTCTAGTTGTTTGAAATTCTCAGAAAAATAGATGTATACTAGAGGGAGATGGTTAACCTGTAAGAGAACTAAACGGGAACAATAAGACTGAGAGACCAAAAGAGAAGAGCTCAGATTAAAAATGAAGTAAGAGAGCGAGGCAGTGTTTTTCCAGTACTGTACAACCGTAAGTAACTGACGGAAAGGAGTGAGTAGGAGAAGGGGTAGAATGGTAGCTTCTGCTACACAAAAGGGAGCCATAGGGGTTAAAACTATAGGGGAAGACAGAAATTGGAATGCGTCCTACAAATAATCGAGGAAGTTTGGTGCAGGTGGTACTCCTGAGGTGAACAGATAGGCGCAGGAGAGGAAGTAGTGGCAAGACTCATCAACACAGCTGCAAGTCTGATGAATAATACCCGCCAATCCCTCACCTGCCCTGCAAAGCTTATCGGTTGACTTCAGGGGAGACGAGGGTCGGATTTACTCTGAGAGCCCGCACGTGAATATACAGGGTGAACCAGAACTCTACCGACTAACTTTCAGAATTTATTCAAGAATACTTCCTGAGTATTTTAGTGCAGGGGACCAACGAACTCGGGCTGCTCCTTACAGAATTATAGCATTTCGTCGGCTGTCTTGCCTACCCTACAACACTCTTTCAACCTTCCAAACTGTTTCTGACCACCCTTTATATGAGAGAGGGTAGGGTGGAGGGGGGGGGGGCGGAGGAGGTTACTGAGATTGCCTGTGTGGGTTTAAAATAATTATTCATTTGTGCCGTTACTGAGCAATGTCGGCAGCTCTCCGAAGTTCATTACATAAATGGAAAGCTGGTTACTACGTCATAATCAGTAGTAAAAGTAATAAAAGTTGCTTCACACTATAGACCAATCCAAGGCGAACGACTGATCTCTGTCGGGACCGTGGACGGTTCTAGACAATGAGTGATTTTACGTGCCTGCACGGCAGACAGACAGCAATTAAGATCTCGGCGCTCAGTTAGCGAAATGCCAAGTTGGAACAACGGACAGAGCAAGGCGTGATCTATCAGTACACAAAGTTCTGAGCGTAGTGTTTGCCGTGCAGCTGCATCTGGTGGGTGGGTGGACGGGGTGGGGTGACGGTGGTGTGGGGAGAGGTCGGTGTCCGTGTGTGGATTACCCACTAAGGAAAGCTTCTCCTGTGTACGGAGACCTCTGGGAACAGTTACCATCACTAAAGATTGCGTTGTTACTGAAGATTATATTCGATGAAGCTAGCGGGACTCACTACAACAAAGCGAATGCAGAAAACAGATGTAATACAATAATACGAAAACCGGACACAACTTTAGCTCGTTCATTTATAATTAACATACGAATATCAAGAATTTTTTATCTGTTTTTTATTTCGATCTTTAGTTTATTACGATATTGGCATGGGATCCCTATCAAATAGGATTAACAATAGACATCAAAAAAGTCCAAAGAAGCACAGCTCATTCTGTATTATCGCGAAATAAAGGAGAAAGTGTCATGGAAATGATAAATGAGGTGGATTGGCGAACATTAAAACAAAAGCGTTTTGCGTTGTGGCGAGATCTGTTCACAAAATTTCAGTCATCAACTTTCTGCTATGAATGGTAAAATATGTGATTGTCGCCAATCTATACAGGGAGAAATAATTATCGTAATAGAATAAGAGAAATCAGACTTCCTACAGAAAGATTTAATTGCCATTTTTCCCACGCCCTGTTAGAGAGTGGAACTGTAGACAGATAGTCTGAAGCCAGTTCGAAGAACTCTCAGCGAATTGCAGCGTAGTAGATGTAGATTGTCTTTGGACTGAGTGTTCGAATCCAGATGTGGTGTTTATTTTGTCTTGTTCGGTATTAATAGGTGTACCTCGGAGCTAATCTTGTAGTAGATCACACTTCCACTGGCTGCAGCGTAACTCTTTCAATATAGCAACGCGGATTTACGTAACGTTTTCATCTTATTTTTCCTCGTCAAGTATTCTTTACTATCGATTACGCGCTCACTTGAGCGGTTTTATTCCCGCCCCCGTCTCACGTTCAGTTGTCTTGAAATAAATGAAAACAGAGAAAGCAGGTAGATAGAGCGGACACAAAGAGATGCACACTCACGTTTTTGTAGCAGCTTTCATGACATAAAAACGGTGAGTTCAAAAAATACGATGGCGTGGACTGCACTGACTATCAGCCTATTCAATTATGTTATAGTTAAGTGTAAGTAGCACTATGATTGCGGCATGTCATACTGTCCTAGATATACTTTAAAGCACAAGCATTCAGAGAGCGTCCAAGTGAAATATGTTCCTACATGACAGTGGTGCGCTTTGGAGCTGTATGCTGTTAAGTAGGCGTTGTTGTTTAGTAACCTCTTTCCATGAGATCAGACGGATAGAGCAGATTACGTCACAACCCGAGAAATTTCGGGCTCTGCTCTATCTTTCGATCGCCCCGCGATCTAGCAGCTTCTGTTGGTACTGTCTCTACGACGTGTCTTACGTTAGAGTTTTTAATGTACTTGGATTTTAATAACACAATTAACTGTTACACGCTGACTGCAAGCAGTTTTAGGATTCAGGTTATGCGAGTGTGGTTTGACAAGCCTAGTAAATTTCCATGAAGACTGGGACTTTTTTGTTGCGCCTTCATGGTTGGTAAACTTGATTATTCCAAGGATCATATAAAGAATGTCAACAATGTACAGCTTACAGTTCATTGTTGACAGCTGTCTCAATTAGTCAGTGTGTCAACTGCGAATGAAAATGCAGAAAACCGGATTTACTGCTGTTATTAAACATTTTCATATGAAGGGTCGTACTACCGCGCAAATCAAAACATAACTGGAAGTTCACGCAGACTCTGCACCTTCACTGAAAACCGTTTACTTTTGGACTAATGAATTTAAAAGTGTTCGTACAAACATCGAATACGAAGCGCGCTCCAGATGTCGAATTCGGGTCACCGCGAAGAAAACCATTAACGAAATCATTGGCGAGGCAAAGCAAGACCGCCAAATAAAGATTTGTGAGATTGCTGAGGACGTAGGCATCTCCCCTGCGCAAGTGCATGATGTCCTGCAAGGCGATTTGGCTTCAAGCTGTGTATGAGGAGGGTTCGGTGATTGCTCAAAGTCGACCAAAAGAGCATCCGGCACAACCTTTCAACACAATGTCTGCGGATTTTTAATGGCAATGTGCAACACTTATTGCGCCTATATGTGAATGTTGTTGAAACCTGCATTCATAATTACTCACCAAGAGCCAAAACGGCAGGCAAAACAGTGGAGAAAGGCTGGTGAAACGGTAGCCAAGAAAGCGAAAGACCATTTGGTCATCTGGTACGGTGATGGTCATTGTTGTTTTTGGGATTCCCAAGGAATAAAACTAAAAGATTACTTGGAAAAAGCCAGAGCTATAACTGGACTCTATAACGCTTCATTGTTGGACAGTCTGAAACTTGCGCTGGTTGAAAAAATCCGAAGTTTGTCACGTACAGAAGTTCTGTTTCATCAGGATAACGCACCACCCCACAAATCAACGAGAACAATGGCGGAAGTGCGTGACCGGGTCTTTAAAGTGGCTCCTCATCCACCCTATTCACCAGGCTTAGCCCCAAGTGACTTCTCCCTGTTCCCTAAATTGAAACTTTGGCTTGCTGGGAAGAAATTTTCATGAAATGAGGAAGTGATAGTCGTAGTCAACGCGTTCTTTGCAGTGTTTAACATAACCTACGTTTCCTATGGGATGACAAAGCTGCAGGGTCGCTGACCCAAGTGTATACCCCTCAGAGGAGACTGTTGTCGAGAAGTAAGATTTGTTTACAAAACAAACAATTTATTGTTTTTTTCCAAACTTATAAAACCACTGACGTACGAGCAGTAGCAGGTAATGAGCAAATAAGACTGCGATCACGATTGAGTCCAACTCTATCTTTCTCTCGCCTCGCGATCTAGTGACGTCTGTTGGCACTATCCAAATGACGGATCTTGTCGCTTAAATCTTTTACCGCGGTCGCACTGAGTCAGTCCAGTATGATTTAGTTCGTTTATTAAGCAGCTATTTCTTGCTTGAATTTCTTCGTAGTTTCATCTGAACGTTACCATCTTGTTTTAAAGCTGAATAATATCTGGTAACATTTTTATCCGTTGTTCTAACATGTGAACAGAAAACTAAATGCTCGTTTTCAACCCACTTGGTAAATCATTACGGTCTCTATGGTAATAATCAAATAAGTTATTGTACTGTTAGCTTAACGTATAATTCAGCATAAATGCTGTTACAGGATGGACAATATAGAACTTGCCTCGAAAATATTTCTAGAACTGACATGAATTGACCCTTAGTGATGCAAAAGGAGAACTATCAATCGTAGAAAATATTGGAAAAATAGTGTGAAACGGGTCTATTGGGAATAGAAACGTTAGCATTATTTTCGGAGCCAGTTTTATTTCGCGCACACTGTATATCCTTAAATACAGTATGAGCACTGTTACAGTAAATTTGTTCATTACAACAAGAGCTTCCTCGGGGATAGGATTCAACTCTATTTTCCACGTGTATTTCAGGGAATCGTCAGCTTTCAAGCAGAGCTATAGCTGATTGTAGTTAGTCAGTAGTTCGCATATCGCTTGTACTCGTGCCCAGTCAAACGTCAGTTGATTGTTCGAGCATGTTCGATACCATATCAATCATCCACGGTTGCTCCTGCAAATGCACTTGCGGCACGGCTATCTGTATCGTTAATGTACGCAAACTATATCCATTACTTTCAGTCGAGGACAGTTTAATGTGCTACCTGGCAGCATTAAAAGTAACAAGAAGTAAGTCTTAACTGCCGTTGGTGATGCCGTCATTAGGGATGGAAATCAAGCTCAAACGCGCCAAGTATGGGGATGGAAACAGACAGTCTCCGTTTCGAATGAACAGCCCCACATTACCAATAAGAGGTCTGGGGAATCCGAGAGAACTCTGAATGCCTGAAGGTAGGTTTTGAAACTCACTTCTTACGAATTCGAATCCACTCACCACGACCCCTCGCTCCGACTTACCGACTTAGCTGAGTGTCGTAGCTTCCAACAGGCACTGTCGCAGCATTCGGCCCCAGCCGTCAAAGACAGCGGCGTACTGCCAATTCGCGAAGAGAGGTCTCTCTGATCTTTGAAGGAGACTGGCGACCTACACATGCAAATAAACTGTAGAATTCGCAGAGTTGGTCAAATGTTAGTTTATTTGAACGGCTAACCGGTTTCGGTTTTACAACCATTATCACATCTTAAAAAGCAGCAGTACAGAGGCCCCGCAGTCGTAAACTGCTAGTTCTCTGCGCCTCTGTTTTTTAAAGATCTAATAACGGCTGTAAAGACGAAACCGGTTGTCCGTTCGAACTAAAATATGACCAAAACAGCAAAGATCTACAGGTTATTTATATTTTGAAGTACTTGGATAGCATGCACGACTGCTACGCTGTAACTCCCATAAAACTGGAAGCGGTTCGTGGCCCATAACCCCCAGATGCTACAGTGTCTAGCCTTCGTACTCCGTTCGCGCGCCGGCCGCTGTGGCCGAGCAGTTCTAGGCGCTTCAGTCCGGAACCGCGTGACTGCTACGGTCGCAGGTTCGAATCCTGCCTCGGGCTTGGATGAGTGTGATGTCCTTAGGTTAGTTAGGTTTAAGTAGTTCTAAGTTCCAGGGGACTGATGACCTCAGATGTTAAGTCCCATAGTGCTCAGAGCCATTTGAACCATTTTTGAACTCCGTTCTCGCGCCTCCACTACCGATCCTGTCTCGGAATTGGCTAGCTCCACCCTTCCTTTCCTGCACGTGATGCCCCATCTTATGGCAATAGTTCCTCCAGGCAGAGTGGCTACGTTCCTCTACTGCACTTTTCTTTCGGTCCCGGGGCTGTCGTCCAGAAAGAGGATCAGATTACTTAGTGTCTCGTCCCTTAGCGAGAACACTGCAAAGATGTTGCGTCATCCACTAGCAAAACATTATGACGGTAGTATACGAAATTTTTATATCCATGTCCACCTTTCTTCCATGAAACATTTGAAGTGGAACAAAATTACGAGCTTAAATTCTTACACTGGCTATTCCTAACGAGATTTTCTATTCTGGATACATCAGGTCGGTGTCCTTTTACCAATGATCTCGCTTGAATGTTTATGTCATACACTCAGTGCATTATCCGACACACGAGAATATGTTCAGTTGAATTTCAAGCCGCGGATACGAACTGTAAGATAAGTGGCTGCAGTCGCCAATATTCTTTACACGTATGTACCCAATCGCTTCCCAACGGTCAAACGTAAGCATTTTAACGTAGTCCTATTCTTACAATTTTGAATACCCTTGTCTAAGCCTTAGGAACCGGGGTTTGATTCCAGCGAAGCCACTATTGGCAACTTCGTTTTACGTACGTTGGTAGCGCAACACGGATGTGGCAAGCGATAATGGCAATTATGAACTACTGATCTGAATATGTTAATTAAAACTGATACGTTTAGAGCACGCCGAAGATTCGAGCTAAAGTACTACTCTGGAAAGGTTGTTCGAATATTGCGAATCAGGCTGCAGCTTAGCTATTAGGCTACACTAGGCTGACAAAAGTAAAAAATGGTTCAAATGGCTCTGAGCACTGTGGGACTCAACATCTGAGGTCATCAGTCCCCTAGAACTTAGAACTACTTAAACCTAACTAACCTAAGGACATCACACACATCCATGCCCGAGGCAGGAATCGAACGTGCGGCCGTAGCGTCCGCGCGGTTCCAGACTGTAGCGCCTAGAACCGCTCGGCCACACCGGCCGGCACAAAAGTAATGGGATGCCTGCTAACATCTTGTCGGACCTCCTTTCCCTGTCGTAGTGCAGCAACTCGGCGTGACGTGGATTCAACAAGTCGATGGAAGCCCTCTGCAGAAATATTGGGCTACCTGCCTCTACAGCCGTCCAGAATTGCGAAAGTGTTGGCGGTGCAGGATTTTCTGCACGAATCGATCACTCCATTATGTCCCATAAATGTTCAATGGAATTCGTGTCGGCCGATCTGGATGGACAGATCATTCACTCGAAATGTCAAGAATGGCGGATTGTTATCCATAACATTCCATCGTTGTTTGGGAACATGAAATGCATGAATGGCTGCAAATGTTCTTCAGATAGCCGAACGTAGCCACTTCCCGTCAATGATCGGTTCAATTGGATCAAAGGACATAGGCCATTCCATGCAAACACAGCCCATACCAGAGCTTGCGCAATGTCTCGTTAGCAACCTAGGTCCGTTGCTTGTGGGGTCTGCGCCACACTCGAACCTTACCATCAGCTATTACCAACTGAAATCGGGACTCATCTGACTAGGCAATGGTTTTCCATTCCAACAAACATGTTCATGAGCCCAGCACGGGAGCTACAGCCGATGTCGTAGCTGTTAGCAAAGCCACTCCCGTCGGTCGTCTGTTGCCAATAGCCCATCAGCACTAAATTTCGCCGCACAGTTGTAACGCATACGTTCGTCATACGTCCCACATTGATTTCTGCAGCTGTTTCACGCAGTGTTGCTTATCTGTTAGCACTGACAACTCTACACACGGTTCTAGGCGCTACAGTCTGGAACCGCGCGACCGCTACGGTCGCAGGTTCGAATCCTGCTTCGGGCATGGATGTGTGTGATGTCCTTAGGATAGTTAGGTTTAAGTAGTTCTAAGTTCTAGGGGACTGATGACCTTAGAAGTTAAGTCCCATACTGCTCAGAGCCATTTTTTGAACTCTACACAAACGCTGGTGCTATCGGTCGTTAAGTGAAGGCCGTCAGCCACTGCATTGTCCGTGGTAAGAGATAATGCCTGAAATTTGGTATTCTCTGTACATTGTTGACACTGTGGATCTCAGAATATTGAATTCCCTAACTATTTCCGAAATGGAATGTCCCATGCTTACAGCTCAAACTACGATTCCGGGTTTGAAGTCTGTGTGGCAATAATCATGTCGGAAACCTTTTCACATGAATCAACGGAGTCCAAATAATAGCTCCGCCAATCACGACCCTTTTAGACTACCGCCACCCGCATGTTGTTCATATCGCTATCCCATGCTTCTCACGTCAGTGTAATAAGGTACATCGTGCTGTTTAACTTCATGAAGTCATATACATGGAGCATCTTCTGGCACTGGTCACAAAATTCGTTATTTGTTGTGTCATTTTTGCTTTCTGATGCGTTAGAGATTACTGCCTTAATATTGAGTTAAATGGGCAACCATCAGTATTGTTATTACATGTCACTAGCACACTTTTACTGTCTGGATAAATGTGTCATTTCGTTGCACAAAATGGAAAATTCGTCTCTTGCAATAGCAGCATAATTATTAATCTACTGACAGAATACCTTAGGCAGTTCTTACAAGAAACGTATTTGCCCCCTTGTGCAAAGAAAGAGCAGATGTATCTCAATTTCGAAAGTATTAGTGACTAATGCTTGCCGATTTAACTTAACTTTAAGCCAATAATCTGTATTGGATCAGGAAGAAAAATTCTATAAGCAGTTTTTGACCAGTGCAAAAGACCCGATCTAGCAGCAATTTAATGACGTTTTTGATATCAGCAGATGGTTTAACTATGTAAATAAATCTTCCGTCACATATAGAGCGGCTGTGGGGCACCGCGTACTAAAATATTTATTATAGTTTGTGTTGAAGGAAGGCAAAGAAACAGTCATAATCCTTTCTTGAAATTCATCTCTAAAAATAAGTGCAAATGTCCCCTCAGATAGACCTCTCGCCGGGAGCAAGTCTTTTGACTTGACGCCATTTCGGCGACTTGCGTGTCGATGGGGATGGGATAATGATGATAGAGACAACACAACACACAGTCCCTGATCGCAGAAAAATCTCAGACCCAGCAGGAAACCGAACCCGGGTCCTTTGGCTTTACAGTCCGTGGCGCTGACCACTCAGCTTTATTTTTTTTTTTTTCTTTTTTTTTTTTTTTTTTTTTTTTTGACGCTCTGTCCATCTTTTTTCCATTGATGACGAAGGGAAAATAAACATTTGCACCATTTTGAAATGAGAACAGAATGAACAAAGTATGTATCATTTCCAGGCTGCCGTTGCGCAATATAAGAAATGAACTGTCTTCTCGAGTTTTTTTTTTTTTTTTTGCCAAATAGTAAACAGAAAATTTTATGGTACACAAAGGACTATCACTTCATTGTTGAAGGAATGTTGCTCCGCTGCTCTGCGAGAGAAGGAAAATGTTAAAACAAAAATGGGAAAGAAAAACTGCCTTCTGCATTGGTAAGCGTCTGGATATTATATTAAAATTCCGATAAGAACTGAAGTCTCAGGAAGCAATTAGGATTCATACATACAGATCACTGGCAACCTCTGCTATCCGAAATATTGGATTTGAAGTACACTACTGGCCATTAAAATTGCTACACCAAGAAGAAATGCAGATGATAAACGGGTATTCATTGGACAAATATATTATACTAGAACTGACATGAGATTACATTTTCACGCAATTTGGGCGCATAGATCCTGAGAAATCAGTACCCAGAACAACCACCTCTGGACGTAATAACGGCCTTGATACGCCTGGGCATTGAGTCAAACAGAGCCTGGATGGCGTGTACAGGTACAGCTGCCCACGCAGCTTCAACACGATACCACAACTCATCAAGAGTAGTGACTGGCGTATTGTAACCAGCCGGTTACTCGGCCACCATTGACCAGACGTTTTCAGTTGGTGAGAGATCTGGAGAATGTGCTGGCCAGGGCAGCAGTCGAACATTTTCTGTATCCAGAAAGGCCCGTACAGGAACTGCATCATATAGTCGTGCATTATTCTGCTGAAATGTAGGGTTTTGCAGAGATCGAAAGAAGGGTAGAGCCACAGGTCGTAACACAACAGAATTGTAACGTCCACTGTTCAAAGTGCCGTCAATGCGAACAAGAGGTGACCAAGACGTGTAACCAATGGTACCCCATACCATCACGCCGGGTGATACGCCAGTATGGCGATGACGAATATACGCTTCCAATGTGCGTTCACCGCCATGTCGCCAAACACGGATGCGACCATCATGATGCTGTAAACAGAACCTGGATTCGTCCGAAAAAATGACGTTTTGCCATTCGTGCACCCAAGTTCGTCGTTGAGTACACCATCGCAGGCGCTCCTGTCTGTGATGCAGCGTCAAGGGTAACCGCAGCCATGGTCTGCGAGCTGATAGTCCTTGCTGCTGCAAACGTCGTCGAACTGTTCTTGCAGATGGTGGTTGTCATGCAAACGTCCCCATCTGTTGACTCAGGGATCCAGACGTGGGTGCACGATCCGTTACTGCCATGCGGATAAGATGCCTGTCATCTCGACTGCTAGTGATACGAGGCCGTTGGGATCCAGCACGGCGCTCCGTATTACCCTCGTGAACCCACCGATTCCATATTCTGCTAACAGTCATTGGATCTCGACCAACGCGAGCAGCAATGTAACGATACGATCAACCGCGATCGCGATAGGCTACAATCCGACCTTTATCAAAGTCGGAAATGTGATGGTACGCGTTTCTCCTCCTTACACGAGGCCTCACAACAACGTTTCACCAGGCAACGCCGGTCAACTGCTGTTTGTGTACGAGAAATCGGTTGGAAACTTTCCTCATGTCAGGACGTTCTAGGTGTCGCCACCGGCGCCAACCTTGTGTGAATGCTCTGAAAAGCTAATCATTTGCCTATCACAGCATCTTCTTCCTGTCGGTTAAGTTTCGCGTCTGTAGCACGTCATCTTCGTGGTGTAGCAATTTTAATGGTCAGTAGTGTAGTTAACCGTTAATTGTGATTTTCAGCAAATTCACTATCGAGGCGGAATCAGCCCTCAAAAATGAGAGCGAGGATTGTTATTCGACGTGAGGGTTACGCATACGTTTGGCGCTTATACTCGTTGCTGGAGAAATTAGTTCTTTGTTTTCTGCCGCGACGGCGGATGGAGTGCAGCAGAGGGGCCGCCTGCGCTGCGGTGAGTGTGTGCTCGCCTGACCGCTAACGAGAGTCTGGGGGCTGGCATGCGGGGATTTGCATGCCCTGCATATGCATGAGGCCCGGCTGCTGCAGCTGCGCAGATGTCATAGCGCACAGGTATCTCAAAAAGGACACCGCCGAGTTATCCAGCGCGCACACGCTCTCTGCTCAGCCTAGACCACATGCGACCGTAAGGTGGTCACAGAATGATCGTCTTAGCACAACCGCGTAAGCTCATTCTGCTTTGGCCTACTCGACAGCAAGATGCAGTTGCAGCTCGGCCCTTGCGGCCTATTTTCGACGACAGTCTGTCCTTTAGTGTTTTCCAAGAGTTAATACCGACAAAATGTCTACTTTGATCACAGGAGACCTGTAGATGAAATACCCCAAAAATACGAAACACCGTTCTGTGACTTAACTTCATATCCCCCATATGATCGTGCTTTAGGTAACAGTCACAAATCGGCAGGTTAACTGCAATAACTTACCCTATGCACTTACGCCACGGTGGACAATAATCCGCATTCGTTGAATATTCTTCATACAATTTTTGTTTTGACACATTTGTATCTAGCATAGTGAAGTAATTATGTTTTCATCTTCATTTTACTGAAAATTGATCTGTTCCACGAGACATGTTTCGTTTAATTAACGAACCATCTGCTATGGTTACGAGCTACTAATTGCTCTTATTTACTTGTTCTGATGGCATACAGTTCTCCTTTCATTTACAAAAAAGGCAGCGTCGATTGATACTGTACGCATACAATGCATACTCCTGGCATTTTAACACCATCACCTCTTCATGTATTGCAACGATTTCCTTATGCACTTCAATTCCTTAACCTGAAAAGTATTTAGTATTCGCAATTTATGAAACACATCCGTGGCTCTCCGTGTTTTCCAGTCGGTGTTTTGTTGTTACGCCTTCATGAAGCAACAAAAAAGGATCATAATGCAATGAGCGAATCACGAAAAGCTGCCAGAAGAAAGAAAATGAATCATCTGACATTAGCTGTAAGCCCTTGTAACTTGGGTAGAGGCGCACAGTGCGCCCCCGCTTTCGTCAGTCCATTACGAGTTACATGCATTGAGAACCGTTGATGTTACCCTCACTGATTGCGAATTGCAGGTAAAAAGCGACGCAGTCACGTCCTATCTGTAAGCAAACAGCACCAAGCAAGCCAGAGTTCAAGTTTGAGAGTTCAAGCGACGGCATCCTCGGATGAACGAACCTACAGTAGATGCTATTCGAGTGACGACTAAATTATTTTAATCTTGTTCGCAAAGAAATACTTGAAGCTGGCCGGTGTGCTCGAGTGGTTCTAGGTGCTTTAGTCTGGAACCGCGCGACCGCTACGGTCTACAAGATATTCTTATCCCTTTAGTCAGCCACCCAGGCTGCCTGTTTGTGCTAGTACCCTGTTTTGAACGTTCTAACGGAAAGCAACTTTCAAAGAGCACGAGAAAAGTCTTGAGGAAAGCATTATATTTATCGTCTACTGTATCAGCACTATAAACATCTTGCCACTCTTGTTCCTTGATAAGGTTTACAAAAGTCTGTACAGCAACTGGATCAGCTTTCCTAAAACGTTGGTAACTATATTTAACATGTGTTGCAGCACAAAAAACTTTTAGACTTAAAATTTGTGCATCATGATCTGAAAGGCCATTCACCTTTTTGCTAACAGAATGCCCTTCTAATAATGACGAATGAACAAAAATATTGTCTATGGTTGTTCTACTGTTCCCTTGCACTCTCGTTGGAAAGAATACGGTTTGCATAAGATTATATGAATTAAGGAGGTCTACCAGCATCCTTTTCCTTGCACAATCACTTATACAATTAATATTGAAGTCACCACATATAACTAACTTTTTGTATTTCCTATAAAGTGAACCAAGAACCTCCTCTAGCTTTAGCAAAAATGTTGTGAAATCGGAGTCTGGGGATCTATAAATAACAACAGTAAGAAGTTTAGCTCCACTAAATTTAACCACACCTGCACAACATTCAAACACCTTTTCAGTGCAGTACTTTGAAACATCAATTGACTCAAATGGGATACCGTTTTTCACATACATGGCTACTCCCCCACACCGCAAAGAGCTCCTAGAAAAGCTGCCAGCCAACCTGTATCCTGGTAAAGGAAGCCTCTGAATTATCTCCTTATTTAAGAAGTGTTCAGATATACCAATAATTTCAGAGTCAACATCTATAAGCAGTTCACTAACTTTATCTCTAATACCTTGTATATTTTGATGAAATATACTAATTCCCTCATTAATCGGATACCCAAGCTTTGTAGAGAGTGGTTTCTTTGTTAGAGAGACTTCCCTTAAGCAGGAATACCTATCAGCTGACTTCAATCTAAAAAAGGTACAGCTTTAACACCCACAACTACCGGAATTTTCCCATGAGTGATGCACCCTAACTGCGTGAAAATGTAGTCACATGTCTAGTAGAAGATGTTTGTCCAATGAATACCCGTTTATCATCTGCATTTCTTCTTGGTGTAGCAATTTTAATGGCCAGTAGTGTACAGTCTGGGACTGGCCGTTGCTTTCGGTAACTGACTGGAGAATCTAATACGCCTCATCTATGTATTTGCAAACAAGTATCTGTGGTCCTCAACATGTTCAATGCAAACATGCGAAGAAGCAATAAAAAACAGAGCATTAAGCCAACCCAGAGTATCATTTCAATATCATCACCGAACCTACCTCCTTTAGCCTGACATCCAAGTTTTTCTGTACTGTCTCTGAAGACAGAGACCTGAAAAGAATCTCAGCATGATCTCGTTGCTGTTTCACTCCTGTGCGCAGCCGCTCATGTACCAAGGAAAGGATGACCAAGACACCCGCTTCACGTCTGACCTGAGCGTTAGCTCCTAAGTAACTATGTCCTAAGTAAGTATGTTACGACAATAAGAATGACGGATGATTTGTCAATGAACGCGAAAATATGTGGTGAAACAGCTGCTCAATTTTCAATAAGCAAAAGACGGTCAAAAATCAATTGCTATTATTACAATAATAACAGTGACTCCATAAAATGGACACCCATCCAGATGTAATACTTACAGATATCGAAGTTTGTACATGTTCCAAGAAGGAAGAACGTCTTCACGTTAGAGTGTCCAAAAACCGAATTCTGACGCTAAACTGAATGTTTCTCGGATTCAATGTGTAAACCGACAGATGAGGCAAAGCTTTCTACACTCTTCATTCGTCATAGCGATCGGCGATAAAAGGTACAGATACTAGGTACTGCAAATGTATCTGACCCGTTAATTCACTTTCAAAATCTTTTCTTAAAGAATTTATTTTATTTACTAGCCATTCATCACACTGGGTGAGCGTGGAAGTAGTTGCCAGGAAGTAACTGATGAAAAATGAAATTACTTTTAACAAATGTAGCCCGAAGGTGTGGCCGAGCGGTTCTAGGCGGTTCAGTCTTTAACCGCGCCAACGCTACGGTCGCAGGTTCGAATCCTGCCTCGGGCATGGATGTGTGTGATGTCCTTAGGTTAGTTAGGTTTAAGTAGTTCTAAGTTCTCGGGGACTGATGACCTCAGATGTTAAGTCCCATAGTACTCAGAGCCATTTGAACCATTTTAAAAAATGTGAATTTTATTTCTAAAAGCTTTTTCAAAAACAGATTTAAAATTATATGCAGAGAAGCACCTTCGAAATAACAAGTTACAATTTTATTTAGAGGCAGAAAGAACAATGTTAGCAGTAGGAGCCTTTGGGCTGAGAAACTTGCCTGCTCCCTTTCAACACGGCCGTAGTCATGACCGCTCACAACAACCTCTGAAAGAGTACACTGGTGCAAATCTGCAACACACCAGATTACTTTAAACAAAAAATTTTAAAACTCACACAAACACGTAAACTATGCACCCCGTTAGAGGGATGGAAATAGTACTCATTATTTGCCACCGAAAGTGCAATTTTTTTTAGAGGACTCTTACAGTGGAAAGGTGGCAACCTTATAACCTAAAATGACTATTTAAATAAAACCCATAAAATGCAGACTTACATAAAATGTGCAACATTCTCTACATTACACATATATCACCTCGCAAGGTGAGAGGCAAGATAAAAACATATTTCAAGAATCCGGCCTTTAAGCAATAAATTCGTTAACATCGAATCCGACAAACATGACAGAGGCAGCTATTAACGTACGGCAGACAAACAGACAGACAAACAGACACTAACTGCCTAACAAATACGGACGAGAGACGGACGAGCAAGCGGAGGGCGAGAGACTGACCAAGAAAACAAGCAGAATTTAACAAGTAAATGAAACAACATATCACGAATCACATAACTTCTAATAAACTGCGATGTCTGGCCAAGACCTGGCGCTCTCCCGAACCGTCCGCTGGCAGCCGCTTCAACGGACGCAGGAAGATGCGCCGATCTCCCGTCTCACGGCGTCGCAGCTCGCGCCGGCCAGACCGATGTCGTGGGTTGACTCCTGTTGCTCTCGTGTCGGCCGCGAAGCCACGACCCCTCGCTATACGGCGCGGCACACTGGACTGAGGTGGCAACCTCACATGCGCCGACACTCAAGACGTACAAGTCATCTCGTGTCCCAGTGCGCGACCGACCAACCGATCGATTCAACCACCAATGACCTTTGCTTGAACAAACTCGAGCAGACTGGCGGCCTAACACATACTAGCACTCCGGACGACAGACAGACACTGACTGCCCCACAGTGACCCAGCTGACCAACCGGCCAGACTCCCCGAGATTGACAGACTGACCAACTGGCGAGCTCATAGCGCCCCTTAAATGCACGTGAACAGGCAACTATTCCCCTTTCCCACCAGAGGGAGACACCAGAGCTGCGATTTCCCCAGCGGCGCCACCGCCAGAAACGGAAGGCGACTGCTTTACACTACGCGCTGCGGCGAGCTCTTCGAAACAGCAAATTTTACCACGGCTCAGTATCAGCGATTTTCCGGCGTAACTGGCCCACGCAAGCTCCCTATGGACAACAAATTATGCCTGCTCACATTGAGCTTCTCTGGTTGGCGAATTTCTCCCAGGAGAAGACAGTTACTGCACGGACAGTTACCTGCATAATGTATTATTGTTCCGTAATTATTCCGTAATGGTGTCACTGTCTGTAGTAACCTAACGATATAATTAGTAAGATAGCATTCAAATGGCTTGTTCGTGTAGGGATATTATAAGGTAATGAAGAACAATCTTCGCTTTTCTAGATTGTAACGGGAACATAAATACACTAGAAGAACTGTGTATTCTGACGAAATTGTGGTCACCGCAGACAAGGGGAAAAGGAAGGAGGATCAGAGTTTAACGTTTCGTCTACAGCGAGATCATCAGGCACGGAACAGAAGCTCTGATTACCAAAGGATACGGAGCGAAATCGGCCGTGCCCCTTTCAAAAGAACCATTCCGGCATTTTCCTGGAACGATTTAGGGAAACCTAAATCTGGAAGGCCGGACGGGCCCGTCACGTTGCGCTGACGGGTCGCAGGCTCTCGACTCTCTCTTACCCAGACTTCTCGCATTTACTCGATCAGCCAATCAGGATCGCTCTTCTGCGTATTTATTAGGCTCATTACATGACTATATCAATAATATTGTCAGAGTCCGTCAGACAAATTACGCTTTGAAGATTTTACATTCCACGCCATTAACTGCACACATGTAACATTGATGAATAATCCATAGAGGGCGTCAGTGGCACACTATTGGCTAAGCACTGTGTTGTCGTTTCAGTTCAGGTGGGAATCTGGTCCTCGCTTCCTGTAAGACGATTGGGCTGTTCTGAAGGTTTCTTGGAGAGCCCCAGAGTTCACGTTAAGAATATTTCGCTGTATTTAGTATGTAGCGCATGTATGGTACATTTAGTATTAAGAGTTTCACTCGTCAGTCCTTTCAGGATGATGTCACCTTAATTAACAAATACATTTACATTATAGTGAATATGATAGCTTCAGAGACTAGGGTGTCATCCATATCTGTACTTCTAGTTGGCATATTCGCGTTAATGTAGAGATCAATTTTATAAATAAAATGACTTAATCCTGAGAATAGTGAGACAGTTTCACTTCGTAAATGTATGATCTCAACTTTTTAGAATCTTCGTTCAAATAAACAGCTGTGTTCAGCAAATGTGGCACGAAGCGGAGCGCCTGCAGCCGAAAGAAGTTACTGTTACTGAAGTGGCTTTATTACACACAGTAACTATATCGCGCTAGTCACAGGAACAAATATGATTGAGAAAATCTGACACAATGATGGTAACACAGATTAGCAACAATTTAACACAATTTATTAAAAGAAAACCTTGTGATGATGCCTTTCTTCTTATTCGGTTTTCACCAGGAAAAACTGGAGAGAAATTCCGCGTTATGCAGGACTCCGTTTTATAGCTTTGTTTTCACCTAGACATGTTACAGAACTTATTGTGCTATCTTCAGTACGCTTATTTGTTTATTTTCTTTCTGTAAAATTGTTATTATATGTTAACCTATTTTGTGGGTTATATAAACTTTTGGCACAAAACAGTTACATTTGCAAAAGGAGCGTTTATTAACTATCAACTCTGTTACATTAGCCAGGATACAGTGTAGAGTTGAGACATATATCACCGAATAGAAGCATTATATGTTGTTGATTTACGATATGTCTAAAATTTTTGGCTTTATATTCAATTTGGAAATAAAGTGGGTATATACGTTTGTTTAAAAACCTCATATGAAGCTATCTGTTGCTTCTACTGGCAGCTTTAAATCTGTCGCACAATTTTGCCTTGGTGGTGACTCCGTAACGGTATAAACTGTGTTTGCATGGAATGGAGTGTCCTCTGGATGTTCGGCTACTTGGAGACCATTTACAGCCATTCATCGACGTCATGTTTCCAAACACCGATGGATTTTTATGGTTGCGGTTGGTTGGAAGAACATTCTGGACACTTCGAACGAATCAGTTGCTCACCGAGATCGCCCGTCATGAATTCCCTCGAACATTTATGGGACGCAATCGAGGGGTCAGTTCGTGCGCAAAATCCTGCACGGGCAACACTTTCTCAATTGTGGACGGCTATAGAGACATCACAGCTTAATATTTCTGCAGTCGACTTTCAGCGACTTGTTGAGTCATGCCACGTCGAGTTGCTGCAGTACTCCGGGCAAAAGGAGTTATTTGGAGGTATCCCATGACTTTTGTGACCCCAGTAACGTGACTTCCGCTGAAGTTTATTTGAACACTGGTCCAGTTCTGAATTTTGTGAACGGTAACAAGGGTCATTTACGCAATGTCTAGTTGAGATTTTCGGAGCGACGATTGTAGATACGTCCTGATGCTGTCTCGAGGCATGGTGTTTATAATATCGAACTAAATGCAGATACAGACTGAGTGGAGCCGTGCGTCTACTTACGTCCTCGTCTGGTGGATTTATATCCACTTGGGAACGGTTTGCGCGACGTTAGTCAGAATCATAACGAAGCCCACGTTGTGTGCGCCCTCTGTGGCGTCTGAGAGTAAGTATGTTGCACATCTCTTGAAACTGACCTTGCTCTGAGCCACCCTCTCACTGCGTGACTGAGCTGTATCTTGCAGAGGAAACAGCACAAATCATATTGAAATTTAATTGAAGTCTACGTATTTCTGAAGGCGACTCTTATGAACTGTAAATCCGTCTCTCTTTCATATCAGCACCCATTAGGGTGTCGGCGGCCCAAGAGGGAGTCCGCGCGTGCTTGACGACTCCACCATCGAACATCAAGGTTGCAGAGAGCATACACGAGATTAGTACAAAAGGAAAGGTCACGACTACTGAGGAGACAGCTGCAGTACAGAGTTACTCGCAGTGCCCGCAGCTCTAGCTTGCTAGGCCCGTGCCGTAGCTGGGCTAATGGCGGCGCGCGGGCAGAAATACGGCCGGCCAGATATTTATCGGCTTAATTCCGGCCGATAGCGGCGGATAAGCCGCCGCCTGCGCTTTATGTGCCGTGGCCCGCCGCACAGCGCAGCCCAGCACAGCACGCCCCACTAATTCAATTACACAGAGCCAACGCCGCGGACACGCCTGCCCGCGCCCCCCGGGTGGCCGGCGGCCGTACGTTCCTTCCACTCGCCGAGCTTTCGCACAAGGGCCAAGATGAGGTTAGCAACCCCTCAGCTATGCACACTATTGGCCATTAAAATTGCTACACCAAGAAGAAATGCATATGATAAACGGATATTCATTGGGCAAATATACTAGAACTGACATGCGATTACATTTTCACGCAATTTGGGTGCATAGATCCTGAGAAATCAGTACCCAGGACAGCCACCTCTGGCCGTAATAACGGCCTTGATACGCCTGGGCATTGAGTCAAAAAGAGCTTAGATGGCGTGTACAGGTACAGCTGCCCATGCAGCTTCAACAAGATACCACAGTTCATCAAGAGTAGTGACTGGCACATTGTGACGAGCCAGTTGCTTGGCCACCACTGACCAGACGTTTTCAATTGGTGAGAGACCTGGAGAATGTGCTGGCCAGGGCAGCAGTCGAACATTTTCTGTATCCAGAAAGGCCCGTACAGGACCTGCAACATGCGGTCGTGCATTATCTTGCTGAAATGTAGGGTTTCGCAGGGATCGAATGGAGGGTAGAGCCACGAGTCGTAACACATCTGAAATTTAACGTCCACTGTTCAAAGTGCCGTCAATGCGAACAAGAGGTGACCGAGACGTGTAACCAATGGCACCCCATACCATCACGCCGGGTGATACGCCAGTATGACGATGACGAATACACGCTTCCAATGTGCGTCCACCGCGATGTCGCCAAACACGGATGCGACCATCATGACGCTGTAAACAGAACCTGGATTCATCCGAAAAAATGACGTTTTTCCGTTCGTGCACCCAGATTCGTCGTTGAGTACACCATCGCAGGTGCTCCTGTCTGTGATGAGCGTCAAGCATAACCGCAGCCATGGTCTCCGAGCTGATAGTGCTGTGTTCTAATGTGTGTGAAGTCTTATGGGACTTAGCTGCTAAGGTCATCAGTCCCTAAGCTTACACACTACTTAACGTAAATTATCCTAAGGACAAACTGATGCACAAGGACAAACAGATGCTTGTCATCTCGGCTGCTAGTGACACGAGGCCGTTGGGATCCAGCACGGCGTTCCTTATTACCCTCCTGAACACACCGATTCCATATTCTGCTAACAGTCATTGGATCTCGACCAACGCGAGCAGCAATGTTGCGATACGATAAACCGCAATGGCGATAGGCTACAATCCGACCTTTATCAAAGTCGGATACGTGATGGTACGCATTTCCCCTCCTTACACGAGGCATCACAAATACGTTTCACCAGGCAACGCCGGTCAACTGCTGTTTTTGTATGAGAAATCGGTTGGAAACGTTCCTTGTGTGAATGCTCTGAAAAGCTAATCATTTGCATATCACAGCATCTTCTTCCCGTCTGTTAAATTTTGCGTCTGTAGTACGTCATCTTCGTGGTGTAGCAATTTTAATGGCCAGTAGGGTATATGGAACAGAACAACGCTCCGAAAGGTTGGCCCGAATTAAGTAAAGCAGGACTAAGGTTTAACGTCCTGTAGATTACGATGTCTTTAAAGACGAAGCATAAGCTTTGATATTCGCAACTCGTGCTATAGTGGTTAGCGTCGCTGTTTCCAGATCCTGGGGTCGTGGGTTTGATTCCTGATCGAGTTGGAGATTTTCTGTGCTGGACGGCCTTTTTTTCTTCTGTATTATGGTATGTGGTGGATCCATTACCCATCGAGGCGAATGAGTTACAGGATTGCGTGGTGTTTGTATGTTCAGTCTGATACCGCCCAAAGAATCGATGCAACTGATATCAATAATCACTTTCCTTTCCTTTCTCCCCCCCCCCCCCCCCCCCCCACCACCCTCTCCTCCTTCAATTTAATCTTGTAATAAAGTTACAGCGTGAACCTCTGCGCTGACGTTTTGAGGCACTCTGTCGCTGGCGAGGCTGTTGGTACGTGTGCCATTGCAATGTCTTTCATTGCCCAGATGTTATAGACTTGAACAGGCAGGTGAACGTCGTTCTTCGAGTACTAAGTGGCAAAATGTACTGTTTTCCGACAAGCCCACTGTAAAACAAAAACATGCTCATCATTTAGCTGCTACAGTGATGACAGAAACCTCGTTGAGTTCCGAGAAAACAATCCCCAACTATGCGGGTACACTAGATATAACAGTGCTGTCTTAGCTTCTACGTTTTGATAGCAAATCAGGATAGCTGCGTAAGGGTGGATTTAGAGCCGTGTGTGCTGCCCTCCTGCTATACAAACAATCCTGTTGGCAGAACATCCACAACTGAGAATTATAGCAGAGGTTGAAAATACCGCTTCAGTTGTAAATTACTTTATTTTCACACAACCTGTTTCGGACTGTTATAAGCGTATCCTCAGGTGTCGTGGCTGTGGTGTGGTCCCTGAGTGCCGCGTGTATCAGGCGGGGTGTGCTGCCTATGAGCACAGAACAGTTCATAGGCAGCACACCGCGCCTGATACACGCGGCACTCAGGGACCACACCACAGCCACGACACCTGAGGATACGCTTATAACAGTCCGAAACAGGTTGTGTGAAAATAAAGTAATTTACAACTGAAGCGGTATTTTCAACTCCTGCCTCCTGCTGTAGTTCTGATGCCATGTATCCCAGTAGGACTATGCCCCACCTCATATGTCTGTAGCATGGAAGCCCTTCGAAGTATGGCTGCTGCCACTACTGCCTCCCTGTCCTACACCTGGTGTCGGTTGTCTTCTTGTTGATCACAGGTCTCCAAGTGCCTCTGTTGATGATTTACGGACGAGAGTACAAATTGCGTAGAGGGTAATTCCCAAAGCTCGTACTGGGTTTCCTTCAGCTTAACACGAGTAATACTAAACGTTTATGTAACGTCATGTACTTAATTTCTATTATAACGCTGATTTCTGCCTGAAGTATCGTATTCAGCAGTGAAAATATTATATAAGTTAGCGTATATTCTAATTCGTTTCCTTCTTGTGAAAAGATAAACTTAACAAAGAAGGATTAAAGTGTATTGATACTGTGATGTCACGTGTTGAATTCTTCATTGAGTTTTACTCGCATGAGCATTTTGTTTCATTGGCATTTATGTAATTATATGGTTATCCATACGTACTTCCAGTGTTCAGAATATGACTGTGTGGCAACCGAAATAGACGTATTTCTCGACAAAGGTTCTTGAAAAGTTTTATTTTGTAATTACCACGAAATAGCAAAAAAATAAAGGAATGGTACACACTAGTTTGTATAGAACATATTTTGTTATTGGACAGTCACAGCCATATTTACAAGCTTGACAATAAATCCTAAGGATTGGGTTCGATCCCTGATCAGTCATACGTGTTTTTGGAACATAACGTGCCTTTCACTTTTGCAGTGAGTGTTGATTAGACAAGGGGAAGAGGTCGTATCACATGCAGGAGCACAACGAGTAGTGTAAGCCGCCGTTGGCGTCTGCTTTGCTTATTATACACCGTGATCTTAAAAAGTTTACAATTGACAAGGCACATCGGACATGCATGCAACAAGGATCAGTAATCACGCAGAGACCGGCGGTCGCAAACGCCGCGAGAGGGAGCTGTAGTCATGAGACCGAAGTTTCACGGAAGGTGTCATCTTTACCGATGACGTTATGTTCTCACTCGAGTATGTGATGAACGTTTGCAACCTACATACGTGGGCGGATGTGAACCCACATGTTACAGGTACATATGCCTCGCAACGCAAATTTATCCTTAACGTGTGGTCTGGTATCGTACGAGACTGTCTAATTGGGCCGTACATTCTCCCGGACCGATGTGATGGTCGCACGTATCTCGTATTCTTGCTAGAGGTTCTGCCGAACATGATGAATGATGTATCTGAAGAGCCTTGTGCAATGAGCACCTATTACATCGCCGGAGGACCTCGTGCGCAGGGTTTTTGCAACAGCAGGAGTCTTCGAGATACAGCAGGTATCTTCGAGAGGGTGCGCCGGTCACTGCAGGTCCATGTCAGGTGTACCTCGATGCATCTGGACAAAAATCTGAGCATCTCCTGTAGTGGGAGTCCGTTTTTAACATGTAACTAAATAACTGCAACGCCATTTAGTAGCTCTCTGTGTAATACACCTCAACCAAACTTACAAAATATTGTGGGGATGGATGGGAGGTAACGGTCTTCTGTTTCATCTGCTACACACGATCTTATCAAGCAATTGCAAGTTACTACACCGTATGCGGTGCCCTCGGTGTTGGATTACACAACCATGTAGCAGCATACGATAAGTTTCCATAATTAGAATGGTGTACATTGCTAGGTGTAAACAGAGCGGAAGAGGTGACAGGCTCCGGAAAGTTGAACGACGGCCGCTGTTTTTGTTATGCAAAGAAGTCTCTCTCTCTCTCTCTCTCTCTCTCTCTCTCTCTCTCTCTCTCTCTTCTCCACTACTCGCATTCACATTATCGTGTGCCGTGGCGTTGAGCAATACCGTTACTGTCAGAGAGCGCCTGCCGTAGCAGTTGGTTCAGAGGCGAGCGGCGAGGTCGCTTAAGGACAGCAGGTGGTGCTCGCTACATATTCATGGCACGCTCAGCCACTCTCCGCTGCAGCGATACTCAGCGTTCATCCAGACTGACGTCACAGCCTTCTGGCCCAGCGTGGGGGGCCGCCGGAATTGACCTACAGTATGGCGAGAAAGTCCCTTCACACCTGGACTAAATGTAAGTGACAGAATAAGATGTTAAGATAGTTAAGATTTTAACATCCCATCCTGATCATTGACATGACAACAATGTTCTGCGCTTGAAATGTAAAGTGACTGCCGTGTATTACTTGGCTGTCCAGGGAGGAGAATAAATTCTGTGCGTTGACCAGTTGAGTGTTCGCCATTTCGTTTCTAATGAAGAACAGGGGCTGATACCAGCAGTTTCACTTTGGAGGAGCACTTAGTGACAAGGATGTGTGTCTGTGAACGGATGTATAACTATGAAAATATGACAGGTGATGGGTAGGTTCGTGAAAGGTTTGGTAACGAGCCATCAAATCGCCAAACATCGATCACAAGACAGGTTTTCACTTATAAACTGTTTTCATTGCCCCCCCCCCCTTCAGGTCGTCCATTAACCCGAAGAGAAACGTGCTGAAGTTAGTGCGTCAGTGATGTGTTCACGCTGTAGGTCGATCAGGACGCGGGCTGCAGAGCATAGAACTAAAAGGAGCGCAGCCCAAATCTACATGAAAATTTACTTAGGCCTCCAAGCGTTCCGGCTAAAGACTATCAGTGAACTATAGGGCGAGGACCTAAACCGCCCCCTTCGGGGAACATCGAATCAAATGTCAGGAAGAAGTGGTACGTAGACAATGATGCTCTGAGGGCAAGTGTGCTTGAAGGCTTCCACATGTAAGACTGTAGCTGCTAAGGCGGATAAGGAGGAGGACATGGAGGCGTATCATGCTGTGCAGAGATAATGGTGGTGTAAATAAAGACGTTTTGGACAAATAACTGTTATTAAAGTTTCAATAAAATCATGACAAGACAAAACTACTCACAAAAATATTGTTGACTTACCTCCGTAAATTAAAAGAGACGTAGACAAACTCCACATTACTCCACAAGATATTGAGGGGAGTTTGCCACTCAGAAAGAAATCACAGGACTCCACGCGGACAGAAGAAAGAAGAGAGAAACATCGAGGAATGATGAGATAAATGCGGAAGAAAAAAAGGAAAAACAGTTGAAGTACACGTAGTCCATAGTGTTTAATACGTGACAGAAGAAGAGGAAGAAGAAGAAGAAGAAGAATAGGAGGAGGAAGAAGAAGAAATAATTGCAAGTGTAAAGCCTCTTCCTGGCCACCCTGTAACGAGAGAGCTTAGAGGACTGGTCTACCTGACAGTGACTACCGTTTCAGTGACCTATGAGTATGTCCGTATTTGCAGCCCGAGTCTTTACAAGAGTGCATAAATTTAAAAAAAGGTAAGCAAGGCACATCAGAGACATATAAACCTAAAAGTATATGCCAACATAACGTATTGTTTCTCGTAACATGGGCGGAATTATTTAAGTCTGTGTTCGACTGTGATACATGCGTCATGCTATTTTTGTGATAAACCATACTCAAAGAAGAAAGATCCACAACATCTCAAGAATCTAACAATAATACGGATTCTTCTCCCTCATTGCCAAAGAAAACATACTTTAAATATCTTTTTACTGCTCAAATGTTTGTTCACCAAATTTCGAAGCAATCACAACGATATTTGGAGCTTCAAAAAGAGATTATCGAATTCTTTGCCCACCATTAGTTTTTTTTTTTACTAGTAAAAAGATAGGTAGTCGGTGTGAAAAAGAAATGGTTCAAATGGCTCTGAGCACTATGGGACTTAACATCTATGGTCATCAGTCCCCTAGAACTTAGAACTACTTAAACCTAACGAACCTAAGGACAGCACACAACACCCAGTCATCACGAGGCAGAGAAAATCCCTGACCCCGTCGGGAATCGAACCCGGGAACCCGGGCGCGGGAAGCGAGAACGCTACCGCACGACCACGAGCTGCGGACGAAAAAGAAATGTTTTGAGCATTGTGCCCGAGGAAAAGAAACCTGTTCATATGGTTATCCCAAAGGGCTCGAAGGCACAGGTGGGACTTAAATGGCTTTCAATGTTGGAATACATTTTTGAGAAGATTTTCAGAAGTAGTTATGTTGAATGATTATGATGTCAATCTGCAATTGAAAAACAATAGAATCAGGCTGCAGTCACTAGTACATAATCAATTCTCGTGGTCAAGGCTTGCCAACGCACTGAAATATGCCTGATACAATCAAAATACCTAGAGGATCATCCCCGTCAGTTTGAAATCCTCCACTTTTTTTTTGTATTGTGTTCGCCGTTGTGCATATTGTGCGCAAAAAATTCTTTCATTCTATGTGCGTGATCGAAAAAAACGTTATGTTTCAAGCATTTCTTTACTGATTATCATTACTGTAATGATTTTGTATCATAATAAAGTTACTTATTATTTTCAATCAACAAAAAAAAAAAAAAAAAAATTGAATGTAAAACGTAAAATAACTCTTTAAAACATGAAACAAACTTGTGTAAAATAAATAATTATAATTTTAATGAATGGTTAGATACTTTAATTCGGTACCGGTGTGTTGGAAATACACCAACAGTCCACTGTGTACAGCTTATTTTTCAATAATATATGTTTCGAAAACCAGCTTTATTACACATGGATGTATGTTGCTTGAAAGCTTGTTGTAACAAAAGTTTTCATTTTGCAAAATTAATTAATAGTGGCGGTGTATTTTGCAACTTAATTATACATTGTCCAAGAACGTTATTTACATTTCAACCTTTATATAAAAAAGAAAATTGTATACAATTGTTTCGAAAACATTCCATCTAAACGTGATATGCCAAATCACCTTTCGGAGTGTGTTTTACCCCTTAAAAGTGATCTCGGTGCAGACAAGGAACACAGGTAGTATTATTTTGCCCCTTATACATACTCGCCAAGTTTCAACAAGATCTTTTATTTACATTTGGAAACGTTCCCTTGTTCGAAAGGTACGGCCCTGTTCCATGATCTGTTTGCTCCTACCATCTTAACTCTGTCCATCATTTCCTACGAAGGCATCTACTCTGAAGAGCCAAAGAAACTGTTAGAGGCGTGCGTAAAATACAGAGATTGTAAACAGGCAGAATACAGCGCTGAGGTTGGCAACGCCTATATAAGAAAACAAGTGTCTGGCGCAGTTGTTATATCGGTTACTGCTGCTACAATAGCAGCTTATAAAGGTGTGTGAGTGTGAACGTTGTGTTATAGTCGGCGCACGAGCGATGGAACACAGCATCTCCGAGGTAGCGATGAAGTGGCGATTTTCCCGTACGACCATTTCACAAGTGTACCATGAATATCAGAAATCCGGTAAACATCCAATATGTGACATCGCTGCGGCCGGAAAAAGATCCTGCAACAACGGAGCCAAAGACGACCGAAGAGAATCGCTCACAGAGACAGAAGTGCAACCCTTTCGTAAACTGCTGCAAATTTCAGTGCTGGGCCATCAACAAGTGTCAGCGTGCGAACCATTCAACGAAACATCATCGATATGGGCTTTCGGAGCCGAAGACCTACTCATGTATCCTTGATGGCTGCACGACATAAAGCTTTACGCCTCGCCTGGGCCCGTCATCACCGACAGTGGACTGTTGCTGACTGGAAACATGTTGCCTGGTCGGAGCAGTTTCGTTTCAAAATGTATAGAGGGTGTACGGATACCGGTATGGTGATAGTCTCTTGAATCCATGGACCCTGCTTGTCAGCAGGGGACTCTCCAAGCTGATGGAGGCTCTGTAATGGGGTAGGGCGCGTGCAGTTGGAGTGATATGGGACCCCTGATACGTCTAGATACGTTTCTGACAGGTGACACTTACGTAAGCATCCTGTCTGATCACCTGCATCCATTCATGTCCATTGTGCATTCGTACAGATTTGGTCAATTCCAGCAGGACAACGCGACACCCCACACGTCCAGAATTGCTACAGAGGGGCTCTAGGAACACTCTTCTGGGTTTAAACATTTCCGCTGGCCACCAAAACTCCCCAGAAATGAACATTATTGAGCTTATGTAGGATGCCTTGCAACTTGTATGCTCTTACGGGTTTATTGACAGCCCTGCAGGATTCATGGTGTCAGTTCCCTCCAGCACTTCTTCAGACGTTATTCGAATCCATGCTACGTCCAGTTGCGCCACTTCTGCTTGCTCGCGAGGGCCCTACACGATATTAGGCAGGTATACCAGTTGCTTTGGCTGTTCAGAGTAAATTCACTTGCTTACGCAACTCTGACGCTATTTCGGAAATAGTTGGCAGGATTAAAGCCACGTGTTGTTTGAAGGGATGAAGGAGAATTTTGTAAGCTGATATTCTACTTGTTTTGATGATGTGCATAATTTCGAACAGATGATAAAGGAGCAAAATAGTACACTGTCTCTCCATGGTTGTGCAGTAATTTACATCAATAACTAAAGACAATATAATGTACAGAGTACATACACGTCTATGCAGCTAATGAATGAACGAATTGAATCCAAATATAAAAAATAGTATGACGAATATTCAGCAATGCTGATATAAGATTATGACTGCACATCTCCTCCTGTTTGTGGTTCACGACGTTCTATAAGACATTACCTATAAGTTTAAATTTGTCGCTGGATTCTTAAATCATAGTCTATGTTACTGCTTACATAGTTGACATCGCAACCTCCAGAGCACGGTACAACCTAGACGAAATAATCTGCATTTCTGACGTTTTAAGAGGTCCTTTTTCAGTTCTCTTTGAAAGCGAACCTGCTTGCAAAAGTCGACAGAATATTACAATGGTTTAGAAAAAGATAACTAACTTCCGACGAGACAGTAAAAAAAAAAAAAAAAAAAGCAGGCATGTTGACTTTTAGGTGAGTATAAACCCGTTATGTATCGAGGAATTGTTATTAATTTAGGCACACAAAGGAAGTACCACAATGGAAAACATTAACATTCTCTTTTTCGCATAAAATGTGCTCAGCAAACACACGTGAAATTTATCACAAAACTGAAGTAGCCGCGGTGTGGTAAACCACTGTTATCATATCAGCAGTTTTGCTACAAGGTGAAAGAGTCATGTAGGAGTTTCTAGATACATTACAAAACTATGGAATATTCCATCACTGTAGAAGACAGTTAACAGCCCTTCGCCGCATACACTTCGAATAAAAACATTCTAATTATAGCCATACGTATTTCGTTACAAGTAGGGGGTATGTTCGTTGCTTATCTATGCATTGAAGTCTCTTGTCAGTACTCGGTGCAACGTCATCACCATACACCACAAGCTGCCTTACTATATTCAGCAAAAGTTATTTCGTGCGCAATCATCATTTATTCCCTTTCCGGTACCATTTGCGAATTTTGCTCGGGGACAATGTCTGTTAGTAAGACTGTATGATCTCCAGTTTCTCCGATTTACCTTCACGGTTGTTTCGCGAGGTACATGAGATAGTAGTTTATACGTTGCTTGACTTTCTTTTTTGAGCGTGCGTAATGTTATCATTAAATGCCTCAGTGACGCACAGTGCCTCTCTTGTAGCGCCTTCCTCTTGTGTCTCTCAAGGACAGAGAGTGCTAAGTTTTACAGGGCCGCTACAGGCTAAATACGTGTGTTTAGTGCTGTATCGTGAAGCTGGCGACACACTTGGAGGTACGGTCCCGCTAAATTCGTATGCAGTTCTGTCGTTGCGTGCAATAGGGCGCCTGTAATACTGAGCGGGTGGGCGCTAATAGCCATAGAAATCGACAGGGAATTGTTGTAGCGACCGGATCACATGGCGCTGGAACAACAAGACGAGGGAGATACCTGGAGCAGCAAAACGAGAAGAGAGGGCCAGCACATTGTATGGCAACATATCGCCCGGGCGAGCCAAGAACGGGTCAGCGCGGTGGCCGTCGAGTTTGGAGGACTACGCCGTGAATAGGGGACCGACTTGGCCCAACAGTGCTGGCAGGGCACTTCTGGTTGGTTTTGTTTCCTGGTGCCAAAAAAGCTGCTTACAACTGACAACCGGGTGGTCTACTGATTTAACATATTTGTAATCTTATTCTGTGGAGTTGAGATATTATGCATTGCTAAAATCCTTGTCGCGGCACGTTACCTGCAATTTGAAGACCTCTAAGCAAGTTTTTTTGTATAGTGACACATTCCAAGTTTCAAGTTACTCGTGGTTGGAAGAGCTTTGGTTATTTAAATTTTGTATGTTTGTAACTGGTATTGTCATACCCCCTTTCATTACGAGTGTATTTATCTAGTATGCTTACATGGTGCGTATTGAGGGTGTTTGAGGGCCATTTGCATTTGTTATTTTCAAATAAACTTATATCAAGAGTTACGTTCTAATGAAATTCCGTCCCCCCCTCCCCCACAATTCTCAGTCCTTCCACTACTCTGAAAACCGGTAAGTACAGATGATTCTACGTCTCCAAAAAGATCGTAGTAGGTGAGCACAGAGATATATTCGTAATATACCCCTGTGATTTGCACAGTCCTTCCAAAATGTTCCAAGACTGATTTTATCCCTACCATATTAGCGACATGAGTGCGGTGGCAGCCGTACTATCAATTGTAACCAACAGATGTGCATTCGACCAGTCAGCTGTGAGCGGGCAGTGTTAGGTGGTGGACGTGCAGCGTAGGGTGTCAAGGTTGATGTACCACATATCGCAGTGTAGCAACATTCTAAATCAAGTTTTGAAGACATTCTCCAGAAGGTTTGGAGAAGAGAAAAGTGTGTGTAAAGTTTGGGCCGCGCACGTTGATTCCCGAACACAAACGACGGCACTGAGAAATTCACGCGAAGGATTAACGCTTTGACGACATAACCAACTTCTAAACCAGTGTGACGCGAGAGTTTAACAATATCCAAAATAAAAACTTTTGTCTGACAGTCTCACATGGTCATATGAACGTTCTGTGCACTACACACAAGGAGCGGTGGGGGTAGAGGGGGGGCGGGGGGAGAGTGCATAGAATACCTGAAGCACTGAAACCACCATCCTAGATAAAACTGAAGCATCAATCCGTAAATCATTATTTTGCATTATTGCTAGGGATACCGCGAAATGACAAACAGAGAATTAGTATCTAGATTTACGAAACCTAGTAGGGTGACAGCTCCTCCTCCACTTTACCTGCACCCTAAAATAAAAATCAACGCCACATCTGTAGTCTGTTGTCAACTTGTCCTAAATATATAGCGTCATGGTATCGCTGGATACTATTGAAAATGTGACGTTGAATTTTTCAGACAATATGGATTTCGGCTATTGCTGATCGCGAGTTTATTCCATTCATATTTGTTCATAATTCACATCAGAAGTTGGAGAGCAGCAATCTACATACCACTGGAATACATTTTGAAGGTGTGTTCTTCGTGTTGCGTAGTAGGCACTAAGTTAACTGCCGGACCAAACTATGTTCTGGCGATTGTGCACGAGGTCGTGAGATAAAAGGTACTTCTGTTTTTATTGGAAGAAAGAACGACAGGACGGCTGAAGTTCAACGTACCACTGACACAGAAGTGATTTTAGGTGTAGTACAGTTCAGTCGGCGAACAACGCAGAAAGCACTCGATCGTGACATGGTGCAGAAAATATTCCCGAATTCACGTGTAAGGATATCACGGAATAGGCATGTCACATCTGAAATTCTCATAAAATGATTAGGGCTCGCAGAAACCTTTTAGTTGAGACATACACAGAGATTTGTGTTTCACGGCCGATGTATTACCTGTGAAGATCATACTGATTCCCTAAGATGGCGGTCTGTACATAATAATAAACGAAAAGCAGGTCGTTACACAGTAGATTTCTAGTTTTTTCGGCGCTGCAAAAGGACGACTCAGTCATTGTAAAAAAAAAAAAAAAAAAAAAAAAAAAAAAAAAAAAAAAAAAAAAAAAAAAAACCAACCCGAAGTAGCTCAAAACAGAGTCAATCACTTTTTTATTATTGAATAAAACTGATACAATGCATTTCCTCAGCACGCTGTCTTCAGGTAGCTTTTCTGGCTCTTACAGGCATGGTTCCTTTATTGTAATACATATCATCTTACGTGGATGGATACGCCCGTTAGCAGCTGAAGGTATTAATATAATTCTAATATCATCTTACGTGTTATAGCAGACTACTAACGTCACACCAATGTACTATTCAGTATTTGCGACCAACGAAAGTTAACACGGATAAGTCTGCACATGGTACTCGAGTTTGGTGACCTGCCTTTAGCTCAAGCCGACACAGCAGAACATGCTATGCTGTGACTGCCTAACGGGATACGGATTGCACGCCAAAACCTACCAGCTTTGCCTCTAGTTATTAATCAAAGAAGACGTCAAACAAGAATTTATAAAGGATAAAAAGTGTCATAGGATGTACTTATTAAAATAATCTAATTATATCTTTTGTTAAATAAAAAACATCTTAACAGCACTATCACTGAGTACGGTGTCGGGTTGTCAGGAACAATGCCACAGAAAGTGATGCGCACTGGTAGCAAGTTCCGAGTCGGTGTACGTGCCCTGAGGCAGCAGTATGGTTGGGTGCTGGTGCGCTTGCAGGCTAATTACTTATTAGGAGTATTTTATTATTCACTGTGCAACGAAAGTATTATTGTAACAATGTGGATTATCTTTCTTGTGAATTATACACTACTGGCCATTAAAATTGCAACATCACGAAGATGACGTGCTACAGACGCGAAATTTAACCGAAAGGAAGAAGGGAAGAAGATGCTGTGACATGCAAATGATTAGCTTTTCAGAGCATTCACACAAGATTGGCGCCAGTGGCGACACCTACAACGTGCTGACACGAGGAAAGTATCCAACCGATTTCTCATACACAAACAGCAGTTGACCGGAGTTGCCTGGTGAAACGTTGTTGTGATGCCTGGTGCAAGGAGGATAAATGCGTACCATCACGATTCCGACTTCGATAAAGCTGGGATTGTAGCCTATCGCGATTGCGGTTTATCGTATCGCGACATTGCTGCTCGCGTTGGTCGGGATCCAATGACTGTTAGCAGAATCGCTACGGTCGCAGGTTCGAATCCTGCCTCGGGCATGGATGTGTGTGATGTCCTTAGGTTAGTTACGTTTACGTAATTCTAAGTCCCACAGTGCTCAGAGCCATTTTAACCATTTGTTAGCAGAATATGGAATCGGTGGGTTGAGGAGGATAATACGGAACGACGTGCTGGATCCCAATGGCCTCGTATCACTAGCAGTCGAGATGACAGGCACCTTATCCGCATGGCTGTAACGGACCGTGCAGCCACGTCTCGATCCCTGAGTCAACAGATGGGGTCGTTTGCAAGGCAACAACCATCTGCACGAACAGTTCGACAACGTTTGCAGCAGTAGGGACTATCAGCTCGGAGACCATGGCTGCGGTTACCCTTGACGTTGCATGACAGACAGTAGCGCCTGCGATGGTGTACTCAACGACGAACCTGGGTGCGCGAATGGCAAAACGTCATTTTTTCGGATGAATCCAGGTTCTGTTTTCAGTATCATGATGGTCTCGTCCGTGTTTGGCGAAATCGCGGTGAACGCACATTGAAGCGTGTATTCGTCATCGCCATATTGGCATATCACTCGGCGTGATGGTATGGGGTGCCATTCGTTACACGTCTCGGTCACCTCTTGTTCGCATTGACGGCACTTTGAAAAGTGGACGTTACATTTCAGATGTATTACGACCCGTGGCTCTACCCTTCATTCGAACCCTGCGGAACCCTACATTTCAGCAGGATAATGCACGACCGCGTGTTGCAGGTCCTGCACGGGCCTTTCTGGATACAGAAAATGTTCCACTGCTGCCCTGGCCAGCACATTCTCCAGACCTCTCACCAACTGAAAACGTCTGGGCAATGGTGGCCGAGCAACTGGCTCGTCACAATACGCCAGTCACTACTCTTGATGAACTGTGGTATCGTGTTGAAGCTGCGTGGGCAGCTGTACCTGTACACGCCATCCAAGCTCTGTGTGACTCAATGCCCAGGCGTATCAAGGCCGTTATTACGGCCAGAGGTGGTTGTTCTGGGTACTGATTTCTCAGGATTTATGCACCCAAATTGCGTGAAAATGTAATCACATGTCAGTTCTAGTATAATATATTTGTCCAATGAATTCCCGTTTATCATCTGCGTTTCTTCTTGTTGTAGCAATTTTAATGGCCAGTAGTGTACAAATGATGTAAACATAGGTTTGGTTTCTCTTAAAGTATCTTCTAACAAGGGAACCTCCCCATCGCACCCCCCTCAGATTTAGTTATAAGTTGGCACAGTGGATAGGCCTTGAAAAACTGAACACAGATCAATCGAGAAAACAGGAAGAAGTTGTGTGGAACTATGAAAAAATAAGCAAAATATACAAACCGAGTAGTCGATGTGCAAGATATGCAACATCAACGATAAATTGAAGTCAGGAGCGCCGTGGTCCCGTGGTTAGCGTGAGCAGCTGCGGACCGAGAGGTCATAGGTTCACGTCTCCCTTCGAGCGAAAAGTTTAATTTTTTATTTTCAGACAATTATCAACGTTCAGGCACTCACACATAATCAACTTCACTCTCCAAAATTCCAGGACATGTTCAGATTTGCTTGGACATAGGCAGGATTTGACGGTCTACACACGGAAAAATTTGAAACATATGTTTTGACAGAGCACAGGGAAAAGTGAGCGACTGCGAAACTGTTGAATTCATTTGTTGCAGTTTATGTGACAAACTCTTATGTTTTCATCACTTTTTTGGGAGTAATTATCACATCCATAAGAAAACCTAAATCGGGCAACGTAGAAGAATGTTTTTACCCATTCGCCAAATGTACAAGTTAGGTGGGTCGACAACATATTCCTGTCATGTGACGCACATGCCGTCACCAGTGTCGTATAGTATATATCAGACGTGTTTTCCTGTGGAGGAATCGGTTGACCTATGACCTTGCGATCAAATGTTTACGATTCCCATTGGAGAGGCACGTCCTCTCGTCTACTAATCGCACGGTTTTGCGGTGCGCTCGCAAAACACAGACACTAAACTTGTTACAGTGAACAGAGGCGTCAATGAACGAATGGACAGATCATAACTTTGCCAAAATAAATAAAAACTTTTCGCTGGAGGGGAGACTAGAACCAAGGACCTCTCGTTCCGCAATTGCTGACGCTAACGACGGGACCACGGCGCTCCTGAGTTAAGATTATCATTGATGTTGCCTATCTTCGCATGAACTGCTCAGTTAGTATATTTTGCTTATTTTTTCGTAGTTCCACACAACTTCTTCCTGTTTTCTCGATTGATCTGTGTTCAGTTTTTCAAGGCCTATCCACTGTGCCAACTTATAACCAAATCTGAGAGGGGTACGATGGGGAGGTTCCCTTGTAAGATAAATCGTAGGGTCACTTTCGCCTTGTGTGTTTCTTCATATCTCAGGAACCCAAACAAATCTTCACCCCTACGTTGCCCTCTACAATTTTTCCGTCATACGTAAATAATTCATGTCAGCATTTTGCAAACCATGGTCTGTTAAACTCATGGGTCCATAATATTCACGAATTTCAGACACTACCATCTCTAGAACAAATTATTTGTTCTGCTTTTAAATATGAGGGTAATTCGCGTATCTCGTATCTCCTGGAGCCGTGTGGAATAGTTTTTGTCACGGCTGCTTCTCACGAGCATCTCAGTTACTCAGAAGAAATGTCATATGTTCCAAATGACTCGTTTCGTTACAGGTCTTCCAGTGCTCTTTGAAATTCTACCTTCCATCTCATCTTTTACTACCTCTTCTCTTTCTGTCACATTGTCTTCATCACAGGTAGCAATGTTTTACTTTGTAGAGACACTTCAAACTACTCAAACAAAGTACACTCCTGGAAATTGAAATAAGAACACCGTGAATTCATTGTCCCAGGAAGGGGAAACTTTATTGACACATTCCTGGGGTCAGATACATCACATGATCACACTGACAGAACCACAGGCACATAGACACAGGCAACAGAGCATGCACAATGTCGGCACTAGTACAGTGTATATCCACCTTTCGCAGCAATGCAGGCTGCTATTCTCCCATGGAGACGATCGTAGAGATGCTGCATGTAGTCCTGTGGAACGGCTTGCCATGCCATTTCCACCTGGCGCCTCAGTTGGACCAGCGTTCGTGCTGGACGTGCAGACCGCGTGAGACGACGCTTCATCCAGTCCCAAACATGCTCAATGGGGGACAGATCCGGAGATCTTGCTGGCCAGGGTAGTTGACTTACACCTTCTAGAGCACGTTGGGTGGCACGGGATACATGCGGACGTGCATTGTCCTGTTGGAACAGCAAGTTCCCTTGCCGGTCTAGGAATGGTAGAACGATGGGTTCGATGACGGTTTGGATGTACCGTGCACTATTCAGTGTCCCCTCGACGATCACCAGTGGTGTACGGCCAGTGTAGGAGATCGCTCCCCTCACCTGCACGGCGCCAAACACGCATACGACCATCATTGGCACCAAGGCAGAAGCGACTCTCATCGCTGAAGACGACACGTCTCCATTTGTCCCTCCATTCACGCCTGTCGCGACACTACTGGAGGCGGGCTGCACGATGTTGGGGCGTGAGCGGAAGACGGCCTAACGCTGTGCGGGACCGTAGCCCAGCTTCATGGAGACGGTTGCGAATGGTCCTCGCCGATACCCCAGGAGCAACAGTGTCCCTAATTTGCTGGGAAGTGGCGGTGCGGTCCCCTACGGCACTGCGTAGGATCCTACGGTCTTGGCGTGCATCCGTGCGTCGCTGCGGTCCGGTCCCAGGTCGACGGGCACGTGCACCTTCCGCCGACCACTGGCGACAACATCGATGTACTGTGGAGACCTCACGCCCCATGTGTTGAGCAATTCGGCGGTACGTCCACCCGGCCTCCCGCATGCCCACTATACGCCCTCGCTCAAAGTCCGTCAACTGCACATACGGTTCACGTCCACGCTGTCGCGGCATGCTACCAGTGTTAAAGACTGCGATGGAGCTCCGTATGCCACGGCAAACTGGCTGACACTGACGGCGGCGGTGCACAAATGCTGCGCAGCTAGCGCCATTCGACGGCCAACACCGCGGTTCCTGGTGTGTCCGCTGTGCCGTGCGTGTGATCATTGCTTGTACAGCCCTCTCGCAGTGTCCGGAGCAAGTATGGTGGGTCTGACACACCGGTGTCAATGTGTTCTTTTTTCCATTTCCAGGAGTGTAGTTTTCTGAACGCAAGTATTTTCCGTTGCTGCCGCAGATTCCAGCTAATGCCCACGTAACGCTAAGATAGCGCGGGTAGCGGCGTCTGCGCCGTGTCTGGCGCAGTGTGGGCTGTGGCAGTGAAAGCGGCGAAGCGCCGGAGGCGGAAAGCGCAGCGGGGTGTTGGGTGGGGGCGCCCTGACCTGTCCCACGTGCGCTACGCGTGTCCCTGTAACTGCAGCGTGCTCACTCTGCCGGCTGCCTGTGGCCTTTTCGCTCGGGCGTTCACGTGCACCTCGAGGCTTCCGCTGATCACAGCAGCCGCGTTGTGACGTTGGCAAACATCACGTGCCAAACTTCTTTCTCGAAAACAGGGCATCCAGTTTGCTTCGGATAAAAGGAGTTTTATGTAAACCTTTGAGGACGAATTTAACAGTGACCTTCCTCACATTCTGGACCGTAATAGTAAAAATTCGTATGACAGGTACACTAATGTCACTGTACAAGGGTCGTCCACAAAGTAAGTTCCGTTTGGTTATGTAAAACAAACGTGTACAGATACAGAAAAAACATTTATTGTACAAAAATTTACAACTGGTAAACTACTTTTCTACATAGCTTCCGAAATTTTGTAAGCACTTGTCATAGCGTGACCCAAGTTTTTGTATGCCTTCTTCATAGAAGGTTGCCGCCTGTGTATTCAACCATGTGGTAACATGTTCTTTCAGCTCGTCATCATCGTTGAAGTGTTGACCACCAAATGGTTCAAATGGCTCTGAGCACTATGGGATTTAACATCTGAGGTCATCAGTCCCCTAGACTTAGAACTACTCAAACCGAACTATCCTAACGACATCGCACTCATCCATGCCCGAGGCAGGATTCGAGCCTGCGACCGTAGCGGTCGCGCGATTCCAGTCTGAAGCGCCTACAACCGCTCGGCCACACCAGCCGGCGTTGACCACCGACAGATTTTAGGTGTAAGACTTCCATAGCACGGGAACTAAGTGTAAACTTACGGTTGTGCTTAATCTTCTTTTCAATTGCGTGAACCAGTTCATCAGTAAGCACAGACGGGATTCCACTTCGTTCTTCATCGTGTACTTGTGCACTTGATCACGTCCTTCATCAAACAGTCTGACCCATCTTCTAATCATAGCATTGTCCGTAAACCTCGCAGATTTGCCGATGAATATCCTTTGGTTTAACTTTCTTTGCATTTAGAAAACGAATCACAGATTTGATTTCACACGCGGCGGCATTTTCAACTACGGCTGGCGCTATAAAGAAGCACTACAAAGCACACGTCGGCAGCAGCGATCTGAAAACGGCGTACACGTCTTCTCCTTGAGTCAGAGTAACTGCCGATCATGCTCGGAACTGCGATCGTAGCGCTGCCGCCGATAGAAATAGAAACGGAACTTAGTTTGTGGACGACCCTCGTATTTAAAAGAACTGATCACTACTAAGTAAATGATATGCCAAATTCTTGTCAACTTACACCTACACGAGTGTGCAACAGTTAAGAAACAAAGTAACTTCCGCATGATGTGTCATTGCCAAGTAACAGAGCTCGATGAAACTTGGACCTACACAAAAAGATCTGCAACAGCAGAGTACAGAACAGAGGGTAAGAAATGCTTGAATGAGACGAACAGAAATGACAGTTTTATTCAAAGACAATAATTATGCTGAAGTCACAGCGATGTATGATGGTCCCCTGGACGTTACAAAAAATGGGACATAGGTTCTTAACAGGTGTATGATCACCAAGAACGGCAGTGCATGCTCTAGAACACGCTCCAGTGCTGGCCACAAGGTTGGTAAGATCTTGTGGTAGGGCTTTCCAATCCTCCACCAAAGTGGTCGGCAGCTGCTTGGATGTCGTTGGTACACGTCGACGTGCTGCTGTCCTTCTCCCCAACGCAATTCACACGTGCCACATGGGACTTACGTCGGGGGAACGGGCAGGCCGTCCATTCACCTAATATTCTCTAGTTCAAATAGGTCCTTCACCTGCGCTGTTCGATGAGGTCGTGCCACGTCATTCATAAAAAAGAGGTCAGGGCCGAATGTACCCCTGAAAAGATGCACTTGCGGAAGGAGTACGATATCACAGTAACGTTGAGCAGCGATTGCACCGTGTTCAAAGATCTGGAGAGCTGTACGCTCATGCAGAATTATACTTCCCCTCATCATAACACGTGAACCACCAGAACGATCGAGTTCGACAACGCTTGTGGGTGCATTACGTTACGACCTTTCGCCATATAAGGGCACGCCTACGTCCAGAATCACAACACAGACAATCAGCTCTCGTCTGGCAAGTGAGGTCTCTCGGTTCGAACAGAAATCTGTGTTTAAACATTTGTACGCAGACCCATCTCACATTTCCAACCAAGCCTGCTACGGTGTGTGATTGCGTTGCTCTTGGTTTGTACACAACAGCGCTTGCAGTCTTCGAGGAGGGGGTTGGAGGTTAATACGCCAGTCAGTTGTTTACCTCATCAAATAGTTGACATGTTTAGTACACGTGAGTCAGTACTGTCATACATATACAGCTGAAATAATCGAAACCATTACTGTCTGGATTGTTTTAAATAATGTTGCATCCAAGTTAAGATGATGATGTGAAATGGACGGCGTTGTAGGACAGGATGATGACACTTGCGCAATGTTTTTCTTGGATCTAACTATCCAGACTCATGTATACTCATTTGACTGCTCAACTGAAGTTACATCGTATAAAATAGTGGATGAAGAAAAAGACTTTGTAGACGATAATACGGTTAATTGTGTTGAAGACTAACGCTAGTGGCAGTGGCGGAAACAGTGTTCCTCAAAGAGAAACTAACAGTTCTGGTGGCCACGAACCTTCACTAGAAAGTAAATACAATACTGTTAGTATTTTAAAATTATTTTTGTAAGAACGTCTTGAACGTATTTATGATGATTATCGTACACCTCCATGTAAAGCTGCGACCTACAGCTCTTTACTGAAGAGACATACATCCATAAAAAGCACGTCGAACACCAAAGCAATATTTGATCACGTGGAGAAAAAAAAAGACATAATGAACATCCATTTCGAGGAAACAATGCAATCAAAGAACGGGAGACAAAACAAAACATTCTTTCCAAATTGACATAGCAAGCAATGAAGGAAAATGTGTCCATTACTGGCACCTGAAATTTTGGGCAATGGAAAAATCAAGAGAAATTGGACACACAGATTTTAAACGTTCTGCAGCTTTCATAGAACATCACAAGAAAGAATACAGAATGTGCCGTAGACACATCACCGCTTTCATGACAGCCAGAGATGTGCAGGAAGACCAAGATATAGTCTACGGCCCGTTTTGTCAAAGAAGTAAACCATAAAACTGCAAGTTTCCACATACAGCCACACTGCATTTGGAACACTGATCAAAGTGGATTTAGTTATAAACTATCTTCTAGTCCGACAATATATAAGAAAGGCGAAAAGTCAACAGTTGCCTTGGTCCATTCTGCACTCAATACAACTCATAGTTATAGAATAGATGTAGAACTTTCAGTCAGTGGACACACACACACACACACACACACACACAGAAGAAGAAGAAGAAGAAAGGAACCTATCATTTGCTTTCAGGAAAAAAAACTCTCGCCCCAATAGTTAAAAAGCCTTTTGAAGACAATTTTCCATAAAACACACATTTGGAGGCTAGCACAAGTGGGAAAATGTCAACAGACAATATACGAGCGTCGGTCAAAAAGTAATGCCTCCCATTCTTTTTCTACTTAAAGAAATTAAGTTAAGTGAAAAATTTGAATTTGGCGCCATTCCTCAAACCTTCTTCTGCAATCCACTGCAGTAGTAACTTTCTGTGTCAACAGGTGGCAGCACAGCAGAAGTTTGTAAGATGGCCGACATCGATGTTCGTTTGAGACAGCATTGTGTGATTGAATTCTTGAATGCAGAAGGTGAAACGCCCATACGCATTCATGAAAGACTGAAGAAGGTGTATGGTGCTGTGACAGTGGATGTCAGCACTGTTAGACGATGGGTTCGTCGTTGTAAGGAAGCTGAAGGGCAAACACCGTTGACTGACGAAAAGCGGAGCGGCAGGCCGGTGAGTGCAGTGACTCCACACAACATTCAGCAAGTTGATGACATCATTCGTGGTGACCGCCGGGTGACTGCAGATGAAGTGTGTCGCATTATTTCTCTTAGTAAAGGCAGTGTGATCACGATTATTAAACAATTGGGGTACTCAAAAGTTTGTGCACGGTGGGTTCCAAGAATGTTAACCGATCAGAATAAAGAGGCAAGGAAAACAATAGCCTCCCAACACTTGCAGCGCTTCCGTTTGGAGGGAGATGAGTTTCTGAAAAAAATTGTGACCGGGGACGAAACATGGGTGCATTTTTTTGAACCCGAATCAAAGAGGCAGTCAATGGAGTGGCGTCACACAAGCTCGCCGAGGAAGAAAAAATTCAAAACTGTGCGATCGGCAGGGAAAGTTATGGCAACAGTTTTCTGGGATACAGAGGGTGTGATTCTGGTTGATTTTTTGGAGCAGGGATGCACAATAAATTCTGTTCAATACGTCACAACCCTCAACAAACTTAAAGCACGTCTTCAGCGAGTTCGCCCAACAAAATCAATGGCAGATGTTCTTCTTTTGCATGACAATGCAAGACCACACACCAGTCGTCACACCTCTGACGAGATTGTCAAAATTGGATGGGAAGTTTTGCCTCATCCCCCATACAGCCCTGACCTGGCACCATCAGACTTCCATCTGTTCGAGCCACTAAAAGAAGCTCATCGTGGGATTCATTTTGAAGATGAGGAGGCCGTCAAAACATCCGTGCGTCAATGGCTTAGGAAGCAGAGCTGTGATTTTTACCGTGCTGGGATACATGCCCTTGTTCAAAGATGGACCAAAACTGTAGAGATGGGCGGAGATTACATTGAAAAATGACAAAATGATCCTCAATGTTGTGGTTTTCAACCTATGTAATTGCATTTAAATTTCCTGACAATTAAACGTAGAAAAAAAATAGGAGGCATTACTTTTTGACTGACCCTCGTAAAATTCTTTCTCGTGAACTCTGTTAATTGCAGTGTGTCAAATAACCAGAAGTATATACTACTTAGTAATTCCTGGAGTGGTCCCAAGGATACAACAACAGGAAATGATTCATTTGCACGTAAAGACACTGGGATGCGCGATCATTCCGCCAAACACAACAAAATAAGTACAGCCTATGGATGTATATTTCTCTCGGCAATACGAAATACACGCTAGAAAGACAACAGACACTACAAAGGCTCTCTGCAGTGACTTCAACACTAAATGAGGAAGTACAGTTTACGTAATGAAAATGGTTTCTATTATTCATAACCAGCTGTCTGCTCCAGTGTATCAGCCTATGCTTCAATATTCCTGGCAAGCGACGGCACTATACTTGCGCACATGTTCTACATCTACATCCATACTCCGCAAGCCACTTGACAGTGTGTGGCGGAGGGTACATTGAGTACCTCTATCGGTTCTCCCTTCTATTCCAGTCTCGTATTGTTCGTTGAAAGAAAGATTGTCGGTATGCCTCCGTGTGGGCTCTAATCTTTCTGATTTTATGCTCTTGGTCTCTTCGCGAAATACATGTAGGAGGGAGCAATATACTGCTTGACTCCTCGGTGAAGGTATGTTCTCGAAACTTCAACAAAAGCCCGTACCGAGCTACTGAGCGTCTCTCTTGTAGTCTTCCACTGGAGTTTATCTATCATCTCCGCACCGCTTTCACGATTACTAAAAGGTCCTGTAACGAAGCGCGCTGCTCTCCGTTGGATCTTCTCTATCTCTTCTATCAACCCTCTCTGGTACACTACATTGTGCAACAGGTAAGTAGAGACCCACATCCAAAAGCGTTTTTAGTGGAAACCATATTTAACAGGACTGCAAGGCACTCATTCTCACGCTACACAGTGCCACAGTGACTGCAAGAGGGTGAATTGCTGAATTTAAGAATGTGACACAAATGGCATTTGATTTTGCAGCTCAAGAATGCGATTCTGAGGGTTGTCTAGATACTGCTTTCGCCAAATATGCCTATTGTGATTCTGCATATTGTTTCGTGCATTTAGTTGAGGAACGTCATGTATATTTTTAAAGGCCAATAATGGGGAAACCAAGAGGTACGCAATCGAATGCTTTCACCATCCTACTCACAGTGACGCGTAAAGCTTCTGACGGTCTAAGGCGCTGCAGTCATGGACTGTGCGGCTGGTCCCGGTGGAGGTTCGAGTCCTCCCTCGGGCATGGGTGTGTGTGTTTGTCCTTAGGATAATTTAGGTTAAGTAGCGTGTAAGCTTAGGAACTGATGACCTCAGCAGTTAAGTCCCATAAGATTTCACACACATTTGAACTTTTTTAATGCTTCTGAATACAATTGGAACACCAGATCCTGTTCGAACCGAGAGACCTCCCTTGTGTGAACAGTATGCGACGCCGCTCCACGTTGCTCATGACCCTATGCCCTCGGTACCATCGCAGACGGCGTCGCCGACGTCCGGGTATCAGCGGAACACAACGTACTGGTCGGTGGGCAGAGAGGTCACCCCCTCACCCTCTTGCAGTCACCATGACACTGTGTAGCGTGAGAATGCATGCCTAGCAGTCCTGTTAAATACGGTTTCCACTGAACCCGTTGTTGGATGTGGGTCCCACCTTTCTGAACGTATGCCTGCGAGAGTGGAAACTGCCATCAAGGCTAAGGGTGGGCCGACACCATACTGAATTCCAGCATTACCGATGGAGGGCGCCACGAACTTTTAAGTCATTTTTAGCCAGGTGTCCGGATACTTTTGATCACATAGTGTAGGTGTTGTAGAAGGGACTTAACAGATCAAGTTTTGATAACAAACCAATTTACGGAAATTTACCGTTTGTATGTAAAGCCAGACGGTACATTTCCGACCATAGATTCATGTCAAAACTTTATCTAGTAAGACCCACATACAACTAGTAGAAGCTTTTAACAGGAATTGTGGAACAGTCAGTGTACCAATCATCTCTGCAGTAGTGCCATAATTAAATTGGGCTGGCTGTTTAGAGTAGTGCTCTCAGACGCGTACAACAACTTCAGAATCCAAGCAGCACCATCTTTCTCCGTGAAAGGCCACTACTGGCAAATGAGGTGGTTCAAGGTTATCGACCGATATGAAGAGAGGTCGCCTGGCGCAACGACATTGACCAGCGGAGTTCTCCTCGGTGTGCTTTTGTTCCAGAATTGTCCTTAACCTCAACTACGGCTCACCAGCATCAACTGCAACGCCTTGCGGACGACATTTTTGTTTGACCTGATTGTCAAACTCAGCGCGGTTCTTACATTACATTATTAACGCATATTATTGAGTTGTGAACTACTTCATTTTATCAGTTACTTTTCCGTTCTTCAAATTATAGTCTTTGATTTATAGCAGCAACAGGCAGGGAAAATTAGACTACAATTTCATATTAAAAAAAAAAAAAAAGAATACGACTGGCAAAAAATTTCCCTGTGTTTGCTGAAATTTTTGCTAGGGTGAGCTGAAAGTAAGGCCTCTGAATTTTTTTACTGTAAACTCTCAAGGCTTTTTACATAAAACAAACGTTATTAACATTCTACAGCTTTATTCTTTATGTCTATATATTTATTTCTCAATACAGTAGTCCAGGAAATCAAGAAATGCTGCATATAGCTGACTGCAACGAGAGACCAGTTTGTTGCTACCATCGATCTAGAATATCTGACTCTCTTGAAAATGGTTCAAATGGCTCTGAGCACTATGGGACTCAACTGCTGAGGTCATCAGTCCCCTAGAACTTAGAACTAGTTAAACCTAACTAACCTAAGGACATCACAAACATCCATGTCCGAGGCAGGATTCGAACCTGCGACCGTAGCGGTCTTGCGGTTCCAGACTGCAGCGCCTTTAACCGCACGGCCACTTCGGCCGGCTGACTCTCTTGAAGGTGCCATATTCTCACCTTTGCTTGCACCGCTTCATAAAACATGAAAATCGGTTGCGGCCAAGTCGAGACGCTATGGTACACATCGCCATGTCTCACGCTACTATTCGGAGTCCTCAAACGAGAGAGGGCTGCAAATATGTAGACATGAAGAACAAACACGCAGAATGTTAATAACATTTGTTTGCGTCAAAAAGCTTTAAGAGTATTCACATTAAAAGATTCAGTGAGCTTATTTATCAGCTCGCCCTCATAATAAAATTTTTCATGTTAAAGAAAGTAAATACTTACGTGAATGGATCTCTGAAAGCACTAACGATAATAAGCCATAGCACCCAGAATTCAGTATTGGTTGGTTGGTTGTTTCAGGGAAGGAGACCAGACAGCGAGGTCATCGGTCTCATCGGATTAGGGAAGGACGGGGAAGGACGTCGGCCGTGCCCTTTGAAAGGAACCATCCCGGCATTTGCCTGGAGCGATTTAGGGAAATCACGGAAAACCTAAATCAGGATGGCCGGACGCGGGATTGAACCGTCGTCCTCCCGAATGCGAGTCCAGTGTCTAGAATTCAGTATTAGAAAGTGCATTCCAGTTAATAAAAATTATTTACAGCAGAGAATGCCTCTTCTGCAACTAAAAGAGGCAACATTACACAACAGTGATCATACCACAAGTGCTCTACGCATCAGAGACACTTACACTGCATCACTAGACATTAAAAATGACAGCCAAAAGTAAATAACGTAAGATTATGACAGAAATATTGCGACCAAAAAACCCAAAATCCCAGGCTAAAATATGCGGCAAGTCCCTGAAATTACAGTTATAAATGCGTATGCGAACACCCCAGCTCATGGAGCACGTTGGGAGAATGGGTTCAAACAGGCTAACGGACGAATTACACTCATAGAAAGACATTAGGGAAATAGCATCCACAATTTCACAGGACCGAGATGCAGGCTTTAAATAAACAGACACGGTGTTTTGAGAAAGAGCCATACTCTGCCCTCCTCCCTCTCGATCGCATGGTTATTCCGTTTACTTCATCTTCAACCAATAACCTTTAAATATAAACTTTGCTGATAACATATTCACATTGTAGCTTTATTTAATCCGCGTGTTGCAACGGAAGTCACAGTCTACAGTCTGTAAGCATGGTATGACTCAATATGGTTTTGCAGAATTTCACTTAGCCGCAGGATTACAATTTATTACCACATATAGCGTTCATTTGAAGTTATAACAGAAAAGCAAACACGTCCTTGATGTTCTCCAACAACTATTTACCTAGAAATGTTCTCCAACAACTATTTACCCAGAACTTACGCCGTCACCTGGCGACGATGTCGCTACCCAGATGATGTGCGACGTACTGAGATTTCACTGAAATCTTTATCACTAACATCTCTGTTCTGTCACACACGATTTTGTTAATGCTTTCGGCATTACTGGTATTTGGTAACAGCATAATAAACTGAAAACCTGTATGTCAATTAATGACAGTAGTTACAGACCATCAAGGAAGTATTTCCATTTTATTATTATTTTCATGTCCGGTGAAGCAGAGATGGAGAATACAGTTCATGTTCAGTTAAAAGTTCATCCCTAGGTAGTACGGTGATTATTGTCGACACACAAGTCTACGACATGTACGCTGATATTTCTCTCAGACAATTATTTGAAACCAGCTGTACCTGGTCACAGATTGCTGTGGCTCAGTCTGGTTAAAGGGAAATGAAGAAAAGAGAAAGCACACGTTTCTAGAATGTTTAATTTCACAACGCTAGCTTCTGTGCTGACAGATTAGCAACAGATTTTGGAATGATTTTCGGAAACTGGGCAATGCTTCAGAATATATATGGGTTCTCTGCCCACCCATCCCTCTCTCTGTTCTAGGGCCTTTTTTATCATTATTTCATACGAGACCTTGATTTCGAATTGATTGCTATTGACAAGGAATTTCAAATTGATTCCGTATTTCTAGATTTCCAGAAGGCTTTTGATACTGTGCCTCACAAGCGGCTTGCAATCCAATTGCGTGCCCATAGAATATATTGTCGGTTGTGTGAAGGAGCGATTTCTGGCGTTCCCCAAGGTAGTGTTACCTATGTAAATGATTTTGGAGACAATCTGAGCAACCGTCTTAGGTTGTTTGCAGATGATGCTGCCGTTTACCGTCTAGTAAACTCATCAGAAGATTAAAACAAGTTGGAAAACGATGTATAAAAGGTATCTGTATGGTGCTAAAACTGCCAACTGACCCTAAATTATGAAAAGTGTGAAGACATCCACACAAGTGCTAAAAGGAATCCGTTAAGCTTCGGTTACACGATAAATCAATCAACTGTAAACCCTGTAAATTCAGCTAAATACCCAGGAGTTACAATTACGAACAACTTAAACTGGAAAAAACATATAGCAAATGTTGTGGGGAAGGCGAATCAAAGACGGCAATTTATTGGCAGAACGCTTAAAAGATGCAACAGATCTCCTAAATAGACTGTCTACACTATTACCCTTGTCCGTTCTCTTTTGGAGTACTGTCTGCGCGGCGCGGGATCCTTTCCAAATAGGATGAACGGCGTGCATCGAGAAAGTTCGAAGAAGGGCAGCACGTTTTGTATTATTGGGAAATGGGGGAGAGAGTGTCACGGAAATAATACAGGATTTGGGGTGGACATCATTAAAACAAAGGCATATCTAGTTGCGGCGGTATCTTCTCATGAAATTTCAATCACCAACTTTCTCCTCCGAATGTGACAATATTTTGTTAACGCCGACCTGCATACGGAGAAACGATCATCATAATAAAATAAAGGAAATCAGAACTCGGACGGAAAGGTATACTATGTTCGTTTTTTCCGCGTTCTGATCGAGAGTGGAACAACAAGGATTTGTTGTGAAGGTGCTTCGATGAACCCTCTTTGATTTGCACGGTATCCATGTAGATGCATATGTAGATATAGATGGAAGTGAAGACGCTTAAAATCAATGCATAAATCGGTTGGAATCAATGGTAAAAGGAATATACGAAAGACGTCACCAGCTGCTGGACTTCTGTAGCATAGCTCTAATCAGCGGATAGCTGGGATTACGAAGTTTCTGGCGATTCAGAGTCTGTGGTAATTCATAATCATAAGCCATAAACACAACATTGTCGTTTAAAAGATGTATAGCCCATGTCCATCCGAATATTCATTTAAGTATCGTGAAAAACTTTGAACTAAAAGGGCTAAGAACTTTTCGAGAGTTTTTTTTGACAACGTTTCTCTTTATATATTACATATACAGGGTGTTACAAAAAGGTACGGCCAGACTTTCAGGAAACATTCCTCACACACAAATAAAGAAAAGATGTTATGTGGACATGTGTCCGGAAACGATTAATTTCCATGTTAGAGCTCATTTTAGTTTCGTCAGTATGTGCTGTACTTCCTCGATTCACCGCCAGTTGGCCCAACTGAAGGAAGGTAATGTTGACTTTGGTGCTTGTGTTGACATGCGACTCATTGCTCTACAGTACTAGCATCAAGCACATCAGCACGTAGCATCAACAGGTTAGTGTTCATTGCGAGCGTGGTTTTGCAGTCAGTGCAATGTTTACAAATGCGGAGTTGGCAGATGCCCATTTGATGTATGGATTAGCACGGGGCAATAGCCGTGGCGCGGTACGTTTGTATCGAGACAGATTTCCAGAACGAAGGTGTCCCGACAGGACGACGTTCGAAGCAATTGATCGGCGTCTTAGGGAGCACGGAACATTCCAGCCTATGACTCGCGACTGGGGAAGACCTAGAACGACGAGGACACCTGCAATGGACGAGGCAATTCTTCGTGCAGTTGACGATAACCCTAATGTCAGCATCAGAGAAGTTGCTGCTGTACAAGGTAACGTTGACCACGTCACTGTATGGAGAGTGCTACGGGAGAACCAGTGGTTTCCGTACCATGTACAGCGTGTGCAGGCACTATCGGCAGCTGATTGGCCTCCACGGGTACACTTCTGCGAATGGTTCATCCAACATTGTGTCAATCCTCATTTCAGTGCAAATGTTCTCTTTACGGATGAGGCTTCATTGCAACGTGATCAAATTGTAAATTTTCACTATCAACATGTGTGGGCTGACGAGAATCCGCACGCAATTGTGCAATCACGTCATCAACACAGATTTTCTGTGAACGTTTGGGCAGGCATTGTTGGCGATGTCTTGATTGTGCCCCATGTTCTTCCACCTACGCTCCGTGGAGCACGTTATCATGATTTCATACGGGATACTGCTAGAACATGTGCCTTTACAAGTACGACACAACATGTGGTTCATGCACGATGGAGCTCCTGCACATTTCAGTCGAAGTGTTCGTACGCTTCTCAACAACAGATTCGGTGACGGAAAGATTGGTAGAGGCGGACCAATTCCATGGCCTCCACGCTCTCCTGACCTCAACCCTCTTGACTTTTATTTATGGGGGCATTTGAAAGCTCTTGTCTACGCAACCCCGGTACGAAATGTAGAGACTCTTCGTGCTCGTATTGTGGACGGCTGTGATGCAATACGCCATTCTCCAGGGCTGCATCAGCGCATCAGGAATTCCATGCGACAGAGGGTGGATGCATGTATCCTTGCTAACGGAGGACATTTTGAACATTTCCTGCAACAAAGTGTTTGAAGTCACGCTGGTACGTTCTGTTGCTGTGTGTTTCCATTCCATGATTAATGTGATTTGAAGAGAAGTAATAAAATGAGCTCTAACATGGAAAGTAAGCGTTTCCGGACACATGTCCACATAACATATTTTCTTTCTTTGTGTGTGAGGAATGTTTCCTGAAAGTTTGGCCGTACCTTTTTGTAACACCCTGTATATTTATACATTATGTATGGCGCTCCAGTACGTAAATAAAAACACGTGCGTATTCGAATGCTACGTTGTGTCAAAATTTCAAGTCAATGGGCGAAAGCTTTTCGAGCTTTGCGGGCATAAACATACACAGACTAAATTTTTATTTACAAAGGTAAGTAGTTTTGCTAGTGCTGAAGAAATCCAGTTAGATTTTCAGCGATTACTTTAACAGTTTTAACCAGGGCGAGCAAAAGTTTTCTCGAGCTCCGTGCTTTCCTCCGCTGCACGTTAGCCTCCTGGTGCGAGCGGCGCCGGCTGTTGCTGTTTCGGCGGTCAGCGTCATCTTCAGGGCGCGCGGGCGCAGATAACCCGCGGCCAGCTATCTGGCGCGCCGCATCCAAGGTCGACGGCCGCCGACTGCCCGCGGTCACGGTTCAAAACCCGCTGCGGGCCTCGTCCCGCCAGCGGCTCGGCTTTGCGCGGGTAAATGGGGTTTTCCTCGCTGGAGCGCGGCTCGCTTCCTACGTAATTCAGTCTTCGGAGCGGGAATGAGGTTCGTAGCACTGACGTCCCCACTGAATATCAGAGCTTTATTCAATCACACTTGAGAGGTGTGTAGAACAGAAACTCTTTCCCGACTAAATCTCACAATTGATTCTTTTATTTACGCCTCTCATGAAATACGTTTATCTCAGCTAAGACTGTAATCAATTTTTTTGATTATTATCGCTCTTAATTCTTTCTGTGTTTCCCATTATCCGACTTTTTAAATTCTGTAAGCATTCTGTACAGAAAAGCTTCGAAAGACATCATTTTGTTTACTCGTATTGTTCAGAAGTTAAGGCTAACGCACAGAAATTCGTAGCTCTCACGTACAATGATCAAACTGAAGTTAAAAGAAAAGAGTTAATAAATCACAATTGGAAAAATATAGAAAGTTATTTAATTTCGAAACGTGAAATGATAACCCCGTGCCAGCTTGAGAGTAAGCGATGATAAATGAAATAGTCAACCGCTGCCTCTGTGAATTAATGTTTTCAACATATTGCATTTTTCATAAGGCTAGTTCCATAGTCAAGAGTAGTAAGGCGAATAATAAAATGGTTTAAGCGTTCGGCTGATTTGCGTCACGTTTAGAGTGTGTGTTACACTTGAATGTCACGGCTGATTCTTCTTAGTAACGATGGATATGGTGTATCAGAACGTCATGTTAAACGACCTTGATGAAAGTCTATTCAATGTAACGTCATCCGAGTTGGTATGGCAAACATTTCTTGCCATTTAAAACGCCTCCAAATTTTGGCGATACTACTTCTCGTGTAAAACATTGTTTTCATAGCATAACAAGCATGTCAATATTATAAGTTTTCTTAGCTTGATCTAGAGAAATTACCATAACAGGTTTCGTAATTCCTTTGCTGCAATACGTATAAGATTCGAGAGGTGCTAATATTAGGTTAATGTCTTGGAATAATGCAATTATGATAAGTATATTCTGATTTATTCTAGTATTAATGCGAACAGAGATAAATATTATAAAATAAAACCTCAAAAATTGTTAATATAGTTAATTATGGCACGCAAAATGAATAAAACAATTTAAGGTTAATGAAATGCTAAATGTTTTATAACAAAGTTTATTTTACGCAATGAAAAAAAATCAAGGTCGTGAGGCCAATGTATACCAGGCTCTGCAATTTTTGACTACGCTCTTTCCTCGGAGACCAAACGGCAGCTTGTTTCGCTTGCTACAGCACTAGTCACGCAGAAGGTAACGTAGATTTTTTTAAGCATGTGCCAGATGTCGAGATAAAAGCCTATTTTTTCCAATCATGATCGAATGTGCGAAATCTTGTCCAGATCTGTGACTTACAGTAGCCAACCTGCATTTACCAGCTTAAAACCCTACCCAAACGATGAATCATTAACAATTCCGCAACACGTTCCAGCCTGTTGTTAAAGTACGAGAGAGATCCACTTACCTGCTTGTGAGACTTTCCCAAACGCCAGACAGGTAAGTTTTCAAGGAAATGTTTGCGTCGCTCAGGAAGGGTTGCCTCCATTTAAAATCTGACTGACAGCGGAAATACTGCAAAGTGCTTTAATGATCTAACGGATAATGTTGAAAGCTCCATGAGGCTATTCGCATACCACGCTGCTGTATATAGAAAGTTTGTAACACCAGAATCTGCAGCGAAATGCAGGAAGACGTGCAGAGGATAGACTACTGGTATGGTGGCTGAACATAAATAAATGTAATTTATCGTGCGCAAATATGCCAAGAGATCCTTTACCGTACGAAATTCTAGCAAAACGTATTCATCTATAAAAGAGACCGCATATAGGACAATAGTGCGAGCGATTCCTGAGTACTGCTCGAGTGTTTGGGATGCCCGCTAGGTCGGATAAAGGAAGACACCACGGCAACTCACAGGCGTGCTCCTAGATCTGTTACCGGTAGCTTCGTTAAGCAGGCGAGTATGACGGAAATGCTTCGAGAACTCAAATGGGAATCCCTGGAGCGAGGATGACGTTCTTTTCGCAAAGCAGTATGAGAAAATTTAGAGAACCGGCATTTGGCGGCTGGCTGCAGTACGTCTCTACTGCCTCCAACGTACATTTCGCGTAAAGACCGCGAACAGAAGATACGAGAAATTAGACCTCATACGAAATCGTACAGACGGTCGTTTTTCCTCGCTCCGTTCGCGAGTGGAACGGGAAAGGGGATGTCTCATAGAGGTGCAAGATGCGCTCCGCCATGCACCTTGTGACTTGAGGAGTACCAGGTGGTTATAATTAAAGTGCAGTTAGTCACGGAGGTCCAATGTAGGATGTAACTTTCGCGTGGTAGCGAAACTTGGTAGATATGCTAATACGTTAACGCGGAACCGATTTACGCCAGAAAAAAATTACCTCAAATTTTGGCCACCAGGGGCAAATCTGGCGCTGCACGCTGTTTGTATGGTGGTATGACGTCTACGCTGTCATTTGACAAGTCTTAGCGTGAGTGAACAGTCTGGCTATCCAGAAGAGAGATTGTGCGCTGTCAGTGAAACTGTTTTATGTGAACAGTAGTAATTTACAGAGCTGTGTTGAGAGGGTATCGCCGACTGGAAGGTCTGAGGAAGGGCCCGATGTCATTAAATGGTTTAAAGAAGTTGAAATTCGGGTGAACTAGGTGTGTGACGTAGAAGAGCAAGGCGTCGATCCCGCTGGAAGCTTTTGACGAGTTTGCTGTTTCTGTAACTGACCGCGCAGCTCATGCCCCGGGTGGTGCTAATGCTGGTGCAGTGTCGCGAGAATTGTCTGCACCATGGTCAACAGTACGGAAAGTTTTGCATGTCTCTCGTTAGCGAGAGTTTCTGTATAACATGTACTTCCTGCTTTGGAGGGCGCAACTGTTTTCATGCAACGTGCGGCAATTTCTCATGTCGCTCGCTCAGTGGTACCAAGAGGGTACCGCAAAGAATACATCCCTGGATGGTCCCAAACCAGCGAAGAACTATACCAGAGCTTCCTTGAATCCGGAGATCAGGAAATAGTGGATGAACTGCTTCACTGCTTGGATGCTGCCAGAAGACAAAAGTGGACGGAGACTGTAGAACGCCTCAATTTCCAAACATCTAGCAGGCAAGCATGGTCACCGCTGAGAAAACTAGGTAGCTGCCCACTAGCACAACGACAAAAAGCAGCTGTAAGACCAAATGCCATACCCGCACATCTAGGTAACACGTCTAGGACACCAATGGATAAAACTCATACAATCCAAGTGAAGCGAAAACTCAAAATCTTAAAACATGAAGCCACAGAAACTGAACACTCTCGCCCTTTCTCTAGCGAAGACATAGAAAAAGCTCTGAAAGATGTCAAACCAACAAAGGCACCAGGTTTCGACAACGTTCACCCTGAATTCATAATAAACTGTGGCAAGCATACAAAAGTATGGCTGGCTCAATTTTTCACAAACATAATGCAAACTGGTAATATCCCAAAGAACCCAAACGATCTAAGGTAATAGCTATTCTAAAGCCTGGGAAGCCAGCCGACCACCCAAAAAGCTACAGACCAATTGCCCTGCTGTCTGTAATTTACAAATTACTAGAGAGGCTTATATGTAACAGAATTAGCCCAGAATTGTTCAGGGCGATCCCAGTTGAACAGGCAGGCTTTCGGCCAGGAAGAAGTTGTACTGACCAGGTGTTGTCACTCACTACTCACATTGAGGCGGGATTCCAGAGAAAATTGAAAACATCAGTCGCCTTTATTGACCTCTCAGCAGCTTACGACAATGTGTGGAAAGAAGACATCATGTACAAAATTATTCGAGTAATTCCTTGCAAATCTATAGCACCCTTAATAGACAGCATGCTCAATGATAGGGTGTTCCAAATAAGTATGGACACTGACTACAGCTCCATCAAAAATCTAAAGAATGGCTTACCACAAGGATCAGTGCTCGCACCACTGCTGTTTAGCCTCTATATTGCAGACCTGCCGGAAACACAATCAAGAAAGTTCGGGTATGCTGACGATTGGGCCCTCGCTACAAGATGTAGCACAATTGAAGCATCTGAAGATATCCTAACGATAGACCTGAATATAATGGGTGAATATTTCCGTAAGTGGAGACTTCAACAAAATGCTTCCAAAACAGAGGTTAGTTGCTTCCATCTCAACAACAAACTCGCTGGAAAGGAACTCAACATTCGATTTGAAAACACCGTTCTCAAGCATAATAAAACACCGAAGTACTTGGGGATGACGCTGGACAGAACACTATCTTTTAAAGAGCACCTAACTAAGACTGCCGAAAAATTAAAGACAAGAAACAACATTATTCAAAAGCTCTGTGGTACTACCTGGGGAGCAACGGCCTCCACTCTCCGCACCTCTGCTTTAGCAATTGTATTCTCGGCTGCCGAATACTGTGCTCCGATTTGGCTAAACAGCCCACATGTAAAAAAGGTGGATGTCCAGTTGCATAACACTCTAAGGATGATTTCTGGAGTAATTAAACCCACTCCAACGTAATGGCTCCCAATATTAAGCCACATCCCGCCGCCACACCTGCGACGTACTGACGCCCTTGTACGTGAATACAAAAACAACATGGGAAATCGAAGCCTGCCAATCCACCAAGACATTGAGGCTGCAAACACTAATAGGCGTCGATCTAGGAACCCGCCAACAAGAACAGCAAGGAACTGTGTACAGGAAGGTTTCAGTATCACAAACGCATGGTCTGAAAAATGGAACGCATGGCAAAATCATAACATGCCTTGCATCACACAAAAGCCACCTGGTTTTGACCTACCACGCAAAACGTGGTCCACTCTAAATAGGATTAGAACTCGTCATGGCAGATGTGCTTACTACCTGTATAAATGAGGTAAAATACCATCCCCTCAGTGTGACTGCGGAGAAAGTCAGACCATCAGCCACATTGTTGAAGAGTGTTCGAGAAGTGCCTATAATGGGAGCCCCGACGACTTCCTGCTCGCATCTCCAGAATCGATAGATTATATTAATAGACTTGATGTTTGTTTGTAATCCGTAAACTTTGTTATATTAGTAATGTTGGTTTGCAATTATTAACATTTGTTATATTAGTAACTTGTCTGTTTGTTTCTTATGTGTCTGTATTGACATACGATAAATAATAAATAATAAGTGGTTCAAATGGTTCAAATGGCTCTAAGGACTATGGGACTTAACATCCGAGGTCATCAGTCCCCTAGACTTAGAACTACGTAAACGTAACTAATCTAACAACATCACACACATCCAGGCCCGAGGCAGGATTCGAACCTGCGACCGTAGCAGCCGCGTGGTTCCGGACTGGAGCGTCTAGAACCGCTCGGCCACCAAAGCCGGCTCGCTCACTGAAGGATTTGCTTAATGTAACCTTGGACCAACGTGTTATTTTCCACATGTTTCCCAGGCGAATGGTACGCTTCGTTAGTGTGGGACCATTCAAAAAACGGTTCAAACGGCTCTGAGCACTATGGGACTCAACTTCTCAGGTCATCAGTCCCCTAGAACTTAGAACTACTTAAACCTAACTAACCTAAGGACATCACACACATCCATGCCCGAGGCAGGATTCGAACCTGCGACCGTAGTGGTCGCGCGGTTACAGACTGTAGCGCCTAGGACCGCTCGGCCACACCGGCCGGCCGGGGACCATTCCAAAGTAGGTTTAACAGGAATGAGAGAGAGGGAAGAAGAGGGAGAAAGAGATAGAGAGAGAGATAGAGAGAGAGAGAGAGAGAGAGAGAGAGAGAGAGGAGTCGAACGAAGAGTGGCGCGTTTCGTCGTGGGTTCGTTTGTTGGAAGAGAGGGCGTTACTGCACTGCTCAACAAACTTCTGTGACAGCCGCTACGAAGGGTGCGTTGTGCGTCACGGAGAAGTTTTATACTGAAATTTCGAGAGCCTGCGTCTGACAACATTTTACCAGCCTGCCACACCTGTCTTGCCGAATGAGCATGACGAGAAAATCAGATAAATTGATTGCTTAAACAGAGTTCTCCTGCAATTATCCTCCCCACATGCCTTTCGCGAACAGCACAGAAAAGTGGGCGGAAAGATAATGATACCCCAGGTACCTTTACTACAATACCTTGCGAAGGCTTGCGGTGTGCAGGTGTCTGAAGAACATGAAGTAGAATTGTGGGCGTAGCAGCGAAAAGATAAGAAGAAAAAGTCAGCATCAAAGCAGTCTATAGCCATAGACTAAAAAGAATTGCCAGCCAGCGGGAGAGTATTTCGCTACATACCTGTGCTCGGTGGACGGACGGGGTGGCGGTGTGCAGCGTTTAGCAGAGACCGTAGAGCTGGCAGCAGGGCAGGGCAGAACGGAGGACAGCTCAGCTAGGCAGCGCGCCGCGCCGCGGCTATCACGGAGAGGAGAGCGGCCACAAAGGGGCGCCAGCCGGGGGCGGTTCGCGGAACGCCATTGGGAGGCGGAATGAGGCTTCTGCGATCGGCCGCTTTGTCCGCGGCGGCCTCACGCGACGCGCGGGATTCCCGGAGGACCAGCCACTCGTGCTGCTCCGTTTTGTGGCCTCTCGGCCGCGTCGCTCGCGCCTACGGAACACTCGCTGCCCTCATCTCAAAGATGCTCTTCAGCTCGTCTGAAGGCACACCGAGCACTGAGCGAATACTGCGCAGTGAAGGGTAGTCAATGCAAGATGCGTGCAGCTCGTCCATTTATTTGGACCACTTTCAGTCTTTTTATTGGTTACTGCATTCCCTCATACGGTGACTGTGCTGGCTCACTTTGAGAGTGGCTGACGGCTAATGTCGTAAGCCTTATTATACACTACTGCCCATTACATGGAAGAATCCTGGAGATACTAGAAGGTATCAGATAGATTATATAATGGTATGACAGAGATTTAGGAACCAGGTTTTAAATTGTAAGACATTTCCAGGGGCAGATGTGGACTCTGACCACAATCTATTGGTTATGAATTGTAGATTAAAACTGAAGAAACTGTAAAAAGGTGGGAATTTAAGGAGATGGGACCTGGATAAACTGACTATACCAGAGGTTGTACAGAATTTCAGGGAGAGCATAAGGGAACAATTGACAGGAATGGGGGAAAGAAATACAGTAGAAGAAGAATGGGTAGCTCTGATGGATGAAATAGTGAAGGCAGCAGAGGATCAAGTAGCTAAAGAGACGAGGGCTTGTAGAAATCCTTGGGTAACAGAAGAAATATTGAATTTAATTGATGAAAGGAGAAAATATAAAAACGCAGTAAATCAAGCAGGCAAAAGGGAATACAAACGTCTCAAAAATGAGATCGACAGGAAGAGCAAAATGGCTAAGCAGGGATGGCTAGAGGACAAATGTAAGGATGTAGAGGCTTATCTCACTATTGGTAAGATAGATACTGCCTACAGCAAAATAAGAGACCTTTCGAGAAAAGAGAACCACTTGTATCAATATCAAGAGCTCAGATGGAAACGCAGTTCTAAGCAAAGAAGCGAAAGCAGAAAGGTGGAAGGAGTATATAGAGGGTCTATATAAGGTCGATGTACTTGAGGACAATATTCTGGAAATAGAAGAGAATGTAGATGAAGACGAAGTGGGAGATACAATACTGCGTGAAGAATTTGACAGAGCGCTGAAAGACCTGAGTCGAAACAAGGCCCCGGGAGTAGACAACATTCCATTAGAACTACTGACAGCCTTGGGAGAGCCAGTCCTGACAAAACTCTACCATCTGGTGAGCAAGATGTATGAGACAGGGGAAGTACCCTCAGACTTCAAGAAGAATATATTAATTCCAATTCCAAAGAAAGCAGGTGTTGACAGATGTGAAAATTACCGAACTATCAGTTTAATAAGTCACGGCTGCAAAATACTAACGCGACTTCTTTACAGACGAATGGAAAAACTGGTAGAAGCCGACCTCGGCGAAGATCAGTTTGGATTCCGCAGAAATGTTGGAACACGTGAGGCAATACTGACCCTACGACATATCTTAGAAAATAGATTAAGGAAAGGCAAAGCTACATTTCTAGCATTTGTGGACTTAGAGAAAGCTTTTGACAATGCTGACTGGAATACTCTCTTTCAAATTCTAAAGGTGGCAGGGGTAAAAAAGAGAGAGCGAAAGGCTATTTACAATTTGTACAGAAACCAGACGGCAGTTATAAGAGTCGAGGGGCATGAAAGGGAAGAAGCGGTTAGGAAGGGAGTGAGACAGGGTTGTAGCCTGTCCCCGATGTTATTCAATCTGTATATTGAGCAAGCAGTAAAGGAAACTAAAGAAAAGTTCGGAGTAGGTATTTAAGTCCATGGAGAAGAAATAAAATCGTTGAGGTTCGCCGATGACATTGTAATTCTGTCCGAGACAGCAAAGGACTTGGATGAGCAGTTGAACGGAATGGACAGTGTCTTAAAAGGAGGATATAAGATCAACATCAACAAAAACAAAACGAGGATAATGGAATGTAGTCGAATTAAGTCGGGTGATGCAGAGGGAATTAGATTAGGAAATGAGAGACTTAAAGTAGTAAAGGAGTTTTGCTATGTGGGGAGCAAAATAACTGATGATGGTAGAAGTAGAGAGGATATAAAATGTAGACTGGCAATGGCAAGGAAAGCGTTTCTGTAGAAGAGAAATTTGTTAACACCGAGTATAGATTTAAGGGTCAGGAAGTCGTTTCTGAAAGTATTTGTATGGAGTGTAGCCATGTATGGAAGGGAAACATGGACGATAAATAGTTTGGACAAGAAGAGAATAGAAGCTTTCGAAATGTTGTGCTACAGAAGAATGCTGAAGATTAGATGGGTAGATCACATAACTAATGAGGAGGTATTGAATAGAATTGGGGCGAAGAGGAGTTTGTAGCACCACTAGACAAGAAGAAGGGACCGGTTAGTAGGACATGTTCTTAGGCATCGAGTGATCACAAATTTAGAATTGGAGGGCAACGTGGACGGTAAAAATCGTAGAGGCAGACCAAGAGGCGAATACACTAAGTAAATTCAGAAGGATGTAGGTTGCAGTAACTACTGGGACATGAAGAAGCTTGCACAGGATAGAGTAGCATGGAAACCTGCATCAAACCAGTCTCAGGACTGAAGACAACAACAACAACAACAACTGCCCATTACAATTGCTACACCACGAAGATGACTTGCTACAGATGCGAAATTTAACCGACAGGAAGAAGATGCTGTGATACGCAAATGATTAGCTTTTCAGAGCATTCACGGAAGGTTAGCGCCGGTGGCGACACCAACAACGTGCTGATATGAGGAAAGTTTCCAACCTACACAAACAGCAGTTGACTGGCGTTGCCTGGTGAAACGTTATTGTGATGCCTCGTGTTAGGAGGAGACATGCGTACCATTACGTTTCCGACTTTGATAAAGGTCGGATTGTAACCTATCGCGATTGCGGTTTATCGTATCGCGACATTGCTGCTCGCGTTGGTCGAGATCCAATGACTGTTAGCAGAGTATGGAATCGGTGGGTTTAGGAGGGTAATACGGAACGCCGTGCTGGACCCCAACGGCCTCGTATCACTAGCAGTCGAGATGACAGGCATCTTATCCGCATGGCTGTAACGGATCGTGCAGCCACGACTCGATCCCTGAGTGAACAGATGGGGACGTTTGAAAGACAACAACCATCTGCATGAACGGTTCGACGAAGTTTGCAGCAGCATGGACTATCAGCTCGGAGACCATGGCTGCAGTTACACTTGATGCTGCATCACAGACAGGAGCGCCTGCGGTGGTGTACTCAACGACGAACCTGGGTGCACGAATGGCAAAACGCCATTTTTTCGGATGAATCCAGGTTCTGTTTACAGCATCATGATGGCGCATCCGTGTTTGGCGACATCGCGGTGGACACACATTGGAAGCGTGTATTCGTCATCGCCATAGTGGCGTGTCACCCGGGGAGATGGTATGGGCTGCCATGGGTTACACGTCGCGGTCACCTCTTGCTCGCACTGACGGCACTTTGAACAGTGGACGTTACATTTTAGATGTGTTACGACCCGTAGCTCTACCCTTCATTCGACCCCTGCGAAACCCTACATTTTAGCAGGATAATGTACGATCGCATGTTGCAGTTCCTGTACGGGCCTTTCTGGATACAGAAAATGTTCGACTGCTGGCCTGGCCAGCGCATACTCCAGATCTCTCACCAATTGAAAACGTCTGGTCAATGGTGGCCGAGCACCTGGCTCGTCACAATACGCCAGTCACTACTCTTGATGAGCTGTGGTATCGGGTTGAAGCTGCATGAGCAGCTGTAACTGTACACGCCATCCAAGCTCCGTTTGACTCATTGCCCAGGCGTACCAAGGCCGTTATTACGGTGGTTGTTCTGGGTACTGAGTTCTCAGGATCTATGCACTGAAATTGCGTGAAAATGTAATCACATGTCAGTTATAGTATAATATATTTGTCAAATGAATACCCGTTAATCACCTGCATTACTTCTTGGTGTAGCAGTTTTAATGGCCAGTAGCAGATTCATGAGACCCAGAAAATATTAGATATAGTCTGCCAGGTAGATGCTAGTTTCCTCGACTTCCGGAAGGCGTTCGATACAGTTCCGCACTGCCGCCTGATAAACAAAAGTAAGAGCCTACGGAATATCAGACCAGCTGTGTGGCTGGATTGAAGAGTTTTTAGCAAACAGAACACAGCATGCTGTTATCAATGGAGAGACGTCTACAGACGTCAAAGTAACCTCTGGCGTGCCACAGAGGAGTGTTTTGGGGCCCTTGCTTTTCACAATATATATAAACGACCTAGTAGATAGTGTCGGAAGTTCTATGCGGCCTTTCGCGGATGAGGCTGTAGTATACAGAGAAGTTGCAGCATTAGAAAATTGTAGCGAAATGCAGAAAGATCTGCAGCGGATAGGCACTTGGTGCAGGGAGTGGCAACTGACCCTTAACATAGACAAATATAATGTATTGCGAATACATAGAAAGAAGGATCCTTTATTGTATGATTATATGATAGCGGAACAAACACTGGTAGCAGTTACTTCTGTAAAATATCTGGGAGTATGCGTGCGGAACGATTTGAAGTGGAATGATCATATAAAATTAATTGTTGGTAGGGCGGGTACCAGGTTGAGATTCATTGGGAGAGTCCTTAGAAAATGTAGTCCATCAACAAAGGAGGTGGCTTACAAAACACTCGTTCGACCTATACTTGAGTATTGCTCATCAGTATGGGATCCGTACCAGATCGGGTTGACGAAGGAGATAGAGAAGATCCAAAGAAGAGCGGCGCGTTTCGCCACAGGGTTATTTGGTAACCGTGATAGCGTTACGGAGATGTTTAGCAAACTCAAGTGGCAGACTCTGCAAGAGAGGCGCTCTGCATCGCGGTGTAGCTTGCTCGCCAGGTTTCGAGAGGGTGCGTTTCTGGATGAGCTATCGAATATATTGCTTCACCCTACTTATACCTCCCGAGGAGATCACGAATGTAAAATTAGAGAGATTCGAGCGCGCACGGAGGCTTTCCGGCAGTCGTTCATCCCGCGAACCATACGCGACTGGAACAGAAAATGGAGTTAATGACAGTGGCACGTAAAGTGCCCTCCGCCACACACCGTTGGGTAGCTTGCCGAGTATAAATGTAGATGTAGATGTAGTGTAATTTGTGAATGATATGTTTGTATTGTTTCTGTGTAAGATCCCGTGTGCAAAATTTAATAAGGCTTTTGACAATGTAATACGTTTAAAAAAATTCCTATCTAAATTCTGAATGTTACGTACTGTCCATTCACGTTAATGTGGCCACCTGTCAAAAGTCCGAATAACCTCCTTTTGCAGCGTGGGTCGCTGCGAGACGTGCAGCAAGAAAGTCACTGAGGTTCTGGAAGGTACCGACAGGGGTGTGGAGCGATGCCGACTCCATTGCCGTGGCCAGCTGCGCCAGGTTTCTAGGTCATTTTGCTATCCATGGTATACTTTAACTGTGGCGGCATGCAGACGTTTACAGACTTAACTGTTTCGGAAATTCTTCCACTCTTGGCCCGAAAGCCAATGGCCACGCCCTTTTGGACGGCACATAAATCGCTCCGTTTCCGCGTTAGACAATGACTGCTTGGTTTTCCGCGTCCCCCCGACACGTTCTGCGTATCTTCCACTCCTTGTTCTGCCACCTGCCGTCTGTGGGTCGTTACTGCACGCTGACGTCCAGCATACGAGATGGTCACATTAATGTGATTGGACCGTGTATTTGTTGGCTTGTACGCGCTAGCTCCTTAGCAGATAGAAAATGCAGCCAATACGGGTAAAAGAGAATGGACTTGTCTCCTGATAAAATCATTAATTGTCCCACATTAAAATTTTCGCTATAGCAGTTTAGATGGCATCTGCAGTCGATCCTACGATTTTTCCGTCGCTTGTTGCAAGTGAATGGGCTAAACATTAACAATGTTAGGTTTGCTGATGACACTGCACTACTAGCTGGAAACCTCAAAGATCTACAATTACTTCTTGACAAAGTCGCAGAAAAAAGTGAAGAATTTGGCTTGACTCTTAACGTAAGCAAGACTAAGTTCATGGTGATATCTAAAACACACCAACAAGAAAATCTTACAATCAATAGGGAAAGAGTCGATCAAGTACGTAAATTTAAATATCTCGGAACAATTGTAAATGAGGAGATTGAAAGCTCAGAAGAAATTAAATCGAGAATAGGACAGGCCAGAAGTATCTTTAATAAGATGAAAAATGCATTCTGTTCGAGAGACATTTGTTTAAACACAAAAATGAGGTTGCTAAGATGCTATGTATTCTCAAAATTATTATACGGAATGGAAGCGTGGACATTGAAAAAGAAGGACATGAACAGTTTAGAAGCTTTTGAAATGTGGGCATATAGAAGAATACTTAGAATTAGTTGGGTGTCGAGGATTACTAATCAAGATGTCCTAAGAAGAATGGGAAAGGAAAAAGAATTAATTAAAATTATTAAAGTAAGGAAGCTACAATATTTAGGCCATGTTATTAGGGGAGTAAATTACAAAATATTGCAAATAATACTAGAAGGGAAAATTTGTGGGAAGAGAACGAGGGGTAGAAGACGGACATCCTGGATTGACAATTTAAAAAATTGGTACAACTGTTCAACGTCAGAACTCCTTAGATCAGCCAAATCAAGATCAGAAATTGCCATGATGACAGCCAACCTTCTTAGAGGAGACGGCACATGAAGAAGAAGTTGCTTCTTTCGCTTCTCGAAATTATTAATTAAATGTAAAAAAGCGAAGTTTCACTTTGGTTGCAGCCCATGTTGAACAGTAGTTCCCATGAAACAGTCTGTCTCAGTTAGTTCAAAGATCAGAGGAAGGCAATGACACATATCCTTTAATAGGAGCATTCCCAGTGAGGTATTGCAGTGTTCTAACCTATCTTCTGCTTGTGGACAGCCTTAATACCAATGTTTGAGGAGGCGATACTATCATGCTCAAAGGAATTGTGCCACAATTGTGTTGTTGATAAACAAAAGGCAAAAATCATGAAATCTAAGGGCTTCCATGTTCTCAACAAATAAAATTTTTTGAGTTAAAACGTAGTGTTTTTAAGTAATGGATGGTTGTTGGTGGATCCTGTTGTTTAAGAATGTAGCTGTGAGTCATAGTGCAATTGCGTATTATGAGTATACGTGCGCTGAATTCACACACTATATCTTCCAAAGATGATGGTAACCTAAACTGCAGTTTTTAGCCACGCAGTAACGTATACAGCATCCCGGATCACATAATCAGATCTGCGGTAGTACTAAACATTTTAACAGACCCCCGAGACTTATTCTTCGGACGAGAATGAAAAGTTTTCAAACAGCGAACCCTACAGTGCGTCGCTACAGAGTTACACCTGCAGCATTAGACGTACAACGACCACATCTCTGGAGATGCACGAAATGTACAGAACGACAAACAATGCGTGAGTCGCAACACCGCGGACTGGGCCGACGAAGGAGTTGGGTGATACTTGGGCCTGTTAAAACTGCACTGCAATAATGGATACACTGTTGCAGGTTGCCGAGGTTGTTAATGGGGAACTCGGACAAGCACGCCGTACACTTCTCCTGTGCTTTTCTTGAAAGATACTAAGATTTCCATAGGCATTTCGCTACAGCACATTTCTCTACGTCGAAGAAACTGACGTCAGTTAGGAGCTAAAGGTTTTACTCATTAGCAGAATGTTCATTTTGATACTGATTTTCCTTCTCACGACCATCATCATCCTTCTCTACGATGTCATTTTGATGATAGTGAACTTTCGTTATGTGCTCCAGTATTATGTAAGGCTGTACGTTGCTGTACGTACAATTATATTCTGAAAATAGCTGTAAACTGTTTGCCAGTTTCAAAGGGAGGAGGCGGGTTGTTTCTCAATAATGACCGATAATTGGCGATTATAGAAAGCACACCAAGCATGCCATACCAGCTAAAAGGGGATATTGTAACGAAACATACATGCGCATCACATTATCCACATGCCACTGAACTTGTGTGAGATGTCTTGATCTATAAAACATACATTTCTCTTGAATTAAATCGGTTCAGTAATGCGAGTAATCTTAATTCAGTGCGCAATCGATAATTGTAACTAGCGCACCATCTCAAGGATCGTGGTAGTGCATCGAATGAGCTGCTACATCTTAAGGTAACTGCGTTATCCGGTCGGCCGCACTTTCAAAACCGCCCGCCGCCAGGTTACGCCGCCGCGTTTCCCACAGCTGCCACCGCAGCCCGAGGCCGCTGCCACGAACGATTACGTCGCTTCCAATGAGATGCAAGCATCCTCTCTTCGGGGCTCCAGCGGCGGGTGTACTTAAGTTCGAACATTCATGCACTGACCCCATTTTGTGTGTTTGCCAGCTGAATAACATTTACAGACTCTCAGAGCGGCCAGGACTCGACATCTTCTGAGTAGACATTGTATTGAAGAATGACAAATTTATAAATCTTTTCTATCTGTATATGTTTCAACATTCCAAGCTACTGTTAGCAACCGAGGTTGCAACTTCAGCAGCAAAGTTTGTACTATTTTTAATACTTTATATTATATGTAGAATAAATTAATATCTGAAATCTCTGTTAATGAACAGTATCTGCTTCTCGCTCCTGTATGCACAAAAGAACCACACAGCGTGCAAAGGAAGACATAACAGTAATTACGTCTTAAGGACAAGTGGAACCATGGGAAGGGATGAAATTCGGATTTGTACGAGTTATTAATAAAAGACGGAGAGTAAATGACTACACTGAATGGCAATTTACTTTTCCTTAAAACACCTGATTGCAATGTATCTTTACAAACGATAGAGAATGATGGCATAGTCTTAATTATGTAGTCCTCTAACACAATTAATAACACAAATTCAGGAACATGGGGATGTTATTACGAACATAATTTACTTTATGTATCTGGTGGACATGGAGATTAGTATGCGAGAAAAGCAACGGAAACGATTCATTCAGTCTTTCAGAAATCAGCATGCTAGGCTTTACAAATAGATAACCTAGGAGTATACGGGTGCTCCACCTAATAATTAAATCCACTGCAATAAAAGCAGGGTGAGCACAGGTATGCTTCCATTAAGATATCACAACGGCGAAAAACACGTTAAATCCTATAAATGCAAGCTGAGAAGAAACTCGTACTACAGTGTAAGACACGAACTGCTCACTGGATGTAAGATAAGGAACATGGAACAGGTTCTATTCACTACGATCATGTTCAACGTTATACGGAAGCCCCGTAACTCTGATAAATAAACTCAAAAGACGAGTGCTAAATTAATGAATGTGATTGCTGAAGACGATGCAGTTCTCATTTAATCAGCTCAGAATGAGTTTCGACTGATTAACTTGCCCCGTGGCTTGATTAATGACATAAGACCAAGACCAAAGCGCAATTTAACACGTTAAAATCACACAGTTCCGTGAAGGTTTCATTAACAAACAAGTATTTAATTTAGGAATGAACAAATGCACGAAGTGCTAATCTCGTCGAACAATAACCACACGTAGGTGCGTCTTCTTATGAGCAGAGGCTGCCTCGCAAAACTGCATTCTAACCTTAAAATTTGATACGTACCACTGAAAATATGATCGCAAAATTAATTATTGGATTGCAACTCTGAATGGAATATTTTAAAAACCGCTACAGGATGAAAAATCAACTCAGTGCCTAACAACAAACCACATCAGTAAGGTGAAGAAACTTGCCGTATTATACTAACGAAGTTTGGACACAGAGTGGCTGAACGTTCGCAAATTTCGGCGGGTTCGTGCTCGCCAAGTGGTAAAGAGGACCAGAACTATTGTACCCTACCAACTGCATGTCACCGAGGTTGAAAGGGAACCTTACATCGGTGACTCGCCTCCCATTTATCGGTAACACCCAGGTACCAGAATAATGCAATGTTTGTGTAGTTCAGTCGTACGGGTGTTACTTTTCTGGTTCTTCTCGGAACATTCATCCAGTCACCCTGTAACAGGAACAAATGCGGATGAAAAGGTATCATTGCATAATAAACAAACATATTTTCCCGCTGATTCTTCCTCCAGAGGCTCATCAAAACAGTAAAAGAGTGAGACTCAATATGACTCACCCATTAATGGCATGCTTCGAAGTATTATACACTCCTGAAAATTGAAATAAGAACGCCGTGAATTCATTGTCCCAGGAAGGGGAAACTTTATTGACACATTTCTGGGGTCAGATACATCACATGATCACACTGACAGAACCACAGGCACATAGACACAGGCAACAGAGCATGCACAATGTCGGCAATAGTACAGTGTATATCCACCTTTCGCAGCAATGCAGGCTGCTATTCTCCCATGGAGACGATCGTAGAGATGCTGGATGTAGTCCTGTGGAACGGCTTGCCATGCCATTTCCACCTGGCGCCTCAGTTGGACCAGCGTTCGTGCTGGACGTGCAGACCGCGTGAGACGACGCTTCATCCAGTCCCAAACATGCTCAATGGGGGACAGATCCGGAGATCTTGCTGGCCAGGGTAGTTGACTTACACCTTCTAGAGCACGTTGGGTGGCACGGGATACATGCGGACGTGCATTGTCCTGTTGGAACAGCAAGTTCCCTTGCCGGTCTAGGAATGGTAGAACGATGGGTTCGATGACGGTTTGGATGTACCGTGCACTATTCAGTGTCCCCTCGACGATCACCAGTGGTGTACGGCCAGTGTAGGAGATCGCTCCCCACACCATGATGCCGGGTGTTGGCCCTGTGTGCCTCGGTCGTATGCAGTCCTGATTGTGGCGCTCACCTGCACGGCGCCAAACACGCATACGACCATCATTGGCACCAAGGCAGAAGCGACTCTCATCGCTGAAGACGACACGTCTCCATTCGTCCCTCCATTCGCGCCTGTCGCGACACCACTGGAGGCGGGCTGCACGATGTTGGGGCGTGAGCGGAAGACGGCCTAACTGTGTGCGGGACCGTAGCCCAGCTTCATGGAGACGGTTGCGAATGGTCCTCGCCGATACCCCAGGAGCAACAGTGTCCCTAATTTGCTGGGAAGTGGCGGTGCGGTCCCCTACGGCACTGCGTAGGATCCTACGGTCTTGGCGTGCATCCGTGCGTCGCTGCGGTCCGGTCCCAGGTCGACGGGCACGTGCACCTTCCGCCGACCACTGGCGACAACATCGATGTACTGTGGAGACCTCACGCCCCACGTGTTGAGCAATTCGGCGGTACGTCCACCCGGCCTCCCGCATGCCCACTATACGCCCTCGCTCAAAGTCCGTCAACTGCACATACGGTTCACGTCCACGCTGTCGCGGCATGCTACCAGTGTTAAAGACTGCGATGGAGCTCCGTATGCCACGGCAAACTGGCTGACACTGACGGCGGCGGTGCACAAATGCTGCGCAGCTAGCGCCATTCTACGGCCAACACCGCGGTTCCTGGTGTGTCCGCTGTGCCGTGCGTGTGATCATTGCTTGTACAGCCCTCTCGCAGTGTCCGGAGCAAGTATGGTGGGTCTGACACACCGGTGTCAATGTGTTCTTTTTTCCATTTCCAGGAGTGTATTTCTCATCTCGTATTAATATTTCGTTTGACGTAGTAGTAATCCATATACACATATACAAGGATTGATGATGTACAGGGTGTTTCAAATGAATATACAGATTTTAAGGCTCTGTAACATTTATTACAGTCAACTTACACTTACAAATATCAAATGACAAAGCAATTCAAACAGTTTTGTTTGCATACCTGTAAGCAAAGGGAAGAGTATGGAATAACAAAGAATGATTGAAGAACATGTTGAACGAGTAAGAATCTTTTACGCGTAGCCCCAAGAAATCATTTGGGAACGCCAGTGGTGAATTAGTAGTTCCAGTGACACCTGTGTGGAGACTTAAGGATATGCTTACAGCTACGTCCTTATCGTCGGCAATTGTTGCAAGCTCTAAAGCCTACAGATTAAGGTTTGTGTCTCAACATTGGAAACGAAATTTTTTTTTGCGCGACGATGTAGATTTTGCTGTATCGTGTCGTCTTCAGTTATGAATCGACATTCCGCCTAGGCGGGAATGCGAACACGCACAACCTGCGCATCTGGGAGTCAGCAAATCCCCACGAGATGGTACATTTGCAACGAGACTCTCCTAAATTGAAATCTCTAGGGAATGTTTATGGGCCCTTCATTTTTGACGAAGCAACTGTAACTGGCGTGTCTTACATGTCTTACTTGATACTTTTTCGTCAGTTGGCAGAAGATTAACCACGTAACTGTATTGGCAGCAGGCCAGAGCGCTGTCTCATTGGCATAATTCGGTACACGACTGGTTAAAAGACGTTGTATCCAAGGCTGGATTGGCCCAGGGGGCCGGATGACACGGCTTATTTTGCATGATCTCCACAATCACACACGATACGACGCCATGCGATTTTTAACTTTGCGAGTTCATAACGGACCGTGTGTACGTGGCTGGGCTACCAGCTGATCTACCCGACTTTCGAATCACCATCGCTGCCACTCCAGACACACTGATCGACGTTTGGAAGAACTCGCCTATGGACTCAATGTGTGACGAATGGTGCTCACATTAAACACATGTAAGAAGAAAATGTTTGAGTAGCTCTTTCATTTGATGTATTATTTATAATTATAAGTTGAATGTAATAAATGCTAAAAAGCCTTAAAAATGCGATTCCTGTGAGGTTACGACAATATGAAACTGGTGAATGAAAGGTCACTCCCGAGGTCGTCCAGGATGACTAAAAAAGTCTCGGGTCGAGCCGTTTTATGGCGTCAAACTCTAAGCGACAGGATTCCGACGGGAACAGCATACCTTCCCGAGAAGCAGTTCTTTGAACTATGCCAACTCGCCGCATATTTGCCGGCGTCACAACTCTAGATTTACATTCTGAAATAATCGTTATACCTGCAAAAAACGGTGCTTGGAAGCCAGGCGCCGAGGATTCCTGTTTCCACAATGAGAACGGGAGCATAGCTGAAATAGTGCCGGGCAGAACACGAAAGACGTTAGCGTAAAAAAAAAAAAAAAACAAGGCAGGAGGGGGGAGGGGGGAGAAAATCCGCGGATCGCATTCCATCCCGGCGTTGACTGGCGTCTGGAAGAGGGCTCGTTAGCGGCGCCGGCTCCAGATCCTGCTGGAGAAGAGGGGGAGGGAAGACGGGCGGGGGGGGGGGGGGGGCGTAATGAGGGCCCGAGGGCGCTGACGCGTTTTATGGATGGAGCCATCCGAGGCGCGCCGCGGCCAGATGCCGAGATTAGGGGCGCTGACGAGCGGCCACACAGCGCATAAGACCACACGAGGCCGGCACACACACACACACACACAGACACACACACACACACACACAGTGTCACACGCGAATTAGTCGCTGGGGTGACAGCTTAAGAGCAATACACTATCCGACCTAGGGTATCCGGTCATCCTATGCAGTGCGGTCGGTATTGATCACTAGATGTCAGGAGAGGCGGACCACCCAGTATAAAAGGAAGCAGGGAGGGAGTACTGTGTTGTCAATAAGGAAGTAGTAAAACCCGAATGGGTCGGTCAGAAGAGCTCTGTGACTCCGAATGTTGACTCGACATTGGATGCCAACTGAGTAATAAACCCATCAGGGACCTTCCAATCCCCTGTCTATGTCGACTGCGAAGTGGAAACGCGACGGAACTATCCCAACGAAACGAAGACAAAGCCGACCTCGTGTACCGACGAACAGGTACTGTCGAGCTTTTCGGAAGGTCGAATGTAAAAAATCGCACGAAGTTTGCGAAAAGAAGCGCTCGTGAATTTCAAAGGGCTACCAGCAGTTCAGGTACCACAATGGAGCTAAAAAGAGTGGGGTACAATGTCGAACTGGTTCTCATAACTCACACATTTCTGTAATCACTGCCAGGAGTAGCTTGAGGCGGTGTAAAGGCACTGTACAGTGGATAAATTGAGTCATTTGGAGTGCTGAGTTACGGTATTTCCTTCGACAACCGACGGAGGGGTTTGAATTTGCCTACCATCACGTGTAGTGCCAACAGTGAAGTTCAGAGGAGGTTTGTTTTCGGTGGTTAGGGTGCAGCCCCTTTGAAACACTTAAAAAACGCCAAATGTGCAATGATACGAACACATTTTGCAGCACTGTGTACTGTATATGGTAGAGCAACGTTTCTGAAATGCACTATCCTACCCAGGGTCTCTATATGAACCCAATGGAACACCTTAAGGATGAATTATAACGTCGAATGAATGGCTCTGAGCACTATGGGGACTTAACATCAGAGGTCATCAGTCCCCTAGAACTTAGAACTACTTAAACCTAATGAACCTAAGGACATCACACACATCCATGCCTGAGGCAGGACTTGAACCTGCTACCGTAGCGGTCGCGCGGTTCCAGACTGTAGCGCCTAGAACCGCTCGGCCACTAGAACGTCGACTTCCCTCCAGAACCCTGCACCAACATCACTATCATTCCTCCAGAGAGGTTCATACACCTCATTCAAACTAACAATCAATACAGGTATATCATCTCCGTAGGAAATTCTGGCGCACTCTGCCAACTACATCACGCACCGCACGAACCTAATCATACGCAAGTATCCTGGTGAGAAGTGTTTCTCCTTCGCTGACAGTTGTCAATTAGACACAGGCCCCGAGTTCGGGTCTCGGTCCGGCACACCGTTCTAATCTGCCAGGAAGTTTCATTTGTCATCTACATGCAAGTCCATGTGGCTTTTGATTAACCCTCTCTCAACTGCTTCCCGCTCCCCTCCCAACACAAAAAAGACCATCAGAGGATTCAATTCAGTGATCCGACTCTTGGCATATGTAGCTCTGAGTACGTCACGTACTTGCAGAAAAACGTGTGCAGGTCCTCCATCGCGTTGCACTCAACCGTACGTACACAGAAACAGGACATTATCTTTACTGCACTTAAGGCATGTGTGCATTGATTGTCCTTGTTGTTTCCGACATTCCAAAGCCCTCACTGGCTCAAGATTATTTCCAAGACTACAAGGTCATGGTCCAGAGTTGTTGTACACGGTGTACAGCTTTGCTTCCACCATTTTTTCCCAACATTTGAGGCTTTAAAGAACCAAAATGGTTACACATGTATCATTCAAAGTATTCTCCATCGCTGGCCACTACTTTGTCTGCTGTCGACAGAAGTACAGTTAATCGCTGGACACGGAGGTCATCAGAAGGCGGTTCGGCGGAGCCCCACGATTTGCAGTGGTCGGGGAGACCATCCACAGTTGTCACACCTGACATGTTGCAGCGAGCTGACGTCATACGCCATTAAAGGATTGGTACCGACAGGGCATACACGCCCTTGTTTCGCGTTGGAGGAAGGCTGTAGAACAGGACAGAGATCACGAGGAAAAATGTGTAGGTAAAACACCATTCTTTCGTGTGTGTAATTCTCATTATGTTTAATAAAGAATTGTTGAAGTAAAAAAAAAGCGGTACAACTCTCGTAGATTTTATCATCACCTTAGTAATGATCAGGACAGGATCCAGTCCAACAAATGGAGTTATCGTCCCTATCCTAGCCAGCCCACCAGCTTGTCGATCACCACTAATTCCCGAGTGTCCATGGACACACAGTAGGTTTACCCTGTTACTTTCCCTTAGCCTCACAGATGATTCATGGTATTCTGTAACGATATTTGAACTCGTTGCAACGACTGATACAGATTTCAGAGCTGCATTACTGTCTGAATGAATGTAAGTGCTACGGTCCTTGTAACACCTACGTGAAGTCTCCTCCGCGCGTACTCTGATAGCGAATATCTGCGCTTGGTGTGCCGTAGCGAGATTCCGGTCTCCAGTCGAGGCTGCACACGTTGCATTCCCGTCCCAGCACTTTTATCTGTTTTTGATCCGTCAATAAAAGAGAGAGGTATCGTGGTTCTTTCTTCCAATGCTCTCTACTTCCTGTGGTTACTTAGAAAGATTTATTGAAGCATGTGGTGGTTGCCACAAAGTATTCTATATCTACATCTACATACATACTCCTCAAGCCACCGTCTGGTGCGTGGCATGGGTGTTTCCAGTTATTTTCTTTCCTGTTACACTCGCAGATAGAGCGAGGGAAAAACGACAGTCTATATGCCTTCATAATCTCTCTGAAACTTTCTCGCCGATTAAAACTGTGTGCCGGACTCATTCTAGAAACATACCCCAGGCTGTGGCTAAGCCATGTCTCCGAAATATCCTTTCTTCCAGGAGTGCTGGTTCTGCAGGTTCGCAGGAGAGCTTCTGTGAAGTTTGGAAGGTAGGAGGCGAGGTACTGGCGGAATTAAAGCTGTGAGGACGGAGCGTGAGTCGTGCTTGGTAGAGCACTTGCCCGCGAAAGGCAAAGGTTCCGAGTTCGACTCTCGGTCCGGCACACAGTTTTAATCTGCCAGGAAGTTTCATATGAGCGCACACTCCGCTGTAGAGTGAAATTTCATTCTAGAAACCCTTAATTTCTTTAATCTTATCTTCGTGGTCTTTACGAGGAACGGACATTGCCTGCAGTAGTATCGGTCTGCGATCAGCCTCAAATGCCTGTTCCTTAAATTTTCTCAATAGTGCTCCTCGAAAATCACGTCGCCTTTCCTCCAGTGACTCCCATTTCAGTCCCAGAAGCATATACGCAATAGTTACTTCGTTCTAACCCACTGCTAACAAATCTAGGAACACGCATCTGAACTATGTCTTCCTTTAATCCGACCTGGTGCGGATTCCAAATACTCGAACAGTACTCATCGATGCTTCGCATCAGTGTTCTATATGCTTTCCTAAAAGTTCTCCCATTATACCGCCTTCAAATGGTTCAAATGGCTCTGAGCACTATGGGACTTAACATCTGAGGTCATCAGTCCCCTAGAACTTAGAACTACTTAAACCTAGCTAACATAAGGACATCACACACATCCATGCCCGAGGCAGGATTCGAACCTGCGACCGTAGCGGTCACTCGGTTCCAGACTGAAGCGCCTAGATCCGCTGGGCCACAGCGGCCGGCAGACCGTCTTCCTCGCTACAATACTTACACGTTCATTCCATTTCATAGTGGTTGGTTGGTTGGTTTTGGGGAAGGAGACCAGACAGCGTGGTCATCGGTCTCATCGGATTAACGGAGGATGGGGAAGGAAGTCGGCCGTGCCCTTTCAGAGGAACCATCCCGGCATTTGCCTGGAGTGATTTAGGGAAATCACGGAAAACCTAAATCAAGATGGCCGGACCCGGGATTGAACCGTCGTCCTCCCGAATGCGAGTCCAGTGTCGAACCACTGCGCCACCTCGCTCGGTCCATTTCATAGTGCTTTTCAACGTTACGCCTAGATGTTTAATCAAGTGACTGCGTCTGTGCTGTATTCGAACGTTATGGATGGTTTTTCCCACTCTTGTGGTTTAACTTACATTTTTCTACATTTAGATATAGCTGCCATACGTCACACCAATTAGAAATTTTGTCTGCGTCTGTTGTACTTTCTTACTGTCACTCAACGACGACACAGTCCCTTACACCACAGTATTATCAGGAAGCAGCGACAGACTGCTTTCTACCTTATCCACCAGAGCATTTATGTATACAGAAAATAACAGCTGTCCTAGCTCACTTGACTGGGGCACTTCTGACGACACCCTCGTATCTGATGAACACTCGCTGTCACGGACAACATACCGGATTCTGCTGCTTAAGTAGTCGTGGGGCCACTCACATTTCTGCAAACCTAAACCGTATGCTTGAACCTTGGTTAACAGGCGGCAGAGCGGCACCGTGTCAAATGTTTTTCGGAAATCTGGGAAGATGGATTCCGCCTGTTGCCCTTCATCCATAGTTCGCAGTACGTCACGTGAGAAAAAGACAGACCGAGATTCGCACGAGCATAGTTTTTTCTAAACCAGTGCTGATCTGTGAACAAAAGCTTTTCCTTCTCAGGGAAATTTATTACATTTGAACTAAGAATATCTTCAAGGATCTGTAGCAACCGATGTAAGGATATTGGTCTATAATTCTCCTTCCCTCTCTACGCAGGACGCATCCGTCCTCTTACTTGCACACGACTGTAACTCCAGACGCGGCACCAACACTGCTAGACACACTGACTATGAAGGTGAGTAGAGAAAGAATGTATAGAAAGATCCTGTTGCAAACAACGTTTGCTAAATAGTGAACAAAAGCAATTATATTCTAGCGGAAATCGTGCAACTGTTATTAAACAATTGTACGCTACCGCTTCTATTTTGCTCCTTTCTGCTGATGGTTAAGCATGCGAGCCGAACGTATAAATGGAAAATTTTGCACAACGGATTTTATAACGCTAATTTGTCGCCCTGACACTTATACGCTCTCCAGAAGGGTAAGCTTATCCTTTGCTCTATGTGTGGCGTTAACTAGTTGTATGCAAATCTGATTAGTTTCTAACCATATCCTCAGTATACGCTAGAATGTTCAGATGTGCTGACCTACAAACACTGCCTCCACCAGGTGGTTGCAAACATGAAATACACAAATAAGGAGATAATAAAATGACAAAGGAAAGTACTAGCTATGAAATGATACACTCAGTAGTGTTAAATTCTTTACTCTTCTGCAATTCACTGTATTCAAGATTACACAGTACGAGCAACATTATAGTTCTGCCTATTCACATTTGGTAATCGCTCTGTCTGGCACTGTCCTGTGATATATTCACGGTCGTTAATTTGAATGCGGAATACTGACATCAGCTATGGCAATTTCAATTACATTTAGAACTACACTCGCGACTAGCAACGTGAAGCCTCAGCATAGAACGAAAAAGACACGTGATCAGCAATTTACTTTACTTCCCAAACCGCCGTTGAGAATGCACGACCACTACAGTGACCTAACGCTTATCGCTGCAAAGGTTCTCGACTCAGCGAGATAACATAAATTCTACCTCGCCAAAAGCTTCCGTAGGCACCTCCACGGCTGCCGTGGAACACCAAGGCTCTCGCTACAAGTACTCTGTCCCAGTAACGAGCTCGCACACCTCGCCAGGACCAACCTCTCTCCTCTACGGCCCAGGAACAAGTGTTTCTCAGTCGCTACGCTTTTTCGTAGCTCCTGTTCTTTCCTCTTCCCCCTTTCAATGTATGTGGCCAATCATGTTATTGGAAGGCGTTCGTTTCCGAGCGCCGACCAATCTCATTTTTGCAACCGACCGAAGCTTCTAGAAGCTTCCAGACTGTTCCAGAAGCTTCCGCTCCGGCCGTTGCGTAAACCACCTACACGCCGCCACGCGTTTTGTGAGCGAGCCCTCGTGTCTTCTCCTTGTCCTCGGCACGTGGCTCCCGCTAAGCCGGAGCTTACGGGCGCTGTTGTCTTCAGCTCTCAGGCCTGCCTGCGACGCTTGTGTATTTCCCGTTCTCCTGCCAGCCTCCCGTCTCCGTCCGCTTCACTATCGCCCAACGTGCAGATATTCTGCTACAAATTAAGATCCCTAACCGATGTCAGTATCGTTAATGGTTTCCTGTCTCGAGGTTTATACTATTAAAGGGTCTTCTTTCCGGAGTGGTAGTTGTAATGTGGCTCAAAATGATGCCACCTTACACAATGTTACGTCGTATTACCTACGGCACTTCAGTGGCAAAGGCAGTAGGGTCTAGCTTGGCAAGACGTCGGGGCGACGGGACGTGGGAACTGAGCAGGAGCACTTTAGGGCGGAATGCAGGCCGGTGTCCAGAGAGCGACGTGCCGGCAGCGGCAGGGCCGGCCCAGTCACGCGGCGCCCCGGCCGCAAAAACTCGCGGACCACCCATCGCCGTCCGGCGAGGCCGCCCAAAAACTGCCCGCGCTAACGGCTCCTCGCGCTCACCTCTGCACGCGTTCTCCGCCAGACATCTCTCAAGGTCCTACCACCGTCTTGTGGACGACTCGGCGCGACGGCCGCGAAACAAAAACGGACAGTTCCTGCATTGCCAACAATCCGGTACAACTTAGATTTATCCATGCTATATGGATATTATTTGATGGCTGCGACAATACTGTAAGATTTTTATGAATTAATGTCTACTGCAACAGTCACTTGTTACTAATATTTTATTTGCACGACGCTTTTCGGCAGAAGACCGCTATCATCAGGTGCATTTACAGCTATTTTTACATGGTAGTTAATATGAAGTGTCATTAGTTTCCTTTTCTGTGGGTGTGCCAGTGAGGCTTGTAACCTCCCCCTCACTTATCGACCTTAATGACACTAAAATTTAAACCGCGTGTACCTAATGGAAATTTGGGAAGAGCAATCGTCACCGAAGTTAATCTGTCGGTAAAGAGGGAGGAAAGGGTTACATCTAAATGAAAGGAAAAATGCAAATGAAACTGGCGGAAATTAATTTTGAAAAGGGGAAAAAGTAAATAAAGAAAGTAAATGTGCGGTCGTTACGTTAACAATTAACTGGCGTTAATTAGATATTTGAAATTTGGGGAAAATTACGGTCGCCAGTCCTATGGACAACTACTACAATAGTTGAAAAAGAAAGATTATTGCACATATAATTAGCACTAAAAGCGTGGCAACTGAAGGTTGACACGTGTTGTGTGAAAACTGAATGTTTGTCAGGAGTAATAAATTTCGCTACACTCTGACTTAATTTAGCAAAAGAATTAATAAAACCAGAAAATTGAAAGTTAATTAGTGACTGAAATTAATAGTGAACTTTGATTCTGAAGCACTACGAAATTCAATAAAATAAGGCTAGTCTTGGGCTACCTCAACAATCATTTCAAAAGCTACTTGAATCTACGCAATTTAGAAATAAGAGATTTAACTTTGAACTTGAATTAAATGATTCTGAACAATTAACAATAGTAAAATTTAGTTCGTACCAAGCTGAGCTGCAGTCACAGGTAAGCTAAAATATGGTAACAAAACTCGCACTCTTAATTTGTGCTTGTGTAATCTAAATATTGTAGCCAGGAACCAGAGGGATTCAGGTTCGAATCATTCGTACGCTAATACAAGCAGGATGTCGACCAATCAAATCTAGCTGGCTAAATACCGGCGAAGACCTAAAGCACGCTCAAGAAAGCTTGGGAGGGGTGAGGTGGGGGCGGGGGATATGCCTAGTTAGACTAATGAAGCTGACCACCAACACACAGAAGGGCACAAAAATATGATAATCAGTACCCGGCAGGAGTTTCCTGCAGATATATGTATACATCTTACTTACTCTGGAATAAATCCAAGAGACTGCTCATGTTGTACGGCAGTAATACAGTAGTATCCATATTCACAACACGTAGCTAGTTGAATGACACAAATTTGTCTGTCTTTCATACATTATTTGTGAAATAAGTAGGACACACACACACACGTGTGTGGGTACTCACCAGACTCATAACATCAAAATCTATCGTTGAAACATAACCACTTGTTTGTTTTCTTCAGCTGAAAGGTACGTGGTTGACAGAATTCAGTCTATCATTCACCAAGGAAACTGCACTAAAAATAGGACATGGACCAAAAGCTAGAATGCAGCACGTGATCAGTAACAACGCGGGAACACGTTGTACGTAGAATTACCCACTTCACACTACTATCATCACCACGAGATTGCAAGCTGAAGGGTCATCCTACCGAGACAAATCAAACCCTATGAAACTGCGTTTAACACGTAGATTCACCCAAGAAAAATTCAGAATAAACAAGTGTCTCCCCAAAAACTGTACGGCAGACTCAATCAAAATTATTCTAACCGTGTGCTTTGCTCGTGATACAAGATCAGTGATCACGAAACCGTGTCGATAACTTACCATATCACGCCAAATGTGTTCCTATGCCTGACTTCCCCGTTCGGATACGCGTTCATCCCGCCCCGGTGGTGGAGAAAAGAACCGTTGCCAACTAGCCACCTGTACCTCGTTAAACAGGACAACCACTCTTTGTTACCGACCAGTGTCTCTGGTTTTTGCACGAACTGTCTAAAGGTTAGGCTGGCACTGCAAAGCTACGGCTCTACGAAAAAAATGGATACACTGTAGTGGAATTCGAATTACTCGTATTCTTTCATTTACACACACATATTTTGCTACTCGGAAACTCATCATACACACACACACACACACACACACACACACACACACACACACAGGGTAAAGGTGGGAAGCAAAACGGATTGTATAAGGTAAAATAAATAAACGCAGCCGTATTCTCCTTCTCCAGAGGAAAGGCCACGTGTTGATGTGACAGCGAAAATACAAACAAGACAATTAGTCGCTGTCAGCATCTCAAGGCACAAGCTGCACTTAACATTTATGAAACGGGTCTTATTGACCCCTTTCAAGCTGACAAGAGGCAGTAGATAACATCAGACAAGTGTCGTAAGGATCAATCTGACCGGTATATCTTTTTTACATTATGACCTCTGAGCTGTGTGTTCCATGGAAGCAAACGCTATGTCAGTCACGTGGGAGGGACGGTACAGAGAGAAAATGTCTGAGCAAGCTGTTATTTGGAAAGGGGAAGCGTTAGTCAGTTTTACCGAAGGAAATTGATTAGTTCGTGATGCTGCGGGGAAGTTTGCACCCAGCGAAGTTCTCGAATAAAATGTTATAGTGAGTAGGTACGCGTAAGAGACCGTAGAATGCTCGCTCAGACTGTACTGTCGATGTCGTCGGTACTACAAAGGCCACAGAAATACGTCGGGTATCAAGCAGGAGGAAAGACGAAGCAAGTGCTGTTGTCGGGAATTCTAGCGTACGTGTCCGAGTAGCCAGCATAGTTCTCTGTAGGAGGCTTCACGCTTTCGCAGAAATCAACATCAGATAAAAAGGTCACGCAGAATCTCGAAGTCGGTCAGCAGAGAGGCAGATGGCCTCATTTAAGTCGCATAAAGTGCGAACACATGACGTTGCCGCCAGACTACAGGCAATGAGTTCGGATATTCAAGCAGAACAGATGATAATTAGCTAGTTATCTAAGAATGTAGTAATTAGAAAGAAGGAAATTTTAGACTTACTGGGAGCGTTCTCTTATCACAACTTTCTCGTGATACCTTGCAAACTTTGCGTCGGTCTTTTAAGTGTGTTCTGATGGTCGCGCATTGCCGGCTGAAAGTGATGGCCAGGTTTGAGCACCGTTGCTATTCACATTTCTTTTTTTTGTTTTTTTTTTTGTTTTTGTTTTATGTAGTTTGGGTCAATAGTCTTCCTCCCTCCTCTGAGGCAATGATACCTTGATGTCAAATTACCACTTACACACAACGCCCTCTGTTATTTACTCTATGTATTGAAAGTGCTTGATTTTACCTACAGTGTTTGCCCTGGACGGCTTCCACTATGACCATGAACGGTGAAATGTTCCTTCACTTCGTCCTCGAAGACGAGGTGGCATCACGCAGAATCTCTTTCGCGGCCGTGACCGAAATCCATGTGCTTCTGGAGTGCTGGACACCAGCGACGTATTGCTCCGAAGCTGAATGTTTATTGGCTGGATCAGATCAATTTACAGCACTGCTTTACATTAAAAAAAAAAAAAAAAAAAAACTCAGTAAGAGTTGCGAGAACCGCTTTGACTCGCGAGACAAGGTTAGACATGTCCCTGTTCCAAAACTAGTTGTTATTGACCTCTGACGCCGTTGAGAAAGATCCCGACAGACGATCACTGGACAAGAAATCGTACTGCGCTAAAGGCTTCTTCATGCGCCACGTGAAATCGTTCGGTCGGCCACGTTGGCCGAACGGTTCTAGGCGTTCAGTCCGGAACCGCGCGACTGCCACAGTTGCCGGTTCGAATCCTGCCTCGGGCATGGATGTGTGTGATGTCCTTAGGTTAGTTAGGTTTAAGTAGTTCTAAGTTCTAGGGGACTTATGTCCACAGATATTAAGTCCCATAGTGCTCAGAGACATTTTAACCATTTTTGAAATCATTCGTGGACGAGGAGGTGGTAGAGTTTAGTGACGTCACAGCGTGGACTTACACGTCCCACTACATTGCGAAGTGTGGTTGGAAGAAACTGCTACGTCGAATTTTTGCCTCTTGGAGGGGGCAGGTGAACAATGAGAGGCAACATCGTTTTTACAAGCATAACTTACAATGCGCCATGTTGGATTAAGTCACATGGAGCTGAAATCCTTTTCTGATGACTGTTATATTATAATGAATGTGCTATTAATATAGGCTGTTTCAAAGCACCGGCACATAGACGACCTCTCGGAAAAGCGTCGTTTTTGGTACGATTTATTATAATAAAAAAACAGGAAACCGCATATCGGTAGTTAAAGTCGTTTCGTGTATTACGCTTTTCGTATTATAGCTTGCATACAATGCGAGTATGCCAATTCTGTGCTACGGCGCAATAAATATTTTTCCAAAGCGCGCAGTTTTTGGTACAACTTTTTGTGGTTAAATATTAGATAATGACATCTATGGATGCAGCCTTTAGATATTTGTGTAACGTAAAACTTAGAGTAGTATGTAGAACAAAAATCAAACAACAGCTGTATTTAAATCAGTTCGTATTTATTTTTCTTTAAGTTATCAGTTTCGACACTATAGTGGTGGCATGCTCAGGCTCCTATGCACACTGTGAACGAATGTACCATAAGGCTTGGTGCAAAGCAACAGGAGCCATTAAATAAATCTAGATTCCGTGGTTATTTTTCTGAAGTGAGTATCCCAACGGTTAGCATTAGATGTCGCTGTCACGATATAACCGTAGCGTAGTTCATAAGAGTCTTGAAATGTATCGTGTGGTTACCTCCATCTATTTCATTTTGGCCCTATGTTTTCTAAAAGATTCAGGGCCTTCCTTATTAATTAAATAGCAGTACGATCTGCAATACTCGACGTTATTTATTATAAATAAAAGCGCTCTATATTAGAGAGAGTTTCTTTGATTTTGTGAGTGTGGAAGGGAACGTGGATTAATGATTTGCAAGGTAGCAGTCTACGTCACAGGCTGATTCCGTCCTTATTCGACGATCGCTAAAAGAGTGAACACTGCTGTTTTACGTGCGTCAGTTTTTGTAATCAAACTGTGTGAATAGCACGCCAGATGCAGCCAGCAAGTGCCACTGGATAACGCTGCGGTCGCTGGTCACTATGAGGGGCACGTTCCACGAGATGCAGCAGGCCATTTCTGAGGGTACAGTATCCACGACGGCTACCGCGTCTGGTGAGCTTCGCGATGAGCAATACGTCCAGTGTCAGGACAGCTTAACCATCAACCGCCTTCAGTTGCTTCCTAGCAATTTCTGCCGATATCTCAAAGGCAAAAAAGAGTAGCCAACAGATCGTAGGTCGCGCAAACGCACCACAGTCGATATTTCACGTAAATGAATGTATTCTACTGACTTTAATTAGACTGCAACAAATCCTTCTCGTTCATCAAACAAAGCCCTCAACTGACTACTGACTCCGCATAATGAGCGAGTGCACACGCTCTAAATCTGAACACTATCCTTAAAGGGTCATTTGCTGCTGTCGCTGATAGCAATCCTCTGAGAAGGGATATTTTCTGCCAAGCCTTTCCGCAAGTTTATTTCCAAATCACGTTTCATAATAGGGAAGTCGCTACCCCTTTGTCCACAGCCCCAGGCCAGACGAAGACCCCAACCACCGACTAAAGGACGCCGATTGGTTTGACTAACAACTAAGAGGACAAGTGATTTCACTACCTCTCTTTCCTACCAAAAACAGCGAGTCAGATTACTCACTCATTCCTTCAAAGCGATACTCCAGTAGAGGACTGCACCAATGCCATGACAGAATGTACGGTGGTGTTGGCGAACGATCCACGGTGCTGCTTAGGCTGCTCATTATAAGGGAACCCGTATAGACAGAGTGGTCACTGATGATATTATTTCTGATTGGCTCAGAGCTCACGACCCGAGGTTGTCAACAAATGGTTCAAATGGCTCTGAGCACTATGGGACTCAACTGCTGTGGTCATCAGTCCCCTAGAACTTAGAACTACTTAAACCTAACTAACCTAAGGACATCACACACATCCATGCCCGAGGCAGGATTCGAACCTGCGACCGTAGCAGTCGCTCGGTTCCGGACTGCGCGCCTAGAACCGCGAGACCACCGCGGCCGGCGGTTGTCAACAGTATTATATTTTATTGATTAATGTAATACATACGATATTACCTAACACTATTATAACGTTTTGAACACCGGTTCCATAAGATATTGTTTGTACTTGTACGTCTACCCGCTGTACTGCACACCCTTTTTCGCGTAATTCACGTAATGTAACAATGGTAATTAGCTGAGAAGAGAGAAAGTCTAAAGATATCGTGCGAAAACCTGTCAACAACTGCTTCCTGTTTGAAGTACGTATTTTGTTCGGTGATATAACTTCATTAATGTGCTACGAATAATGGAGTACAATTTTATGCCGCTAACAGAACAATATAAAAATCCACGATTTCATTGGTTCAAATGGCTCTGAGCACTATGGGATTTACGTGCTGAGGTCATCAGTCCCCTAGAACTCAGAACTACTTAAACCTAACTAACCTAAGGACATCACACACATCCATGCCCGAGGAAGGATTCGAACCTGCTACCGTAGCGGTCACGCGGTTCCAGACTGTAGCACCTAGAACTGCTCGGCCACTCCGGCCGGCTCCAAGATTTTATTGCTAGATAGCTGTCATACTGTAATCTTAGGGCTACACAGATCATCAACAAGTTTTTGACTTACTACATAACGCACTGGAACCCGTGGACAACTAATACCATATTTCAGAAAAATGCCTCATCAAACCACGTTAGGACACACTAGTGTTTCCATGGCAATACTGACTAAATTTGCAACGCTTAAATATTCCCGTTGACGAAACACAGATGTGTATTTTAAGATTTTTGTGTTCAGTGATTCCAAAATTAAGAACAGGGATACGTTTTCTGTATTCCCCAGTACAACGAAACATTTTATGGAGCAATAAATACTAATCAGAATATGTTTATCAGAGATAAGAGAAGATATTCATAAGTTAGTGGTTACTAGCTTCAACGAAAGATATCCCTACTTACAAGGGAACCTCCCCATCGCACCCCCTTCAGATTTAGTTATAAGTTGGCACAGTGGTAGGCCTTGAAAAACTGAACACAGATCAATCGAGAAAACAGGAAGAAGTTGTATGGAACTATGAAAAAATAAGCAAAATATACAAACTGGGTAGTCCATGAGCAAGATAGGTAACATCAAGTTTCACTTGAGTGAAGGAGCGCCGTGGTCCCGTGGTCAGCGTGAGCAGCTGCGGAACGAGAGGCCCTTGGTTCAAGTCTTCTCTCGAGTGAAAATTTTACTTTATTTATTTCCGCAAAGTTATGATCTGTCCGTTCGTTCATTGACGTCTCTGTTCTTTGTAATAAGTTTAGTGTCTGTGCTTTGCGACCGCACCGCATAAGCGTGCGACCGTGCGATTAGTAGACGAAAGGACGTGCCTCTCCAATGGGAATCGAAAACATTTGATCGCAAGGTCATATGTCAACCGATTCCTCCACAGGAAAGCACGTCTGACACATTCTATACGACACTGGTGACGGCATGTGCGTCACATGACAGGAATATGTTGTCGTCCCACCTAACTTGTACACTTGGCGAATGGGTAAAAAGATTCTTCTACCTTGCTCGATTTAGGTTTTCTTGTGGTTGTGATAATCACTCCCAAAAAGTGATGAAAACAAAAGAGTTTGTCACATAAACTGAAAATGAAGAATTAACATTTTCACTCGAGTGCAGGCTTGAACCAAGAACGTCTCGTTCCGCAGCTACTCACGCTAACCACGGGACCACGGCGCTCCTTCACACACGTGAAACTTGATGTTGCATATCTTGCACATGGACTACTCAGTTTGTATATTTTGCTTATTTTTTCGTAGTTCCATACAACTTCTTCCTGTTTTCTCGATTGATCTGTGTTCAGTTTTTCAAGGCCTATCCACTGTGCCAACTTATAACTAAATCTGAAGGGGGTGAGATGGGGAGGTTCCCTTGTTAGAAAAACCTGAAACAGTTCAGTCTCTAAAAAAATGAACGAAACTAATTTATTAATGCAGGTGTTATTTCAAGAACACCTTATTATATGACTGACATGTAATTAATTCTGCACGAATACTTTGTGACTCACGGGAGACGTGACAGAAATGGTGATAAAGGTACATTGCTAGACCCTTGAAGCCTTGTTACAAAGTTCCAAGAAACAGTATTAAGTGAAGAACGTAAATATATTTCCAACCCTCTAGGGCGTTGCTCCCGTACGGACCGTGAAGACAAGCGCGGGGCAACTGCAACAAGTACAAAGACATTAAAGCAGTCGTTGTCTTTCTTTTTGTTTGTGGCTCTCAGACATGATGCGTCCAGCCAGCTTTTGATATACGACATGCTACGAATTAAAGTAACTCTCTCTCTCTCTCTCTCTCTCTCTCTCTCTCTCTCTCTCTCTCTCTCTCTCTCCCTCCCTTTCTCTCCCTACCCGCCACCGCGCGTGACTCGCAGTTCTCCCGGCTCTGCATACAAGACTGGAACGGAAAGAAACATTAATATGTTGTCCCACCCACTGCCATGCACTTCGTAGTGGTTTACAGAGTAAGTTTATAGACGTAGCCTACAAAAGGTGTGGTGTCACCGCCAGACACCGCACTTGCTAGGTGGTAGCCTTTAAATCGACCGCGGTCCGTTAGTATACGTCGGACCCGCGTGTCGCCACTATGTGATTGCAGACCGAGCGCCGCCACGCGGCAGGTCTAGAGAGACTTCCTAGCACTCGCCCCAGTTGTACACCCGACTTTGCTAGCGATGGTTCACTGACAAAATACGCTCTCATTTGCCGAGACGATAGTTAGTATAGCCTTCAGCTACGTCATTTGCTACGACCTAGCAAGGCGGCATGTTCAGTTACTATTGATATTGTGAATAATGTACAGTCAAGAGCGACGTTCACCAGTTATGGATTAAAGTTAAGTATTCCACCAGCTACGTCCGTTTTTTCTAAAGTCTAATTTCCTTGACCTGTTCCAGACCTCATGCCAGCCTGCGTGAGCCAAAACGCGTGCCTTTCGGCTTCCTCTAGTAACCCGGTGTTGGCTCTCCTGCCAACCCTCAACAAAAGGTTTCAGCACAGACTGTTTCACTCACTCCCACATTTAAATACAAGCCCTATAGGGATGGTTTAGCAAATGATAGATTACAAGCGCTGATTTGGTGTAAATTATCAAACACATGTCTTGTCGTAGTCGCCAGTTGACTGTATTTGCCCGTGCGACGCTACCTGCCTGTACTACGGCCCACGCGCAGCCTGGAGGAAACAAGGCTCCCCATTCTCTGTCTACACCAGTAAACCTCTGATTCCTTAAAGGATTGAACTCCCATGTATAAAACAGCTTCAAACATCTGATTACTTTAAAAGTGAGTTAAAGCGTTAAGTAACTGACGTTAAGCACGTAAACGTGAAAAACTTTGAGAAACACTTGAAAGTAAGCTGAAAGTTAGCTGGAAGTCGCTAAGTTCTCTAATTATGAAACACTGAACGAATATGGTGTGGGTAATTTGCGCCCCATTTTAAGTAAGTGCTAGGTTTTCACACATCTGAATGTTTATGGCGTCCCATCTTCTGAACAATGTGTCAAACAATGATATAATTCCGTAAGTATGAATACAACATTCAGTGGTGTAAGTATATATTGTCTGCAAAATGCATTGCGAATAGAGTTGGTGACAAAGAAGTAATAAATTAAAACGTCATGTCCGACGCTCAAGTTTACTTGAATTTTACTACATGAACAACAAAAACGTAGTAAGCGATTTAGTTTATTGTTTTCATCATTTTGTGGAGGGTGTCAGCCAGAAAAAGTTTCGTAATGGCTTGGAAGTATGTGCAAAATTTGTTGGAAGCCACGAAGTGCTCTCATTGTCAAATACTAGATGAATAAAGTGCACGTATTTGCCAGCCGTCAGCTGCACTGTCTCGAGACAAACATACGGTCTGCAATACTTGTCTTATTATGTTAAACTTTAAACGTAAGATTATACTTCTTAGAGAGTAGGTTATGACAGCTTTTCGAATTTATAAATTAGATCAATAATTACGCGAAATATTAAAAATCAAGTTTTTGTTGCTGCTGGATGCCGTTAGACAGGCAACTTGCAGGTGGACCCAGGCTACAGGATAGTCGCTTAGTAAGATACAGTGGGGTGACAAAAGCCGTGGGAGACCTCCTAATATCGTGTCGGACCTTCTTTTGCCGGCGTAGAGCAGCAACTCGACATGGCATGGACTCAACAAGTCGTAGGAAGTCCCCTCCAGAAATAGTGAGCCATGCTACTTCTATAGCCATCCATAAATGCAAAGGCGTTGCCGATGCAGGATGTTGTGCACTAACTGACCTCTCGGTTATGTCGTATAAATGTTCGATGAGTGGCCACATCATTCGCTTGAGTTGTCCAGAACGTTCCTCAGATCTCGAACAAATGTGGCCTAGTGACATGACATCATTGTTTGGGAACATGAAGTCCATGTATGGCTGCAAATGGTCTCCAAGTGGCCAAACATAACCACTTCTAGTCAATGATCGGTTCACTCGGATCAGAAAAAGCAGTCCATTTCTTGTGAACGTAAACCACACCATTATACACTCCTGGAAATGGAAAAAAGAACACATTGACACCGGTGTGTCAGACCCACCATACTTGCTCCGGACACTGCAAGAGGGCTGTACAAGCAATGATCACACGCACGGCACAGCGGACACACCAGGAACCGCGGTGTTGGCCGTCGAATGGCGCTAGCTGCGCAGCATTTGTGCACCGCCGCCGTCAGTGTCAGCCAGTTTGCCGTGGCATACGGAGCTCCATCGCAGTCTTTAACACTGGTAGCATGCCGCGACAGCGTGGACGTGAACCGTATGTGCAGTTGACGAACTTTGAGCGAGGGCGTATAGTGGGCATGCGGGAGGCCGGGTGGACGTACCGCCGAATTGCTCAACACGTGGGGCGTGAGGTCTCCACAGTACATCGATGTTGTCGCCAGTGGTCGGCGGAAGGTGCACGTGTCCGTCGACCTGGGACCGGACCGCAGCGACGCACGGATGCACGCCAAGACCGTAGGATCCTACGCAGTGCCGTAGGGGACCGCACCGCCACTTCCCAGCAAATTAGGGACACTGCTGCTCCTGGGGTATCGGCGAGGACCATTCGCAACCGTCTCCATGAAGCTGGGCTACGGTCCCGCACACCGTTAGGCCGTCTTCCGCTCACGCCCCAACATCGTGCAGCCCGCCTCCAGTGGTGTCGCGACAGGCGTGAATGGAGGGACGAATGGAGACGTGTCGTCTTCAGCGATGAGAGTCGCTTCTGCCTTGGTGCCAATGATGGTCGTATGCGTGTTTGGCGCCGTGCAGGTGAGCGCCACAATCAGGACTGCATACGACCGAGGCACACAGGGCCAACACCCGGCATCATGGTGTGGGGAGCGATCTCCTACACTGGCCGTACACCACTGGTGATCGTCGAGGGGACACTGAATAGTGCACGGTACATCCAAACCGTCATCGAACCCATCGTTCTACCATTCCTAGACCGTCAAGGGGACTTGCTGTTCCAACAGGACAATGCACGTCCGCATGTATCCCGTGCCACCCAACGTGCTCTAGAAGGTGTAAGTCAACTACCCTGGCCAGCAAGATCTCCGGATCTGTCCCCCATTGAGCATGTTTGGGACTGGATGAAGCGTCGTCTCACGCGGTCTGCACGTCCAGCACGAACGCTGGTCCAACTGAGGCGCCAGGTGGAAATGGCATGGGAAGCCGTTCCACAGGACTACATCCAGCATCTCTACGATCGTCTCCATGGGAGAATAGCAGCCTGCATTGCTGCGAAAGGTGGATATACACTGTACTAGTGCCGACATTGTGCATGCTCTGTTGCCTGTGTCTATGTGCCTGTGGTTCTGTCAGTGTGATCATGTGATGTATCTGACCCCAGGAATGTGTCAATAAAGTTTCCCCTTTCTGGGACAATGAATTCACGGTGTTCTTATTTCAATTTCCAGGAGTGTAGAACTATCACCAGTACGACAATTCGGTCCTTGGCTTTGTAGAGTCTGCGTCATACTCTGACCCTACCATCATCTGTTAACAACTGAAATCTGGACTCAGCTGACCAGGCCAAGGTTTTCCAGTCGTCTAGGGTCCAACCGATATGGTCACGAGCCCAGGAGAGGTGCTGCAGGCGATGTCGTGCTGTTAGCAATGGCACTTGTGTCGGTCGTCTCCTGCTATAGCCCATCAACGCCAAATTTCGCCGCACTGTCCTAACGGAAACGTTCGTCGTACGTCCACACATTGACTTCTGCAGTTATTTGACGCAGTGTTGCATGTCTGTATGTCTGTTAGCAGTGGCAACTCTACACAAAACGCCGCTACTCTAGGTCGTTAAGTGAAAGCCGTCTGCCAGTGCGTTGCCCATGGCGAAAGGCAATGCCTGAAATTTGGCACTCTTGACACTGTGGATCTCGGAACACTGAATTCTTTAACTATTTCCGAAATTAAATGTCCCCTGCGCCTAGGTCCACTACCATTCCGCCTTCAAAGTCTGTTAATTCCGTAGTTCGGCCATAATCACGTCGGGAAACCTTTTCACATGAATCACCTGAGTACAAACGAGAGCTCCGCCAACGCACCGTCCTTTTACACCTTGTGTACGTGATACTACCGCCATCTGCATGTGTGCATACCGGTATTCCGCGACTTTTGTCACCTCATTACAGATAGGCCCACCACTGGCCGCTCAGCAAAGCCGAGTAACCGAACCCTCTGACTGGGCGCGCGGGTTGCATTTCTCTGACGCGCCGCCAGTCTGCCACAGGAAGGCATGGCCCGACGCCATCAAACAGCGGAAGTCAGCTTACTGCCTGCCTGCAGCACGACCACACGTGACGGCGCTCCGGCGCTACAAAACATTTGGCTCGGGATAGGGTGCCGTCTCCCCTGATTGGCTGCAGAACAGCGGGCTTGAGGTTATTAGGGATCCTTTACCTTAAGAGTCGATATACGAGGGTTGGAACTTTAATAGTGGGAACTATTTATTTACAGCTCGTACAAAATAAATACCTGTTTCAAAGTTTTACTGACCTTCAAAGTAGTCACCAGTATTGTGTATATCCCGTTGCCAGCGATGTGGAAGTCATAGGATACTCTTAGCAGTGAGAGTTGTGTTGACAGTTCGAGCGGCGCGGTCTATTGCCCGACGAATTTGTAGCAGTTCTGAAGCGAATGCCGTGAAGTGTTTCCTTCTGTTTAGAAATCGAGTTGAACTCACGAGGGCTTAATTCAGGGGAGTGCAGCAGATGCTATACAACTTTGCAGCCCCATCAGTCAAACAAAACAGTCAAACAAATCAGTAACAGCTAGCACGGTACTTGCTTGAGCATTGTCCTGCAAAATGAAGGTCAGGTCCTGCAGAAAGTGTCATCACTTCTGTCTCTATGCTGTTCATTTACGGAACACAACCTACGACCAGCTTAGAGACAGAAGTGATGCCACTTTCTTCAGGACCTGACCATCATTTTGTAGGACAATGCTCAAGCACGTACAGTGCAAGTTGTTACTGATTTGTTTGACTGATGGGGCTGCTAAGTTGTATACCATCTGCTGCACTCCCCTGAATTAAGCCCTTGTGAGTTCAACTCGATTTCTAAACCGAAGGAAACACTTCACGGCATTCGCTTCGGAACTGCTACAAGTTCGTCGGGTAATAGACCGCGCCGCTCGAACTGTCAACACAACTGGCACTCCTAAGAGTATTCTACGACTTCCACATCGCTCCCAATGGGATATACACAATGCGGGTGATTACGTCGAAGGTCAGTAAAACTTTGAAAGACGAACCCATTTTCTACGAGCTGTAAATAAATAGTTTCCACTGTTGAAGTTCCATCCCTCGTATAATACCAACATTAGGGAATTAGCAATAATGACATAGTTTATTAATGAAGATACAAAAATTCATAATGCGTATTATTGAAGAAGATCCTACCGTAAATTCTACACACTGCTGGGAGCTGGAAGAATATGCAAACTATGTACAGAATACTGCAGGCCTACGCGTTATAAATAAGCTGACATGGAGGTCGGGCAGCGCGATTCTGTCTTGGCTTCTTCAACGGCGTGATACGATACTGTGGCGCGAGATTTACACTGTGTACTAGAACCGTAGGCATGTAACTGCAAATAAACAAAAAATTAATTATATAACTTTATTTCTTCGATTTGATGATTAAAACTGTGTGACTACCCCTTGGAGTCACGGTCAGATGAGTCAGCATCAAAGATCCATTTTGTGTAGCATGTGGCCAAGAAGAGAGCTGAGTGGCACCTTTGTATTGGAAATCATGAGAAAAAAATGGACGAAATGCTGAGGGTTTTCTCTTGAAGATGTCTCCCTAGCATACAATTAACTCTCTATAATATGATGAAAGAAGCTTTCTAATAAAATTACAGCAACAAACTCGGTGGAAAAACTTCTCCGTCATTTAAAGAAGGATGTGACTTCCACAGAGACGCGATTTCAACTCCTTAAAGTCAACTCATTCCAAAGAAGAGATTTCACAGGAGATAACTCTGTCTAATATTTATTGCTGTGTGGCGGAAATATCGAAAACATTGCCCACGCTTCCAGCTCTGGTTGGCATAAGAAACTAAGCAGTCGGCACTGCCGGAACCTAAAATGCATTCTACGTATCAATCTTCGGTATGATCCGTCAAGAGGCGATACGACGGTGTTTCCGCAGTCGCACTGCTGCCCATAAATCACTAACCACAAGAAAATGTGCGACGTTCCTTAGTATGGTGTACATGACGCTGTCGCTGATCTATGGAGCAATGAAAACATCCATGATGGCGTGGCGGAGCCTCTGTCCAAGACGCGCCACTCTTACGGGCCTGTGCGTATCTTTTCGGATGTCTAACGAACGGTATTTACCTGAATTGTAGAGCTAGTGAACTTCGGCGGAGATGGTGGTATGGCCTGGTGCTTTTTACATATTTTGTGCCCTGACAGTTAGTTTTGGTGTTTAGTAATATCAACGCAGGTGTTAATGAGTACATTATAAGCAGCAGTATACTTTCCACACAGCGGCAACTGCAGTGAAATCTTTTCTACACTACCATGACAGTTTTGCTAAATAGAAAGGAAGGGTCGTAGCATCGGACATTCGAATAAAATGAGTAGTTGACTGACCTGTTCAGGCCGCAAATTGCAGTCAACATGTCGAATGAATTACATCTGTGGGGTGTTTCGTGGATTAAAAAAAAGAAAAAAAACCACAACTTAGTGCAAGGCCTTCGACGAAGATTAAACGCTGTAGTAGAAGGAAACAAGATCCCACGCGTTCGTAGTGCCTATATAACGAACACATACTTTCGCTGACATGGAACATAACGAACAACTTCAGTTGTCTTTCGCCTGCAGCGTAATACAGCCTGATGAACGAACAACATCTGGCACATACCATCACATATCATTTACATTATTCTACAGTTTGTCATTCTGGTGCTAGTTTCGTTACAAACAGCTACTGCAAATGCGGGGCATTACAGGGCTGATCCAGAGAAGAATTCCACCACCATACACTCGTACCAGTTATGTTTACTTAGCTCATCATAGCGAGTACGTAGCTGCACAGTTTAGAAACAACCCGCTACTAATACCCTGTTGTGCTAAAGTTGTTCATCCTTATTGATGTACAGAAGCTAAACATACGGAAAAGAATTTTCATATTTTACAGGTCATTGGTGACGAGAAACAGATTTTGTGTATTTCACAAAGAAACAGAATGAATCCACTGTTAAAATCTGACGCCATGAGAAAAACTGAAGTTTTGCGTCAACATGTAACATCTCCTGAGCGCGTATTTGTGTGAAACTAGATACCGGTTGCCACCCTGCTAGCTCCTTTCCTTGCTATGGAGCCGAAAAGTTAACAAGAAATTAAGCAGATGTGTATGAGATTTATGCTTTTAATCCGCTGAAGCACTTAATTTTACTTCTCCGCTATAAAACGAACAGTGATGTCAGTAGATGTATCACTGTCAAAGTATATAAGCATTTCGCGTGTCTTAGTTCGCTCCTTTTGCACAATACAATGCGTTTTGTATCCGTACAAAACCAACACAAAAACGCTTCACCGACTGAATAGTCCTCCTACTAAAACACCAAGGAGCAGGGGAGTTGTTAACATTGCTTTGTCGCAACACATAACTTCAGACACTGTGGCTGCCTATCCAAGTGCGAAAGCAAAAAGGCGCTATTAAAAGCACACAAAAGATAATGTAAGAACTGAGGCACGCCTGGAGTTGTATCTCACATTAATGTTGCCTATATGTTTAGAGAAGACAAGGCACTCAAATGCAGGAGAGTTACGCGTTGTTTATCACTGGATGATCACTAAGTTACGAAATGCTAAACTCGTTGCAAAGCAAAGAAACTTCCAAGCCTCCTCTGTCTCTGTCGGACCACCTGCTGCTTTTTTCTTTCTTCTAACATTCTTAAAGCCCCCCCGCCCCCCACCCCCACACGCACACACATAGTGGTCAAACAGTAGCAAGAACAGAACAGCCTGACATCTGCTCATTAATTTCTGACGTCAGGCGTCGGCGTGTTCTCGAAAACGGACTAACAGAGAACCGGTTAACTGCTGTTCGGGCGTCGCCGAAAGAAATTCCGAGAAGGCATCGATGTTTTGTCGGTTGGAATCAGTCAGATATTTCGTTTGGGAACGACGCCTCAGAGCAAAGCAGCCTATATGTCAATATTTGTGGAAGATATGCGACGGCGTACTGTAATACTTGGCTCGTGAGTCTACCACAAGATTCGTCTTGGAGCTCGCTCCAGACACTGCGGCTTCGTCTTCTCCAGGTGAACACAGCAATGTGCTGATCACAGGGATTGCTTAGGAGCTCAGTGTTTACCAAATAACTGTTAGATTGCGTGACGATGGAACGCGTTTCTTCTTCGGTTTGATCTCCGCGACGCCACTGTCGTACAGATCATTGATAGATGATGACACAGCAAGCATCTTCTCAGTTCTTCTTTTTTCTTCAGTTGCGTGGATTCAGTCCAGTCTCCATAGCGAGAAAACCTATCTGAGAATGCTGGGGATCGAAGCTGTGAGTTTCACGAGATAACCTGATAAGCAGAGTGCTAAGCCTTGGAAGCAGACTCTTTTAACAAGGTTACAAAAATTCATATCATCAAAATTAATACAAAGTTCTCGCGTTTTCAATCATGTGAGTGACAGTGATCGACAAACTCGCTTGGCTGTTGTGTCACGTCAAACTGTTGCACAACACAGGATTCAGAAGCACAATAGCTTAAATGACAAATATTTTTGTGTGGCTGCGTTATAGTCTCTTAGGGACTGCCCCATGATGCAATGTTAATTCCCTTCCTGTATATCCCGACAAAATTTTGCAATATACAGACGATGTTTGTGTTTATTCATACGCAGACTCATATATTCAGGCTAAATCGGAATTACTCATTGCCATTGGACACATCGATGAATGGCTGTCTTAACAGTCGGTTGAATATCTCGGCTGAGAAATCGGTGACCGTATCTTTTTGAAAAATTGAACTTTGCCCTCATCGTTGATCACGCCACATGCGCGAAGTATACTTTCCAGATAATATCTTATGCTCCATTCCTCGGAAGGACATTTGACTCTTGGCTCAGTTGGGCGCCTCACATACAATTTTTTGTTGATAAATGCGAGACAGGATTAAATGCAACCCGCTATCTCACCCGAGTGTTGTAGGAAGCGCTTCAAAATATTGTACTAAGGATATACCGAGGGATTAGTCGATCTAGACTGGACTAAGGTTGTATGCTGTATCACAATGCGCCTAAGATTTATCTCTCCGAATTAGATGCTCTTCAATTCAGAGCCATTCGTATCTTTCTTGGAGCCATGTGTTCGACGCCTACAAAACCGCTTTTGGTGGTGGCGGGAGAGATGCCCTTCAGGATCAGACGTTAAATGCTGTCAGATAAATTTTTTATTCAAGGAATGGCCATCATGAAATGTCCTCTCTACAAGAACAGACACTACGTTAACAAATTATGGAAAGCCTTCAACAGAAGAACTAAAATTCCGGCCGTGTGCACAAGCTTTGACTCTTGGCATCCTGTCAAATTCTATGCTATGTTCGTCACATTTGTTTTTATTTGAATATGATGTTGACTCAGTCAGCTGCCAATTCCAGTCTATTATTGTAACATGAGAAGCACGCTGAGTGTTAACGTATTGTAGATTTAATTGACTCATTGAAGCTCAGTGGTCTGGTTATATATGTATATATACTGATGGATCCAAAATTCCACAATAGGAGTATGATGGATGTGCTTTTCTATGTCCACACATTCAAACCTGTGAAGTCTTCAAACTACGTAAAAGTGCTTCAGTTTTTACCGTAGAAACTGCGGGAATTTTTGAAGCAGTTAAGTTAGTCTCTTCAACCCCATCTTAAAGATATTAATCGTGTCCGCCCCCAGTGTTCTTAAATGTATTCAACTCCAAAAATCAAATAAAACTCCCAACCATTATGTTTGGATATGGTACTGGAATATATTGACTGCAAAGGGAGAGGGCAGACAGTCATGCTCCTGTGGGTGCAGTGCACCTGTGGCGTCCGCTATCACGAGGAAGTTGACGTCTCAGTGATCCAAACTGCATCAACAAGAACTATTCTCGATGTGAAATTACCGTGTACAGACTACTTACGTCAAGTCAAGAATCACGGAAAACAGCAATGACGAGATGTGAAATGTATCCCAACAAACGAAAGGCGTATATTTTGCGGCATTACAACCTCAATTCACTACAAGACCGTGGTTTACGAGGAGGCATTTGGACCGAGCTACGATTTCCACCATCATTCGAGTCCGCCTTAACCCTGCCTCGCTTCCTCTACATCTGTATAGAATCAACATTTACAATCTCCCTGCAAGAGAGTGGCATTCCTGGTCAGCAGCTCTTGTACGCCACATCTTATTTTCGTGTTTCAAACTTGACAATGAAAGATCGAAATTAATGAGAACTTGAATGAGTATGGATTACCCTCTCCCTCAATCAGCGTCTCCTCTTTTGATTTCTAAAGACACTCCCCAGTATAAAGTGATAGTTAGTTTTCTTAAGAGTATAGGGCAAAATCTGTAGGACTCATATTTTTATTGTGTCTATCACTCATTATTAAATTTAAGAGGTAGTGTGAAGTGATTACGTAAATACATCTACTCTACTTATATCGTATTTGTTAAGGATTTTTTGAGGAAAAAGTTGACGGCTTCAGCCTCCAGTTCTGTAAATATGCATTTTGAATTTTCTTCGTACGATTATGTGTTCTATGTGAAATGTGTCCTCAATGGCTAAATAGAGTACAAACTCTGGAGGCCAAACGAAACAAAAGAAAAGAAAACGAAACAAAAAATGTGGCTGTTATCCAGTAGTAACATTTCGCACTGGCTGATAAAGGGGAAAAATTGGCTCAGCGTTACAAAAGGACGCATGGGAGCGCTGTGCTGTCGTTGTAAACTCACCATCCGAAGACGCGCTGAAGAGATGTCGCCCCTCGCCGTGTTATTGAGCAGGGAGCGATCACGCCTGCAACACAAAAGCAAAATATATGAGCAGAGTGACTAATAACACAGTCAGTGAAGACCAAAACATGTCGACTGGGAGAAAAATCCGTGTATTCGTAAATTATTGTGCTGTAGTCCGCGGAGGCGGTGGCAAGAACGATATGCTAAAAATCCTGACCGGTGAGGTGACTACTGGGAGTTGGGGAGATGTAAAAGTCGCTTTTTAAGGTCCTTCTTGAATGTCTCGAAAACAGCGCCATCTAGTGAAAATGTTTCCCGGTAAAAAATGAAACAGTACTAAATTTCCTGAAAAATAAAGGTCTTATTCATTTTTTTCTAGGTCTAATAGTTCCCGCATTGTAGGAGATATAAAAATCGCAGATCATTAAAAATGGAATTTTTGTAGTATAAAACTGTTGTTTATTGTTAAAAGAAGAGTGTTAAGGACAGATATTAAATGCGTGTGCCACATGTAAGTGCTGCAGAACCGTCTTAGGGGTTAATTTGCATTCCGCGTGTGTAAGAGGGTGGAGAGGCAGCGGTGGAGGATGGAAGTGTGAGATAAGGTAAGTCGTTGGATTGTGGTCATCCATTTCCCTCCATAGATCTGCAAAATGATGACCGAGCAGGCAGTTTCCGTTGCTCTCTACTGCAGTATGCCGCAAAAAGCAACTGCAGGGTATTTCACAATGTTATAGGGATCACTTCGCAGCTCGCCTTATGAAGCGGTGGTGACGCGGTGCTCTGACACTTCCGAGGGTGGGAGGGGAGGGGTGTATTCTTCATATTCCACACATTGTGTTAACACTGCACTGAATACGGAAAGCATATAGGCGGATTCTACGAAAAATCTCTGCACACTGTTCTACACTGCTACAGAGGAACTGGTTCTCAGTAATGGTGTACGGCATTTGTAGCGTTTTTCCGGGAAAGACGACTTCCTCCAACATGAGCACTGCTCGGTTTACAGTTTACAGACAGATTACACCTCCCCACCATTTCCTTTCCACTTCTCTTATGTGGGTAGACAAGATAACTTCACAGAGATTGTGTTGGCACAGTGGAGTTATTTTCAGTTTCTGTGTACCATTTTGCATTTGCTTAAATGAGCTTTTATGTAAAATACGTTCCTATAAAAATGCCTGATTTCAAAATGGTTCAAATGGCTCTGAGCACTATGGGACTCAACTGCTGTGGTCTTAAGTCCCCTAGAACTTAGAACTACTTAAACCTAACTAACCTAAGGACATCACACACATCCATGCCCGAGGCAGGATTCGAACCTGCGACCGTAGCGGTCGTGCGGTTCCAGACTGTAGCGCCGTTAACCGCTCGGCCACTCCGGCCGGCCTAAACATGCCTGAGATGCACTTAATTTGTGACTGTGACGTTGTCAGTGACCTATAAAGTATTGGTAGGAAATGAGTCAGATTAGTAAATGTGGAATCTTTGTTGTAGTCACTTGGAGATCTATTAATGAATGACCAGAAAGTTACTGCACCTCTCTTATCGTTAATTGTGTTACAGGTAGACAGCAAAGACAGCCAATTTAAGTCTCAGGGCCTCTTCAGATGCTGGGAGAGCTGAGGGTGGAGTGGTGCATTTGATAGCCTCGAGCTGCGAAAAGAATTCCAGCCACTGATAGTGGAGACAATGAAATCAACATTATTGAATAAATATTGACAGCATGTTACCCTTGGGACAGGCTCTTCAGTTAATAGCTCCAGGTGTTGATCTTTTTTAAATAGCTATTCATCTAACAGCTGCAAGTAAATATTCACTTAATAAACTGAATATGTCTACATAGACATAAACTCGGTGAATTTATTTTGTCTACTCAAACGAGAGAACTGGTCAGGAGGTATAACTTGGACTTGTCATGGCACTACAGTTTAAGAATAAAAAATAATATAATTCATATATACAGGCACTGACGTACTTATAGGTATAGTGTGACAAGGATGGGACAGGCCGTCGGTCATGGCCTTGTAATAGGAACCGGTATTTAACAACATTAAAACCTAACGTTACACTGTTCATTTATATCCCACTACCAGTGGCTGCGCAGACTGGACACACTGTAGACACATCATTTCATAATGTAACATCACGTTTTCAGCAGACATCACGACCACGGTGACAATGTTTGCTTCCCATTTCTCATTTGCTAGAGCGAAAAATTCGACATAGCATCCCTCTGAGAGGGTGAGATGCTGAGCTCAGAAAGAGCTCTGGGAGTGAAGTTTTTCTAGAAAAGGAAAAGAAGCGAAAAAGAACAGTATTAAGTGTTATATGAAACAGTACTGTTTTATTATGTTTCACTTGTGTTATACTTTTTACCAACGCCTGCTATGAGTTGTAGTCCTTCATTGAGGTTTCACGGTAGATATTGTATAGCTTAATATGAAATTTTCAACTGCTTTTTCAATAAGTTCGCTTTAGTAATGTACATGAACTCATTGAGCAATTCATTGTTCAGTTTCGTTCCTTGATAGAAAATGATGTCTGCAGTTTTATATTTATTCTTTCTTGGTAAATGTAAGTTTAGTTTATATCTTGCTCTGTGGACAGAGCTGTTTGTGCAGTATTATCAATGTTACTTTTGATGTGAGTAGCTGATTCACAAGCATATGTTTGCATCTGCATGAACGGCTGCAACGTCATTCCGATAACAATGGACTCAAACGAAATACAAGTGAACTACCATCCTGCTGTTCAAACCTACCTGTATGCAAAAGAGTTGTTTGCGAAGGGCCAGCGTACATTCTGCAATCTTCTCACAGCGCAGTTCGGTAACTGTTCACAGAGCCCACACTGAGAAAGTCATTGTGGTTTACAACTTCATTCACTGAATGTAACTCCTTTCCACTGTCATTCACTCATAGCTTCGTATATTATAACCAACAAAGAAAACTAGTATTAAAACATTAGATACTGCGACTGATTACTTAACAACAAACAAGACCAGTTACTATCAGTATTTTTATTATTTCGCAATCTTCGCTTAGAAATTCAGCATAAAACTTGTTTTCACAGACAGGTACCACCGCTTCGTTAAAATGGTTCAGTATATCGACGGTCACTATAGGAAGTCAATGGAAAATGATACACAAAACCTAAAACAAACTAGAGACTAATACATTTACTCTCAATCTAACCGCTGAGTGAACTGAAAAGAATAGACCATGTGTGGTGATTACTGTAGACTATGTCATGATGCGTGATGAAACTGAAAATGCAGTAATACTAAATTACGTGAGGAGACAGTTCAGTGCTTCTAGGTAAAGAAGACTGCTACGGAAAACAGTTTACGTTGCAGCACAATGTAGGCAGCATGCAACTGACCGCGATGAAGTGTGTTATTTTCAGGTAGAATGCAGATGACTGTTTTATTTGCTATTAGTAATGTTTGCACTAAACTGTTGGTAGCAGTGTATTCATTAGTCACTTCCTCAGAGTGCTGTTCGGTGTGTGGCAGTTCCTGCTCCTTGCGTCCTAGTAAGTCAGAAATGACCGTATGGAGCATATGGCAAGTGAAGATGCCATTAAGGTGATCACTGTTGGGAGAAATAAATTTCAGAAACAGAAAGAAACACAATGTGCAGTAGCTTAGAGCTGCACACTAAAAACACAGAAGTCACGTATTTCCTTGAATGATTCTTCAACCAACATTTTGTTAAATAATGAAGTCAGTCACAATTATCTTTTAAAATGTTTCTTATTATTATTATATAGAATGAAAATAGTTTCTTAATCTTTTAAATACCTTGAGGAGAGTCCCATCACGGGCATGAATATTTAGTCAAACATTTTAACCATACCTATGACTGGGTGAGCATAATGGTCACAGGGAGTCTTAACTCTACGGAAACAGGGAGAAAAATACTGTAGTGCCAACTTAACTTTTGTTTACATCGGTGCATAGTTGACTTGACTCAAAAATTGACCACTGCACACAGATGACCTATTTTGGTAGGTTGCTTGATTTGGGGGAGGGGACCAAACAGTGAGGTCATCGGTCCCACTGGATTAGGGAAGGATGGGGAAGGGCACGGGCCATTGTAAGGGAACCATTCCGGCATAAGCGATTTAGGGAAATCGTTGAAAACCTAAATCAGGATGGCTGGATTCGGGTTTGAGATCTATTTTGGAAAGTGGCTGCATATGGAGCTGACCACCTCAAAAGCTGGGTCGGGTTCACCCAGTTGCACGACTTGCTGCTCGTCTTGGTGGGGATCTCACGAGTTTGCTCGTCTTGGTTGGGATCTCTCGAGTATCATGTGAATGAGGAATCAATCAGTCCAGGAGGGCCATAGTATACGCTATGCAAAATCGCAAAGGCTTCGTGCGACTAGTGCCCGAGAGGACAGATATGCTGTTTGGTCGGCCATGAGGGATCGTACAGTCACGCATGTTTGCAAGAGAAATGGACATATTAGCAACAAAACAAGTGTCCACAAGGATAAGTGCGATGACGTCTAAATAACCATGGATTGTCGGGAGATGCCCATTTTGCAGCTTGACTAGACGCGGTACGAGCAAGAAGTGGGCTGCTAGCAGCGCAGCCAACAGAGGGGTGACACCACGCCGTCGTTTCAGTGTACGGCATCAAAATGGACAAATTCGTATGTGCAGGGCCGTGGACAACGAACGTTGGCAGACTGCGTCATCGTCACATGGCTCTAGCACCTGCCATGTTGCTATGGCGTGCAATTGGTCAAGCCGGTAATTTAAGCAGCAGGCATCACATTTCTGACATTTTCGAGGTCTCCGTGAGGTTGTATTTCAACAAAATAACGCAAGACTGCATGTTTAGCGTGGTGTCCTGACTTACACCGATACAGAGGGCGTTTACTTGTTGGTATGGCCAGAGCCTTCTCCATCTCTCTATCCACTGAAACCTCTAGTGACGTGTTTCCAGGAGACTGATACGGTAAGACTCGTCAGCCACTATGATTAATGATCTCTGTCACAGAGTTGATGCAACATGGAATGACGTGCTCATGCGTTTCATCCAAGCTCAGATCGACTGGATGCCAAGCCGGGTTAGAGCTATTGCTGTTGCCAGAGGCGGCATATTTGTGTGCTAAATTTCGCACCCTGTATAGCACCAAATCACATAGAGATTTAATCATGCGTTATTCCTAATGCACTGTATATGGACAATAAGTAAAATTTCGTTATTTGTTCTGTGGCGGCCACCGTAGTTGCACTGATATTAATAGCTTGCAACATTTTTGGCTCTGGGAGCCACAGCATTCATTCCCAGTCCTCACATTCTAGTTAAGAAGAATAACATTAAATGTGGCGAGGTGAGCCGGCCGACGTGGCCGAGCGGTTCTAGGCGCTTCAGTCTGGAACCGCGCGACCGCTACGGTCGCAGGATCGAATCCTGCCTCGGGCATGGATGTGTGTGATGTCCTTAGTTTAGTTAGGTTTAAGTGGTTCTAAGTTCTAGGGGACTGAAGACCTCAGATGTTAAGTCCCATAGTGCTCAGAGCCATTTGAACCATTTTTTTGTGGCGTGGTGTGGTGAGAGATGGAGTAAGGTGTAGACATATTTTCATCTATTAACGTTTCTTTATATCTGTATTCAGATTGTATTGACACTGATAGCAGCTACCTTCAATAGTAAGAGATAATACAATTTATTCAACTTCTTTTATTACCAGTTTTATTTAAAATTGTAGCATTATAATGTCATGCAGACGAAGCACATCGTGCGCCTTCGGCATGTCAACAATTAGATCCGAGCGAAGTGTTTCGAACTGGCTGCAGTCGAGTGCGTGAGATGCGTGCTAGGGATGGGACATCGAAAAATAAATATCCATATTCGATATAATCGAACGGACCATACTGGGTCAGTTCAGATATTTCCTTGTAGACTGAGAATGAATTATCTCCTACCCGCCTAGTAGGTGGTATTCAGAAGTATACTGATAACTGTGGATAAGTTTCTGAAGTTGTTCTCTTTATTTAATTTTTTTTAGCTTCCACATTTCCTCTATTTCTGCCAACCTTACATTCGACTGAGAGGAGTAACGAAATTACTCAACTGATAATAGTAAAAAGAGCTTCAAAGTAAAAACCTGTAGGTAGGCAGCGCTTTTATGTTTAAGTATTTCAATACTAAAAAGGAAGTAGACTTGAGTTTTGTCTGTTATGGGTTAGATGATTATAATAATAATAGTACTTTTGTCCTATTATGTCACCACAGGACATCGATGTCACCGATATATCGGCTGGAGAAATATCGATTAAAATATCGAGTATTTGATTCCAATATATCTCCAATATATCTGTATTTCGTTATATCGCTGTCCGATAATCCAATCCTAGAGTTAGCAGGCGGTTATAGTGGCTGTACGGTTCGGTATCGGCAATGCTGCACATTTAATATGTTACTGATACCCAAATATGCAAATATTAATGCACCTCGACTTTGCGTACAATGCAGAGCAGAACGTGTAAATTGGAAGCTGTTTTGCGAGGTGATTTATGTAAAGCTTTATTGACCAAATATTGAGGTTGTTAACTGTGAACTATATAACGTGCGACATTGTAATCGAACATTTATTTTATCACTTGTTAGCAGTTTATGACTTTGCTGCTGTGACGTTTCCGTTTATTCTAAGTCAGCGTCATCCCTAAACTTTTAATCAGACTGTTCAGTTAGTAGCGTTCTAGAGCCTTAGCCCACTCCCTAGTAACTTTCATTACAGCCTCACACCAAGAGAGTCCAACTTAGCGACCTACGGGCTACTTCTGTGCAGGAAAGTCAGTAGAAACACCATTTTGGTGGACTGTTGGAACTTTTGTGGTCTGTCCTGGTGCGAGAGAATACAACTATGGCATCTCACATGGTCTGCATTCGCAGTACAAATGTGAACAGGCGCATCTTATCTGTAGGAATACAGAAGAGGGAATACACAGGACGCTAGGAGGCTTAGTGCGATGAACATTGACTGTTGTTTACGTCCGGCAGCAAGTCAATTAGTTCCAAAACAATAAGCGGCTTCAAAATAACACACCCCGTCGTAATGGTTCCGCCGTATGCCACTGAAACTTTATGAGCTGTGGAGCAAGAAAGGTCGGCCTCGCTTCTATTGTTGTACAGCCTTGGTAGTGAATTCATTGGCCATTTGCTCGAGTAGGGCGTCGCCATACTTTTAGCAGTACCGGAGTGCAGTTTATTTATGGCTTCGTCCACTTGTTCTCGGGCTTATACACGAATATGCCGCCGCTCAGACCTCGAAGGATATTTCGCTTCGTCCGTTAGTACACGGAAATTCGCTAGCAAGGTGACAGTGCATTAATCTCTAATGATGATCGTTTAGCCTCATAACCTTCCTTCTTTCTGACAGAAATAATTAACTTGGAAACGTTACAATTGGATGTACCTTGTGAAGAGAATAATGCTCTCTGACATAGGCCTAAGAGCAATGGAAAAAGCGCGATAAAACGCTTTCCAGCCATTTTTTTGGATTCACAACGGCTTCTTGATATGTTTCCCTGTCTTAAATATACACCGTGTTTTTACGAAGAAAGGTGCGGGAGAACCGGGCAAAGTGACCATTGGGGTCCTGGGTGCCATAAGGTGCAATGGCGCGGGAAATGCTTTAAATTATTCTGCCTGGGATGTCCAGTCACCTGATGAACATGTCTGCTGTGTCGCTCTTCAGAGTTACAATAATTTCGGTGGATTCTATTTATTCTGATGTAAGGTAAGTGGTCACGTAGTGTATTTGTTGTGGAGAGGTAATTTGACTTATGACTTCTTAATGAATTTATATTGAAAGTGTCATATCTTGACTCCATAATCCAACTGTAGTCACTGAGAGATCAAAAAAATGGCTCTGAGCACTATGGGACTCAACTGCTGAGGTCATTAGTCCCCTAGAACTTAGAACTAGTTAAACCTAACTAACCTAAGGACATCACAAACATCCATGCCCGAGGCAGGATTCGAACCTGCGACCGTAGCGGTCTTGCGGTTCCAGACTGCAGCGCCTTTAACCGCACGGCCACTTCGGGCGGCCACTGAGAGATCCGTCACGCTATTAGAGGGTAGGCAGGCTTTTTGTAAAGGGGTCAATGCGGGCAAGGTGGCCATTTCGGTGGTGGCATCTGACCTCTTTGAGTAGGTAGAAAACGTAAAACTAGCGGCCGAAAGAAGGACTCTGCGGCCATAGGGCTACTTACAGCCAGTCCATATAACAGTGACCTAGAATCGGTAGATAAAGAAAGAGAAGAAAAAGGAAGTAAGACGAAGGGAAAACAGAAATCAGCCGAAGATAATATAGGCAGCAAAAAATGAGTGTGAAGAGCAAGAAAGCCTAGCCTAGAACAACTCTTTTTTGAAGGCAACGACGAAAACATGTATTGCGTAGAAAAATTTTCAAGTCGAAGGTCAGAAGAACAGTAGATTTAGTGCAAAAATTGTGCATCCTCTGAGCACAATTACTACTTCTTTACGTCGCACTACTCCTTCTTGGGGTTGCAATTTTGTTTCCTCTGTGTAGTTCAAGCATTCTTCAACACAGTGTGCTGTATTCTAGGGACAGTGTGTATGCACAGTACTATTACAGAAACATTGAAATGCCACTCAGACAGCTGCCTGTTCGCGAGGGCATTGCTTACATAGTTGAGCTCCGCGATTCGTCTGTGTTTGGATATGGTATTCACTTGATGAATGCAAAGAACAACGCAGTGATCAGCAACACGATTCCAGGACTCTGTGGTATGGCTTGCCATTGATAGGGTAAAGCTATTCAGTCATGTCACAGCGCTCTGAAGAATCGATAGGCAGCCAGATGTAGCGCACTGCAGAACCAAGATTATATCACAGCTACACTTATTAACGGACGATCTTTTATTTTATTAAAAATAAAGCGTAAACTTAATACTAATCAACAGCAAGGTTGTGCTGGGTATATCCCTAAATTGCCCTCAATTATTAGCTATAATAATTCGGGAATTGGAACAAAAGGCTACCACAAATGGATAACAGCGAAGTCTCAAATTCCGAGCAGACCCTGAAGCATAGGATGAACGCCAATTATTCTGGAGTGTTTACCGCAGTGAGGAGCTCAATAACCTCGCGTGACATATATAAAGAGTCAGAATGCGACATAACCTGGGTGAACGGAAGTGCCTCGAATGTGGACCAAAGGTATAATCGAATGTTTCTATTGTCCATCCGCATTAAGTATAGAAATGGTGGAATGCTTCAAAGATATCTCTAAGAATATCGTGCGTAAACTTCCTATTCATGTCATATAGATAGCGCGAGACTTTGGTGTGCCACGATTAGGATGGGAAACTGGGACAAAGATTCTTCTGGCTACTTTACTGAACGGGAGGAAGGAAGAGGAGGAGGTTACAGCAGATGGACAACGAGAATATTTCGACAAGTCCAACAAAGAAATCGACAGCGTCCTATTACAAGAGAAAATACCTGTACTTTCCTTTAGGACTTTCCATCCTTTTTCTAAAACACATAATCTAGAATGCGAGCCCCACCTCACTTACTGTTTACTAAACACATGCTCGAACTTTCATATTCAGAAAATGTAGAGATAGGAATTAGTGATCACGAGATTAGTGTCCTTTCATTTATTACTAGCGTTCTACGAAACAAACAGGAAATATAAGAAGACATTTCTGCTTAACAGAGGCGACAAGAAAATGATTTGAAGCTACTTGAGTATTCAACAGCAAAGAATGAGCTAAGGGGAAGACAAAATTGATGAGCTAAGGTTAAAATTGTGAAAACAATTACGCCACGTAGAAGGTAGTTTCGTGCCCTGGTAGATAATGACTGATCAGTAGGACTCACTTTGTTCAATAACAGACTTAAAATGTACTGCTAAAGCAGATCCAAGCAATACGCAATTATTAGTACAAAAGAGACCGAAGGTTAAACAAGCATGCGGACAGTTATGCTAGAAGCATTCACTGAATTCGGAAACAAGATCGTATTTGGCGATTTTTCAAAATTCCTTAGAAACAACAAATTTAATAACTGCTCTCAGAGAAACCTAAAGCTCTGGCGTGGTTTGTTTGCACGATCGGCTACCAGTCACTCGAGTGAGTCGCAAATATCAGGTACAACCAAAAGTTCATGTTCAGAGTTATATAAGGTAGAAAGATCAACAAATCTAGCCGTTAAGAAGGCAGATTCCTAAATACATGTAATTCACCAACGAAGGAGATTATTCGACCTGTTCTTGAGCACAGTTCATCAGGCGGGGACCTTGTGAAGCAAGAGATCTAGAAAATTCAAAGAAAAACTGCGCGCTTCGTCAGCGTTTTTAAGTGAGTACGACAATGTAGACGCCGATCCTAAGCCTCGTCTGTCCTGATGTTGGACGACGTGCTGGTACGTGAGTTCATTATGAAGCTCCTCGAACCACTGAAGCACGAATCTGATCTTTTGACACGAGCTGTTATTAAGCTGAAAATGCCAAGTTGTTGGGGTAGACATTAATAATGAAGGGATGTAACATTGACTTAGTCCACAGCTAACATTGTGTCTTCGATTACTATCATAGTTCCCTTGAAAGTAAATGCGATTATGCCGCATAAAACAATACTGCCCACACCGGCCTGCGTCCGAAGTGCGTTAGATGTTTCGATCAAGAGGAATGAAGATTAGTGTTAATCGTCCCATAGACAACGAGATCATTAGAGACGGAGCACAAGCTCGGATTAAGGGAGGGTGGGAAAGGAAACAGGCCATGAACTTTCAAAAGGACCATCCCGTCATTTTCCAAGAGCGATTTAGAGATATCATGGAAAACTTAAATCTAGATGTCCGGAAGGAGATCTGAACCGTCGTCCTTCCGAATCCGAGTCCAGTGTGCTAACTATTGCGCCTCCTCGCTTGGTACGTTTCGATCAGCCGTGGACCTGATCCACGGTCCAATCTCGATGATCGCATGTTCACCACAATCGTGACTATGTTGTTGGGTCAGCAAAGGAACACGTAGAGTTCGTCTGCTGCGGAACCTCACGTTCATCAACAGGGTGCTCTGAAATACTTGTTCATGAGTTACCATTGTACTCTATCGTCCTGTCTACCACAGGTCAGCGCCTATCTGTGATACAGAGCGAGTAAGCCTCCGACCTCCACGTGCTGTGATGAGATGTGGGCGGCCAATACCTGGTCGCTACTTGTGGTTCCACCGCCCTTCAAACATATTCCATCCATACTCACGGCAGTAGCACAAGAGCACACAACCAGCTTCACTGTTTCAGAGATGCTCGTTCCCAGGCGCCGGGCCATAACAATTTGCCCTTTTCTTCAGAGTCGATTACATCAGTGCATTTCCCCATTTGCAACCCTTATCGTCGCTGCTCCTTTTACATATTTTCCTTATAGCGTCATGTTCCGTCAACGCCTCCAATTGGCATCCAACCTAACGTTAAGCAAAGATCATAATGTTACCAGCGGAAAGAGGCTTATGCACTTGTTTTAAAACATTCTCTGAAAAGAGGGCTATCACCTGCCGTATTTTACTTTCCCCAGCACCTACAAAAATTTACCCAGCGCGTTCTCTTTTAAAATGCAACTCATCTCTTACTCCCACAAGCTTCCCTAACTGTAACTCGCTCGCACCCACTCCCAGTTGATCATTCTCACTGATCTTTCAACCCAGCCCATTGTCATTATCTCTGCGTGTCTCTCTAACTGTCACTGTATCCTGTCTGACTACCACTGTATCCTTCATTCTGTCCTACTATTACTGTCTCCTTTCACTGCCACTGTCTCCCTCTTGCTCCTCGTACTGCTGCTATCTCACTCAATCGTTCCCACAGTTGGTATATCTTCTCACTATCACTATCTCTCTCTTCCTCGTTATCATTATCGTAAACACTATGTCATTATCACTGCCTCTCACCCACTTCGACTTTCTCCTTCTCTCTATGCCACAACCACTGGCCCTGTCTCCTTTACACTTTTCCCAGCATTGTTCTGTCACTGTCAACTACTTTCCAGTGCCAATGAGTCCCTCTCTTTCTCTCACAGTGCCATCGTTTCCGTCACTCTTCCTATACCACAATCACTGCCTACCATCTTCCAGTATTTTTTGTTTCTTTCTCAATGACACAGTAATCCCCCCGCCCGCTCTCTCTCACACATACACACATCATAAATAAGCGCGGTATGATCGTGCACGTCTTGGAATCCACGGCACGGTTTTGGTAATGAAAAACTATGTTTTTTTCGGTTTTATTATGAATCGCTCATGAACTAAATGGTGCCTCCAGAAGCCCCTTAGAGAGCACAACAGACCAAATATGATGTAAAATGAACCAACCCATTTGCTACATTTGCCTCAGATGGAGAAAGTGTGTAATATTCAAATTTTGAACCTGTACTGTAGCATAGTTACGGTAAGACGACCCTGCTGTTGGGTGTACAAGTGGTCCCTAGCCGAAGGGCTATCCAAAACAATTGACTATCTTTCCATTACCAACAGAACTCGAGGTATGAGGCCCGGGAAAATCTCATTCTTATGCGCGGCGTTTTGGAACATATTAGGTAGCGCACGCTGTCGCATGCGTACTGATGGCTCAGTGTATAATAGTGTGTATTCCCAAGGAAAGCTTCTTTATCATCCCAAGGGACTGTCTCGCGACAGTGCAGCATAAACTTTTGCTTATTCGTTACGTTATGAAAGCCGTCATACGTCCTCTTAATGTATCTGTACTTTTATTTTTCTCGGTGATGTAATGGAACTGTATTTTTCCATACTGCGACGTTGTTGTATTATGATCTATTACCAGCTATTGTGTGCTCTGTAGTCTTTCCTTTTAACCACCATACGTACCGCCACTGTAATACGATAATCACCACACCTAACTCCAATAAAAATAAAACATCTAAACCCATTACCGGCCGGTGTGGCCGTACGGTTCTAGGCCCTTCAGTCTGGAACCGCGTGACCGCTACGGTCGCAGGTTCGAATCCTGCCTCGGGCGTGGATGTGTGTGATGGCCTTAGGTTAGTTAAGTTTAAGTAGTTCTAAGTTCTAGGGGACTGATGACTACAGATGTTAAGTCCCACAGTGCTCAGAGCCATTTGAACCATTTCTAAATCCATTATCACAAAATAAATTCACTCGGAAACATCTGAATTCCGCCCTAACAGTCGAAAATGTGCGACCTCGCACAGAATGGTGATGCAAGTTGTGCGTATTTACTTCCTGAGGAAATCTTTGCGTTTCTCCTCGACTTTTCTCCCTTGAACTTTGACCACGTCTGTAGTAGATGGTAACGGCACCTTCATGTTTCGCGCCTGGTTTCCAGCTTTGGAGCTGCAGTTAATAAATTCGCTTTACTGCTGAGGTTATTGCGTAGCGTGCGCAGCTGTTTACGAAAGCTTTCTCGTCTCGCCTTTGTGCTGTTACTGCGCGGAGCGCTAGTGGAAGCAGTCAAGTGACAAAAGGTCATCATGGCACAAATGGACTGAACCGCAGCCACAGATGGAAAACAAATGTTGATTAAATGATAACAGCTCCTGTGCTGTGCTCTTGTATCACAGGGTGAGCAAGAGTTCGTATTTATTACGATGTTTAACTTACTTTTTGTAATCTGTAGTAAATACTGGCTACAGCGCTACAAAAGACGAAGCAAGTTGAAACACGAATTTCCGACTATCATCATATCATAAATACAACCTATAGCATCATCATGACATTTATAAGAATGGTTTAATTAGACAGGTATCATGAGTGCAAAATTGAAACATTACTTTTTCCGAGAAACGTAGTACTTGAATCCCTTACGCTCTTGCGTTGAGGAAATTACGAGAAAAGTCTGACCTTACGGACTGAAAACAAAATTTTCTACACTTTGTGCCAAGTCAGACTTCCTGACACATGAAATAACTGGAGATCAGTACGAAAAATTAGAGATCAACTATGAACAACTTCATCCTGATACCGTAACTGTTGCGTCGACCTTGCGGAAAAGTATTCTCAGAGTTGTGGCTGTGCCTCCTTGTAATGTTTAGTAGTTCCTAGCTGGATGAAGAGAGGGTGGTATGATAGGTGGGTGGCCGGTTTCCTGCAACACAAAATGCACATGTGGTTAAAATGCTCTCTATTACAGAAACCAATTGAGTACTTAACTTCAACGATGTCCAATCTGAAGTTCCGTGGCTAACAGCGATCACATAAAGTGTACTAATTCTTGAATCTTGTCCGTGTCCACATCACAACTATGTACAATGACTAATGTTCCCTCACAGCTAGCCAAGGTGCGAGGTCTTGATTATCACTGTGGGAGATAAGAGCACATTGCGACGTATTGAGGTGCAATGCAGACTGAGACCCGATACAACATACTTAAGTAGAGAGATTGAGACAGGGCGGTCAGCGGAGGCGGCGGCCTATACGTAAGCGCCCAGGGGGAGATATCGGCGCCTAACTTGGGGGCGTGTCTTGGTCTGCTCTTGTCATAGGCGCGCTTGGTTCAGCGCTTGCTATACAATGTTTCCTAGTGCCGACTGGTGTGCTGGCGAAGGCGTACGCCAGCACACTCAGTCCTATCCGTTATCCTCTTGCGGAAATGAATGCTAGCATTTCCTATTAATAAACGTGTTACAGGATATGTAATAGTAAAGGTGACTTTTACAATGTGATAGTGCCACAGGGAAACTGTCATAAAGTTGATGAAATTAGTAGCTAGTAATATTTCTTACTAACTGATAGATCAGATCGAAGTCTACCCAGTGGAACTGATGGGCAAATGGTGTTACCATTATAACAAACTTTGAAGTTATGTGTTACAGTTACTTTCATTTCCTCCAGTAATATAAGCTCAGCTTAGAAAACAAGTTAACTACAGGATGCGATATTTATTTTTGGCCACCTGTTGAGACAATGACCTCTCTAGAATACGCTGGTCTCCAGCGTCGAACTTAGAAGAATATCGGAACAGGTCGTGTAGTGTTACAGCAGAGCCTGATGACGGGCGTGATTTAGGAGAAACAAAAGAAGATTTCTGGTGAAACTGCATCATTGACTCGTAAAATACCGGTTTTGTTCTGCACATGTCAGGTGTCTTCGTACTTAAATTCAGCGCAGGTCTAAAAATGAGATTTAAAAGTCTACTACATGGCCTAAAGCCGATGCTATGTCCTCTTCTCTAATCTATAGTACTCCTGCGTTTCATAGCCTGCTTTTGAAAACTCCTGGAAGTCTAATTTAGTGGATTTATTTCTCATCTGCCGCGAACGTGGTTATATACAGTATGTTATACATAGACCCGCTGCCAATGGGTACCATCCTTAGCTGCGTTGAGATAAACCTAATACAAAATTCATCCCAACCAGTAGGAATATGCGCTTGGTTGTGAGGACAGCAGTGTGTCGTGCACTGGATCATGGAGGGTAACGGTGGGGTGAAGTGAGAGGAGGGGGCATGCTAAAGACGGAAGTATGATCTCCAAGCCGTTATGAATGGGTTGTCCAAAAAATTATTATACGAATCGGATTTCAGTCTGGAAAGTAACTTTAGGTGATTAAAGTGCACAGTGTCATACCGTAGTAGTTGTCCATAATAAGCACCCACTAGGATTTTTCGAAGACGTCCTGAACTGTTCGCGGCTAGTATATTGTCTTTGTCGGTAGGCTTAGGTGGGCATTTTCCCATAATGGAGAATTGTTTGACACTCGCGAAATTTTTCGCTACTGTCTAGTATTACGAGGATTTCCCTGACGTCACTATCATCCTGCCGGCAGCTAATTTGCTAAATTCAGCAACGAGTTGTTTCTAATAGGGTTGCTATTAACAGTAAAGAGGGGTGGACCGATAAGGCTGACGATGGGCGAGGAAGAAGACAGTTTTTCCGAAGCCGCGGTGCTGATGTTCTAACCGGTCTAAATGTTTAATAAATTTGGAATTCGCGTAGCTGTGAGTGTTGTAGAGGGTTCAGAATTTCGCAGGTCAAATTTTACTATCTGAAGCATGATTTTACGGTCGCAGCTTTACTGTAGTATAACCGGAATGGCAGTATTAACTCGTGACTTTCAGTTTTGAGCGTACGCTGATTTAGCACGAGCTGATGTTACTCGGCAGTGATTTTGTATTGGATCAGGCAGCTGATACTTACCTGAGGGGGATGCAAGTAACAGAAACAAACTTCGCGAGTTTTATCGATGTGAGAATAAATCTTGTTGTTTCCAGGGAAAGTGAAACTAACTTTCGCATCTTTGATGTAGTGTTTCTCCGAGAGGTATACTTCGATTGCTGATGATGTTGTCAAGTGTCGCCTAGAGGTTAAGTTAACACAAAGTGTTCTTTGTGTACGGTCCAGCGGTTGGAACTTGGACCATGTCTGTGAGGAATCGGATTGCTACTGGAGAGCGAACCGTTGTCATAGTTTCGATTTTTTAATATTGTCTCGCGTGTTACATCGATACTAACGACCCTGATACAAAGTGTTTCACTAGTCACAAATGTAAAACACAAAACTGAGGAAGTTCTACATTATTGGCAACGGCCTTGCCGCAGTGGATACACCGGTTCCCGTCAGATCACCGAAGTTAAGCGCTGTCGGGCGTGGCCGGCACTTGGATGGGTGACCATCCGGGCCGCCATAGGCTGTTGACATTTTTAGGGGTGCACTCAGTCTCGTGAGGCCAACTGAGGAGCTACTCGACCGAATACTAGCGGCTCTATTCAAAGAAAACCATCATAACGACCAGGAGAGCGGTGTGCTGACCACATGCCCCTCTATCTGCATCCTCAGCTGAGGATGACACGGCGGTCGGATGGTCCCGATGGGCCACTTGTGGCCTGAAGACGGAGTGCTTTTTTTTTCTACATTATTAATTTGTTTCGTCAACTGGTCGATCATTAGGCTGGAACTGTCTTCAACAACAGTACGGGTGGCAAACATTGAAAAAGTTAATTGCCAAAGAGGATGAGGTGCAAAAACTGAATATCATCCTTGAGTGGCCATCAGTAACGTAATAGAAAATGTTAAAGCTAAACAGTAAATAAATGTGAAGGAAAAAAAAAACCGAAATCATAAAGACCACATCGAGAAAATGGTGTGTGTGTGTGTGTGTGTGTGTGTGTGTGTGTGTGTGTGTGCGCGTGCAGCCCAACACCTTTACATAACAATTTAATTCAAACTAACAAAAAAAGAAAAAAATGAAAACCAAACCAATACTGTTGATCATCCACAACTTCATGCTTTTCATTTATAACTATGAATTTGTTTTGCCAAATAATGATGGAAGAGTCAGTTAACACACTTCCTTAGCATAACAGCGCAGACAATTTATCGGGTGCTGTCGATGAATAGCTCCTTCTCCGTCATCGGTGTAAATACGTCGTGGAACAGTACTGAGTGTGTCCCGAAGCCCTGGGCCGGCCGGTGTGGCCGAGCGATTCTAGACGCTTCAGTCTGGAACCACACGACCGCTACGGTCGCAGGTTCGAATGCTGCCTTGGGCATGGATGTGTGTGATGTCCTTAGGTTAGTTAGGTTTAAGTAGTTCTAAGTGCTAGGGGACTGATGACCTCAGATGTCAAGTCCCATAGTGCTCAGAGACATTTGAACCATTTTTTCGAAGACCTGGAGTACAAGGATTCGAGCGTGGACATGTTTCTGTGACTTCATCCTTCTAAGATTCGAATGCCGAGGAAAACTGAACGTTGCGTAAGACTGTTTGGAGTCCATAGTATGATCTTCTCTTAGCATACTGCACGTCAAGAATTTGAAGTATATCACTGTTTAGTAAACATCTTTATCTTTGTCGTGCATAAGCTACTAAATATAGAAAATAATGTAATGAAAAATTTTCAAGACCCACGAGTAAAGAAATATCTTTTCAATAGACATATTACCACTCTGAAATGCAATAGTGGCCGCTGGTATTCTCACTTTGCAGTCTGGCGGCCCAATAAGCCAAGCTTAAGTTTTTCTAATTAAAATGCTGGTGACAAAAATTATTTATGCTATGAACTCAAAAACAAACATTTAAAGAATCGGGTATACTGACAACAGATAACTAACAATGTATTTACTCCTTAATGAAATTTGATCTGATATATCTCCGTTTCAAACGAACAGCTCAGTGCATGGAATCAATGTCTTGCTATATTAATAATAAAACTGCATAACCGTCGTATCTGTCTGTTTGAACACGCTGATCTCCAAAACTAGTAGATGGCTTTCCGTGCGGTTTAATAAGTAATCTGAGCGTAGCTTGGGGCAACTTATAGGCTTTCTTTAATCAAAATCTGATGATGGAAGAAAAAATCACAATGTGAATTTTAATGTGACATAGGGAAATCTGTTTATTCTTTCACGTTTTAATTGTCTAATATTTGTGAAAAGGGTTTTAATGATTGTCATGTTCTACAGTATACGATTCAACATACTGAATACAGTGCTCATACAATCCTCAACGTGTTTAATCCATATTTCCATACTAATAGCATTAAATGCGAAAGTTACGACGTCTGTTAAGATTTCATGACTAAACCAGTGGAATCACTTTCGACAGAATTTGGTATAGAGAAAGACTGAACTCTGAGGGAGAACGTAGGCTCCATCCTGTATAATGTATAGTCAGTTCGGTAGCACGCCCGTCTTCACCTACTGCTCGGCGGTGATGCTAAACTTGATGCCGCGTCGCGCATTTGGACAGCAGAGTGGCAGGAGGGGTGAGGGGTAGGTGCACATCAGTAGCATGTTTGCTGGAACATGCAGACACGTGAGGGAAGCTGACGCTATAGTACGTACAATAGCTCACTAACTTACCATCACTCATAATAAAATTACTGATATATGAGCACAGCAATGGGCAATAGCTAGTTAGACACACGAATAATCTACACAGAGCTTTAAAAGCAATTACTTTGATCCAGAGAAATCTCCATTAGTCAATAACGATATTTTTCCAGTGGTCACAAATATATTAATTAGTTTTGTAATTCAGTTTACGAGGTGCCTACGGGATTTTTTGGTGGCCAGTTAACCCTACTGCGTTGATGACATTCTTATTACGCATGACTGGTGTACATTATTAATAACATCAAATTACGTAAATGCTTTGGATAATCCAACTTTTGTGCATTTTCAGTGCAGTAATATAATCAGCATAAAAAAGTGTAAACCGATTTTCTATTTGATGATACACATCAGAGTACTCCTATTCTACATTTCCATGTTTTGTTACTACATCTTAAATGAAAGTACATTTAAGGTTTCTTTTTTTCGACAATCCACTTCTGATGTTTGGCAGGGACATTAGTATTTTGAAAGGATATGTACTAAGTATGAGTATTATTTATTCTTATAATATTGTTCTATGTCTGCATGCAGATCAGTTACTTATCTTGATAATATTTCCACAGCACACCTGGCCGCCTTCTTCAGGTGAGTATGCTGTTGCAAGAACTCGCTGGAAATGAATTCAAACTGCAAGCAGTGGCTCCTTTACACGCAATGGAAGAGCAACAGCACACGCGCGAGAAATCGTTGTAACTGCCCACTAGCACAAGTAAACATATAGCGCACCACTGGTGGAAGCTGGCGGAATCGATAAATCGTTATCAGAAACAATTTTAATGGCTGAATTAAAGACCGTTGATTCTTGAATCAAGACAGGCTTCCAAATCTTATTTAAAAGGTAAACCTTGTCTCTATTTATAAGATTGTCAGATAGTCGAATTTCAAATGGTTCTTTTATAACAAATTCCCAATAGCGAGACGCAAGGGCAACTAATTGTGTCTCTTCATACAACACTTTGTGTCCCCCGGTAAGACAGTGCCACGTCAACGCAGATTTTGCAGGCTGAAACAAACGTGTGTAGCACTGATGCTCGACACATCGGTCCTGAGTGGTATGAACTGTTTGACCAATATGAGCAGTAAGGTGGGCATGTCATTTTGATTTTCGTGAGTTATCGATGTGCACGTCAGATAGAAGTTGTGCTACAGTTAAACAATCTTTGGTCTTGTTGCAGCACAGTCTTTGCCTCTGAGCAATCTGATTAGTTCTTAGTTGAAGTGTGGTACGTGATGGACGTATTCAGTAGAGCTGCGTTGACTTGTGACTGTATCTGTCAGATGAAGAAAGATTTATTGTATAGGAAAATAAAATGAATATGATGTATATACTGAAACGCGAAAGTAATATAAATTTTAAATAATGTTTTTCTTTGTCCACTTTCCTGAGTCATGCATTAACATATCAACAGATTAAGTGATTAAGCTGTTTAGTTTTTATAGAAATTCTCTGTTAACATTACCCCCTTTTTAAATCCTTGTTCACTTTGTTAAGCACAGTATTGTTCAGACCAACATTACGTGTGAAGATCACGCGAAGTTTTACCCTGTCTTTCGGAATACATACTTCATTCTAAAAGCGCTGTCTTTGAATATTATTTCACAAGAACAGTTACTCTCTCCATCCACCTTGCACCATATGGTATGCAACAGTTTGAAAAACACCTGGAAATTTTTATTTAAGAAACAAAAATCTTGCTTAGCCGCTGCCTGCTTGCTGTTTGCTGTCGTGCTTTCGAGAAATCTGCAACAATACGAGGTAAGTGAAATTTTGGTTAGGACTGGGTAATTATTTTACTTCAGTTGCGCTTTTAATACAAAGACAAGTTGTATTCAGAGCAGTTACAGTTCAATTCAAATTGTGTTCTGTTTGGTCAAACGTTAGCACACGAATTTAAGTTGGACTACAGTTCGTGGGTGCATAATTTTGGCAGTACGTAGACTTTTTATAGAGTGGGGGATACATTTGGGCCAAAATTTCACACAGAATCATATAGCGGCGAACTTGCAAAGCTTTCCCACAATGGCAGGGGATTTTGTACTCAACGAGCTTCCTCAATTCTAAGTTATCCTTTACTGAGCCAAGGAGGGCTCTAATCTTGACTGGCGGACGAAACACACTTTCGATCTCATATATTTTGTAATTTCTTCCTGTTTTCAAAGATACGCTTCCAACAAAAAGCAGTCACGTTATTTACTCTTATTTTATGGAATATTCTAAATCTCTGGGGTATCCTCACTATAGATGAATGGAGCAAAAGTATTGATAATCTTATTTAATCACAGCTCTCAGTTGGTGAGTGGAGCATCCATATATACTCCTTCTTTGTCCTCTTTCTGATCGTTGCCCTCTTCACCGTTCACAAACAGCAGTCAGTCAGTAGCGATTATGTCTTTTCAGCGCGTTAAAAAGTATGGATTTCCCTTAAAATTCCACAGGCATTTTCACAAGCGTAAGTCTTATATGACTTGGAGTCAATTGTAGTTCTGTAAACAAATAGGAAGGAGACAAAATAAGAGGAGATTCTAGCAAACTTATGTACATCCCTCTGTTTCAGCTTGAGCTAATTAATGGGAACTGGAGAGACCAGGATTTAATCGAGGACAGAACCGTCTCGGCAGTACACCATCGGCGGACACAGCAGCCAGAATACACGGCGCCGGTGACAGTGGAGTGTGGCGCTGCCACTACGGCCCGGCTGTGGCGCCAGCGCGAGCCATGTGTCAGGGCGAGTGGCGCCAGCGCTCCGGCTCGCCGCCAATTAATGTCCAGCCAGGGTGCGCTCAGAAAGCGGCCGGTGCGCCACTAAAAACGGCGTGAGTTACAGCCCGACCGCGCGGCGAGCGCCCGCGGTCGCTCTGTGGCCAGGCCCGCACCGCCACTCGGCTCAGCGTCCCATTAGCCTGAATAATGGCACCACACGCTTTCTGCGTCTGCTTAATTAATCGCTGGTCGTTTCATTACGATGGCCGTGGCGACAAATACTTGTTTTCTCTCACAACGTCCAATTAAAATTAAGGAAGAGGCCGCCCATACTCGATGCAAATGACGACAAGGAGAAGAGCGTTGTTCGCTATAAACCGCGATTAGCAAGAATTTCAGCAGTCGATCACGATAAAAAAAAGGCCGAGAACTGACTAGACTCTGGCTGCCTATGAACCCTTCTTATGCGAAATGAGTGCGAAACTAAGGTACATAAGAGAATTAACGTCCTGAAAGCTTTGTCTTTCACGCACTGGGCAGCCGATCCTTGGAGCCTCTTACGTCTATACAAACAGATAATTAAAAATACAACGGAATATGGAGGCGTCTTGCATGACTCCGCTCCAACGTCTCGGATGAAAATTGGTTCAAATGGCTCTGAGCACTATGGGACTTAACATCTGAGGTCATCAGTCCCCTAGAACTTAGAACTACTTAAACCTAACCTATCCTAAGGACATCGTAGACATCCATGCCCGAGACAGGATTCGAACCTGCGACCGTAGCGGTCGCGTGGTTACAGACTGAAGCGCCTAGAACCGCTGCTCGGCCACAACGGCTGGCGTCTCTGTTGAAGATCCTAGACAGTACGCAATCAGCAACTTTGCTACTAGCGTATCTATCACACACGCAGACCTGGTAAAGTTCCCACTCTAACGAGATGAGAACTTTTATATGCTGGATTCATGTTGATGGTCATATCGTCTGCAAATCATCTATGAGAATGGAAATTACCTCGATTACTAAACCTTACAGGACGAAGAAACCCAAACGCCTACTGCCAATGTCGTACAGTACTATGAAATCCTGGAACGTTGCACAGCACAGTGTTAACATGTTTTGCAAAAGAGAAGTGGTGTAAATCAAACGAAATCTCTTCAGAAATTTAGTGTGTTCTATATGACGGTCATAACTAAGGGATCCATAGCGCCAAGTAAATTTTCAACCTCTACACTGTCAAAATCCGATTGTAACTGGCAGGATTGGTCGAATTGTGCACAGCCGGCCGGTGTGGCCGTGCGGTTCTAGGCGCTTCAGTCTGGAGCCACGCTGCTGCTACGGTCGCAGGTTCGAATCCTGCATCGGGCATGAATGTGTGTGATGTTCTGAGGTTAGTTAGGTTTAAGTTAAGTCCCATAGTGCTTAGAGCCATTTGAACCATTTTTCAACCGAGACGTTGGGGCGGAGTCATACAAGATGCCGCCATATTCCGTTTTATTTTTAATTATCTGTTTGTATAGACGTAAGAGGCTCCAAGGATCGGCTGTCCAGTGCGTGAAAGACAAAGCTTTCAGGATGTTAATTCTTTTATGTACCTTAGTTTCGCACTCATTTCGCATAAGAAGGGTTCATAGGCAGCCAGAGTTTAGTCAGTTCTCGGCCTTTTTTTTATCGTGATCGACTGCTGAAATTCTACAAATGCCTCGCCAAATATGCTGCCGATATGTCTGCACTATCGGTCGGAGGATAGCGTTCTCGTATCGTACAACCATTACGACGCCTTCCATGGGCACCAGCGGCGTATGTCGGCCCCACAAAATGCCACCCCAAAACAGCAGGGAACCTCCACCTTGCTGCACTCGCTGGACAGTGTGTCTAAGGTGTAGAGCCTGACCGAATTGCCTTCAAACACGTCTCCAACGATTGTCTGGTTGAAGGCATATGCGATACTCATCGGTGAAGAGAACATGATGCCAATCCTGAGCGGTCCATTCGGCGGCGTGTTGTTGGGCCCATCTGTACCGCGCTGCATGGTGTCGTGGTTGCAAAGATGGACCTAGCCATGGATGTCGGGAGTGAAGTTACGTATCATGCAGCCTACTACGCACAGTCTGAGTCGTAACACGACGTCCTGTGGCTGCATTATTCAACATGGTGGCGTTGCTGTCAGGGTCCCTCCGAGCCATAATCCGCAGGTAGCGGTCATCCACTGCAGTAGTAGCCTTGGGGGACCTGTGCGAGGCATGTCACAGACAGTTCCTGTCTGTATCTCATCCATGTCCGAACAACATCGCTTTGGTTCACTCCGAGACGCCTAGATACTTCCCTTGTTTAGAGCCCTTCCTGGCACAAAATAACAACGCGGACGCGATCGAACCGCGGTATTGATCGTATAGACATGGTTGAACTACAGACAACACGAGCCGTGTACCTCCTTCCTGGTGGAAGGACAAACTGATCGGCTGTCGGACCCCCTCCGTCTAATAGGCGGGGCGGGTTTAGTGACATCTCTGAACAATCAAAGGGACTGTGTCTGTGATACAATATCCACAGTCAACGTCTACCTTCAGGAGTTCTGGGAACTGGGGTGAGGCAAAACTTTTTTTGATATGCGTATAAATATATGTTTAAATGCTACAAGAGAATCGTGTGCTATCTTTATTAACGACATATGTCTCCATAAAGCGCATTTGCTCGTGTGAAATTAGTACTTTAAAGACAACGTTAATGTAATACGTTTTTAGCCAACATGTATTAAAAACTGACAAGTTGTAGGAGTCATTTGCACAGCTGTAAATCTTATTCGAATTGTGTCCAGAATGACTGAAGAAGATTTTACCCTACAGCTAAACACGTAATAACCACTGAGTATAGAGTGACAAACTCCACTCTCTTTAAGACGCAACAGAAGAAATGTGAGGTCAGCTTTAGAATGTGTGGAACCGAGGAATGACAAAGCTGTTTGAAGAATCCGTGCCAAACAAGTGAAAGGTTCGTTATTGTTTGCGTGCCGGTTCTACGAAGCGAGAAGGAAGCATTTCTGCAACCGGACGGGACGTTGCGTCATCTGGCTTTCCCTTCAACGAGACACGGGTGCGAATTTTGGGAAGGCCAGAAGGGCTTACGCCTTCTTTTTGCAAAGACGTGAGCTGGAAAATAAGAAAAAAAGCAGTCTTGGCTACGCCATTTAGAGCCGTGGTAATTCTTTGTACAGTTTTATGTAGCATGCGCTCCAACAGTCACAGCAGAAAGTCCACATAGTTATATGGGCTCTACGTGGAGGGAATGGATACACCGTGGATAACATAAAACAGTGCGGATTCTTCTCAGGGTATTTTGATACAGATATTTGAAATTACTCAGAAGATACTAACTTTAAGCGACGTTACTTACATTGCCGCATTCAACTTCGTTACGTTTTCCAACGCTCAAGTCAGCTGGTGTTCTGTTAAGTGGAGCTGGTGATTAATTCCTCTTCATTTCCTGCATTAATATTTGAAACCTAAGTAATTGTCTGCACCTTTCCCTTTGCAGAGCTCGGCCTTTCGTTAGACCTGCAAATATTAATCTCGTGTTGAACCGTCAGGCGACTCGCGTCTTTGGGCGAATAATGTGGCTGACACAGCTAGTGGCTGAAGAATCACTGACGTACGTCATAAACTTTTACAAAATTCGCCCTGCAGACTTGTCTATACTTACACAGCTGAATATATTAAACTTTTCTCTCGAAACGGTCTAGATGTTGAACACAGGCGTCGCTACGTAATACATCGGGAATAAAACAGAGTAGTACAGGCAGACGCGACACCTCAGCGAGCTGTTGTATGATGCTATGAGAAGTGTACAGGTTCCTAATAAGTCTTTATAAACAGGAGACACTTTTGTAAGCGGGTCGTAAGATACTTCAGTTTCTCTCTGCCACTGCCGACGCTCCAGCATGACCCCCCTGTGGAAAACGAGCAAGGCCTACAGTGGATTAGAGAATTCATGTTATAACTATATCATCTAGTATTAACCATGCACTCTAACAATGAATTTAGCAGAAGATTTTAATAACAATGTTCGAATGCCCATTTTCAAGACAAGCGGTTGCTTTAAGAAAGGGCTATTTATCTCCAGTCGTTGACTGTAACAATAAAATCACTGACGTTTATAGTAGTTAAGAAAACAAGACATTTTCTGATAACATGTGTAAAAAGATTTTGAACTGGACTCTTATAATCTTTCAACACGAGAAACAAAATTACGCTGATATTAAGGCCATGTGGAATGTCACAGATAACGTTCATATTCCGTGAACGTTTAAAGAAGAGGTTTTTATGTGTGGCAAAAGATGAACAAACAAATCCGACTGCAGGCCAGACAATATTGAAACAATCGGGAAGTCACATAGTTCTAGTGGTGCTATATAGTTAACAAAAATTTGCAAATCAGTTAGGCTTCCATAATTTAATTTCTATTAAATATAGAAATATGTTTACCTTTAGGGAACATTCAGGGAAGTCTTGGTATTTTCTGATATCATCAGCAGTAAAATGACAATATGAGGCAACGTTCGCAGTCAACAACTGCCTATAGTGCCGGCCAGAGTGGCCACGCGGTTAAAGGCGCTTCAGTCTGGAGCCGCGCGACCGCTACAGTCGCAGGTTCGAATCCTGCCTCGGGCATGGATGTGTGTGATGTCCTTCGGTTAGTTAGGTTTAAGTAGTTCTAAGTTCTAGGGGACTGATGACCTCAGAAGTTTAGTCCCATAGTGCTCAGAGCCATTTGAACCATTTGAACTGCCTATAGTTAACTGCTATAACAACATTCACACAGAGAAAGAAAGAAATATTCACTTGGCATCGAAGTACAGATTTCGTTAGGTAGTTCGCTAAATTTTCAGTATTTTGTAGAAATTTAAGAGGTTCGTGGGAATGTGGTGGAGTGCAATGGTTTAGCAAGCAGAAATCCATAGGACGCTTATTGGAATCCCGTCCGCAGGAAATATTTTATTCTATAGAGAATTTGAGACTTACTTAGCCCCGGTTAAACGATTTTTCTGTATATCAGAAGACAGGGCAAAACCATAGGGGAAAAGAAGGTTAACCTCCTTTGGAAGCCTCTGGCGAATGAACGAAAGCAATCTAAACAAACAATATTCCCGTTTCTCTAAAGAAAAGGAAAATTTAGCATGTATTTCGGAAATAAGAAAAAATCAAAGAACTGTAAATAACAGAAACTCTTTAATACTGATTAATTTTGAATATGGAATAAGATATTTAAAAAACTGACTTGGATGCCGCAGAACTACACATCATGTTGTTATGCGAATATGGAATAAGATATTTAAAAAACTGACTTGGATGCAGCGGAACTACACATCATGTTGTTACGCGAAAAAACTAGTAAGGGAACGTCAAAGTAAAAATTTTTCTATGTTCTAACAGCTGGCGCGGAAGTGTCGCCAGCCACCAGCCGGTAAGCATAAACATTTCAACGCAGTTACTGGGTCAGGCAAAACAGCCGCCTCGGCACTCTAAAGCGAGACTGCGAGCAACTTAGTGGGGAATGGTCAGAACAGTATAGATCGAACCGCCTTCGTTGCTCCGTGCGTTTACACAAGGCACACTGCGTAGGACGCAACGACTGACAAGACTCTGACTAAGCGGTAAAGACTTTGTAATAAATTCGTTAAGCGAACGTAGCGGAACTCAAGACTGCTGACGACTTGGGAAGAGCAGAATCGATTCGGTCATTACGAATGACGTCGTAGAGCAGAACCGTTCATTTGCAACGTAAACACTCCACCCCCACTAGCTTGTGGCACTCGATCGGTAGGATCGATTGCGTTCATATCGTTAGCACTCGAGTCGCTGTTTATCGTATGGTAACATCTGGAGTGTGAAATTGTTCTGTGTTGGTCTTGCACTCGCTGCTCTACGAGACCATCAGCAGTACGAAGCCGCAACTGACGGAGTCCAGCGTCCAGTACTCGCGTCAGCACAGCAGCAATCACCGATGGTTAGATCAAGGGTCTACAAATACAACTCCGGTCCAGGGCGGAGAGTGCCCTAAACTCCAGCGTCGCACGGGTCTTAAGGCCTACCGCCACGACGGGTCAGGTTTAGCATCCAGCACGACTACACAGCATCTGATACTGCGGTCCCACGAAAGGACAACGCGGGCAGTGATCTGGGAGGGACAGAGAACTCCCCGAAGCGTCGTGATCGCCACTACCTCCAGGCCGAGCTCCCGATGAGGCGTCCGCAGCTCGCCAGTGGGCAGCAAAACCGCCGCATCAGGGAGTCATCGACTTCCACTCAAACATGACGCAGGGTATCGGCAGCTGTGAGTCCGCTAATGGATTGAGCGGATTCTTCTCCGAATTATGTAGTCGCCAGCCGGCGCAGAAGAAGTAGCAACGATTTGTATTTTCAGTAATAAACGACATAATTTTCAGTATGGTTTCATTGTTTCTAACGATGCCGTACGGGTTCTCGGTCGGCATCCGGACGAATTAGCAGGTGTTTCAAGCATCCGCAAAGGACGGCCCCTATAGTATATTAACTGGACAAACTGATACGTCAAATCAAGGAATCCACCGAATGAACGGACCGATACCATCTCGCGGAAAGAATTGAACACTACGATACCGTGCGAAATGAAACCGTTATCTAACCAGATAACATTATAACGGGTTGGTTCATAAGCACGTGTTGTTTTCCGTAAGATTAATAGATGCAAAACAGAGACTTTAGTCATCAATTATATATTCTCCATCACTATTTGCAACAGTCTGCTAAACGCCGGGATAAGTTTCCGATTCCGTAACTGCAGAAATCACGTAGTTCTGAGGTGAAGCACTCGTCGAACCATGTTCGGAGAGTATTTTCATTCGGGTAGGAAGTTCCTTGAAGGTTGTTCGACAGTGAGAGAAAAGGTGAAAATGTGGGGGAGCAAGGTCAGATGAATAGGGTGGGTGCAGACTGATTTCCCGAACCCTCTCCTGTATAGTGTTTTTTGTCAATCTTCCAGACTGCGGGAGGGAGCTATCGTGAAGTAGCATCACTACACGCGTGTTCTTGGACTGTGCCTGCAAGACGTCTCAATTGTTGACAACAAGTGTCAGCAGTGATGGTTACACCTCGGGGAAGCAATTCGTAGTATACTGCACCGTTGCTGTTCCACCAGCTGCATAACATTATCTTCCGTGAATGGGGGTGTCTTTGTTAGGGAGACTTGCTGCTTTGTTTGGGCTCAGTCATTCTTTCCTTTTCCTTATGTTACAAAATGGTTCAAATGGCTCTGAGCACTATGGGACTCAACATCTGTGGTCATAAGTCCCCTAGAACTTAGAACTACTTAAACCTAACTAACCTAAGGACATCACACACATCCATGCCCGAGGCAGGATTCGAACCTGCGACCGTAGCAGTCGCGCGGTTCCTGACTGAGCGCCTAGAACCGCTAGACCACCGCGGCCGGGCCCTTATGTTACAATAAGGACACCAATTCTCGTCATCAGCGACGGCACAGGATAGAAGTGGTCAGTGTTGACCAGGAGCCAACTGATGACGAGCAAGGAGAGATGTACATGTGGATTGGTTTGGCTTAGGCCATGCGGTAGTCACACAGCCGATTTCTGAATCTTCCCGCTGCATGCAAATGTCGCAATGGTGAAATGATCATAGCCGGCCGGTGTGGCCCTGCGGTTCTAGGCGCTACAGTCTGGAACCGCGCGACCGCTACGGTCGCAGGTTCGAATCCTACCTCGGGCATGGATGTGTGTGATGTCGTTAGCTTAGTTAGGTTTAAGTAGTTCTAAGATGTTAACTCCCATAGTGCTCAGAACCATTTGAACCATTTTTTAAAATGATCATATTTCATCACATCTGCCAGTCATTGAGTACACTGACGTGAACCACAGAGGATTAAGGCGTTTAAACGATCTACATCAAACCCCGAAGATCATGCTGAATGTGGAGAGACACTAACGTCAAAACGATCCTCTTTAAAACGAAAAAAACCATTTTCTTGTTGTACTCTGTCCAATGGCACGACCCCATACACAGCACAAACGTTTCAGGCTGCCTCCATTGCTGTCACCCGTCTGTTGAACTCAAGCGGAAGAAAACTGTGAGAAATATTCCGATTTCCACACTTGGGACTACCTTTTCTAGCATCCACAGCTCCACCCACTTTCTCCAAATGACGATATAAGGTGCGCCTGGAAAGTTCGGTGAATGGTCTCAGAAAATAAAGGAAACAAATTTCAAACAAAATACACTATTGCCCGTTAAAATTGCTACACCACGAAGATGACGTGCTACAGACGCGAAATTTGACCGACAGGAAGAAGATGCTTTGGTATGCAAATGATTAACTTTTCAGAGCATTCACATAAGGTTGGCGCCGGTGGCGACACCTACAACGTGCTGACATGAGGAAAGTTTCCAACCGATTGCTGATACACAAACACCAAGTGGCCGGCGTTGCCTGGTGAAACGTTGTGATGCCTCGTGTAAGGAGAAGAAATGCGTACCATCACGTTTGCGACTTTGATAAAGGTCGGTTTGTAGCCTATCGCGATTGGTGGTTTATCGTATCGCGGCACTGCTACTCGCGTTGGTCGACATCCAATCACTGTTAGCAGAATATGGAATCGGTAGGTTCAGGAGAGTAATACGGAACGCCGTGCTGGTTCCCAACGGCCTCGTATCACTAGCAGTCGAGATGACAGGCATCTTATCCACATGGCTGTAACGGATCGTGCAATCACGTCTCGATCCCTGAGTCAACAAATGGGGACGCTTGCAAGAAACAATCATCTGCACGAACAGTTCGACGACGTTTGCAGCAGCATGGGCTATCAGCTCGTAGACCGTGGCTGCGGTTACCCTTGACGCTGCATCACAGACAAGAGCGCCTACGATGGTGTACTCAACGACGAACCTGGGTGCCCGAATGGCAAGACGTCATTTTTTCGGATGAATCCAGGTTCTGTTTACAGCATCATGACGGTTGCATCCGTGTTTGGCGTCATCGCGGTGAACGCACATTGGAAGCGTGTATTCGTCATCGCCATACTGGCCTATCAACCGGCGTGATGGTATGGGTTGCCATTGGTTACACGTCTCGGTCACCTATTGTTCGCATTGACGGCACTTTGAACAGTGGATGTTACATTTCAGATGTGTTACGACCCGTGGTTCTACCCTTCATTCGATCCCTGCGAAACCCTACATTTCAGCAGAATAATGCCCGACCGCATGTTGCAGGTCCTGTACGGGCCTTTCTGGATACAGTAAATGTTCGACTGCTGCCCTGGCCAGCATATTCTCCAGTCCTGATCTCTCACCAATTGAAAACGTCTGGTCAATGACGGCCGAGCAACTGGCTCGTCACAATACGCCAGTCACTACTCTTGATGAACTGTGGTATCGTGTTGAAGCTGCATAGTCAGCTGTATCTGTACACGCCATCCAAGGTCTGTTTGACTCAATGCCAGACGTATCGAGGCCGTTATTACGGCCAGAGGTGGTTGTTCTGGGTACTGATTTCTCAGGATCTATGCACCCAAATTGCGTGAAAATGTAATCGCATGTCAGTTCTAGTACAATGTATTTGTGCAATGAATACCTATTTATCATCTGCATTTCTTCTTGGTGTAGCAATTTTAATGGCCAGTAGTGTATTTCAAATAAAATACCTTAACTATCCTTCAGAGTAATCACTATTAGCTACAACTTACTCGTGACATCGATTGTAGGGCTGTTGTGAACTGTCAGCAAACGCATCTTGTGGAATCGCTTGAAGCAGTGTGGTCACTGGTTGTTGGATGACGGAATTGTTACAGGAGATGAGACCTGGTGCTACGAATACGATACGATCACCAAGCGTGGTGGTCATCGTCTCCTCTGTCATGAGGGATCAAGTCCTTGTCGAAAAGGGCAATCAGCGTCGTCATATTTTAGATTTTGTAATAGCCGACATGTTTTTGCTGGCGGGGAAGCGATGCTCACCATGGCACCGACGGTCGCTTGCTCTCCGCATCATGTTGGTGGCACCAGGTCTCATCTCCTGTAATGAATCGGATATCCAACAAAGCGTGATCACGGCGCTTCCAGCGATTCCACAAGATGCGTTTGCTGACTGCTCCCAACAGCCTTACAATCAGTAATAAGTCGCAGCTAATGATGATTACATTAAAGGCCAGTAAACATATTTTGTTTGTAATTCTTTTTTTCTTTAATTTCTGAAACCATTGACCGAACTTTTCAAATAGTAACAGTGAACTACCTAATAACTTCAGTCACAAGTCGCAGACTTGTTTTGTCACTCTAGAGAACATAAATAAAATAAAGGGTGAAGAGGACGCTGTCACAGCAGAGCACGCTGCGTGAGTCAGCAGTGGGGCGGCCAGGGGCGGCGCGACAGGTGGGCGCCGTGTCACCTCAGGCCACGCTCTGCTCCGTGCAAACACGCGCAGCTGCGCCACCTCCCCACATGTGACACGTCGCCCTGTTCTTTCCCACGGCCCTTGAGATTTGTCTTATTTGCTGAGGTAATGTTTTCAGTCATTACGCCCCATTCAGGCCAGCGAAGGGTCCAATTAAAGGCTTGGGCACATCTGCCATTCGTTTCTTCCACGATTACGATGATGACTCGACAAATAGGATTTGGTCTTTCACTCACGATGAGTCATCAGAAAAGTTCTCTTTATGCACATGCCGATCGATTATTCCAGTTCACCCCTCTGAATTTTAAGATCTGCAATTCACATGACACTTAGTACTTCTTTGGTATTAAGCACTGACTTATCTACATGAACTTTATTTTTTTCTCAAACGAAGACATAGCGATTTCTGTCACTGCAGTAGCAATGCTTGAAGATTTATTGTACGAAAATTGACTAGTACCTTTGTAGATTGTGACTACAAAACCACAATATGTCTATTCTCCGAACGTAACGTAGAATGCTACATCGACTGAAGTTTGATCTTGATCCAGGGACTCACCCTGGCTGACGTAAAATTTAATTAAACAATAATAAAGCTGCAATACAGGAAAACGTTGTTTAGTGGGTTGGGCAGATGCACGTATAATAGCTATCCAGAGCTATAAATAAACACGTGGCTTACAGAATATCTACTTATTTGTAGGATATTTATAGGTGATACTTCTATGTCAGACGGTTCAACATAACAATAATATGATAAAAGCCTAGCATCACGAAATAATTTATTTTAAAATGCGACTAACAAGATAAATATAATACATTTATTAAGGCGCGACGCTCACAAAATTGACCGAAAATGTAAATTTTCAATTCAATTTTTTTTCTTTATTAGCGGAGCTCATGCACAATAAGTTCCCAAAGTTTCAGTCAATAAATCGCATCTGAAGTTCCTGAAGATAATTAAATATATGACGTGACCTTCCTGCCACGCCCAATTTTTGAAGAAATATTCCATTACTAGCTTGCTGAACAACGATTACTTTCAATCAAACTTGCACGGGATACATCTAGAAGGCTGCAATATATACCCTTTGGTTTTATAGATTTATCTGTGACTCCGGTACGTATCTTAGAAACAATGACAAACCTGCTACTTTGTTTATGAAGAATACACTCCTGGAAATGGAAATAAGAACACCGTGAATTCATTGTCCCAGGAAGGGGAAACTTTATTGACACATTCCTGGGGTCAGATACATCACATGATCACACTGACAGAACCACAGGCACATAGACACAGGCAACAGAGCATGCACAATGTCGGCACTAGTACAGTGAATATCCACCCTTCGCAGCAATGCAGGCTGCTATTCTCCCATGGAGACGATCGTAGAGATGCTGGATGTAGTCCTGTGGAACGGCTTGCCATGCCATTTCCACCTGGCGCCTCAGTTGGACCAGCGTTCGTGCTGGATGTGCAGACCGCGTGAGACGACGCTTCATCCAGTCCCAAACATGCTCAATGGGGGACAGATCCGGAGATCTTGCTGGCCAGGGTAGTTGACTTACACCTTCTAGAGCACGTTGGGTGGCACGGGATACATGCGGACGTGCATTGTCCTGTTGGAACAGCAAGTTCCCTTGCCGGTCTAGGAATGGTAGAACGATGGGTTCGATGACGGTTTGGATGTACCGTGCACTATTCAGTGTCTCCTCGACGATCACCAGTGGTGTACGGCCAGTGTAGGAGATCGCTCCCCACACCATGATGCCGGGTGTTGGCCCTGTGTGCCTCGGTCGTATGCCGAAACGCAACAAAGAGCAGAAATGGAATTCCAGACTTTAGAAAATGTTTCGGAATCGGAAGTGAAAATCAAATCTGAATCCCTTGATGACGAATACGGGGGGACAATGAAAGAGAAAGCCGCTACGGAAGTAAAACCGGTGGTTTCCGGGAATTTAACTGATTTATTGAATGTTTTGATTAACGAAATCAAGAGTCAATCGGCAGAAATTAAAGATCAGGCTGCCAAGCAAGAAGCTCAGGCTGCCGAGCAAGCAGCTCAGGCTGCCAAGCAAGTAGCTCAGTCTGAAAAAATTGAACGAATGCTAGACAATCAGAACAAAGCTATTAATGTTGTTAACAACAATGTTGAAGTTGTTAACACAAAAGTTGATAAAATCAAAGACGATATTGTCGTGATTAATACCGAAATCGGTAACCTTAAACAGGAAATGATAGGCGTTCAGGCGGAAATTGCGAGCATAAATACTCGTTTTGATTCCGAAATTAGCAGAATCGAGAAAAGTGTAGGAGGCGCAGTTGCTCCGATCATCGAGAATAAGGTGACGGAACAAATTCAATTAGTGAGAAAAGAGGATCAACAGAAGGTGGAAACTTTAAAGGCTTTAGTATCCGAAGTAGATACCAAAGTGACGAAGCAGGCTAACACCTGCGAAGAGAAAAAGAGGGAAGTGGAAACGCTTGCGACAACCACTTGCCAAGTGATTACGAGGGTGTCGGAATTAGAAAGGAAACTTGACGAAAAACAGAGCTATGTGCCAATCTGTGCACATAGTTCGGAGTTGTTGACGAAAGAGGAGCGGTTCGACCCCTTGAAAAAAGGCGGTATACACCCGACGGATTTCATTAAAAATTGTGAAAGAGTTTTACCCAGATCATGGACTAATGAGAGAAAAATTAATGCGGTTATTGATGTGTTGGCTGGTGATGCCAAGCGTTGGGGCCTAAACCTCAACATTACGAACCTGACTTTTGACGAGTTTAAAAATTTGTTTCTGGCTGAATACTGGTCAGAGCAAAAACAGCAAAGTGTCTGGCGCGAATTTGTCGTATCGAGGCCTTTCGATGCGAATTCGCGCGGCTCGATGAAGGAGTTTTGTGAGGGCTGGATCCGCAAGTTGGAATATTTGCGTGATCGCCGCACGGAATCCGAAATAGTCTGGGAACTCTACAAAAAGCTTCCAGATGATAAAAAACGCTACGTAGGAAGCAATTACAGGACAATAAATGATTTCCTGGAAAGAGTGGAGGACGAGGACAATTGGCGCAATAATCGCGACAGTGGTAGAGGCCGTGGTAACAACAACGGGTACCACAGCAACCACACCAACGATAACCATGGGAATAATGCATACCGCAACCATGGCAGCAATAACAATAATGGTTCGGACCGTAATAACAATCGGTACAATGCAAATAATAACCGGAATGACGGAAACCAGTATCATACTAGCGTGATACGGGCTGCGCAGAATAGTAATAACGCCAGAGGGTGTGACCAGCCGCCTCAGCAGTATCCGGGGAGCGTATCTGCTGGGACGAGACAGGGAAACCATTAGCCGCGCCGGTGAGGGGCCGACCGGGCGTGGAGAAATTTTGGCGGCCCAATAACAGGAGAAAACCCAGGTGTCGTCGTTATGAAAATTCCGTATGGAATAATCAACGGCGGGAGAGTGTGCCAGTGTTAGGAGAAAGGAGCGCGCCCACAAGTAGTAGATCAGCTGTAGACACGGCAGTAGGAAGTACTTCACTGTCAGTGAGAACAATTTAAGTAGTGTTCCGGAAATCGATTATAAAGTGGCAGCTGTAATACCCACAGCGGAACTGGAGATTGAGTTTAAGAATGATTCGCAAGTGTTGAAAGAAGATCAGATGTCGGATAAAACGTCCGTCATCGAGCGAGGAGATGCAGAGAGGGATGAGGTCTGGTTAAGGCAGTTCGGTCGCTTATACGACGAACTAAGAGATTATAGGGGCCTGTACGGGAGAAGTGTTTATGGGGAGCGCGGGCAGGATTTGCCGCGTCTCGTCCCGCAGGAAGATAGTGATGGTGAAGTGATAGAAAGTTCTGGCCCTAACCGGCAGACTTTACTAGAAATAGTTGATGTTAATGGGGAGTACGAGCAAGATGCGTCGTGTTTCGTCCCGCAGGAGTTGAATGTTGAAGTAGTAACGGAAAGTTCTGGCCCTAACCGGCAGACTTTACCGAAAGTTGTAATGGTAGAAGTAGCCGACCCATCCGACGCGAACATCCAGTTTAAACATTGCGAGAGTATTAAGGAGAAAGATTACGAAAATTTTAGTGATAGCCGAACACGATTGGTAGAAAAGCACGTAGATTACAGCGTGTATGAGGTTAGAGCTGACATTATACGGTCAGAAGATAACAGTGTGGATTGCGCAGATCTAGAGGAAGTAATTGCAGATACTACTGGGCACATGTCTCCAGGTAGATTGGCAGATGAGATCAATCTGATTAAAGAGGAATCAACGGTGACAATTAGTGAATTGATAGCAAAGCAACACTCACTAGTTGACGAGTTACAGGAAAAGGTTTCGGTATTGGAGGCGACGCTACAGACTAAGCCTCAGGACAAACGTGTTGAAATTAAAACTGTATGTGAACAGAGGCTGAAAAAGCCGCCAGATAAACCGGATTTAGGATCAAAGCCGGATGGTTTTTTCTGGAATGACCTGGATATAGACGAGGATTTACTGTGGGAAAATAAAGAAACAGTCGAGGACAAGTGTAGACAGATAGTAGTGTCTGTTAATACGCACGACCTACAACTAAACGTGTTGATTGACACCGGTGCAGAATTGAGTGCTGTATCTGGCAAAATATTTGAGTTACTGAAAGACAGACCTGGCATCGTAGTTATAACAGTAACAGGAGTGAAAATTATCGGTGCTACTGGGAAGGCCAGTAAACCGGTCACGAAACAAATTTTTGTCAACTTCGAGATATGTGGGGCACGATTTGAACAAGAGTTTGTCGTCGTGCCAGACTTAACTACGGAAGTAATTATCGGGTTAGATTGGCTATTAAAGTACCGTGCAGTGATTAATTGCGAAAGCAAAACTTTGACATGTACGTCACAAGATAAAGCAATAGTAGTTAGTTTTGACGAGGCAGGAGACGGTGTGCATAGGCAATACCAGCCTATACACATTGTTAACTGGCCGAATGACATTGACGTAGGTATGAATTTGAACTACTGTAACATGAGGAATTTCGGCATTGACAAAAGTGTAGAAAGTGAATTGGAAGAGATAATCAAATTCCCTCCACGGATTGACATTAGTATTGGTGTGAAAAAAGATCGTTTGCGAGAAGTAATGAAGCTAAAAGCTGATGCTCGCATACGTCGTCATGACGCTAAAGCGCGTTTTGCTAAGTTTGCAATCGGAGACTTAGTACTTGTAAAAGCTCATGAGAAATCGAGCGAGATAGACAATGAAATCTCTAAATTTAAGTTTGTTTATAATGGACCATATAAAGTCATTGGTATACCTCACACAAATGCTTATTGCTTAGAGTATCCAAGCTCTGGAAAACGATTAGGTATGCGGAATATAGTAGACTTGAAATTGTACCAACCTAGGATCGATTAATACCACACAATGCGTAATTTGTACAATATGTAAATATAGAGTGTAAGATTTAAGGTTTGCTAGATTGCCATGCTTTTGCCTGACCAAGAGGACATTAAAGAAGTTGTAATTAATAAGTAATTAATTTTGACTAAATGATTTAAGAGAAAGTGATTATTTATCAATTGAAAAATCCAAGCTGCTAGTTTAAGTTTTCAGCTGAGTCACAGTAGATTAAGCAATGTAAATATGATTTTGTAACTAGCTGTAAGATTTCATGAATATGTGTTTTACTAGTCATTGCCGATGTACTTAGACGGTGTTTTAAGTTTCAGAAGTTTCAGGCTAGTACATGCGTGTGATGATGGACAGTGTTGAGTTATCCACTGTGATAGTGTTAATGGACTCCTTGAGATTACTCGGGAGTGAGTTTTTCCCAAAGAATTCAGTGAAGCGGACGTTCTGGAAATGCCGTTAGACAGGCGAGTGAGATCAAGCGTGCCGCACAGGCGGGCGCAACAATACTGACGAGGCGGAGCCGCTGTCGGCTCTTGTGCCGCCGTAGGCTCTCCGTGCCGCTCTCGGCATTCTTTGTACTTGCGGGTACGAAAGGCGGAATAGTTTTTCTTCCCGGACAGCTGATGTGAAAGAATTCTGCTGTCAATATTTATGTTTTTTTCGATCTACTGAATATTATTTTCTGGTTTAGCGTTAAGTAGATTCTCGTGACGAGAATATTAATTATGAAAAGGTTATATAAAATGTGTAGTCTATTTAATTATTTATTTGCGTATTTTGATCTACCTGTTTTTATGACCATGAACCTAATTAATTTTGCAAATAGTATTCCATTTCTCATAGTGTTACGAATTTTAATGATTTTGGAATAGCTAAACCATTTTCTATAAATTTTAATATGTTGTCAACCTGTTTTATTTTGTGCAAGGTGACAGAGTGGAATAAGATTAGGAGTGTCTCCACTCAATTATTATGGTCTAAAAATTGATTTATGGTTAATTAGACGAATGCTAAATTTTGTTGATGTTTTGAGCATATGCATTTCCGCTATTTTTTTTTTTTTTTTTTTTTTTTTGGGACATTTTCTGAGTCTGTTTACGTTACACGAACATCCTCAGACAATGTGGGGCACGTGTAACGCCGGAAATGCATATCCTCCTATTTTCATCTATTGTACTATTATTTTTTTCCTTGTTTTGTTACCTCAAGATATGACATTTCTGTCTCTTTATATATTGTAATTGTTTTACTGTTTGTACATATATATTTATGCACTCATGTCGATGTATAATTGGTTTGTTTCATAAATATTATTTGTATTTTTACGCTGGGTCTTGCCTAGGGAAAACTGCTATCGAACGATTACATCGATGGGTCGTGTGAAGAATCAAAGTGTGTAGGATCTTTGGGAGTGTTAACTCTGCCGCGTGGAGCGCGGGCGGAGAGAGTCTGGCGGGAGTAGCGAGTGGAGCAGGTGTTGTGTGACGCTCCCGCGAGTTGCCGCGCTTTCGGGGTTTGGCAGCATGTAATTGCGCTCGACTCGCGATGATAGTTTCTGACATGGTGTCGCGGACGGGAAGCATTAGCTGGCGCACATCAAGAGCCCGTTTCGCCTGGTGACCGTGTCGAGAAGAAGGCGCGCCAACATCCAGCTTCTGCAACAGCGACGGCCGACAATGAGTGACTGTCGCCACCTCCTCGATCGACGGCTTCAAACCTTCAATCAACCAACAAGGAAGACTAAAAGCACGTAAAGTTTCAGAACTGTATGGCAGACCTCAGCTTTTCAAATTGTTCCATTTGCCTCGCAAAATTACAGCAACTTAGCATGAACCTTTGTTGCTCATTGTCCCAATTGCATTGCCAAGCAGGGTCCCTTCCTTTTCCGAAATGAACCCGAGTGTCGTTGAAATTCAAACGCCAGCATTAAAATAATATAATTAGATTTCACTGCTTTAATTTCAAAGTTCAGTAGCTGGCTACAATATTTAGGTTACACGAGCACAAATTAAGAGTGCGAGTTTTGTTACCGTATTTTAGTTACCTGTGACTGCAGCTCAGCTTGGTACGTACTAAATTTTAATATTGTTAATTGTTCAGAATCATTTAATTCAAGTTCAAAGTTAATTCTCTTATTTCTAAATTGCGTAGATTCAAGTACCTTTTGAAATGATTGTTGAGGTAGTCCAAGACTAACCTTATTTTACTGAATGTCGATGTGCTTCAGAAAGAAAGCTCACTATTAACTTCAGTCACCAAATTAACTTCCGATTTTCCGGTTTCATTAATTCTTTTGCTAAATTAAGTGTAGCGAAATTTATTACTTCTGACAAACTTTCAGTTTTCACACTACACGTGTCAACCTTCAGTTGCCACGCTTCTAGTGCTAATTATATGTGTAATAACCTTTCTTTTTCAGTTATTATAGTAATTGTCCATAGGACTGGCGACCGTGATTTACCCCAAATCTCAAACATCTAATTACCGCTAGTTAATTGTTAACGTAACGGCCGCACATTTACTTTCTTCATTAACTTTACCCCTTTTCAAAATTAATTTCCACCAGTTTCATTAGCATTTTTCCTTTCATTTAGATGTAACCCTTTCCTCCCTCTTTACCGATAGATTAACTTCGGTGACGATTGCTTTTCCCAAATTTCCATTAGGTACACGCGGTTTAATTTTTCACTGTCATTAAGGTCGATAAGTGAGGGGGGAGGTTACAAACTGGTTGATCATTCACATATATGTTGAAAAGAGTGGGTGCGAGGACACTGCCTTGGGGTAGTCCATTTTTCTGGATACGCCATCGGCTTCGCTTCCCTCCTAGGTTTACGATGAACCGTCTGTTGCTGAGAAGAGTTGATATAATTTGTATCAGCCCGAAATCATTAGTCATAGCGTATATTTTAGTGAGCAGCAGTTTGTGATTTACAGTGTCGAATGCGGATGAGAGGTCGACAAGTATGGCTCCAGTAATTAGACGGTTCTCGAACCCATGCTCTATAATCTAGGTAAGATTCAAGACCTGTCCAGTGCAAGTTTTCCCAGGGCGAAACCCCGCCTGTTCCGGAATTATCTGATGATCAATATTAGGCACAAGTCGATTCAGCAGCATGCGCTCGAACACCTTGTACAAGCAGCAAAGTAATGTTACCGGTCTGAAATTTTTTGGCTCGTCCAATGGTTTGCCGGGTTTTGGAATGGCTATGACCTTGCCCTTTCTCCAGATTTTCGGGATATTGTTTAGCCAGATACAGGTATTGAAAAGTAGGAGCAGCCAGTTTTTCGTGTACTCGCCAAATTTAAGGATCTGTTCATTTCAAAGGTCGTCTAGCCCTGCTGCTTTGCCAGGTTTCAGAGATTTAAGTGTGGACTCTAGCTCTTCGATGGTAAATGGACGGCTGTAGTAGTTCGTGTCACTTTCGCCACTTCTTATTGGGATGATTTTAGCTGGAGTCTTCGTTTTCCCATTAAGAACGAGTTGGTGCGCTATTTGGTTGGCTGTTACTCTTGGTGCTTCCGTTTGTTGCTTAGTGTCATTATTTAGCTTCTTAATTGTCTTCCAGGCAATCCGGCTAGAATGTTTCATGTCTACACTTTCAATTAGATGTTGCCATTCTTCTCGGCGCTTCTCGATTAGCTGGTCGGTAAGTGTATTTGCAAGTTCAAGAGTTTCTTCAGAGAATGGGTTCTCCTCATACTTTTCCTTATATGCATCGTATAGTTGCCGGCTGTCTTTCGTTAGGCCTGGTACAAACTCCGTTCTGCAGCCCCTAGGGATAGACTTTCTTGATACATTCTGGACGATTTCTATGAACTTATCGTAGTTGCTGGGTGTTGGTTCTAGAGTTTGCAGCTCTTCGTCGATTCCAATTGCGAAACCTTCCCAGTTTGCCCTCTTGAAATTAAATCTTCGTCGAAATGGAATCCGCACTGGCACCACTGCTGAAGTAACTGGGAGTTTGATGGGTCTATGTTGGGAGTGTGGAATAGGACCCAGGACATCTTTCACGCACTCAGTTACCAAGTTCTGGCTGACGAAGACGAGGTCAGGGTTGTATCCCCTTTGCCACCTGCCGCTGTTAAAAGATGGGGGGAATTTGGCGTCGTGTATGAGACAGAGTGATTCAGCATCTGCCCATGTCTCCACCTTGAGTCCGCTTTCATTAGATTCATTGTATCCCCAGAGTGTATGGTGACTATTGAAGTCACCCATTACAATACTGCCCGTGGGAAGGGGAATATTGCGCGGCAGGTCATATTCGAATGGCATATTTGGAGGCTTATATATTGATGTTATTGTCATATGATTAGTCTCAGCTCTGAGAAGTTCAATGTTGTTTTTGTCTGAAAGTTGAAACCCGTCGTAGGCTACTCCCTCTCGTATGAAAATTGCACTTCCGTATTGATCGTCAGGCCGTTCGATTGCCAGTTTCATGCCCGCAGTTTTAGGTCTATTGCTGTTTGGGCCTCGGTGCGTTTCCTGTAGGCATAGGACGTGACATTCGTTCGATCTGCGCAAATCAGCCAGTATATCCTGTTTGGCAGGTGATAATCCCTCCAAATTTATGGAGATGATAGTCAAACGTGGTCTTAAGAAGGACCGATGATGAGAGTCGTCATGCATTTTGTTCTTCCTTGAATTGGCTTGGTGGTAGCAGAATCATCAGGACTACAAGTAGTCCTCCCAGGGCCGCGACGTGGACGCTTCTGGTGTTTGTGTATGAGAAATCTGTTGGAAACTTTCCACATGTCAGCACGTTGTAGGTGTTGCCACCGGCGCCAACCTTGTGTGAATGCTCTGAAAACCTAATCATTTGCATATCACAGCATCTTCTTCCTGTTGGTTAAATTTCGCGTCTGTAGCACGTCATCGTCGTGGTGTAGCAATTTTAATGGCCAGTAGTGTATTTCTTGTAGTGCCTTTAAAATTGTGTACTCACATATTTTGTTGAAGGTAATTTTTTTATGGATCACTATCACGACAGATTACTCAGTACGCATGATTACTTTAAAATTTGAAGTAGAATATTTACGATTAAAAGCTTCCTCGGCGAAAGACAAATGAAAGAAGACACCGCTAACTCACAGAACATGAATTATTTCAAAGGCTGAGAGCTAAAGACATGGCAATATGACTGACTGCTGGATAAGTGAAGGTGCACGCGAAAGCCGCCTGTTACAATTTCATTTACGTCCCGTAATGAATTTTGTACTCCATAGCGGAGTGCACGCTGTAGACAAACATCCTCACGGAGACTGAAGCTGTGTGCCGTAGTGGAATCTAACTGGATCCTTGTCACTGTGGACTATAATTTTACCAACTGCATTTACGTTACTTTATTTTGTTAGAAATCAAGTGTCTGTGTACTACCTGATACGAACTGACAGCACATTCGGTGATGGTAACACGTGCTCATCGAACAGCTCAGGCCTTAGCGCGTGCAGTGAGAAAAACCAGATTGAAGCTTGCCGAAAGACATATTGAACATTGAGTTTGTGACTAACAGCGCAGAATTTTACGGTTGCGTCAGCTTGATCTGAATTTCGAATTACAGCATCGTAATTAGCAGAATAGATTAAAATTCGGTCTTCCACAGCTGTGTTTTAGTGTGAAGCTAGATCAGTGTAATTGGAGGCTCTACGTTTAATCGACTGTTCAGAGACTACTTTGTCACGCGATATGAGCGTTGTATTTTCATGTGTGCCAGCATCCGTTTGCGTAACACTCCTCCATTGGAATTCGATATTACATCAAAGCCAGCATATTCAAGTATGCGGAGGGGGAGAGTAGTTCTCTTATTACAAAGAGAAGAGCTGATGTTTGAGAACGGAAGAGTGCGATTTACAATGTGAAGCTGTGGTTCCACAGCACGTGCTCCGGACTGTGATAATACATACGTTTTACTAGCGCAGATAAATCTGAAACTTTGTGAATGAACTGCTTTATCTCCTGGTGTTTACTTAACTCAGTTACAAGTTGAAACGACATATAAAATTCAGATAGAAGAACTGAACTCCATATTATCAGGTCCCTTTGTGATGTGTTGATTCACAGATGGCAAAATATGATTATTATATTGTTAAAAAGAGACAGCTTACATTACACTCAATAAATAAGTCACGTAAACCTGTGCCTCCATTACCAAGTTTAAATTTATTCTTCTGTCATTAATAACGGCGATCAAAAGTACTTTATGTGTAATTTTTAATAAGATGCATTTTCCCCAAATTTTACGTGAACAGATGCAATACTTATGTACGAGTGTTCACTGAAAGTCACAACTACTGTGTTAGATGGTTCCCTACAGTGACGAGTTTCAGGCTGATGGAGAATCCATAAATCCTGGTTAAAAGTTTTGTATAAGGTAGGATTAGGAACACGTCGTCTGCAGACATTTCAGCAGCAACGTTATACCTAGTTCTGGCGGACTGCGAGTAGTTAACTGCGGGAAGTTGTCGCGGTAAGGCTTCCCGTCAGAATCGCTGTTACCCAGCCAGCCAGCTGCGGCAGTACAAAATCATGCAAAGTACAGCGTCTTCTCATGCTATGAATATTCATTTCCTCCACGACTGTACATCTACATATACACCCGCAAGCCACTGTGGAATGCATGCTGACGGAATTTCGTGCAAGCATTAGGAAGATTCACAACCCCACCCCAACCGCGTATAGGGCAACAGCCGGGGTCGCACTCATATTAGTCTTGTCGTTCCAACGCGGAATAGCAAATATGTTGAGAATCTGCTTCAAATAATCCAAGTTCTCTAACTTTATCTAACAGGGTTTCACGACAATAACGTCTGCCCTATTTATAAGATTCTTATTTCATTTTCTTGAACTTCGCGGTAGCACTTTCGTATAAACTGCTGTAAGGCGGAATTAACAGAGTCTTGAATAAAACAGTAATCCAGAATAAGTAACACTGGCTTCCTTAACAAACCCATAAGACCGTTCATCGCAGCGTACAATGCGCTACCGAAAACTGTCATGTTAAATGTACATCTTCCATTCACCTTTTCGCACTGAGCCCTTGTGAGGCAAAACTGAGGAGCTACTTGATGAGAAGTAACTGCTACGATCTCGTAAACCGACATACGGCCGGGAGAGCAGTGTGCTGACCACATACCCCTCCATATCCGCATCAGTGACGCCTGTGGGCTGAAGATGACACGGCGGCTGGTTGGTACCGTTGGGCCTTCATGGCGTGTTTGGGCGGAGTTTAGTCCTTTTATTCACCTTTTTACTAGTGATGACAACAGTTCGTTCCATATAGCACCGCTTTGTAGTAGTACTTCTAGAATGTTTGACAGCACACATAATGTTACGACTAGACTTGTAATTATATGAGGAGTGTTCAGTAAGTAATGCAACTCGTTTTCCTCGGCCAATTTCAGTTGGAACAATGCAGAATGTGTTGTGGGACATCCTGCAATATTCCCGCTTCAGCTCCTGTAATTTCATGAAGTTCCGAAACGTGGCGGCGCTGTACTTAGACCCTGTAGCAGAAGTGCAGAGAGCTGTCACTGAGTTTCTCTTGCCGGGAAACCAGACATCGCAGATATTCATAGGCGCTTGAAGAATGTCCACGGAGACCTGGCAGGGGACAAAAGCACGGCGAGTCGTCGGGCGAGCGTCTGTCATCATCGTAACAAGGTCGCCCAAACCTGTCCGATTTCCCGAGTGCCAGCCGGCCGCCCACAGATGTGACTCGTGCAGTATTAGAATGTACGGACACTCTCATTCGAGGTGATCGAAGGATCACAATCAGACACCTCGTTGCTCAACTGGACGTCTCTGTTGGTAATGGTGACACACTCGTCCACCAGTTGGGGTACTGAAAGATGTGTGCCCACTGGGTTCGACGCTGCCTAACAGGAGACCACACATAGCAACGAAGGACCATCTGCGCGGAACTGCTTGCTCGATACGAGGCTGACCGTGCCATTTTTTTGGAGAACATCGTCAAAGGCGATGAAGCATGGGTTCGCCGCTTTGAACCGGAAAAGGACCGATATCCGTGGAGTTGCGCCACACCATCTCTCTTCCGAAGAAAAAATTCAAAGACGCACCCTCATCCGGTTAAGTCACGGCGACGGCCTGCTAGGAGCCTGACTGGATTACTTTGTTTGATGTCCTCCCTGATGGTGCAAAGATCAACTCTGAAGTGTACTGTGCTATCCTCAGGAAACTGAATCAACGACTTCAATGTGTTCGTCGCCACAAAAATGGAAACGAACTTTTCCCTCTCCATTGCAATGCCAGGTCTCACACAAGACTGCACACCCGAAAGGAGCTCACAAAACTTCTTCGACTGTTCTTTCTTCCACCATACAGTCCGAATCTTCCGACTTCCTTCTCTTTGGCCCAATGAAGGATGCACTCCGCAGTAAGTGGTAAGTGATTGGAGAGGTTATTGATGCAACAACATGTTGTCTCCGAGCGCATATTACTGTTAATAACAGCTATTAAGTTCCACTAAGGAAACGTAAAGCCAATTACACTTTCACTGTAAAATTAATATATTTATGTTTACAAATATTATCTAAAATACAAATATTTTCTTATCTTCTTCAGTGTGGTAGATTGATACCATGCGGGCGCAGAGGCCCTGCTAGGTGAAGTAAGGCCGTCGCAATGAATAGAGATTGTGTTGAAAAATAGAGTAGCCGAAGGAGCGGGGAATAATGTGGTGTATTAGAATCCTGAATAAAATAAACTTGCTTTCAGAAAAAAAACGATGGGTATAACCTTCCATTTAATCTCCTGTAACAGAGCTGCTATTAAGTAGAAATGGAACTGAAGTATAAGTCTTCATGCATTCCATTACAAACCAACCAGCAGCGATGCTATCCTGTAGACAGTATCACCATCAATGAACATTCACAATGCTACTGACCCTAACTGACACGAGAACACTTCCTTGGAGCATAAAACAGGTTACTTTCGATTTCGCTGAGTATTCACCATCCTCTTCAGTGCACTGACTTTCATTAGCCCACAATTCATTGCCTGTAATGACTTACCAAGATACGATTATACGGTGCATTTTCTCTTAAATCAGTCAACAAATTTATACAGTATCGAAAGCTTTTCGGAAATTTACGAAGAACATCATGAGCATTGGAATACTGCGAACCTCTAACGCCTTGCCTCTGCAGCTGACTGCTTCACCCACCCGTTTGGACGAAACACTACCGTTCCACTGAGCGATCACCTGCCTTTGTTCTCCTCAGTCTAGACGTCGTTATAACGAACGTACTTTCCACAGACTTGTGCCTTTGAAAAGAAAGACGGTCTCAAGAATTTCCCGACGCCGATTACATCAGTTTTCCGTTCCAGCCTTACGACACTGCACAAAGAGCAAACCACTCTGGCACTTGCATCATCTTTGAGTACTTCCGCATTTCACAGCCGTCGCGTCATATTACTAACCAACATACAGCTGACCATTAAAACTGTAACATCTTCAAGAGAGCATACAACGAAAGTCAAAGTGGCATGAAGGGTACTAAAAGCCTGCACATGCAAATTATTAGCATTTCAGCGCAACCGCACAAAGCAAGTAGTAATAACGCCATCTACATTCTCTGTATAAGGGAGGGTTTTCTTTGGTTTTTGCAGCAGTGCTACCACAGCGTAGTTAGACTTCCAGATATTTAGGTGAAAGAATGATTTGCTATTTATTAAATTGTAAAAAGTGCCACTGGCTTCCTGAGTCCTTACGCCCGCCTGAGGATGGTGGTGACTGTCAGTTGCTTTCTGTGGGGTACGTGGATGATGCCCCTAGTTACCCGAATGCGACGCCATCTTTCTGGGACGACTGATCCCACGTAGTCCAAGTGGCGAGATTTCGGTCTAAGAGGGTCCATGTTGTTTGTTTCCATATGCATGCTTCGATGGCTTCTCGGAGGGTTTCGATGCGCTGTTCTTGATGTAAATCTCTGACATGTGCCCATCTGTGAGCTCCTAAGATCATCAAACACCTGTTTTGTAAGGTCCGAATGGGCTTGAGGGTTAAGCTGCGTATGATTCCCCACGAGGAGCAACTATACAGGATGGCTGATAGAGTTGTTGCTCGATGTAAGTGCAGTTTGGTGTGTGTGTTTATATGTGTACTGGCGAGCAGTGGATAGAGCCGATGCATCAGCCGCAGGATACGAGTCTTCTTGTTGCGAATATATGACTTAAAAAGAAGCTCCTTGTCGATAGTCACACCTAAGTAATTAACTTCGTCCGATCAAGAAAGTACTAAGTTTCCTATCGTTAGGTGATACCGTAGATCAGGAAAACGCCTGGTGAAAATGACGACTCTAGCCTTCTCACCGTTCAACTGAATGTAGTTGGCCGTCCCCGATTGTTCTGTCATTTCGAGTTGTCTCTGAAGGTGCCAGATTTCTACTTCGATACGTCGGCTGCTGGTCAGAATCGCCGCATCATCTGTAAACTGTGCAAGAACCACTTGGGGGATTACTGGAAAATTGTTGACAGATTATAAAAGAGCAAGCGCGACAAGACTGATTTCTGAGGGATCCCTTCGATGAGTTGATGCATACGATAACGATGACCTATTTTAACAAAGTAGCGGCGTCAATGACTTTCTTTTTTTTTTTTTTTTTTTTCAGTAGTCGGTAGTCGGGAACGATCCTCTGGTTGTGAAGCTTGTTGAGAAGGTTGTCTTTCCAAATTCCATCATACACCTTTTCGTTATCCAAGAAAGCAAAGATGGCCTACTTGGCACAGTTTATATTCTACGCAATATGTTCTGCTACCCGAGATAATTGTACCATCGTCGATAGCCGCGGTTGAAAAGTAAACTGATTAGGCCGTATAGCACCATGGTCGAAGACTGGTTGCCAGAGACGTTGAAGAATAATTCGTTAAAAGACTTTTGAGAGAGCTGAAAGTAGGCGAATATACCTAGGGTTGTGAAGCGAGCTCAAATCTTTCCCCGGCTTGGGAATTGGCGCGATACGTGCAACCTTCCAGGCCGTCGCGAATTAGCCGAGAGTAAGAAACAAAGAAAGATTACACAATGGGTTTCTCTTTCAGAAATCTTATCTGAATAATGTTTGTTTGTAGTAAGATCGTGTTACGCTTCTTATAAGAAGGAGAAACGCCTACAAGCATGTGTCAGAATTGAACAGGAATAGGATCATGGCCTATGGAGACTACGATTTATCGTTCGACGATATTGCAACTAGCGTTGGTTGTAATCAGACGAATGTCACGCGAATATGGAATGTGTGTATTCCGGAGGGCTACACCTACCGTCATGCAGAAGCTCAGCAACCCAAAGCGACCAGCGCCCCAGAGGCGAGACATTTTATTCGATCGGCGGTCAAGAAACGTATAGCCACGCCAAATACAAGGGTATGCTGAAAAGTAATGCCTCCGAATTATTTTATATGCAAACTCTTAACGCTTTTTCAATAAAACAAACGTTATTACCATTCTACATCTTTATCTTCGCGTCTACATATTTGCATCCCTCTGGCGCTAGAGGGCTCAGAATTGTAGCTGTAACATGACGGTATGTAACGTAACTATGTCGGTGCGCCAGAAACAGCGTGCTGTAATCGGGTTTAGAATTCGAAGAGTTCGTCTTCACATAGAGCACCTTCTCCTTCACCATGACAGTGCCAGACCACACACGAGTGCTGTGACATCTGCAGCAATCAGACGCCTTGGATTCAGTGTCATCGATCATCTTCCATATAGTCCTGACTTGGCCCCATTAGATTTCCATCTGTTTCGAAAACTTAAAGGAAACCTTCGAGAATTTCACTTTGATAGTCATGAAGCGGTGCAAGAAGAGGTGAAGTTGTGGCTTCGTCAACCAATTCAAAGATTCTATAGTCACCGTACCGACAAACTGGTCTCTGTTTTGGAGAAATGTGTTCATCGCCGGGGTGAGTGTATTGAGAAATACGTAGGTTGGATAAGAAGTAGTGGCAAAACTGAGTAACATGAAGTATGTGCGTCACATGGCTTCCTCGCTGCCTGTAGCTGACAGCAGAATTTCAGTTGAAGCAGTGCAGAAAGCGGCGATGGCTATGTTTGAGTCAGTTGCTGCAGGTACTCACTGAAAGAGTTCAACAGTATTTTTGGGAAACACAACCAACGTGTGTCGATAAAGATTGAAGTGGTACTTTGTCGGAGCGCACAATAATGTTTCTTTCTGGCACTGTGTCCCATCATCCTCCATGACAGTGCACAATGCCACTCTGTGAACGCCATGCAGGAGCTCCTGCGTACGCAGGGGTGGGAGGTACTGGAACATCCACCGGTACTCGCCCCATATGAGTCCGTGCGATTACGACCTGTTCGCCAAAGTGAAGGAATCTCTATGCAGCACGCGCTGCAACACAAGACATTGTCCGTGCCGTAGGGCAGTCCTCGCGAGACATAGACAGAAATGGATGTGTAGAAAGTGGACGATTCCTTTCATGTCGGTGGGGGAAGGTGATCGAGATGGGAAGCGATTATATGGAGGGTATGTGATACGGTGAATGCCTTTCGATAAAGTCTAGTATGGACTATAATCGTGTTGTCACTAATTTTTATCCAAACCACGTAAATATGTAGATGTGGAGAAAAAAGATAGTGTATATTAACGTCATTAGTTTTATTAAAAAACTTCAAGAGTTTTGACATTCAAAATTCGAAGGCTTTTCTTTTCAGCACGCCGTCGTTTTTTGAGGCGGAGAATGGGCTTTTTTACAGTAATACAAGTGTCCACACTTATAGAGCGATGACGCCTGTAGCAGCACGGTCCATCAGCACGCCGGCCGGTGTGGCCGAGCGGTTCTAGGCGCTTCAGTCTGGAATCGCGCGAGCGCTACGGTCGCAGGTTCGAATCCTGCCTCGGGCATGGATGTGTGTGATGTCCTTAAGTTAGTTAGGTTTAAGTAGTTCTAAGTTCTAGGGGACTGATGACCTCAGATGTTAAGTCCCACAGTGCTCAGAGCCATTTGAACCATTTTCTAGTCGAGCGATGTCGTTATCCTGAAGGAAGTAATTCTTTCCAGACGAATCCCGGTTCCTCCTATGGTGTCACGATCGACGTATCCGCGTGTGGAGAACGAACTGCATTCTTTATCAACATACGATGGCGTCATGGTGTGGAGTAACATTGGGCAGTCACCTCTAGTTCACTTAGCCGGTGATTTGGACAGCAGGCACTACCTCTCCCACGTGTTAAGACCAATACTTGTGCCTCGTTTCGAGGTATCCGTGACACTTATTTCGACAAAATAACGCTAGGAACCATGGTGAGCGTGCTGTCCTGACCTACCTCGATACATATAAAGTATTCAACTGTTGAACTGACCACAATGTTCTCCAGATGTCTCATCCATGGAAAACATCTGGTCATCGGTTCCCCAGAGACTCATCCGCCATTAATATTGATGAACTTCGGCATGACTTGAAGGAGCATGGTATGCCATACCCTTGTCGGTCATCCAAAGTCAGTTCAACTGGAAGCCCAGGCGGGTAAGAGGCACTGTTGCTGACAGAGGTGGAAACTCTGCATACTGAATTTCGTATCCTGTATACATTCCAGTCATCCACAAATTCATTGATGTATTCTCCTTACTACCGTACACTGTAAACGCACAGTAAATATAATTTCATTATATGCTGTCCTTCCCTGTGTTGCAGTTATAGTGGGCAGCGATGTAGGTGCGGGGTTCCACTTGTGCTCCCGTGGTTGAACGGCGAGGACTGCAGCTTATTAGTCAGAGTTTTGACTCTACAGCCAGACGCGCACACAGCTGCCTGCTGCGCTCCCGGACTGTAGTGGTGGCCAACTTTTAAGGCAGTGCAGCGAAATGCGTTGAGAGTGACACCCCGAATCAACAGAGGACGGCTGCAAAGTGGCGCCTGGCTTCCGTCTCAGCCGCGGGTGACGGCATGAAGCGTCCAGAGCGCTTCACGTCGGTAAGAGCCGCGACTGCACACGACCGCTAGAGGGCTTGTTTGGCATCGCCAAATAGCGAAGGCACTGTGTGGCCAAAGGCGGCGACGGGCAGCTTACAAGACGGTGACCAGGCCTCGCCTCTCAGGCACGGGATCGCCAAGTCCACCGCTCTCCCAGCTACCACCAGCAAGTTCTCTCTGCTAGAACTGCGCTCTACCAAAACTACGGTTCGATAGTTTTGGTACACTACGTAAATGACATCGTAAATGGTAGGATGACCGACAGCATTGGTAGGGAAAGGAACATCAATGAATGTGTAAGAGAGAAACCGTGAGAAAGATTTCTCTTTGTTCTTTCATTTGTTTGGTTGTTTGTTTTGCACGCAATTAGGAGCGCAAATCATTCAGTGTTAGTTCATTGTGGGGGTTTGCGTCCTTACAGAATATAAATTCCATTTTATAAGTAAGAGAAAGTAGTCTATCGTCCAACGTCAGCGCTTTTATGCAATCAACGCAGTTTTTCTGATACAAGTACAGTTACATGCATAAACAATACATACATATTTTTACACTACTGGCCATTAAAAATGCTACATCACGAAGATGACGTGCTACAGACGCGAAATTTAACCGACAGGAAAAAGATGCTCTGATATGCAAATGATTAGCTTTTCAGATGATTCACACAAGATTGGCGCCGCTGGCGACACCTACAACGTGCTGACATGAGGAAAGTTTCCAACCAATTTCTCATACACAAACAGCAGCTGACTGGCGTTGCCTGGTGAAACGTTGTTGTAATGCCTCGTGTAAGGAGGAGAAATGCGCACCATCACGTTTCCGACTTTGATAAAGGTCGGATTGTAGCCTATCGCGATTGCGGTTTATCGTATCGCGACATTGCTGCTCGCGTTGGTCGAGATACAATCACTGTTAGCAGAATATGGAATCGGTGGGTTTAGGAAGGTAATACGGAAAGCCGTGCTGGGTCCCAACGGCCACGTATCACTAGCAGTCGAGATGACAGGCCTCTTATCCGCATGGCTGTAACGGATCGTGCAGCCACGTCTCGATCCCTGTGTCAACAGATGGGGACGTTTGCAAGACAACAACCATCTGCACGAACAGTTCGACGACGTTTCTAGCAGCATGGACTATCAGCTCGGAGACCATGGCTGCGGTTACCCTTGACGCTGCATCACAGACAGGAGCGCCTGCGATGGTGTACTCAACGACGAACCTGGGTGCACGAATGGTAAGACGTCATTTTTTTGAATGAATCCAGGTTCAGTTTACAGCATCATGATAATCGCATCCGTGTTTAGCGACATCGCGGTGAACGCACATTGGAAGCGTGTATTCGTCATCGCCGTACTGGCGTACTGACGGCACTTTGAACAGTGGATGTTACATTTCACATGTGTTACGACCCGTGGCACTACCCTTCAGTCGGTCCCTGCGAAACCCTGCATTTCAGCAGGATAATGCACGACCGCATGTTGCAGGTCCTGTACGGGCGTTTCTGGATACTCAAAACGTTCGACTGCTTCCCTGGCCAGCACATTCTACAGATCTCTCACCAATTGAAAACGTCTGGTCAATGGTGGCCGAGCAACTGGCTCGTCACGATACGCCAGTCACTACTCTTGATGAACTGTGGTATCGCGTTGAAGCTGCATGGGCAGGTGTACCTGTACACACCATCCAATCTCTGTCTTACTCAATGCCCATGCGTATCAAGGCCGTTATTACGGCCAGAGGTGGTTGTTCTGGGTACTGATTTCTCAGGATCTATGCACCCAAATTGCGTGAAAATGTAATCACATGTCAGTTGTATTATAATATATTTGTCCAATGTATACCCGTTTATCATCTGCATTTCTTCTTGGTGTAGCAATTTTAATGGCCACTTATTTTGTGCTTAATAGAAGGGTCTTCATCATTACCAAAGGCAAGAGTTCCCTGGTATTATTGATAAATGCGAAAGTTGTTTATGAATAACAGAAACATATTTCACGTAAGTTCGAAGTAGTATTTACGCGATGTTGAAATATTTTCGTTCTGCCGTTATTTTTTATGTTACGTGTATGTTGAGGAAATCGCGTTTTCTAACGCTTTATGGTAAATATGTATTGTTTTCTTCATCTTTACAACATCACTCTGTTCGCCGTTACTAATCAACAATTTTGGAATAAACCTGAATTTGACGTAGACAATTTGTATTTTACTTTAAACACTGATATTTTTAAAGTAAGTGACAGGTTGATAACTACGCAGAACAAAAATTTTCTGTAGGCTATGGGGCCCTTTATATGTCCATACTCAGTGTGTAGACAATATATCTCTTTCACGTTTTAGGGGACTGCAGTGAGACACTGACCGCATACGTAAAGGAGGCGATCGTTATAAGGTAACGCCCAATATGTATGCAAAACACCTAACGTACAGTTAACGAGGGGATGATAATAATTAACCGAAGCTACTGGAAAAACTACCGTACTCTACGCTTACGTGTGATAGTCTGCGGTAGCCTACAGTAGTTTCGAAACTCTACTCCTTGCGCATTATTGCCACACTAACTGCGCCGTTCTCCTGTGCAATGTAGGAAACGACAGACATTTGGTTAAAAAGAAAAAAAAATGGTTGGTAAAAATTGCAATGGCCTCTAAACTAGGGCGACTGATGGAAATAGAAAGTGTTACATCATAAAGACATTGATCTAATTCTATCAAATTGTTACTCCAGTATTTCCAGGCCGATTATAAAAGTTGAGGAAAATGTCAATGTGACTTTGGTACAGCAAAACGCCATCCATTCATATGAATAACCGTGTGATTACATGATGGCTACTAGGTAAACTACTGAATACCTTGTGAGACCAGGAGGAAAGCACCTGGATAAATACTTACGTGCCGCATGTATACATTTTGACATGATGGAAGAAGAGATTTGCCACTATTAATCATTCAACACAAAACCACAATGGAAATCCTGAGAGAAAGTGAGAAAGTGCCAATCTGCCGCTACGTTCAGAGCAACAATTCAGGAATTTGGTAACCAGTTTTAAAGTAAAGCTTCTCAATGACTACACACTCTTTTCGGCACTGAGTCATTAAAAGTTAGTTTAACGAACTTGTTTCTTTTTCAATCATTTTACGTACATCATGAAGCAGTAGGAATCGGCATACAAATTTGATACAGTTATTTATTTCGGGAATTGAAGCATGTGAATTCGTATCACGAAAATCTTAAAGACAGTATTTCAGAAGTACTTGCAGTCTTATAGTCGTTTTTACCAGCTGCCCAGTATGATTTATAATGTAGTTTGCACGAATGAGAGTGGAAGTGCCTATTTATGGTCTCATCTTGCTAAGCAAAGAAGGGAAGGCAGAAAGAGAAGGAGTATATAGAGGGGCTATGCAAGGGCCATGTACTTGAGGACAATATTACGGAAATGGACGAGGACGTAGATAAAGATGAAATGGGAAATATGATACCGCTTGAAGAATTTGACAGAGCACTGAAAGACCTAAGTCGAAACAAGGCCCCGGGAGTAGACAACACTCCATTAGAACTGCTGATAGCCTTGGGAGATCCAGCTATGACAAAACTACCATCTGGTGAGCAAGATGTATGAGACAGGAGAAATACTCTCAGACTTAAAGAAAAATATAGTAATTCCAATTCCAAATAAAGCAGGTGAAAATTATCGAACTGTCAGTTTAATAAGTGACGGTTGCAAAATACTAATACAAATTCTTTAGAGCAGAATGGAAAATCTGGTAGAAGCCGACCTCGGGGAAGATCAGTTTGGATTCCGGAGAAATGTAGGAACACGCGAGGCTGTACTGACCCTAAGACGTATGTTAGAAGATAGGCTAAGGAAAGACAAACCTAAGTTTCAAGCATTGTAGACTCAGAAAGCTTTTAACAGTGTTAACTGGAATACTCTCCTTCAAATTCTGAAGGTGGCAGGGATAAAATACAGGGAGCGAAAGGCTATTTACAATTTGTACAGAACCAGATGGCAGTTATAAGAGTCGAGGGGCACGAAGGAGAAGCAGTGGTTTGGAAGGGAGTGAGACAAGGTTGTAGCCTATCGCCGACGTTATTCAATATGTTTTACTGAGCAAGTAGCAAAGGAAACAAAAGAAAAATTTGGAGTAGGAATTAAAATCCACGGAGAGGAAATAAAAACTTTGAGGTTTAACGATGACACTGTAAATCTGTCAGAGATAGCAGAGGACCTGGAAAAGCAGTTGAACAGAATGGACAGTGACTTAAAAGGAGGAAAACAAAAAAAGATAATGGAAAATAGTCGAAATAAATCAGATGATGCTGAGGTAATTAGATTAGGAAATGAGACACTTAAAGTAGTAGACGAGTTTTGCTATTTGGGAGCTGATGATGGTCTAAGTGGAGAGGAAATAAAATGTAGACCGACCACGGCAAGGAAAGCGTTTCTGAACAAGAGAAATTTGGTAGCATCGAGTACAGATTAAAGTGTCAGGAAGTCTTTTCCGAAAGTATTTGTACGGAGTGTAGCCAAGTCTGGATATGAAACATGGATAACAAGTAGTTTAGACAAGAAGAGAATACAAGCTTTCGAAATGTGGTACTACAGCAGATTGCTAAATATTATATGGGTAGATCATGTAAATAATGAGGAGGTACTGAATAGAATTGGGGAGAAGAGGAATTTGCGGAACAACTTGACTAGGAGAAGGGATCGGTTGGTAGGAAACGTTCTGAGGCATCAAGGGACCACCAATTTAATACTGGAGGGAATCGTGGAGGGTAAAAATCGTAGAGGGAGACCAAGATCTGAATACACTAAGCAGATTCAGAAGGAGCTTAAGAGACTTGCACAGCATAGAGTAGCATGGAGAGCTGCATCAAACCAGTCTCTGAACTGCAGCCAACAACAACAACAACATTGCCTGTGTCAACCTTCCAGTTATCATCATTGGTTTCTTTCTTTCTAATTTCATTTTCCATTTTGTTTACATAAACGTAAAATACTATTATGTAGATACGCAAATTGAAGCGTCGAATGAAAATTTGTATCAAGACCGTGATTGGAACCTGGGTCCTCCTGCTCACTAGGTAGATTCGATAACCACTAAGCTTTGCACAAGTGCCATGGTGTTCCAGTTTAGGAGGATGTGGATTGAGGAAGGAGGTGTGCTGTGGTAATCCGTGTAGATGTGCGAAGCCACTATGCCAGGATGCCATAATGGCTAGCTCGTTTGCCTAGTGAGCATGAGACTCGGGTTCGAATCTGGGCCTTGGTACAAATTTTCATTCGTCGCTTCATTCTTCATATATACAGCATAGTGTTTGAGATTCGAAAATGTCTCAGGAGCCGTATAGTTACATTTGTTTAAAATGCTGTTACCACGTGTACCCCAGATTTTTTTAATACGGCAGTGGAGGATCCAATATGTTCACGGTCATCATTATTTCTAATTAGAAGTTTAACTAAAAACGAGGATTATTTTTTTTTCAACCTACGAGCAATCATGAAATTAAAACCACAGTGTAAAACTGGCGAAGCTTTTGCGTAGATGTATTGCACAGCGTCTCTAGCATGATCGTCTATCGCGTCACGTCGCACTTTTCAGTTCTGAGCGCACAGTGAACACTTACAGATGCCTAGCAAATAGTGTCTCCAGCCAAGTGTGAAGGCCTACCGAGGGGTTTCGCCTGATTTAGTTCGTCACACATAACGCAACCAGTATGCGTTTCCTTCTTCGTCACAATTCAGGGCCGCATACAGCAGGTGCAACGAAGACACTCCTGCAACGTTTTGATGGGAAATGTTTGATAATCCACCATACAGTCCGGACTAGGATCCCTCCGATTTTCATCTTTTTACTTACATGAACCACTGATTATGGCTACAGCATTTTGGCACAGACAACGAGCTGCCGACCAGCGTACGTAATTGGCGCAAATCACAGGATGCTGCCTTCTGTGATAAGGGATTGGAAAGATGGTACAACGCTACGTCAGAAGTCGGAGAGGCAACTATGTTGAGAAGTAGCTGGAGGTTGTAGCTAAATGATGCAAATATAACATTTTTGATTTTCACGGTGTTTTTCATTTCGCGACTAATCGGAGTTGGTAAGAAAAGCCCTCATAATACACCCTGACGGCCTCGCTACAAGTGACAATGGTGATCCACCAACTCCTCAGGAACATGAAGCTGGGCCACGCGTTTCGTTCTTATCGAGAAGGACGGACCATTGGGTTTTACATTTCGTCGAGGACGAGGTCATTAGAGATGGAATACTTGCACAGATTAGGGAAGAAAATGCCACGACATTTTTAAAGGAACAAACCTGGCTTTCACTTTGATGGATTTAGAGAATCGGCAGATAGCCTAAGCCTGGATGTCTGAACAGGACTTTAGATCTCGCATCCCACGAAACCGAGCGAAGTGCTTCAACCACTGCGCCAATTCTCATGGTCAAGATTGACCTACCTGTTTGTGCCATCGTGTCTTCTGCTCAGCCTCGCTTGTTCGTCCACTTCTTTCTAAAGAGGAAGATGACACGGTGCTGCCCCTATGACTGAGGACACACGTGCCTTCGTCAGGTACCATAGTGTTCGTCACTATGCAGCAACGTGCAACTGGCATGTCACTTACTTTGCCAAAAAGCTAATGTGTTGCGGAAGGCTTTGATGCGTCCGAAAGTAAGTAAGTATGCCAATTATATAACACAAAAGTTCTGTCCTGCATTATACAAACTAAGCAGCCAATACTTTCGCCAGCAGTGGCGAGATACTGCTCGAGAGGCGGTTTCCTCTTCATCGGTCATAAGCAATATGCGAGTATATGATATTAACAGGTATGAGTAGTTGAAAATGGTGGCAAGCGGGAGCATTAGGAATGTTGTTGTTGTTGTGGTCTTCAGTCCAGAGACTGGTTTGATGCAGCTCTCCATGCATTAGGAATAGTACGTTATTATAACGGTGGTGTTTGTAACGTAGGTCATGTTCAAGCTGGAGCTTAATGACACTGAATGTAATGCGCTATATTGATTGCTCCCTCAAAGTCCACATCGAAGTCAAGAACTGCTGATTCGTGTCCATTTTTCTTACTCCTTCTTGCTCCTTGTATAAAAACCTCGAAAGACAGTTGTTAAATTTGTGCCACCTAGCTACTGTTACAAATTTCTCTGAAAAACTTATTGAATTGTGTACTGCATGTAATGGAAGTTGCAGTCTATCAAATTAGATGCTTTTCACGTAAAGTAATTTTTTGCCCACCCATTTTATATCTCACTTCTAATTCGAGTCAGACAAAATCGAAAAGAAAAAAATAAACGAGCCTGCGTTAGTATATGTGAAATTCTCTGATTTATCAATTAAAGCTCTATCAGTTTTTACTTATCCTAGTTACGTATATAAACTGTTAACTGGATTGAGATGAGGGGTGACTGTGACTGTAACACAGTGAACAATTCCACGGTATTAGCCGACAGGAGTGGACGAGCGGTTCTAGGCGTTTCAGTCTGGAACCACGCGACCGCTAAGGTCGCAGGTTCGAATCCTGCCTCGGGCATGGTTGTGTGTGATGTCCTTAGGTTAGTTAGGTTTAAGTAGTTCTAAGCTCTAGGGGACTGATGACCTCCGATGTTAAGTCCCATAGTGCTCAGAGCCATTTGATTTGAACCACGGTATTAATGCTTTATGTTTTCAGTGTTTGCCACGATAGAACAGATGTGAATCCATTACGTTCAGATTTACACCCTTACAGGCAGATCCTTTTATAAAATATGAGATGGCATTTCTTTTTACAACGGTCATCAGTCAGTGTCATTTCTCCGGACAACGTAGAGCCACAGATCACGTAGTCGCCGGCACCACCACGTTCGACATTGCCTTGTGTATTTCTGCTCTCCATTTCTTGTTCCTTTTGTGACCAAACATTTATCTTGTCATCCAAGTTGAAAACAATGGCCTTACTCTCGTCGACAAAAATCACTTCAGCCCATCAGCATTCATCTTTATTAAAGTATTTCGTAGGAAATTGTAGCCTTCATTTCCTTCTTGCAGCTTGTTTTCTAATTAGTCAGCAACATTTTTCACAATGAACTCCTTTACTACAATTAGGGAGATCAGGAAAATTCCCAGACCTGGTACTTCCTAACAATTGCTCTTACTTCACCCTCGGCCATTTTACAACTAACTTCATTGAAGCAATGATTCCAGCCTGTCATCCATCTCAAAATCATTAGTTTGTTATAGTAATAACGAAGTCGCGACTGATTGACTACAGAAAATGTTCCTCGTGTACTTATCGAACTGGTTCACTGAGAAATTCCTAGCTTTCGACAATAACCACCAACGTCACCGTCAAGAGAACAACTGACTATCGCAGAAGGGACCGCACGTATATAATAGGTATAGCAGGGCTCACTGCGACCAGTGGGAACCGTCTGTCGGCCGCAGAAGGAACTCTTAGAGATGTTGTGTCTCAGTAGTCCCAGGTAGTTATAATATTCCATGTGAATGTGGTAGTAGGCGTGTAGGACAATTTATTCGAAGCTTCCCAACGCTGTACCGATTAGCGGGTCACTAAGTGCAGGACTCTTAACTCTTGTTTGAGCATACATGGATTCCATCCCTCCTCGCTTTACAGTCAGTCATTACAGCGGCTACGGAAATTAGAACGTGTGTCACAAATTTTAATAATTCACGCTGAGAAGAGTATGTAAGAGGCGCTTGACATCGAGAAATGTTCTTTTTTCTTTCCATTATCTGCTTGTTGGAGCACAGCAGGTTGTTTGAGATGCAGCCCTTTAAAAATTCAAGGTTCTTCTCAGTCAAGATGTCGAGCTGGTTAGCGTAGTGGTCGGCACACTGGACTCGCTTTCGGGAGGACGACGGTTCAAAGCCGCGTCCGGCCATCCTGATTTAGGTTATCCGTGGTTACACTAAATCGCTTACGGAAAATGCCGGAATGGTTCCTTCGAAAGTGCACGGCCGATTTCCTTCTCCATCCTTCCCTAACCCGAGCTTGGGCGCCGTCTCCAACGATTTCTCTGTCGACGGGACATTAAACACTAATCTCTCTTTCCTCCTACAATCAAGGTGTCCCAACAGGTTGGTGATGGGGCAGAAAGAATAGCGCTTGGTTGGGAATGTTTGGTAGGTAATCACCAATTCCGGTACTTGCGTTATAACGAATGGAAACCTTCTGAAAATCTTGGGCGGAACCGGACAATGGGATAATGTTACCAACTGTACATGACAAAAATTAACATTGTGTGTGTGTGTGTGTGTGTGTGTGAGAAAGAGAGAGGGAGAGAGAGAGAGAGAGAGAGAGGGAGACTTCCTTGTAGGTCGTGGTAAAAACAAAGGCGCTGCGTATGACGTTCTAGCGTTGGCGTATTGAGTTCTACTACTACACAGCTGTCATTACGTACGTTACTTCTTCGACGGTCAGTTGCTTTCGTGACGTTGAAAGTTCGGATTTTCACAATGAATTAATGCTAGAAGTGCGCCAAGAACAGTTGATACAACATGCTGTGATTCTCGACACAGTGGAAAAAAAACCGCTACCCACCTCACAGACTTCCTTTCATATAGTGGAATAAGCTGTCTGTTATTATACAAATGTAGTCTTCTTCCTGCCACATGTAGCGTGTAGTCTGTGGCGATATATGTCAACCAGGAAGCCTGAGCATTAGATTAGATTAGATTAGATTTACATTCATTCCAATTGATCCGTAGTGAGGAGGTCCTCCAGGATGTGGAACATGTCAGAAAAACAACAATACATGACAAATATTTAAACTAAAACAAATAAGCTAATGTACCATTCCACAGGTCCCAAGTGGAATGATCGTCATTTTTTAATGAACACTAAGAGTCATTTTACAAATACTATTGCACTGAATTTAAAATAAAAAAGTTTTTTATTTATTTATAAGGTAAGAAACATGTAATACAACTACTGTAATACTTATTTACAATGAACACATTACTGCACTGAAATGGTGCAGAAGTTAGATTATACTTACACACACACACACACACACACACACACACACACAAATTTTCAGTGAACACATTACTGCACTGAAATTGTGCAGAAGATATGTTGTACTTATATACAAATCAGTTGGTTTTCCTCAGAAATTCATCAATGGAGTAGAAGGAGTTGGCCACCAATAAATCCTTTAGGCTTCTCTTAAACTGAATTTCATTGGTTGTTAAGCTTTTTATGGCTGCTGGCAAGTTATTGAAAATGTGTGTTCCTGAATAATGCACACCTTTTTGTACAAGACTAAGTGACTTTAAATCCTTGTGAAGATTATTCTTATTTCTAGTATTGATTCCATGAATTGAGCTATTGGTTTGAAAAAGTGATATATTTTTAATGACAAATTTCATTAAGGAATAAATATATTGGGAAGCAGTAGTTAGTATCCCTAGTTCCCTAAACAGGCTTCTGCAGGATGTTCTTGAGTTCACACCACATATAATTCTTACTGCACGTTTTTGTGCCCGGAAAACTTTAGCTTGGCTTGATGAATTACCCCAGAAAATAATCCCATATGACATTATGGAATGAAAGTAAGCATAGTATGCCAGCTTTTTCATTTTTATATCCCCTATGACTGACAAAATTCGCATTGCAAACAGAGATTTGTTAAGACGCTTCAGCAGTTCGGTGGTGTGCTCCTCCCAGTTGAATTTATTCTCACTGGCCGGAGAGGAGTATAGGGCGAGTCAAAAGGACTTTACAATTTTGGAATGATATACAAATTTATTGAGATAATTACAGAATGGGCAGACATGCCATTTTGTAGCAAACAACGTAAAGTCTGATTCACTTTGCGCATCAGTACCCCATTGCGCCACCAGGGGCGCCAGTGTAGTGCACAGTTAAAATGGCTACTTTCACTGGTGCGGAGCGCGCGCGCTGTGTGTTTGTTTTCATGAAACGAACAGTGTATCAACTGTTTGACGTAAGTTTCGCACCGAATACGATAAAGAACCTCGAAGCAGCCTACGATTTACTTTTGGCACAATAACTTTCTTGAGACAGGTTGTTCGCTGCGACATGATAGATCACCAAGTCGCGCCGGCCGATGTGGCCGAGCGGTTCTAGGCGCTACAGTCTGGAGCCGCGCGACCGCTACGGTCGCAGATTCGAATCTTGCCTCGGGCATGGATGTTCTAGGGGACTGATGACCTCAGAAGCTAAGTCCCATAGTACTCGGAGCCATCACCAAGTCGCCCGCGTTTTGATGATTACGTCGAACAGGTTAGGCAGAGTTTTGCCCGCAGTCCACAAAAATCAACGTGACGTGCGTCCCGCGAGACTGGCATTCCCCAAAAGTCGATTTGCCGAGTACTGCGTAGTCGTTTACACTTGAAACCACACAGATTCACAAAGGCACAGCGCATTAGTCACGCGAATAAGGCTCGCGGGGAATTCTGAGCGGAAATGTTGCGTCGGATAGAGGACGAAGAGATATATCTGATCACGATAACCTTCAGCGACGAGTCAGCATTTCATATCAGTGGCATGGCGAACACCCACAACTGCAGAGTATGGCGAAGCGAAAATCCACACGCAACCCTGGAACACGTTCGTGAAAGCCTTAAAGTTAATGTGTGTTGTGCCCTTAGCAAATTGAAAGTTTACGGCCATTTATTCTTCATGGAGAAAACTGTCACTGGTATTGTGTATCTGGATATGCTTGAAAACTTTTTAGTTCCACAGATCGATGAAGATGACCGAGACGGGATGGTTTGCTACCAGCAATTCGGTGCACCACCTCATTTCCTCACGGAAGCTCGAGGTTTCTTCGATAATTGCTTCGCATGGTCATCTCGCTCCTAAGACTTGATACCAATGGATTTCTTTCTCTAGGGTGTGTGTATTCCCCCTCCCGTGCGATGTTTACGGCATCACAAATGGTTCAAATGGCTCTGAACACTATGGGACTTGACATCTGAGGTCATCAGTCCCCTAGAACTTAGAACTACTTAAACCTAACTAACCTAAGGACATCACACACATCCATGCCCGAGGCATAATTCGAACCTGCGAGCGTAGCAGCTGCGCGGTTCCGGACTGAAGCGCCTAGAACCGCTCTGCCACCGCGGCTGGCAATGGTAGTCACATCGTACCAATATGACACTCCACATTTTTTGTGAAACTTGACGTCGTTCGCTACAAAATTACACATCTTCCGATTCTGTAAGTTACCTTAATAACTTTCTATATCATTCTGAAGTTACAAAGTTCTTTTTGACTCACGCTGTAAAGAATACAGAAGCAGAGCGAACGCAAAGCGTTTGAAAATATCGCTAAAGCAGTGTTATTTCGCCACTATATTACTGATAGTGAGCCGCGAAACATGATGCCTGAATAATGTGAACTCTACTGTGTGCGCGGCACAGGATGTTGTTGACAAAGCGCTCGTTCGCTGCTGTTCATTTCTCGCCCCCTAGGGAGATTAATGCGCCTGTGGCAGCAGACATTAAAGAGATTGGAATAGAGCGTGCGGCGACCCATTTAGTTGACCTGTAGCTCAAACACAGGCGGGAGCTATTATAACACAACGAGGTTCAGTCGCGTGAAAAACTGTGCTACAGTTCCTGCGCCTGTGGAGACCAGCGCAAATAAATAGCCGCCGCATTTTCCTAAATATCAGGCGCTATAATAATAAATAAGACCTTACCGCCTATTTGTGAACGCTCTGAAAAATACGTGACATCACAAACAAACTAGTTTCCCAAGAGGATGGTGCCGTACGGGTGGCGTCCGTCTTCCGCGAGAATGGGCCATTTACTGTGCCGTGAGGAATTACTGAGAGTCACATCTGTCTGCTCCTCGATATTCATGTAATGACCGCATAATGGGGACATCCTCGTAGCACCGCTCGGACGCTGTATTCGGCGCACAAAAACAACTTCCAGTTGTTGCTATCTCTTCGCAGACGGCTCATAGCTCCTCGGAAGAGGACTACAAGGCAGCTTTATCTTCTGGGCCAGTCGTGTCGCAGCTTTGGTGTCTCTCGAATTAGGAGCGCTTAGGAATATTGAGAGCATCTGAAATTTCTTATAGTACAGAGGGCATCGCAGATAAGGCCGGCCACATAAATATACAATTGGTGGCTGTCACTGCGCAACGGTCGGCCAGCGACGACGCGGATAACACATCAGAGCGTAATGGAGCTGCGGCCAAGACAAATGGCATCCATTTCTTAAGCAGCGCATTGTGCAGCTGCTGGACTCTCGAATTTACGGCGCGCTCTGACGGGCTCCACGCGCAGGCTGAGGAGCTTTCGCTGTAACACCCCGAGCTGCCTACGTATCTCTTTCTTCCTTGGCGACGCAGACACAATGAGAAAGCACTCTGCCGTTTGCCGCAGCGCGAGGGTACGAGGGGCGTGTCCCACATCGCACGTACCCAAGTCACACGTATGCGAGCCACACGTGCGCCGAGCAGTGGTCATAGCTCCGGTAGCTCGACCGCTCCCATCGTTCAGATTTGTTAATTTCTTTGAGGTAGAATTTTTTGAGCCTAACTTTTTTACTGGCTCAAAATGCTCTTAAGATTCATTCATACAATGTCTGCCACAAATGTTGAAATATGCTAAAACCGTGAATTACTGTATGGGGATCTGGCGCATCCGAGCCCTCGAATGCAACCGATGTAATAGTATAATTGTTACCGACGGAATATGAGTCCTCTTAGTAACGGGTAGTATTACGGAGGGCATTATTGTCAACTAAAATACAATTATCAACAAGATTTCTCTTCGCAACACGATTCATTTATGGTAAACAGTGTGAAAGCACGTGTCTGTCTCGCGTCTGATTAACTTATCATTTCCCTTGTTTTTTTATGCGAAGTAAAACGCGAGTGCTTGAAAATGACAAACAAGAGTTCGAAAAGTGAACCCAATAGCGCTAAAAACGCTTCGATTGGTAAGTGGAACCCAGTTAGTCGACATAATTCCGTCAAAACGAAAGTATCTAGACATCGACGAAAAAAAGGCCAACTGTACGGTTTCTTGTTTAAGGTTAGTTCAGGATCAGTATTAAAAAACACAGGTTGAAACTTTAAACGCTTATTTTTTCAAAACAATTTTTTCAGGTTGGCGTGAGCTATAACACGTGAAATACAAATGCAATTACATTATACTTTTTACTAAATTGCGAATCTGCGCCTTTTCCTACTGTGGTACGTAGGATTTATGCGATATATTTGATTTCGATTTTTGGTGCATGTTTTTATAGCGATTTTTGTCGAAAAAATTGATTTTTATTTCCGAGGGCTGTCATTCTGTTAAATACCGTTTTTAAATATTTCTACGTACTACATTAGACAATATTATCAGTTTCAAATCAGTTTCTGAAATTTTATTTTAGGCTGAAAATTGTGGCGTTCAGAGCTCCCACCAACCGTCCTTGCACTCCGCGAAAGCATTTGTAGATATCGTGTAATATCCTCTAGGTGCAAGTTTTTTGCTTGAAAAATACATTATACAATATGAAGTAACGGTCTAAGTCACCTTTGTAATTTGTTCGTTATTTTATTGAAATAAATCATGAATATCGGTTTCAAAATCGTGCGTCACCTTGGTCTACCTCCTTAATAGGTGGTCGGTTTAAAAAGGTCGGAAGACGCGGATGTACTCTTTCTCCATTGGTATTCTATCTGTACATGTAAGAAGCAATGACGGAAATTAAGGAGGGGTTCAGCTGTGAGATCAAAACTCAGGGTGAAAGGATAGCAGTGATAAGAATCGGTGATGGCGTTGCTATATTAAGTGAAAGTGTGGAAGAATTAAAGGATCCGTTGATTGAAATGAACGGTCTAATGAACTCGTAACACTGATTTAAAGTAAACCAAGGAAAGCCAAAAGTAATGAGAAGTTGCAGAAACGATAGTAGTCGTAAACTCAACATTAATATTGGAGACTGCGAAGAAGACAAAGTGAAGGAATTCTGCTATATTGTACGCAAAATAACACATGACGAACGAACGAAGGAGGAAGTAAGAAGCAGACTAGGAAAAAAATGCTGAGAATGTACGTTCGGAGCACAGTATCCTGTAGACGTGAATCACAAATTGTGGAAAAGTTATAACGGAAGAGAAAGCCTTTAAGACGTGGTTCTACAGAAGAATGTTGAAAATTTAGTGGACTAGTAAATAATAAATTAGTAGGGACTCGGCAGAATCAACCAGGAAAGGTATATACGAGGAACACTGACTAGAAGAAGGGACAGGATGGGAGGACTTGTGGTAAGACTAAAGCGTATAACTTCCATGGTACTGTAAGGGATCGCAAAGGGTAAATATTGTGAGGGAGATCTGAACATATCCAACAAGTAAACAAGCAATTGAAGACGTTCGGCTTAAGCACTTATCTGAGGTGAAGAATGGTTCAAATGGCTCTAACCACTATGGGACTTCACATCTGAGGTCATCAGTCCCCTAGACTTAAAACTACTTAAACCTAACTAACCTAACGACATCACACACATCCATGACCGAGGCAGGATTAGAACCTGCGACCGTAGCAGCAGCGAGGTTCCGGACTGAAGTGCCTAGAACCGCTCGGCCACAGCGGCCGGCTGAGGTGAAGAGCCTGGCACAAGATAGGATGTAACGATGGGCCGCATCAAACGAGTCAGTACACTTATAACCTCTCTTACTCCCAATCCGATATGAGGGAGATAGTTGCACGGAAATGTTTCATGACTAAACAGTCCGACAGCCACAATGGTAGAACACTACTAACACAGTCGTCTCACATCAGGATGTAACGGGTATAAAAGCAAGTATTTCTGTTGGTGGCTGAGGAAGGTGTACTGAGCAATATCACATCCGTATTTACATCATTTGTAGACTAATAATTATAGACATTACAAGTTGTATCTTTTTATGTTGGGTGCTACATTCAAGTACGCGAGGGACAAGCAAGTCATTAGCGCTTATTTTCCCATGAGCAGTAGGCCAGTTGTTGAAGTATGGACGCGAGACGTAAAACGGTTAGTCTATAATGACAGGGGACAGACACTTAGAGGCGTAGTTACGACTGTGCAGAAAAAATGATGTCGTAAAGTTTGTGACGTGTTTATGGGAAGACTGTTCAACCGAGAGAAGAAACAACCAACACATTTACGTGTGTACATATAAAGGTAGCACATAAAAATATCTGCACTTGTACCCGATACCCCCTGTATAAGAATTATTCAATTTGTGGACTGGAACAATTCTAGAGTTCCTCGTGTCATCAGCGACGGGGTCGTTACAGACACCACCACTTCACCTGAATAAGCTCAAGGAAGGAAACAGCCCTTGGCCTTGATAACTGGGTAAACAGGGCATTCGCTTAGTAGGGTGCAGGGAACTACGCAACTCCGATCGGCCAGAGGATTTTAAGTTGGCAGTACACACAGACATCCAAGTTGATACCATAGGCATATCTCGTAACTCCTAAATAGCATTATATAAAATTCTGCACTTTCACCCAGTCTACTAAAATTGGAATGATGGACGGGATTTGTGAATGGAGCGAAGGCTTCCCAAGAGACAGAACTCGAGACATATGGTAGTTGCCAGGAAGAAATTATGTGATGCGAAAGTAGCTTCGGGCGCGCTCCAAGGATGTGCTACTACTCACAATTATATGTATAGAGGAGCGTGTGGAAAGCATTAGAAAACCTATACGGCTCTTCTCGGACTATGCTGTTGTACTCATATATAAGGAACGCGCAACATCACAAATTGTAGAAAAATGCGGGAAGATCAGAGGATGATCGACGTTTGGGGCGGAGACCGGCAGTTGAGCCTCAACACAAACAAAGAAATACAAAAATAGTTTTGAAAAAGACAAATACCATACAGTGTTTCATTGGAAGAAATTTATGAAAACGTAAACCAGGCACTAAAGATGTAAGGCTTACAAAACCATTGTTCGGTCTGTTCTTTGATAACAATCACCAGTCTGTGAACATTACGGTGTGAGACCATCGTAGAGGACAAAAGATTCAAAAAGTTGCATATTTGATCACGAGTACGTTTAGGCAGCTCAAGAGCGGTAAAGAGATGAGGCAATACTCTTAAAATTCGGGTAGTTCACGTTTAAAGGAAATATGAGCGGTGTAGTAGTCCCTCGTAAACGTATCTCATGGAATTCCTCTGACTTTATACAGAGATTTTCTGGTAGTTAAACTTTACCCACAAATGAAACAGGACGGAATCGGGACGGGTTTGGAAAAAACTGTGTTCTGCGTTACGGCAGGTCTGGTCATGGGGGAAGCCTCGTCAGTGTGTTCCACCGCATGAGAGTCTAGGGAAGTGATTCCAGTGGTGGTTTCCTGTTGCCTTCCACTGATGACGGTGAAATTATAATGAAGACAACACAACACCCAGTTCCTGAGCGGAGAAAATCTCCGAACCAGCCGGGAATCGAACCCGGGCTCCTTGGCATTGCAGACCGCCGCGCTGACCACTCAGCTATCGGAGCGGACGAGTTTGAAAGGCAATGGGGTTGGAGGTGGGGGGATCAGGAATGAAGTGGTCCGCAACGTTTTCTCCATTATGTGTGGGAATTCCTAAGGGACCAAACTGCTAAGGTCATCGGTCCCTAGACTTACACTACTTAAACTAACTTACAACACACACACACACACACACACACACAAGACCGAGGGAGGACTCGAACCTCCGGTGGGAGCGGCCGCGCAATCTGTGATATGGCGCCTCAAACCGCGCGACCACCCCGCGCGAACATCGTCCAGTGACACTGAAGTGACCACCATCTACGCTCGACGTCAGCGTGCAGTAATCACTCACAGAAGGCAGGTGGCAACACTAGCAGTGGTGGGTATATAAATCATGTTGCGAGGACGCGGAAAATGTGCAATCGTTGTAATGCGGAAACGGAGAGATTTATCTGTCGTCCAAAAGAACATGAACATTAGCTTTTGGATCAAGAGGGGAAGAATTTCCGAAACGGCTAAGTTTGTAAACTGTTCGCGTGCCGCCGTGGTTAAGATATACCGTGCATGGCAAAACGGCGCTACCCAAAACCGGAACTGATGCAACTGTGGTTCATCACGAGCCATAGATGACAGGGGTGAACGACTTCTGTGGAGAGGTATACAGACGAACAGACATGCAAATGTTGAGCACTGACCATCCAGATGAACCAAGGGGCTACCAACGGTGTCTCCTCAAGGACCGTTGAGCGAACATTGCTGCGTATAGGCCTCCGCAGCAGATGCTCGGTTCACGCACCCATGGAGACTGGTGTTCATCGGCGACGAAGGCTGGAATTTGCACTCCAACACTTCAAGTGGACGTCCACTGAGTGACGACAGGTTGCCTTTTCAGATGAATCACGATTAATGCTCCATCGGACAAATGGCATTTCGCGTGTAGGGCGTGAAATGTCTGAAAGCAAACACACTGCAGCGGTCGTCGGAAAGGTCCATGCGGGAAATGTTTTCGTGGCGTTATCTGAGTGATCTAGTCATCCTGGAAGGTACAATGGACCAACGCAAGTATGCATCTATCATTTGGGACCACGTCCACCCCTAGATACAGTTTGTTTTTCTTCGGCACGATGGCATCTACCAGCAAGACAATGCAACATGTCACGCTGCTCGCAGTGTACGTGGGTGGTTTCAAGAACACTAGGATGAGTTTAGCGTACTTCCCTGACCACGAGACTTCCTGGATTTCAACACAATCGAGAATCTGTGGGACCACCTCAATCGAGGATGTTTGCTCCATGGAGGCTCAAGCGAGGAACTTGGCGCAGCTGGCCACAGTAGTGGAGACGACATGGTTCCACATCTCTGTTGGTACCGTCCAGAACCTGACTGACACTGAAAATGCTGCGAAAGATGTTTATTCAAGCTTGTGACAGGTGGTCACTTTAACGTGACTGGGCGTGTGCATTAGAGGAAAGATGTAAGTGCAGAACGCCAATTTTTGTTCTGAACCATTTTGCTAGTCGGTCGGCGAGGGCATTGTCCACCAACGGCACAGCTCAGGGTTAGATTTCGGGTTAGACACACGGTTTTAATCTGTCAGGAAATTTCACATTGCCATAGTGCGATCTACGAAAGGAAATAATTAACTTTTCGAGTGTTTCTGTCAAAATATTATGCGAGTATTCAACAGGTGTCGACCTACATTACCTCTGAACTTCAATGGTCTTCGTGCGACACTTCAGCTCCTTGTCCACTTTGTACTATCAGATCGTTTTCAGTTTCCAGAAATAACCATAACTTTTCACATAAAGACGGCAATCTTTCAGCTGGAGACGGCAAAGAATAACACTCTGTTTACCTAGCAGTGCCTTTCCACATTATCGTTAAAAATGTTGAAGTGCCGTAACAGACGAATGCCATACATATTCGTATTCTGATACAGGAAAATTGGAAATGCAGGTGCCAGGTTGCTGGGGCTAATTTCGCACCAGCGTTTCGCAGTCATTTATCTCACGATGTCTTAGCTTCACAAGGAGTGGTTCCCTTGCAACAGCAATCTAAAATACAAACGCATGTCCTCCGGCTTCTAATGCACATCTCCATTGTAGTTGGATTTACCTACCAAGACTAGTTTATGGTAAATCGACGGATGTGAGGTGACAATTTCGACAGCCAATGAACCTTCAGTAGCTTTATGAACGATGAGCTTTAATGCTCGCCAGTGTGAGCTGTGTCATTATAATAAGTTGTTTGTTCGATTATTCTTCATAACGATGTTGGTTTTTCTTAGAGTGATCATGGCTTCTGATGGTGATCAGCAAGAAATATTGCACAAAAACTAGAGATGTCATTTACATTTATCTGGTCAGGTTCAGGAACCGGAAACGGGTCAGTTACTATCCCTCATTGTCTCTGCACAGCCCGTTTATGTCCATATGAGGTATACACGTCTGGGAAGTGCTCTTCGCTCTGTAGCACATGACTTGCTTATCTTCCATCTATTTCTCACTTTCCCACTGTAAGAGTAACTGTCCATCCCCTTGAGTTTCACTTGACACTCCCTCCAGTTTTACTCCTCACATGTATTAACTGCAACACTTTATTTGAAATACTCCTTTGTATCTGACAAATTGTTTTCTGTTGCTAGATTTCAATGTCACAACTCATCCCCTGTACCCGGGGTAGTTGACGTATGCTCGTGTCGTGTCGTTTGGAGCAAAGGTAGCCTGTTCGAGTACTGATGATGAACAAAACTTCCATCACTAATAATTTGCTGGTAAGGGGAGGACCGCCAGACGTCGTGCCTTTGTCTTGAGTTGTGAAAACAAAACCACTCCACACTCTCACATCGAATTCGTTTACCGAATTAGAAGTTAAACGTCGACTGCTCCTTTTCCTTCCATTCGAAATGACTCTAGGGCAAGTGCTAGCGCCCGGCTCCATTCTATTTCTTCCTCTGGCTTCGTATTCAACCATTATCACTAACGCAGACACACATCACATTGATTCACACGATTCAGGCACAATGCGCACCAGCTCTGCGAAGTTACCGGCAAACCACCTGCACTGAAATCACGTACAGGACATGAATTAGTGTTTGCCACATTATCACCGCTGCACGCTGATGAGTATGGAACTGACATACATTCTACGTGTCACATCGGTTCGAAATCTTACTCCTTTGGCTGTATTACGAACTATATTAGTTCAAATTTACAGCTTGTGTTGACGAAACTACAGACTGTGCGCCTGGCCACGATATTACTGACTTATCCTCCCGTGGGCACTATCGGAAACAGGCGTTAACGTTTTAGTAAACGGTGACTACGGAAAACGCATCGCACTGTGAATGATCGACAGTTTTTTTTTAATTTATTGGCGTTCGAGACGTGCCCATACAGCAATCTCAACAGTGGAATGTCATTTACGACGATATGAACTTAAGGACAACACAGGAGCAGGTCCACGAGCGGAGAAAATCTCCTACGCGGCCGGGAATCGCATCCGGGAGCCTTTGGTTTGCAATCCACTGCACTGACCGCGCAGCTACCGAGGCAGATCGAACACTGTGAATGATTTCAAGACAGCTATGCATATACTATCAAGTGATTCAGAGTGTCCACGTGAAATGTCACGATAAAAACTCACGATAAGCCGATCGAAGCGACCTTTCTCCGCGGTGCCATAATATTGTTATCGACTAATACGTGCAACTCGCAGAAGTCAGTATTTGCGAGTCTAAAGTGTAAAATTTCTAGAATAATGGGCAACGTTTGTCATAAATGGAGTAGGTGTACTGGTGAAAACTGTATAGTTGTCAACAGGGTACTGGAGGCCACGAGACTTCTTGCGAAAGGAAATACAAACAGTTCAGTCTATTAATTTGAAGTGTGTTGCTGTCAGGCGCGCGCCTGTGTGTGTGTGTGTGTGTGTGTGTGTGTGTGTGTGTGTGTGTGTGTGTGTGTGTGTGTGGGTGGGTGGGTGGGTGAGGGCGTGCGGGTGCTAATGCTCACTTGCGTGCGTGTTTCGATACATCAGTTTTAAGGCTGCTGTACAAATATTTGGTCACAGCTGCAATAATATATTTTGTAAATAAACACACCTTTTCGAATACAGTGTTTGAATACCAAAGACGTCATAATGCACAAGTGACCTCCAACCTACATGAGCGACTCCTCATTGCCGCGGTGACCTTATAAAAGTCAAATAAAAATAACCTGTGTAAATTTGTACATTAAGTGGAACATTGAGGCTATTTCATAATAAGTAGTTACAAAAGAGCTCACCGGACAAGGTATTAGTCACATCTTTTAAAGAACAAAGTGATATGTTTGGGCCACTTTATACGGTGTAGAATTGGTACCAGACCGTCATGGAACCCTACACCATCGACCTTAGTCATGGCAGTGACGTATGTGTGTGCCAGTCGCTTGTGTGGAATTAGCGCAGTAAGAGGGTCATCGTAGAGACGTCACAGAATGTCAGGATGAAGTTATCGTGTTCGAACGTACCCATGACGGTATCTACACAAAGTTGCTCTATTTGTTGGTGTACATTCGTATACTGTCCAACGCATCTACAAGGAATGATGTAGTAATTGCAGCCGTACAAAACGGCATCAGAACAGCGGTCGTAAGAAGATCCCAACTGACAGAAACCTGAGACGAGTGTCGCGCCTTGGCAGTTCAATCAGTTTCAAACCCGACAGGAACTGATGCTGTCAGCTAATTCAAGTCCGTTTCAACAAATTTCATTGCGGAAACTGTGAAGGGAACTGCTTACAGTGGAGGTCGAGTATACTCCAATAATCATTGCCCACACTGGTTCATAAGACTCCACGTTGGGCGAAACAACGGAGAAACTGAAAATTTAGTTGACTAGAGGCGCGGTCCAACGGGTGGGGGCGGGGAGGGGGGGGGGGGGGGGGGTGAGAGACAACTGTTTTGCGGTGTGCTTGTCAAAGGAACACACAGTTCTCCTTTAGAGAGTCTACAAGACCGCTATGATTAGTAACAATTCGTTGCTATAACCTCTCAAAATCATGAAAAATGTAAAGGCAAAATTAATTTTAAAAGCCACCTATTCATCGCTACAATACTGCTGCAAGCCGTTAGATTATAATTATGTTACAAAGAATGATGTCAGTAACGGTCGGAACAAGAGATGCAGTAAGCACTGCTCTAAGCGTCAGAGTTATTAATGCCTCGCGGTTTGGAACTATAAAGTCTGCAACAGAATACGAGCGTAATGTATGATACCTTTGCTATTACAATACAAAAGAAACCAACAATGAGACAGTCGCTGGCGAGAAGACAATGGGAGAAGTGACAAAGTACAGTAATTTCTCAGTGCAGTGCTGCTAGACCGCCCATGTAACAGGACACCCCGCAGCAGCCGTGGGTGGCGCAGGATCCTCTTCTCCGTTCGCGCAGAGCGCGTGCGCCCGGCCTTCCGCGCTACCCTACTTCTCTTCTGCGGGTACTGGGAGCTGGGAGCTTCTTGTCCACTCTTCTCTACCGCCGACGCTTTGAATCGCCGCCATCTCATTATAAATAACGAACGCAGCCGTTATAATTATCGGGTACTTTCAACATATTGTAGTTTTGTCTTCTGCTCACTTTTTTGTCCTTTCATAACGCGCACCCGAATAAAAGTTGAGGTTTTTCCTGGATGGTAGGTCGGCAGTTGGTAGAAATATCGATAGACAGAAGGAGACTCAAGGCTCGTATCTGACTGCCGCAAGGTTTCTTCCGTGCACCCGTTATGGCGACCAGATGCAGATATCTTACAGTAAGGCACACTCATTTACTTTTCTACTAAACAATCCGTAGGAAAATATGGCTGGCATCTCATTACTAATGACGCAATCTGAACCATTGAGGACCAGTAGTATAAGCAGCAGGAAGGTAAATGATACGGAAATAAAGCAGCATCTCATTACGTAGCAAATGAAATGCAACAGTGACGATTGACAGAAAGAAATATGTTATCTTCAGCGAATGAACAGCTACACAGTGATTAAAAAAAGCTCTCTCCAACGTTTTCGAAATCAATAGACGGAGTAGTTGCTGGAAGTAAAGGGGGCAGCTAGAAATAAATCTTTGAATCGAATCGCAAGATGTGCTCAGATAGCGTAATTGGTGACACATATCCCGCTAAACAAAAGGATTCGTGTTCGAGTCACAAATGTTCATCGTAGGGTGACGAAAGAACTGATATGGAGCTTTCACTGAAAATACTGTCTCTGTATGCCGGAAGATGTATGTACCACTTCACGAACGTGAAGCTTTCATGAAAGTGCAGGCTGCTTTGAACACTATAGTGCTTTACCAGGCATTAAGCTACAGGAGATGGCATGCGTTGCCTTCCTCCGACCTTTAGTATAGGGGACTTACAGTTCAACGTGAATTTCAAACCAAGGTACAACTTGCCATTTATCATTTAGATGCGAAATTCGAGGAAAATGTGAAATTCGAGAAAAATATACAAAAGTGACCTTCAAATGTATACCCATTCCTACGCTCATTACCTGGCCGTCAGGATTTTTAGTATGATGCTTATGGCACCCCCTCCTATCACTGTACAAAAATTAGTGACTGCATGAATTATTTCCCACATTCGACCTTTTTCGGTCTTCATTGTCTGACCTTATTATGCCACCTGCTAAATTATACCTAACAATTTTGTGAATTTTAAAAGCATGTCAACGAAGTAGTTGACAATGCTGGTGACGTGATAGCTCAATCAATGGAGACTAAAAAAGGTAAAATATCAGAAATAGTTCACGTAGTCGGAAACTTTTGTACAGTGGTAGGAGGGAGTTCCACAAACAACAGACTAATCCTGATTGATGAGCGATGTGTGAAAGGGGTGGAGGTGCGTTTGGAGGTAACTTTTGTATAGTTTCCTTGATTAAGGAGAAAACTGTGGCCTCCAGCGAAAACGTATGCCAGTACAAAATTTAACTGCGTTAAATTACCTACTAAAAGGTCATGTTCATTTTTTTCTAGGACTAATAGATCGCGCGTAGTAGGCAAGAGGTATGAAAATTTCGCGCGCTGTTTTTGAAGGCCAGATGTAACATTGCGGGTTGCATACAATGACACCGCTAGGGGCAGATGAATCACCTGCATATTGCACCCTCTGTCTCTCTTTCCATTTCCTCCTCCCCCCCCCCCCTGTCTCTTTGCATATCCTCCACCCTCTCTCTCTTTCCAAGTCCTTCACCCTCTCTCTCTTTCGATTTCTTACTCTCCTTCTCTCCATGTTTTCGTCCCCCTCTCTCTTTGTCCATCCGAGCCTCCCCCCTTTTCCTTTTCAACCCATTCACCACTCTATCCATCTTCTACTTGCCCTCTGCACCCCCTCCCCCTGTCCTTCCCCTGTGCATTTTCTCCTGTCCCTCTTGCTGACGATTTCCCCCTCCCCACTCTCACTGACCATCTTTCTCTCCTCACTGTCTCTATCACATCTTCCCCTCCACTCTGTGCATCTCTCCCTCCCCTCTCTCCACGTCCTCCTCCCCTCCTTTTCTGTCCATTTTCCCCTCTACCTTCTTCATCTGTCCCTCTTTGCCTGTTCATCTCCTCTTCCCTGCCTGTTCATCTTCTTCCCCACCCACTCTGACCATATCCTAATCCTTTCTCTCTCTGCTCAGCTGTACTGATCAACACACATATATGACATGGAAGTTGTTCTGATACTACTTGTACAACATTCTAGATGCGCAGGGCAGCCTAGATATCAGGAATTATCAACCCTTTTCACCCACACTGCCACCCGTATTGGTTCCAGGTGGTTGTTACCCCCATGGTACTTAGTTCTTATTGGTAGACTGAGGTTAAGTGATAACTGCTTCGAGGAATAACATCCAATAAAATTTTTATTGTATGTCAAGTGTAATTACAAAAACTACTCAGAATATTTAATCTCTTGAATTTATATAAACACTTAGGACTCTGGATTTTAGATCTGGTGTTGGGAAGAACTTACTTCAGTAGGCTGTCAGATGTATATCCAGAGCCAAAAACAGGTAGTTTCAAGTAAATAACCATTGCGCATATTCGCGAGTGTTAGGCCCCTCTTGTTCGAAGCTTCACTTGAGTCAGAGGTGAAATATGCTTTGGGCTTCAGGAACGAGAGTGTGGGATGGTCAATTAAACCCAGTCCCCAAACAGCACAAACGCCACACTGTTAAAGGTACTGTACAGCAATTTAAGAGTAAGCAGATTTGATGGACGTTTTGGAAGGCAAAGCCTTGTGGAATTGTTCCACATAGATATGCAAGGAATTCTGCGTGTCAAAAACGACTGGATGACTGGGTGAGCAGGGTAATAGGCAAGCAGAACGTCTCAATTTTGAGCCGCACTGGACAGAGTGCGGCCTGGCGGCGCGCCGCAGGCAGGGTATCTGCGGCGCTGATCTGGTGTTCATTAAAGGTAACTGCGCTCGCGTGTCAGCCCGCTGCCGGCCGCCGACTGCCGGCTGCCAGCGTGCTCTTTACAGGCCTCACCCATTTATTTTCCTTGTCTATTTTTGCACTTCCCGGCATGTAGGACATCCAGCAGCGACTTCCGCCGCTGGAACGGAAGATGTTATCAGGGCCTGGAGCGGCGCGACAAGAATGCCGTATTTATAGGTGTCCAGCCGGCGCGTCTCGCCGACGAAATCCGTTCTATAGCCTTGGCTGCAGCTTGCTAGTCGAGGCCCTATTGTTATTTTTTGTACGTCCGTCCATGTGCCCGGTGATCTGGGGGATTACCGCCGTTCACTATTGTAAGAAAATGAAACACTTACAGCAGTCCTTGTGATGTCCTTTATTGTGTAGCTACCAGTTTCGGCTCTTCAATACACCATCTTCGGCCTGTATGCACAAAAAGTAATGATAGCACTGTAAACTTATCAATCATGCAATACAAAGGCAGATTAAAAAGTCTTGGACATTCATTTTATGTATATGAATTAGTATGCCCCTCAACGGTTTACACCTCAGTATCTTATACTTTGGCACGACACATATATCATGTTTCTACGCTTTACTCGTTTCAGACATTGTAGTCTCTTTCGTACGTTTATCATTTTCTACAATTATTTTATCGTTCAGTAGGTTTTTTCAGGGTTGTGCAGATAATCTACCGTCCGACTGTCCAGTTAAAATCCTGGAATATTTATTTAATGAAGTTATTAATAAATAGTATATTTGTACACTGTATTGGGTGGAAATTTGTTGTGTTATACTTTCAGTATGTGGTGATGTAGGTACCTGTTCGTTCTATCAAATGATTACAGTAAATTCACTTGTGGAATCTTGTCCTCGAGTTTCAATCTGTTTTCAGTCTGTCTTTGTACTGCATGGCCGATAAGTTGATAATGCTATCAGTACTGTCTATGTAGGCAGGCCTGAAGATGATGCACTGGAGCGCCGAAATTGGTAGCTACACAATAAACACATCATAAGGACGGCTGTAGGTGTTTCATTTTCTTTCTTCATTGTTGTTATCTGTATGTCGCGTGCACAGCTCTTCACCAATCTAGAACCATAACACTGTAGACAAGACCTTTATTTGCAATATTTGCAACGCAACATTTGCTACGAATATAATTTTTATTACACATGTCGTAAACGAGAAAAATAGAAAGAGACCATGAAAGTTAGACAGCTACGAACCTGAATTTGCAACATCACGAGCACTGATCGTAATATTGCTGAATCTTGAATGGTACATAATACTCAGAATTTGCGGTAGTAGAAGAAATGGCGTGATCTTGGCTGAAGTTCATACACAAAACACTTCCTTCTACACTGAAACACCATCCCTTTCTTTTAATTTTGCTCCTTATGAGACCAGAATGGTGTCACATGAGTGTCTTCCAGATAGTCTTCCTGATGCGTGGGCCGGCCGAAGTGGCCGAGCGGTTCTAGGCGCTTCAGTCTGGAACCACGCGACCGCTACGGTCTCAGGTTCGAATCCTGCCTCGGGCATGGATGTGTGTGATGTCCTTAGGTTAGTTAGGTTTAAGTAGTTCTAAGTTCTAGGGGACTGATGACCTCAGAAGTTAAGTCCCATAGTGCTCAGGGCCATTTTGCACCTGATGTGTGGCCAGCAGGAGGTCGTCATTCAGGTATTATTCAACTTTCAATTCACTGACCTCCATAGCGCCATGTTCGCATTCTGGTTTACTGTGATCTCGATGTAGGTGCCCAGTTTGTTTTATGGAAACTCTCTTGACTTCGATGGTGAGTGTGCTTGCTGATAACCGAAAAGATTTTACTGAGTTAGTCTTTTGTTTCGTGGCTACTATTTCTCAGTGCATGTCAGGGAAGCGATTCTAGTTTGTTATTAACCTCTCCGGAGGGATGGATAGGCAACCTGTAACGAGGCTGCCTGTCTGGTTCACTACTGTGATATTGTTGTATCTGTGGCACACCAAACATACATACTCAGCTATATAGTAGTTCAAAACAAGTGTAGAAGTCCTCTTGGCCTCTGATTGTTGCCATCAATTTGCGGGCAACAATCTCCTGGCAACCACTCTAAGTTTGGTGTTCAGAAAGTGCCGCATCAAATACAACATCAAGATATTTTGAAGTTGCGCACTGTGTAGTGTTATTTGCAACTACGAAAGGTTTAAGGTAATCTTTGCCTTCCTGTTTGTCAGATGTAAAATCATGTTAGTGTTTTCAGTCGGGATTCGTTGAGCTGGTAATATGTAGAGACTATCTAGGAATGTTGGCAACTGCTCCTGTAAAATTTCACACTTCTTGATATGCGCAGTTATAGTACGATCATTATCATACATGACACTATGTGTCCCTTCACGTTGTGATTGATCGTTTGTATGTGAGTTAAACAAAAATCTCAAAATACACTTATTTCAGGTATACCATTTTTACATTTAATCAGTCTGCATCCCTGGCCTTAAACTTACAAAGAGAACATTCAGTCCTGAAGGCGATTTCTGTTAATCGAGGTTTACAAATAGCCTTGTTATCTTCTATAGTTTTCTAAACAAAACTTTATGAGTCAAAGTTTCATAATCTGCTGTATAGTCTATGAAAATACTTCCTGTTATATTCCTCATTTGTTACGCTCAACTTAGCAGAGCCTGCTTGTTCCGGAATTAGGAGCAGGTCAGACGTTTTCATCAGTCAGCCATATTAGTTTCTCTGACACCCTGTACAGGTGGCATAACAGGAAAATCGGTCGATAACTTTGTGCGTTGTTTCGATCTTTGCCAGGTTCTAGTATGCCTATAGCATTAGCTCTCCTCGACTTGCACTACTGACCGCAGTTTTCAACAAACGTAATGTGGATTTCTTTGTGATGGGACTTAAATCGTTAACATAATCATCCAAGCCTTTTATCTTACCCATCCTGCACTTCCCCAGTTCCCAAAAGCTGTTTGAAAAATCCTTGCTTCTGTAGTCGGTTTTCTTGTTTTTTATCTGCCTTGGCACAAGAAGTTGATATCCCGTTTCAAATAACCTGATGAACAATTTGATTTGCTGAGACACTGTACAATGTGTCTACTCACCACTTAGGCGGCAGGTTTTTTGGCTCCCTGCTGGTGTCATTGTTTGTCATCAGCTTTATTCATTGCACCTTCTGAGCCTTGCCAATGTGTGGAGCTGTTTCCACAAATTTATTTAACAGTAAAGTCTATAATGCTTTTTAAGCATGTCGGCTTTTTCAAATCTTATTCCACGTAGGTAACTTCTCCTGCAACATATTGCAATAGCTGCACTTGAGCGGTCGTTGACAGTGTCCAAGAAACACTCGATTCTGACGAACTGCACCCAATCTCTGATCGAGCTCAGAACAAAACTGCCTCCAGTTAGCCTCTCGTCCCATCAGGCCTCCGAAGGCGCAACGGTAATGACAGCCCGCCGTGTTATCTACAGCCTAGAGGCTGCGTGCGGAAGTGGAGGGGCATGTGGTCAGCACATCGCTCTCATGGCCGTTGTTAATTTACGACACCGGAGTCACTACTTCTCAGTCAATTAGCTCCTCAATTTTCCTCGCAAGGACGGAGTGCACTCCGCTTGCCAATGGCACTCGGCGGACCGGACGGTCACCCAACCAAGTGCTAGCCAAGCCCGACGGCGTTTAACTGGTGAGAACCGGTGATACCTTTGCGACAAGGCCATTGGTAGAATCTCTAACGTTGTACGTAATTTGAAACAAACTTCCTGAGGCCTTATAACTTGCAAAATTTAGAACATATTCAGTCTGTGTTGATGTCTGATATAAATTTACAGACGTGCTTTGATCATTGCTTCACAATGTGCTCATTTCCAAGGTCCGAGATGTAACAGCTTCAGCATTGCTTACTTATTACTTTAACATAAGGTATACAGAATCACATTTGATCTACCTAAACAGTCTATGCGCTGTGCGATCACCATGAGGAAATATTTGAGGTAGAAATTACAGTTGAAGATTGAGCTGTCTACTAAGTGTCAACGTTGACAGACAAAGCTGTCCTAAGCAGGCTAGCTCCGTCATTTGCTGGCAGTCCTCCTACCCAAACGTTCTACTGTGCCGTTTCTGTCGTTGACGCCTGTCATTGCTGCTGCTGTTAATTGATGTTAGTCTGTGATTAATAACATAACGGGACTTTCAGTTAATGTGGGAGTAGGAGAATGATTTGATAGAATTATATTGATGGTGCAGTTCTCAGGTGCGGGCGGTTTAGCACCTAGAACTTAATGCTGACTGAAGCAGGTAGTGCTCGTTGAAAGCAGCCGCAGGTTTTGATTCGTTGACAAACGCTGGCGGTGGTACCATGCTATGAGTCTCAACTATACTCTGTTCACGCCCATCTCGAGCGTGCAATTTCCGTACTCCCCTCTGGCGGATACCACCTGGTTCCAATACTCACCACACAACGGCTCTAGTACCCGCTAACTACTGGAGATATATGGTGCCGGACGTGCAGTTACTGCTCAGAGCCAGCTACACCATCTGATCAAAAGCATCCGGACGTCCGTATGTAGCTCGAAATTGATCATTAGATGTCATGAGAGGTGGACCTGCCATCATAAAAGGAGGCGGGGATTACTGTGTTGTCAGTAGAGGGACTGTAATAACAGAACGGGTGGATCAGGAGAGCTCAGTGACTTCGAACGTATATTTGTCATTCGATATCACCTGAGTAGCAGACCCACAAGGGATATATCAACCCTTCAAAAGCAGCCCAAGTCGACACTTTGCGCTCTGACTGAAGTGGAAACTTGAACGAACAGTTAAACAAGACCTGGCAGACCTCATGTACTGACAGACCAGGGACGCCAATCATTGCGAAGGTTCGTTTAGAAAAGAGCATGAAATAGCAGAAGGAACCACTCGTGAGTTCCAAAGAGCTTCCAGCAGTCCAAGTAGCACAATGACTGTGTGCGTGGAGTTAAAACGCATTGGCTACACGGTTCGAGCAGCTCCACGTAAGACACATATTTCTGTAGTCAAAGTTAAGCGACGCTTGAAGTGGTGCTAAAAGCGACGCCACTAGACAGTGGATGGCTGGAAATGAGTGATTTCGAATGTTGAATCACGCAGTACGCTGTGGCAAGGACTGGATTTGGGGAATGGCTGAAGAACGTTGTTATCTGCCATCGTGGGTAGTGTCAAAAGCGAACTGCAGAAAAGGTGCTCTTACGGAATGTGTTTTACTTGGTTAGGGTGTGATCCCCTTACTGCGCTTAAGAAAACGCTGAAGGCGGAAATGCATGAAACATTCTACAGCACTGCGTACTTCGCACACATTTCGCTGAATATGTGGAACAAATGTTATAGATTGAGCAGCAGGCAGCGGCTGGAGTGGTGATATGAGACGACTCGGCCGCAGAGGAGATGCGGAAGACGGGAAGAAAAAACAGTTGCCGGTGAGGAAGAGATTCCACCGGCCGGCCGGTGCTATCTGATCCGCGTGCCGGACGGGCTGCCGTGTGAATCAGCCGGCCCGCGCTGGGCTGGGCAGAGCGAGCGCCGCAGTTCATCCAGCATTGCGACTCGCTTCTCTTCTCCTCTTCTCTCCTCTCCCCTCTTCTCCTTCCTTTAGTCGCCGCTCCTTCGACTGCTGGACATTACGTTTCTGCTCCTGCTCACTCACGAATTTTACAGAATGCTCCTCCCAAAACTAAACGTGTGTGTGTGTGTGTGTGTGTGTGTGTGTGTGTGTGTGTGTGTGTGCGTGCGTGCGTGCGCAGGCGCGCGCGTCATCTTCTCTCTTCATTGTCGGTTCGCTTGAATGTGGATGGGAAGCGAAGACGCTGGTGTCTAGCCAACCGTCTTTGAAGTACAGGGAGCCCAAGAAGCCCCCGCACCTCTATCGATTTCGTACAAATGAGGAAGTAAACAGTTATTTTATTCGCATCCATTTTCAAAAGAACAGGTGGAAACCTCAAGTACCACGGTTAACAGTGTGTGAATTGGCGACGGGAGATATTGGCAAATTATCGATTTCATCTTCGACGTCTAATCATCGACTGGTGATTGTAATCTATCCCAAAACATCGACGTTTTTAACATAAGTGTTCAATGATTAATTTATAGAATAGAACATAAAAATTAGTCTTTCACCATACTTAAAAACAAATAAATAAAATAAAACAAAAAGAAAATAAAATTAAAATTTTAAGAGAAGCACAACGAAGGAATTATCCTGACAGGACGAAAATCTGTAGACGTTATGTACGTGTACAGACAAACAAATGAATACAATTCCAGAAAAATTCGATGATTTATTGAAGAGGACATGATTCACAAACTGAGCAAGTCAGTAACGCATTGGTCCACCTCTAGCCTTTATGCAAGCTCGGCTAGGTGTTGGATGGTGGAGTTGTTGGATGTCTTCCTGAAGGATATCATTCTGAATTCTGTCAATTAGAGAACCAGATCGTCAAAGTCCCGAGATGGTTACAGGGCCACAATGCTCCAAACGTTCTCAACTAGGGAGAGATTCGTCGATCTTCCTGGCCAAAGTAGGGTTTGAATAGCAAGAAGATAACCATTACAAATCCTCGTCGTATGCTGGTGCTCATTACCTCGTTGAAATGTAAGCCCAAGATCGTTTACAATGAAGGGCAACAAAAATGGGGCGTAGAACATCGTCGACTTACCGCTACGCTGTAGGGTGCTGCGGATGACAACCAAAGGGGCCAGCTATGAAAAGAAAAGGCACTCCAGGACATCACTTCTGGTTGTCGGACCATATGGCAGGCGATAGTCAATTTGATAACCCACTGCTGTCTGGAGCGTCTCCAGGCACGCCATCACTGATCATCGGGGCTCGGTTCGAAGCCAGACTCATCACCAAAGACAATTCTACTATAGTCAGTGAGATTCCAGACCGAAGACGCTGGAGACGCCGTGAACAGCGGTGGGACACCAACCTCACTGTCGCCAACCGTACGGCCCGTCAACCACAAATAATAGTCTAGTTATGTCGATCACTTTACTGCTTGCAAAACACTTTTATATAAAAATACACCCATAAGCTAGATCTGAAACGAGTGCAACTATTAACAGGTGTGGTGCACTAGCATGCCACTTAATGATGTTAATCACTGGATGCAGCTGCAAAAGCCTTTCAATCAAATAGAACGATGAATTCCATCTAGTGGCCACTTCGGTTAGTTTAAGGACAGTTTTTTTCTGAATATTGGCTGCTACACTTTTTTCAAAGCCCATTACAAATCCTTTTACAGCGAGAATCAACTCTGACAGTTTGCCAATAGAATTTTCTTCCACATGCTGTTCCTATCCCTTTACCCACTATACTGACGTCGTTGCGAGACATGTTCATAAAGGGATTCCATTTAAATGGCGAACAAATTATTGACAGTGGTAAGAAGTAGCCTAGATTTTTGCCATCACCGAAGGTCAATATTTTCTCTTTAACACATATGCTACTATGATCCAAAGGCTTCAGTATCGGTATTGAAACATCGATGTACAAACTCCCAACATCGAAATCTTTTAACTAACGATGATCATAGCATATCCCTGGCATTATCACAAAAAAAATCTAATGATTCAGATCGATGTTTTTGAATGAATTCTGTGATAATGACATGGAGCAGAGTGTTTGAACCTGCTGTGCATTGCCTGCAAAATTTCCAAATGCCTTGTATCGTTCAAGAATGTTCTTTTCTAATGAATGTGCAATATACGACACGTCACTCTTGAGGAATGTGGTTCCCTGGCCGAAGGAAGATCACAGTTAGTGCAGGAGTTGGACATCAAGTTATTTCATGTTATGATATGGACTGCCATGTCATCAAGACACATGTTCGGACCATCATTTTTTAAAGGGGTTGCGTATGGTAATTTTTATTTGGACACATCGCGAACATGGTTAATATCTAACTCGAAGACAAGGGAATCATGAACCATATGCGGTTACAGCGGATCAGAGCTTCGGTACACCTTACTTTTCAGGAGCATGAATCCTTTGTTGAAAAAAAAGCTGAACTCACCTAGATTCTGTGTCGTTCAGCAGCACCTCCAGCCTTACTGAAATGGCCACAACGGAGTCGGGCTCTTACTATGTCAGTTCTCGGAAGTACTCGATGCAGCGCGACATTTCATCTACTGTAGCATTGTAGTGCGGCATTTTTCGTCGACATGACTTTCTCCATTTCGGCAGAATCGTGACGTCAGCGCTGTTTACCCTTTGATGTTCCTTCGTGTTATAAAAGAAGTTCATAGGTCCAGTGGCTGTTTGCACAAAAAGAGGCAGTTTAGCGATCAATCATCGCAAGCGTTTAAAGATGAATAGGAATGACGCAAGAGAATTCTCAGTATAGCATAAAAGACATATTGTCTTGTAACTTCCTCCTTCCTAATCGGCGATCAGGATTGCGATATAACTGACCGTGATAGCATATGCCTAATGAAACTTTAAAGTGAGTATGGCTATCGTTACCGAAGGAAAATAACACCAGTTAGTTGGAGGAAATAGTACAACAGACTCTTAAGAAGAAAGAATCTTCTAAATTCAAGCTAAATACTGACGATAATTTTGAAATGGGTAGGGTATAGTGCAATCGCTCGCGAGTCGCACAGGGGGAAAAAGGATACCACGTAATATTTACAAGAAAATTCACTGAAGACATAAAGAAAACACTGATTAGCTAAAAAGAAGGGATAATTAAACGGTCGCCAGACCGCTAGGGCAATGAATCTCCAGACTCTTGAGAAATGTAACGGCAAAAAAATTCACCAAATAATCACTGGCGTGGCAGCAGCAGGTTCACGCTTTTCCACAGTACAACGGTTCACGAGAAAATAAATGAATCAGAAAGCACTGAGTTTGCAGCTACTTACTCTGAAATACTAAATTTTGAAAGTAACGTTAAATGAATTTACTGGTTAAATAAATGACTGGCTAAACTTGAACTTTGTTACGTAAAAAAAAAAAACTTTCAGTAGTCTCAGTGTAATGTAATGCAAAATTTAGAAAATGCAAGCAATTTAGTTTTGATTATTGAAAGAATGAACTGAATTTACTTAAAGCATATGAGAAATTGATTTTAATTTCAAATTAACAACAATAAAATACATGTCAAGCCAGAAGAAGTCACTCGCTTACCCAAATACAGAATAAATGAAATTGCGCACTCTAAATTTGTACTGGATCTTTAGTTATTAGTTTTGCCAGTGAAATTTTACTTTACGTTAAGTAGCCTCTGTTATGCAAAACAATAACGAATAGTTACTGTGGCAGAAAATTTAGACTCAAACCAGCAGTAAATAGTTCATTTTTGATAGTCTTATGACACTCGGTGGTTGCATGGAACGGAAAGGGACGCTGTTTGGTGATAATGTCTGAGGACAATGACAACATGGGTGCCCTGTAAGTTTTACTATTGCAAGTTACTATTCAAGTTATTCTTACTTTGTGAAAAGAATGTTGCTGGGCAAAGTCTCTACATTACTATGTTTGACAGTTAACTCTTACGATGTTGTAGCTATGCGGACGACGAAGAATGTAGCCGACGACAATGCTGAGCAACCGTTGTTGCTCATACAATCAAGGTTTTCACGACCGGATGATTCAGCTGCCGAGAATCCTTCCAGGTTGTATGGCCGTGGTCCATGGAACTCTTCTATCCCTGACGTTTCGTCCAAAGCTGCGTTGGACGTCTTCGGAGGTGCTCCTGGTTGTGCTGACTCCTGCCGATTGACGATTCGAACGTCGAAGAACGGCCTAAATGCAACGATAGGACACAGCGATGGAAGATCATGGTTTCTCTACCCTTCATCAAACAATTAACGGATCAAATCGGCAAGATTTTAAGGAAAAACTTTCGACCGATTTTCAGACAAACTAAGAAAATAGGCCAAGCACTTCGTTCCGTTGAGGATAAACGTCCCCCTCTGTCTGCAAGTGGTGTATACAAGATTCTTTGCACATGTGGTAGGGTCTACATTGGAACTACTAAGTGAAGTATGAAAACACGGTTGAAGGAACATAAAAGTCTTTGCCGACCAGGGAAAACAGACAAGTCAGCCGTGACGGAACATGCTCTTCAGTCGGGTGAGCACGTAGTGAAATTTTCGGAAAGTGAAGTTTTATGTACTATGACGAACTATTATCCAAGGCTATATAGAGGAGCCACCGAAATATATAAACGTGTTGAAAATTTTAACAGGAAAGAAGAAGCTATGAAACTCAGCGATATATGGACAGGGCCGCTACAGAATCAATGAGAAGTTTTTATCTTTGACATACTATGATCGATTTCATCCTTGATAAGGTTTATCTCTGCTATCACGTGAAATACAGATCACGCCCACTTCCCACGGTATTTAGGGCGTTCTTCAACGTCCGGCTCGCCAGTCGGCAATACTCAGCACAACCAAGAGCACCTCCGAAGATGTCCAACGTAGCTTTGGACGAAACGTCAGGGATTGAAGAGTTCCATGGACCACGGCCATACAACCCGGAAGAATTCTCGGCAGCTGAACCGTTGTTGCTGCTGCTGCTGTTCGATGAGAACCCCGAGTCGTCTCCAGAACCACGGATAATTATGGGGTAGGCAACAGTTGGCATTGCAGCTTCCTCCGCCAGTCCACTCCTGCCGTGCTCTCAATACTAGCAGGTTATCAAACCAGGCGCGTGAACAGGCTGCACACTGCGGCTGCGCGAGCGGCCAACAAACACTTCTGCACTCTTCCATGACTCAAGCTGCACTCCCTCCTCTCTGCTCGCAACGCGACACACTATCCACTCGCAAAGATATACAACGGCACAGCTGCTGCCATTTCGTCGTTGCTATAGATACATTTCAATGAAGTTCCCTTGGCTGGTACCTGTAATTTACAATATTTTCATTATAATTAGAACTAGTTAAACACAGTCAAAAATAAATACCCTTGCACATCGATTACGTATTAAATATAGTTTCTGTAATACAGCTTACGCCTTCAGAATCGAAAGTACAGCGCAAGTTATCAACGAATATTAAACGGCGAAAATTTTGGATGGTGTAGGAGGTATTTTACCTGCATTTTCGGTATTACATTCTTTAAAGATCTAGTTGACGAAGAAAGAGCAAACAATTACAATGATCGACAGATACAATTCATTGTTCTCTACATCGACAATAACTTTGTGCTAAATTTCCAGGTATGGAGCACATGCTGAAACTGGTGGCATGAACAGTAAATTTTCCGAAGTCGCACGCATTACTCCACTGTCAACTGCGACAGTTTTCGATGGAACTGAACGAAACGTATAGAGATTTCATATAATACTGCAAAGCATGTTGGTTAAGTCAAGGGGCATGACAGGACGAGTTTTAGATTTAAAACACGATGTTTTTGAATTTATGAAGTAAAAAGGCGAGCAGGAACGAAAATTAGAGCATTCGAAATTAACTGCAGACGTCGCATCTTCAATAAACTTGACTACACATTGCCCACAAAACAATTCAAGGTGAGAAACGACTTATTTCCGATTTGATGGGGATGCATTTAAAAAGACAATCGCATTGTAGAAGGAACAGTCCAGTTCTCGAAGCTCTCTGGCGTTAGAGGAAGCGCGAACTTTGAAGAATTCAATGTTGCCTTGAAAGAATTGCGAAGACAGTTTTGTGAACGTTTTGAGCACATTTTCAGTCTTAGATTTGTTTTCGGCACTGTTTGTCATTTGAGTTGGAAGCGCTCGTGTGCATGTGCAGATGGAACCGATTAATCTGCAGTGTATTTCCCGTTTAAGAGGAATTATTTTACGTAAAAATTGTCCAGGAGGTCTATTATTGTTTTCCTCTAGAAGAGTTTCCGCGTCTCCATAAAGAAGTTGCAAACGTGGTACACTATTACAATCAACTTGTTTCGATTACGAAACTAAGTCAGTCACTAGTACATGGATATTATCTGCGTCTGTCCGTACGCCGACAGTATGTATCAGATAAAAATTATATTATGTCTTCAGCGTCCAAGAAATAACTAAATAATACCGAAAAATTGTTTTGTTCCTGATTATGTTGTTGAGAAATATGAAATATGAAATCAAGTCATACGCAGAGCGGTAACTACATTCGCATTTAAATGTGGCGCTTTCGCAGTTTCCCCTCAAGAGCAGTCAGTTGCCCTAAAAGCCGGTAACAGATTTCTTATTTATTACAGAGCTCTATAAGCGATTGGCTCGATTCTCCTAATGCGCGGTTTTAGCACTGTCAAGAGTGACAAGGCACACTGTAGCTTCGGCAGCCACTACATAGCCTGGGTTTCACTGGTCGTCAGGGTGGTTGAGGAGATGTTACATCTTTTCCTTGGCGTTTCAGTAATTTCGGCACTGGCCTGCAGTAAAGCAGGATGTGAAGATTAACGGAGCATTACAAAAACAGAATCATCAATCTACCTTCTGTCCCTTCCTCGTCCAGCCCTCGTATGTATTTTTGTTGATGTCTAATAAGGTTTTCTCAATCTTTCCATTTTTCTACATCATAGCATTTTTCTGAATATTTTCCAGCTTTATTTTCTGATTCGTAGGATATCTTGGATTTCTTCATATGAGAGTGTAATTTCAGATACTGAACTAAAAGGGTGGCATACTGATAATATCAAACGATTTACTATTACTGTTTACGGATAAAAGTAACCTACCTCAAAAATACTGAGTGAATAACATTTAATGGTTTAAGATAAAATAAGTTAAGAGCACTTCTAAATTTAGTTCTTGGGGGTATCATCACTTGTTCTCAAACTCACCAAATGAGTTACGTCAGAAATGGCAATTTTAGACCCTAGCCCCCTCATGGATAAATTTCTGCGGACGCCCAGGGATACACCGGTAAGAAGTACACTCTGCTGGGCACCTCACACAGTACGTGTGTATGCGAGGACTCAAGTGGACACGGGGCGGCCGTCCTTGGCCACAGCTGCAGAGCTCGCCGGTTAACCCCAATACGCCCGCCGCCTTCAGCCACAGGCAGAGCCTCCGCGCCGCTACTGCAGCCGCTGCTGCCAAAGGTCGTTGCGCTCGCTCTCGCTACCTGCGGTCTATCCACTGCTTCGCAGGAGGCTGACGTCGGATCTTTGTCTATTCCCGAATTTGCGGTAATGCGTCAGTATTCTCAATTCCGAAACGTACTCAGTCTCATTAGCTGCAGCAGTGAATGGTAACTGTCTCTAAATAGAAATTCTTCCAATTCATATGTGGCATACAGCAAACCAGTGCTTAACAGTATTGGTTAAAAACAGTCTTGGTTGTAATTTTAGTTTTTTATTTTTCAACGACGCGTTTCGCCTTATTTAGGCATCTTCAGGATATCTACATAGAAAACAGAGAACAAATACATCTATTTAAGAATCGCGATCGCGTTGTGCAGACTTGGATGACCTATAAGCATGTATAAACAGGTCACCTATTGAAAGAGCAAATACCTTAATTTGGTATTTCTTAGAAGAATCCTTTAGTCAGTGTAGCCAAAGGGCATCGTCAAATACACTCCTGGAAATTGAAATAAGAACACCGTGAATTCATTGTCCCAGGAAGGGGAAACTTTATTGACACATTCCTGGGGTCAGATACATCACATGATCACACTGACAGAACCACAGGCACATAGACACAGGCAACAGAGCATGCACAATGTCGGCACTAGTACAGTGTATATCCACCTTTCGCAGCAATGCAGGCTGCTATTCTCCCATGGAGACGATCGTAGAGATGCTGGATGTAGTCCTGTGGAACGGCTTGCCATGCCATTTCCACCTGGCGCCTCAGTTGGACCAGCGTTCGTGCTGGACGTGCAGACCGCGTGAGACGACGCTTCATCCAGTCCCAAACATGCTCAATGGGGGACAGATCCGGAGATCTTGCTGGCCAGGGTAGTTGACTTACACCATCTAGAGCACGTTGGGTGGCACGGGATACATGCGGACGTGCATTGTCCTGTTGGAACAGCAAGTTCCCTTGCCGGTCTAGGAATGGTAGAACGATGGGTTCGATGACGGTTTGGATGTACCGTGCACTATTCAGTGTCCCCTCGACGATCACCAGTGGTGTACGGCCAGTGTAGGAGATCGCTCCCCACACCATGATGCCGGGTGTTGGCCCTGTGTGCCTCGGTCGTATGCAGTCCTGATTGTGGCGCTCACCTGCACGGCGCCAAACACGCATACGACCATCATTGGCACCAAGGCAGAAGCAACTCTCATCGCTGAAGACGACACGTCTCCATTCGTCCCTCCATTCACGCCTGTCGCGACACCACTGGAGGCGGGCTGCACGATGTTGGGGCGTGAGCGGAAGACGGCCTAACGGTGTGCGGGACCGTAGCCCAGCTTCATGGAGACGGTTGCGAATGGTCCTCGCCGATACCCCAGGAGCAACAGTGTCCCTAATTTGCTGGGAAGTGGTGGTGCGGTCCCCTACGGCACTGCGTAGGATCCTACGGTCTTGGCGTGCATCCGTGCGTCGCTGCGGTCCGGTCCCAGGTCGACGGGCACTTGCACCTTCCGCCGACCACTGGCGACAACATCGATGTACTGTGGAGACCTCACGCCCCACGTGTTGAGCAATTCGGCGGTACGTCCACTCGGCCTCCCGCATGCCCACTATACGCCCTCGCTCAAAGTCCGTCAACTGCACATACGGTTCACGTCCACGCTGTCGCGGCATGCTACCAGTGTTAAAGACTGCGATGGAGCTCCGTATGCCACGACAAACTGGCTGAGACTGACGGCGGCGGTGCACAAATGCTGCGCAGCTAGCGCCATTCGACGGCCAACACCGCGGTTCCTGGTGTGTCCGCTGTGCCGTGCGTGTGATCATTGCTTGTACAGCCTTCTCGCAGTGTCCGGAGCAAGTATGGTAGGTCTGACACACCGGTGTCAATGTGTTCTTTTTTCCATTTCCAGGAGTGTATATCAGGCCAACATCGCCTTCGTTAAACTCAGTAAAAACGAGAAATATAAAATAGTAAAATGATTACCTTTTCTAGATGGGCGCGAGAGGAACCAAGATCTGCATAACGCGTTCTCGTTCACAGGAGCGAGTAACAGAGTAAGATGGGGGCTCAGGTAGTAAGCATAATGCGCCACAGCGTCGATTGCCAGTACTGAAGCCTAATACAGAATCACCTCGAGAGGTGGCGCTGCGACGCAGCAGTTATATAAATGAGAGATCGTAAACTGGATATACATACCCACTAAAACTTTATAAATGTAATGCACATAAAACATTGATAAGATGGAATTACTAGGAGCAACACCTGTGCATAAATTATCCTAAAATTTTGACGAAGTAAAATATAAATGAAGGCGACAAATTTGAAATGCGAAAACAAGGTGTATGATACAACACACAGATGCAGTACATAAACAGATTTTTCGTATCATATACCACTAGAAGGAGAACATCAAAAAACACAGGACTGTAATTTCAGATAAAGAGGCCGCCCATATAACACTCAAATAGTGCGTCATTCGGAGCTAGAAGTTCTAGCAAGGCAGAGTTACGAGAACTCCAGTATTACATTTCATAGCTTCTCAAAAGGCCTGATTGGCGCCAAATATTTGGCCGTTAAGGAGAGACAAATCTTTGTCTCCCATATGCCTAAATATTTCAATTTCTACCAAAATGTTTAACTTCTTACCCTTTTGCGCAAAAAGCAAAATCTTAAGATTTTGTACTTGCGGAGGACTGTGGCCACTGGCTTTAAGGTGGTGGGCAAAGGCAGAGTTCTGTTTTACCTGTCCCCATCTATTAAGAAGATGTTTTTGCAATCTAATTTTGAAGGTTCTGCCTCTTTGTCAAATGGCTCTGAGCACTATGGGACTCAACTGCTGAGGTCATTAGTCCCCTAGAACTAATTAAACCTAACTAACCTAAGGACATCACACACATCCATGCCCGAGGCAGGATTCGAACCTGCGACCGTAGCGGTCTCGCGGTTCTAGACTGCAGCGCCTAGAACCGCACGGCCACTTCGGCCGGCGCCTCTTTGTCCAACATATCCTGCATTACAATCGCGACACTCCAGCAGATATACTCCCGATGCCAGAAGGTTGTTCTTTTTAGGTGATTCACTATCTATGTACATAAACTGGAGATTGTTAGCCGCGGAAAATGTAATGAGACACTTACTTAATAATATCACAAATTTATTTTTCGTTTTTAACATGTATAATCAGCGAGTTACTTCATCACTCGACAGATACCGTACGTGAATGTTAAGCCGTCGGCACACGGGACGAATTAGTTAACGTTGACGTGGCGCTCTATGAGTTTTGTGACGTCGCGTTCTGCTATTTTACGTTGACGAGCCATTTTCTCACGTGAAACACAAAATAAGTTCTGCGATATTTAAGCAACGTGCCATGTAAAGTGGAACTGATCGGAGGCAAGAACGTTCCCTACGTCACAAGCAGAAAGCGAGACACTGTACTGTATTTGGCTTGTTCAGTAGTTCACATTCGATGGGTTTTCTGTTGTACGTTACAGCATAAGGTGATTTATGCTGTTTCTAAGTACCAGCACATCGAACGTCTCGAGAACGACTCGTTATTAGTGCGATCTGTTGTAATAAAATGACTTGAAAACTCATGTTGACGATTAAAAATTTTCATATTTAGTATTTTCGCATTATAACTCGTGTGTTGTGAGAGTAAGCCGTTCTAAGACAACAATCCATTGAAGAGTCATGGAAACGTGACGTTCTTGTTAGGATTATTTGTAATCGAATGTCAATTAAAGCAGTAGGGCCCTACTTGTATAGGCGGAGAATTTACTGACATAGCGCTTTCTTATCAGCGGTGTCATATTACAGCTGAGACGATTTTGCACAGCATCTGTTGCCGCCGCATTATCATTCCTTTGTTCCCAACGTCATTCCAGAAATCACGACTTCCTTCCATGTGCCAGGGGGGACGGGGGTTAGTGTGCCTCCTCACCCCCAATTCTGCAAAATTCTCATGAAGTATCCCTCGTCCCGCGCCCCTGGTGCTTCTGCTCTGAAGCTATGTCTGCATTGCTTTTCAGAAAGTCGTTTAAGAACTGTCTCGCCGTCCTCAAATTGTTAACTTCGATTTAAAAGACCAACATTTGTGTATAGAATACAAATAACGGGATAGGCATTCTTATTTGTTGCAAATTAGTTTTTTATCATAAACACTTTCCGACAAACTCTGAAAACGTAAATAAAGGCAAGTCTACTTTCACATCCTACTCGCTCCTATCGCCAGCACATGGCTGTACCGAAAAACCGATATTTCTCCATAAATAACTTCAAACCAAAGTTTGCTTGGAAAATATAAGTAACAACTTAGGAATTTGTATTTTCTGAACATGAATTTTGCCTCAAATACCATCCCACAAACCCAGAAAACGCAAAATCATAGCAAAACCCAGTTCCTCCAGTTACCAGGGATTGGCTACACAGTAAAATTGCGACCATAGTAGACCAGCAGACGGCACCGACAGCAATTAGAAAACGCAACCAGTCATAAATTAACTATTTTATGCATCTAGGATATTAAAAAATTCTAAAAGTCTGCAAAATACAGCAGCAGTGTGAAAAAGAGAGATGTTTACGTTATTTGTTGAGGTTAATATATTAAAAATGCAGTTTGATGTCACAATATTGAAGGAAAAGTCTGCAATGCAAAAGAAAGCACATATTAATTTCTACATATGAGCCAAATTAGTGTGCAGGAGCTTGAATACATAGTAATAGCCTAAGATACGTATTACGGAATGATATTTCAAGTAACTACTGTGAGTATACGCAATTACTGTCTTTCCTGTCCGATGCTTTGCGGCCGAGTCAAGGTCATTCTCAACCCGGAAAGGACGTAAAAGTGAAAAGGGGCTATGGCATCGCAGACGGATTGAAACGTCATCGTAACACACTGGACGGAGCGTCAACACGTCACTCCGGTCAGCCCAGTGCTGAAAGATAAAAGTGACGTTATGAGACACCTTTAGCGACGCAACAACTCAGACATAGTATTACAAGTAAGTAACTAGCAACGATGTAATTTATTAATGGCCAAAGCTAACATCAGACGAAGTTCATACAGTGACCTACCAGGAAGAGGAACAAAAGGAAAAAGTGTCGTCTAAACATTTCAGACCATCCATATTTATTTGCTAGAGTAAATTTATACAGAAAAATTTTCAAACAATATTTAGAAAGAATCATATAGAACCCAGTTTTCTTGCGAAGTAGCAAATACGGCCAAGATAAATAGTGCCGACGTTTCCATTGTTAAGGAAAGGTAATTTGACAAAAATAATTTCATCAGTTTATGTTATCATTTATGCACAGTGTAGGCTTTATCTTTGTCCAGGTTTTGTGAAACTTAAATATTTTACACATCTACATATTTGGCGTCCTTTTTTGGAAGAACATTCATAGCAAAAATGTCAATATCCAGAAGGACCCTTTGCAATGTGATACAAAAACAAAGCAAACAATAAAAAAAGGACTGAGAAGACTAAAAGAACAAAAGCCACTGCCATAACATCAGAGAGGGTTGCTGATGATACCGCTGTTCTCCTACCAACGTCAACGTCCCAATTTTCTTCCCGAGAAACTAGGACGTCGACGACCCGTTCCATTCCGTTCCGTTGATAGCCTGTGTAAATGCCACGTTCTGAAATGCATTGTGGAAAGTTTGTTTTGACATTCCGTTCCCTCAAGCGCGAATCGACCATCAGTGTGGCAGGAGAAATCGGCCTTGGCTCTGTTGAAGGCAATAGTCCAAACATTCACGTGAATTGTTTTGAAGAAATCCTGAAATATACGCGAGTGAAGAGGCAGAGATCAGAACACGTTCCAAACGAATACAGGCTCCATGTTATTACCACAATGCTCCGTTTATCAGCGGTATGTATGAAATATAAAATAAATTTCGTTCGAAATTGTAAAATAATAAATGAGCAGGTTAATCACATACGGATGAAGCAAATAACAGACTGAGCTCGAGGGCTAGGAACTATCATCTTGCTGACACATAGAGTAATTCTTTAGTATTTTTCCACTGAGTGTGGCATTTACTACTATAGATAGAAGTGGTTATGACGTGCGGTAGGATTCCTATATATGGAACCTGAATCACAAGACTCATCCTTCTTTCTGTCGGACACTGATCTCACTGAGAAGTCAAAGACACTGTCAGGATCGAATTGGTAAAAATCAAAGACAACAGCAGATATACTAAACCTTACGAGTACAAGGTCCAGAGAGTGTTGAGAGCTCTAGGGGCAGCATTAGGCAAAGCTTGACTCAAAAGGGCAAGTGAATACAATGGAAGAAGATTGGGTTGATTTGAGGCATGAAATGGTGAAGGCAGCAGAGGCTTAAATAGGTAGAAAGAAGAGGCCAAGTAGAAAACCTTGGTTAACACAAGAGATACCGAATTTAACTATTGAGAGCAGGAAATATAAAAATGTTGCCAATGATGCAGACGGAAGGGAATACAAACGTCTAAAAAATGAGACTGACAGAAATTGCAAAACGTCTACGCAGGAACGGATAGAGGAAAAAAGTAAGGGTACAGAAGCATACACTACTAGGCAGATACCGCCTATAGGAGATTTCAAGAGGCCTTTGGAGAAAAGAGAGACAGCTGTATGAATATCAAGAGCTCGAATGGAAAATAAGTATTAAGCAAAGAAGGGGAAGCTTCAAGGTCGGAGGAATAAATAGAGGGGCTATAGAAGGGAAATGGACTCCAAGGCAATCCTATAGAAAGGGGAGAGGAAAAGCTTTAATGATACTGCGAGAACTTCTTGACACAGCTCTGAGAAATCTAAGACGAAACAAGGTCCCTGGAGTAGACGACATTCCATTAGAACTACTGGTATCCTCGGGAGAGCCAGTCATGACAGAACTATTCCACCTGGTGTGTAAGACTTATGAGACAGAGGAAATGTCATCAGACATGAAGAAGATTGTAGTAAATCCAGTTCCAAAGAAAAATAGGTGTTGACAGTTGTTAACGCTATCGAGCCATCAGTTTAGAAGGTTGTGGCTACAAAATTTTGACACTAATTGTTTACAGAAGAATGGAAAACTTGTAGAAGCCGGCAATGGGGACGATTGGTTTGGATTCCACAGATGTGTAGGATCACATGTAACAATACGACCCTAGACTTATCTTAGAAGACAGTTTCAAGAACGGCAAACTTGCATGTATACCATCTGCAGATTTAGAGAAAGATTTTGACAATGGCGACTGGAACATACTCTCCGAAATTCTACTTGCAGCAGGGGTAAAATACGAGGAGCGAAAGACTATTTACAATTTTTACAGAATCCAGATGGCAGTTATAAGAGTCGAGAGGCATGAAAGGGAAGCAGTGGTTGAGAAGGGAGCGAGGCAGTGCTGTAGCCTACCTCCTATGTTATTCAATCTTTACAATGAGCAAGCAAAAAAGGAAACCAAGGAATAATATGGAGTAGGAATTAAAGTTCATGGAGAAAAAACGAAAACTTCGAGGTTTGTCGACGACATTTTAATTCTGTCAGAGACAGCAGAGAACTTGGAAGAGCATTTGAACAGTATGGACAGCGTCGAGAATAGAGGATATAAGATGAACATCAAGAAACAAAACAAAGGTAATGGAATGAAGTCAAGTAAAATCAGGCGATGTTGAGGGAATTAGAGTAAGAAATGTGGCACTAAAGTAGTAGATGAGTTTTGATGATTGGCAATAAAATAACTGATGATGGCAGAAGTAGAGAGTATTAAAATGTAGACAAGCAATGGAAACAAGAGCGCTTCTGAAGAAGAGAAATCTATTGACATCAAATATAGGTTTAAGTGTTAGGAAATCTTTTCTGAAGGTATTTGTCTGGAGTGTAGCCTTGTACGGAAGTGAAACGTGGACGACGAACAGTTTGTATAAGAAGACATCAGAAGTTTTTGAAATGTGGTGGTGAAGATTAGATGGATAGATCATATAACTAATGAGGAAGTACTGAATAGAATTGAGGAGAAGAGAAACTTGTGGTACAATTTGACTAAAAGAAGGGATCGGTTGATAAGACACATTCTGAGGCATAAAAGGATCACCAGTTTAGTTTTGTAGGGAGGTAGAGGAGGGAGGGGGTTAAAATGTAGAGGAGGATCAATAGATGAATATAGTAAGTGGGTAGTTATTCGAAGATGAAGGGGGCTTGTACAAGATAGAGTAGCGTGGAGAGCTACATGAAACAGTCTTTGGTCTGAAGACCATAACTACAACAACAACGAAACACGGGAACCAAATACATGGCGTTCGTGCTATGTTTGGTGAAGAGATTCCTCTCGATGTAAGCGTACACTGGTGTGCTGATCTTAAGAACGAAAGTAACTTTCTGATGACGTGCACTGCCAAGTAACATAGCTTGAAGAAACGCGGGCCATACACAGAAAGAACTCCTGCTTGATGGTACAGATGGTAACAAAGAGAAATACGAAAGGAGACAAATACACAATAAATACACTTTAGTCACCGCAGTTTATGATCGTCTCCTGGACGTTGAAAGGAGTACACTGGGACACACTGGTATGTGGCACCAGAATAAGATAAGAATATTAATAAATTAAAATGGCACTAGGATGCTATAATCGATGAATGTCTATGATAGGCTCGATAATGCGGATCGCTGACTGTGCACGACCGCAGAGCCAAAGATACAGTACTGCTAGTGGAGAGAGAGACCGCTTAGCGCACAGTGTCTGTGAGGGAAAGACGATGGAGTAGGCACTTTTTGGGGTGTACTGTGTGAAACTACCAAGAGTTAGATTAATGTAGGTATATCAATATTGTTGAACATGGAAGCAGAAGTCTTCATGCAACCAAGCCAAAGATTTAAATAATTATGATTTCTGTTTTTGCCAGCGCGTCTGTATAGATGAGTTCGCTGATAATTTATAATTACTGAGTAACTCCAGAATGTATGTAAACCGTTTTGATAAAAAGGTTAGTTAAATATTTCATTTCTGTAATGCTTTTAAGATTTTTTGACTGAGCTGTGCGTAATTTGATGATTTGCATTTATGTTGGATTAATGAAGTTAGATAATACTTGCTGTTTAAATCTCATTCTTTGTGACTCAATCGTGAGTAATGTATCTTCAATTGTCCGATGTTTTTGAAAAGCCAAACTTAACTTGCAATATAATTTTACTAACAGAAGAAAAAGAGTGTTAGTAATTCACTATAATCAGTACCGCCTCCCAGTCCAGGTTATATATTTTTCAAAAACGTTGGATTTTCTTAAATGTTCTCGCTTATCGGCCAAATGAATTTCATGTGCAGTTCAAGTATTATGGCCAACATTGCACACTGCTGAGCCTGTAGCTAGCATTTACATTTTTTTTTATGAGTGACCAGAATACATCACGTTTCACAGTTGATGCTCTAGAGGTAAATTTAATTTATTTGGTATGTGCACAGGGACCAAAGTTATCAGATCTGAACAGGGCCAGATGATTCAGTGTCTAAGGGGCTGAATGTATTTTGCAGTGACTATTTCGTTATTGGTATTGGTAGTTGCATTGCCCAATCGATTCGTGTAAAGTTTTGCTAACAATAACACAGAGTAAGCACACCACTTGCAGTTACAACATGCAACACGATCAGGCTTCATTGAACATAATCGTAAAGTTTATTATATCATAATTAAACAACGTTGCAAAAGGCGGAACGTGGTTGTTAACAAGACGTGAGATCAGAGCGGACGGCGCTGCTTGCTCTGTAACGTGCACCTTCCCAAACGTGCTGATGGGATTTAAACCGGGCCAGTCCATTCGCAGAGTATCCTCTCGTACCAATCGCCCCTCCACCTGAGCTGTTCGAGGCGGTCGCTCATTGTCACCCATAAAAACGAGGTCAGGGCCAAGCGCACCCTGAAAACACGCGCATGCGAGAAGAGTACAGCATCACAATAACGCTGACCGGTGAGCGTTGGAGGCCCGTACGCGCATGCAGCAGTATGCCTCCCCACATTGTAACATGTGGACCACCAAACCGACCACGTTCCACAATGTGTGTGGGTGAACTACATTTTCGCACCTCTCACTACATGATGGTGGGTGTAGCATTATAGGACATGGCCTTTTTGGTGGTCCTGATGTCATAGTATGCGGAGGCATAATGACTCACGGGCGTACTAACCTAGTCTTTGAACACGGTATTCTCACCATTCAATGTTATTATGTTACTCTACTCCTTCCACGTGTATGTCTTTTCAGTTGTGCATTAGGACTCGATGACAAAGTGCGACCATAACGAGCGGCGAAACTGGAGGTCCTGTTGCAACGAGAGGATATTCGGCAAATGTAGTGGCCTGTCCGTTGCCCTGACTTAAATTCCACCGAGAACACGTGGGAGGCGTTGTGCAGACGCATTGCAACGCATGCACATGAACCGACGACAGTCCCGCAGTTGTCAACCCCGTTGGTGGAGGAATGGAACGCCCTAAGAGAGGAACTCGTTACTGATCTTGTGGCCAACATGGGAGTACGCTGCAGAGCACGCGTTGGTGTAAGTCCTATATAGAACCGGCTCTCTCCTGTTGCAACGTCCAGGAGACTATCACAAATTGCGGTGACTTCAGTGTACTTACTGTCTGTGAATAAATGTTTCTTTCCTTTCTTTTAATTAAATCCTGTGTCCGCCTCCGTAGCGTAGCGGTAGCGTTTCCGCTTATCACACAGGGGGCCCGGGTTCGATTCCCGGCAGGGGACTGGGTTTTGTGTGTCCTTTATCATTATTGACCCGCAAGTCGCAGAAGTCGCGTCAACTAAAAGGGACTTGCAATACGGCGGCCGAACTCCCCCAATGGGCCCTTCCGGCCAACAATGCCAAACGCTCATTTACATCTTTTTCCATTACTTTCTGTACTGCTCTATGTATGGTCCAAGCTTCATCGACTATTGTATGTTACCTGGCAGCGACCCATCATGCGGAAGTACTTTCGTTCTTAAGTTGTGTACACCACTGTAGATAATGCAAGATGACGACCTTAATAAAGAGGAAAAAACCGATAATATCCGATTAAAAGTACATCAGTGAGTATCTAGAGCAAGTCAATGTGCGTAAACGTGCATATAGACAGTCAGTCATTTTTCCCTCGGTCGGTTTTAGAACGGAATAGGACATAAATTTGCTGATTTTAGGTGAAATGTAGAGGGATGCACAACGGCGGACAAGTGACTTCAGAAGCTAATATCATATCTGTGTGCATCCCAAGCTATCCATATTCCAGCGACACAAGAAATTTTCCAATTACTTCAGAAAAATGTTCGGAGTTTTCTTGTGTTCCACATACCGCCAACCCACATACGCAGTTTCGCCCAGAGTTTGCACGCGTAGTTTCGCTCTCGGGTGTGCAGCGCGCAGCGCCTGAACACGACTGACAACGGCCCTTCCTCCCAGCACGGACTGCAGCCGGAGTAACAGCCGGGACAGGTTCGACGCCCGGCGAGACCGGATTCTTGGAAACTCTGTACTTCTGGTGAGAAACTGGTTTCTGCAAAAAGCTGCATTGTTTCAAAACTCGTCTTCTCTCCCACTCACATTTTTGTGGAGAAAACATATTTTTTGTATCAAAAAATTCCAGAACACGATGTACGTTCTGCAGCACTGAAGTTTTTACGTTATCAATTTTCTCTTTCCAATTACTGAGAAATGTGACTCCAGAAACGTCATCGGTTTTTCACTGTTTCTTACAGCTTTATGCTACCGTTAATCGAATGAGTCATTAGAGTTTTTTGTTTAATTTATTCAATAGTATTATATTACCAGTAGCCGAGATAACGAATATAATTTAGAGTACGTTCTATTTGTTTCTTCGTTATCAAAAAAGAAAAGTGTTCTGAAAAGAACCACACATGTCAAAAATCGTTTTAAATGACAAAATCGTCCACCCCGATAGCTGAGTGGTCAGCGTGACAGATTGCCGTCCTAAGGGCCCTGGTTCGATTCCCGGCTGGGTCGGCGATTTTCTCCGCTCAGGGACTGGGTATTGTGTTGTCTTCATTATCATTTCATCCCCATCTGACGCGCAGGTCGCCCAATGTGGCGTCGAATGTAATAAGACCTGCACCAAGGCGGCTGGACCTGCCCCACAAGGGGCCTCCCGGTCAATGACTCCAAACGCTCATTTCCATTTTCAATAGCAAAATCCACAAAATCTGCGATGAGAAAATTATAATTATGTTCAGCATTTAATGTGGAATATTGTAAATACATGTTATGAATTTGGTCATTAACTCGGATGTTCTCAGTGGTTTATTATTCCCTGCGCGCATTGCATTGCATTTGCAACATCAACTCACGTAATTCCCTAATCCTAGAAATGGGAAATGATAACTGGATGAAACAACAGAAAATACAATTTTTTTAATGTAAAGAAAATTAGTTTCATTGAAAGGGTACAGTACCACCCGACATTGAAAATAGGTACAACATACCTCATTATTCTTGTCTGAACAACATATTTTTTCTAATAATAACTCAGTTTCAATTAATACAGCAAAGCCGGATACCAGTGTGGGAAAGAATGGCAATTTATTTATTTAATTGATCACATGTGCACTCCCACAAAATAAATCCCTACATCCAGTTCGGTGAGATCTGTGAAATAAATGAATGTATGGTCGTCTGCTAACCGGAGATAGTGAATGTGAGTATATGATCATCTTTGAGACGATCCTTTGGCCACCTTTGGTGGTACCAAAGAGATGAAACTTACCGGAGCTTTGAGCGCCTGAAATGTGGCTGACCAATACGGTAGCATGGTCTTCCCCCACCTCGACAGAGGTGCGAGATGACCTGAAGAACGGCCATGTTTCAGCACTCTGCCGCTGGATCTCGTGCTGTTAAGACCTGTCTTAGTTGTGCTCCGTAAAGACAAAAGAGTGGAGACATGGTATGCATGTGGAATATTTAAGAGTAGTTTGAAATAATAATTTCTCTATTTCAGGAACTTTTGTGGGGAGAATTAAATGTCAGGCAGGTAATATTAATGGGATTGTAGTAATCTTCGGAAGTGACCAATGGTCACAATGAAACCACGTGTAGCAATAAGTTGAAATACTTCTGTGTGCTTAAGTTAAGCTGAATTACTAGCGTGTGTACAATAAACTGAAATATTTAAGAAATAGCGTGTATACCATAAGTTGAAATATTTAAGAAATGGCGTGTGCAGGACTTGAAATTAGAGACGAGTACTTCCACGTGGTAGGTACTGTGTGATTCTCAAACTGTGTATGAGACAAAAGATAAAGAGAAGTACTCGTCCATGGTATCAGTTGAGGACTCGCGTGTGTGATGAATACGTTCTTAATATTACTTTGCGTGATATGATTCCGTGTGACGCTAGATTCAAACTCTGAGAGAGAAGCAAGGTGAGTCGGCCGTCTATCCAGCAACGCCACTTGGCTTGCATTGCACAGGAAGACATGCATATATCTCCAGAGTTCATAGTAGGAAAGTATAATTACGAAGCGGGGCAGTGTCGTGTGAAACTGGGATAAATATTAATTGAAGTGGTAAAGCTGAAAGTGATAATGTGGTGACTATTCCCTGTGTAGTATTTCATATTGTAGTGTGGTGTATGTCATGTAATTTGGGTATGTGTGGTTTGCATGGGAGAGTAGCGAGGTAGTTTCAAATGATTAGTGGGCTATGCGTGTTCCTTTTGTACTGCTCGGTCTGGAGGAAAGTTTCGTGATGATGATTGTGAGAGTCGAAGTGTGAGAAATAATAAAAGATCCACCATCCTATCCAGAATGTGCACTGTAGCGTTAAATAATTACGAGACCATAAGGTAGAGAATCACCAATGTTAAGCCATGCCCACTGGGCGGAATTTCTCATGTGTTATTGTTGTAGGTTATAGAATTTGTGTGTTTAGGTTATAGAATTTATCGGAATAAATAAGACAGTGAAAAGAAAAAGATTGGTGGCCTTTTCCTTCGAATTATATGTTGTTATGATATCCAGAATTTATAATGTGTGCGCCACTCGTATTCTGTGCGATGGTCACGTGTTGATAAAAGCCGTTAAATAAAAAGGAAAGAAAATGTGGTATTGCCAGTGCGTAGTGAACAGTCAGAGATCTGTAAGTTACTGATAGTCAGATGCGTGTTTCCGCTGCGTGTTATTCATACAGGAGGATAATTTGTAACTAAATTGTGAGTACGAGAGATCATGTTACTCGATAAATAAGAATGAATCCACTCGCTTGGCAGACCACTCATCTTGCAGGCCTGACTGCTTGATGCCACAGTATGAGCAAGGCATGTGGGTGCCTCTCATCATGTATATGGTGTCTGTTCTGTCAGACATGTCCGAAAAAAACAGACACCAAATATGTACCATTGAAGCGAGGACGGCCAGAGACCTCTTCAGTGCAGATGCACACCAGCCTAGAGCTCTTACGGGAATTGAGAAATGCCGCGAGTTATGAGGATAATGGGCGCGGGGCACAACATTAGCGCTATGTGGATAAGCTGAGAATTTGAGTCTGACGGGAGGTGCGTTAGGGACTCCGTGTAGTTGCGACGACCACTGTCTCCGGATGGCGGACTGGTCAGCACATTTGCCTAGTAAGCCGGAGGTCAGAGTTCGAATTCTGGTACGGCACAAATTTCAACTTTCCTCTCCGATTTGGATCAGTGCCCACTCGCAGCCAATCCTTGTAATTCCTTTGTGTCTTAAAAGCAATTTTACCAAATTGGATTTTTAAAGACACGTGTAGTTATGTCTAGAAACATTCTCCTGTTTTTCTTTGGTTTCTGATTGATGACGCACCCTAACGAATATCTAGTAGTGCTACTTGTCGAAGAGGCTTTTGCCAATGATCTATGCATTTAGTTCTCCTTGCAGAAACCGTAAAGTGTTCATAAAACAACTCTACGGAAAGCTCTTGGATCTGTCACGAGCTGCTAACTTCGAAAAGTTATGAGAGCTGGAATAAATGCCTCGTTGCAAATGCATTATAAAGGTAATGTAGAAATAAAGAAATCGTGTCGTTAATTACTTACACAAATTCGCGTTTAAGGTTACAGAAGGATGGCATAGTTTCGGAAGAGAACTGAGTGATATCCTTTTAGTATTTTATGAACAATTTAGTAGGGGGCACGTGATCTATACTTTTGTTCATACAGGTTTTAGATTATTTTATTATTTCACAGTAGAAAATGTTCAGGATGTTGACATAGCCTACAGCATCGCGTAAATAAAACTTTCGCTGTCGTGTAGTGGCATGGTTACAAAATGAAGTACCTACCTGGACAACAGCTTTTCCTTCTGTCCTCAAGTGTGACGAGTTGGCTGATGGATGTCCCTTCTGCTGTTTGACGAAAAATCGCGGAGATATTAACCTGAAACGAAAAAATAAAGATTTCCTTAGAACACTAATTTTCTCACATTAGTTAATTTTTGCATTTCTAACGTTTGAATCATTGTCAGTGGAATATTTCAACACTTGGTCAAACACAAAAGTAAGTCAAACAGCACTAAAAATCTTAATAGATAGAAAACCTGCACAACATCACAAATACATTTAGAATGACTCGAATTTAGTCAACAATGTCGAAGCTGTACATCAGCTGGCCGGTGACGGGTTCACATGTTCAGTAACATTTGGCACACCATACAGAAGACGAGCATCAGCATGTCCAACAATAAACAGCAGACAATCTACACTCTGCAATCACGCCAAATGAATACAAGTGTTGTCATGACTTAGTTCTTGAGAGGGACCTGCTTGACTGATCTTTTTAGGTCATTAGCTCCACCCTTGGGATTAGGTCCCTATTCTCATCCTTGGCAGAACGGAGCCTTTCAGCAAGATAAGGAGTGTTTCAGACTGTTAGAAGGCCATAAATTTGCCGGAAGTACTTGATATGGCTGGAAGAGTAGGATCAAGACGTCGAAGTGATTTCCTTTGCCCTCAGATTTTACGGTCCAAACACAATTTTTCATGCATGGCATCATCTCTTTCGTTGTGTGGACTACATTAAACCTCCTTACGTCAACTGGCGATGGGAATACTGCATACCGTTTGCCTCGAGATTCCTATGGGAAACTATCAGCATTTGCTTGGCTCACTCAAAAACTTGTGTATTGTGTTGTCAACTCCGGTTACTCTACGTGCTAGCAGACGAGCAAAGTAATGTTATTGAACAGTGTAAATGGAAGCTTTGGTAGAGTCTCCATCCGTATTATTCCACCCAAGCCGGCCGGGATGGCCGAGCGGTTCTAGACGCTACAGGCTGGAAGCGCGCGACCGCTACGGTCGCAGGTTCGAATCCTGCCTCGGGCATGGATGTGTGTGATGTCCTTAGGTTAGTTATGTTTACGTAGTTCTAAGTTCTAGGGTACTCATGACCACAGAAGTTAAGTCCCATAGTGCTCAGAGCCATTTGAACCATATTCCACCCAAACACGTTCTCAACCGGGAAACATGTTCCATTTTCAGCAAACGTACTATTTCTGTTCAAAGTGATCAAGGTTTCCTTTGCGTGGGAAGCTGAAATATTTTGATTTCGAGACACGCAATTTATTTCAAAGGCTAAGTACCGTCTACTTTACACGGCGAAAGATGAGCGCTGCTTGCCATCTTTCAACTGCGAAGCACGAAACACTGCTGGCGGTGCTGAAGCTACGTGGCTGGAAACAACAGCTGCCTGTGGTGCTGTAGCAACGATGAAGCGTTGCCACAGAGATGTGCAGAAAAAGGTGTCCCATGATTGGTTGCGGTAGTCGCCTGAACCACTGCGCCAACCCCACTTTTAACCGACAGAGCTTTTCTTTCACCAGACAGGTTACAGTTGTTGAGTAGTACATTAAATTTAATGCCGATACGCCATAGAAAATTTTTAGAGCCGGCCGGGGTGGCCGAGCGGATCTAGGCGCTATAGTCTGGAACCGCACGACCGGTACGGTTGCAGGTTCGAATCCTGCCTCGGGCGTGGTTGTGTGTGATGTCCTTAGGTTAGTTAGGTTTAAGTAGTTCTAAGTTCTAGGTGACTGATGACCTCAGAAGTTAAGTCCCATAGTGCTCAGAGCCATTTTTTTTAACAATTTAAAAAAATGAAATGATCGTATGGCACTGATGGCCGAGAGTTCGGCCTCCGAGTTTGCAAGTCTTTTCAGTTGATGCCGCATTGGGAGAATTGCGTGTTGATGATGTTGCAATGATGACGAGGACAACACAAGACCCCGTCCCCGAGGGCAGAAAAACTTCGGACCGGCGGGGGATCTAGGCCGGGGCCGCTGCATGACAGTCAGTCTGAAGCGCTGACCGTTCAGCTAAGGGAGCGGAGAGACAATTAGTTACCTACGTTTCTGCAACTGTGGCACGCGGAGTTAGGTAATTTCAAGTTTTGTACGTGAAGAATAAGATCCTGAGGTAACCTGTGGTCTTGTTAACAAGGGGTCCGCCTGGCGTGATCCCTGCGCGCCGTGCGTCGTCGGCCTGGTTGGCGGGCCTCAACGAGGGCCCGTTGCCAGAGCACGCCGTTGAAGGCGAGCTGCCAGGGACACGGGCGGGCGCGGCGCAGCGTTTGTTTGTAAACACGCGCCGCCACTCAGGGCCAGGGTCGGCGCTCTGCGCATGCGCGGATCCACTCTGAGCACGGTGCTTGCTGTTTGTCGTGTCGCCAAAGTAAATACACACGTCCGGCGCCGTCTAACAGCGCCCTGTCTGCACCTTCCCGACGGGGAAAACATTAAGCAGTAACTCAGGCGAAATCCGAAGACGTGTGATAGCTAAATGTATCTAGTGCCCCTGATCCCTACATCTGAGTAAATGATTCCTTTGTGTGCCTGTTCAAGTGTTACTAGCATTTGTTTCCCTTTTTCAGTCCTACAGTCTAATTCATTTCAGGGCTATTTAATCCCGTGAATACGTGAATCGCCAGATACAGACTCGTAGTGGGATATGAAATAACCTTTGTCTTTCTCTACAATTACTTTCCTTCTACTATTCCTCCATGAACATATTAGTTTGTCCTGTACATCGTGCCGTTTGGTATCAAATTTCGTCTTGTATTGCTCATAGTTACTTGATTTTTTCTACTTGAGTCATTCTCAGCGACTGCTCGTTTCATTCAATATTTGTATAAGCCGTGTCAAACTCGAAGCTGTATTGGTTGTTCAAATGGTTCAAATGGTTCTAAGCACTATCGGACTTAACATCTGACGTCATCAGTCCCTTAGAACTACTCAAACCTAACTAACCTAAGGACATCACACACATCCATGCCCGAGGCAGGATTCCAGACTGAAGCGCCTAGAATAGCTCGGTCACAGCGGCCGGCTATTGGTTGTTAATTGCATAATCTATGGAACTTAAATACTAAGATGATATAGAAATGGTGACTGACGACAGTTGCGTGTTCTTAGAATAACCTATAAAGAATAGATTTTGAGGCAATGTATCTATTAACGGAGTTGACTCCTGTTTAGGAGCAATGAGACTTGAAATTCTGGTTCCATGAGCAATTACAGAAGTATTAACTTTGTTGAATTGTTCATTTGTCTGAAGGAAAGGTTATTTGAAATCGACACAAATGTCATTGAACTTCCATTCACGCTTTCTTCTTTAATTAACTGCCAGTCTGCTAGTTGTGTCCCCACGCTACTTACCTAGTTTCTAAAGTTTCGGGAAAACTGCCGATGTTCGTAACACGCCGCCACGATGTCAGTGACTCGGTCCCCTCAGCTGCTCATTTCATTCAAAATTTTTGTGTATAGAGCTAAGCGCAAACTTTTACAAGGGCTACTAAACTCAAAAGCGAGGAATACAGTAGAGAAAGGGAGGGAATGTCAGTGATAGTGGATAGCTCAATACACGTATTGCGGCACCGATCCGTAAGTCATATATAGACGCTGGACGATGTCGAGAACAGCAAGGAAAGTACCATACTTTTTCGGATGGTGGGGAGTGGCGCGGGGGAGGGGGGGGGGGGGGGGGGAGCAGGGGTGCTGCGTTGCAGCAAAAGGTTGACTTGCAATTTTTTTCTGTCGTAACGTCAAACGAGATTATTGTATCATCAACATTTTTTTTACAACATAATTCTGATAACTGTTTGGGGCTTTCTCCTGCAAATTTGCGAGTGAGTGATCAGCCCATGTAGCGAATTTTGTGCCCCCAAAAAACAAAGTTATACTAAAAGAATATCCTTCGGAACACTTCAGTTAAATGTTCAGAGAGAGTTCAATTTATGTTACGCGTATGACCGCTTTCAGTCGATTTCATATTCGCTGAATATATGCAATTGTTTTACAAACCGTATGGTCATCCTTCTCATGTCGTTGCTCAGTACTCGATAGAAGCATTTCCCATCTGGTTTAACTTTCGTGACTCATTCATTCTGTAGCCATTGTAATAAACATATACTGACCCATAAAATTGACATCCTTTTTTTCACTTTTCTACACCATTTTATAAAAGGTATCCGCCGGCTGGTGTGGCCGTGCGGTTCTAGGCGCTTCAGTCTGGAACCGTGTGCCCGCTACGGTCGCAGGATCGAATACTGCCTCGGGCATGGATGTGTGTGATGTCCTTAGGTTAGTTAGGTTTAAGTAGTTCTAAGTTCTAGAGGACTGATGACCACAGATGTTAAGTCCCATAGTGCTCAGAGCCATTTGAAAAAAAGGTATCCGGACACCACTACGTAATACGGAACTGCTCAGTACATGTCACATGAGACGGACCCAACAGTATAAAAGGAAGCAGAAAGCATTGACCTCACAGTAGCGAAGCAATAACATTAGAATGGTCTGTCAGTAACCTCGAACGTCGACTATTCAGTGGATGTCAGCTGGGTAACAAATCTGTCAGGAAAATTTCAACCCTTTTAAAGACGCTCAAATTGGCATTTCATGACGTGACTGTGTAGTGGAAACACGAATGAATACCCACAGTTACACCATGTACTGGCAGGGAGGAACCGTCGGGGATAGCGGAGGGTGATTTTAAAAAGTCACATGAAATCAGCGGAAGGAATCAAATTGCTACCAGTTGTCCATCTAGCACAAGGACAGTGCATAGAGAGTTACAAAGAACGGGCAGCTCTTCGTAGGCCACAGATTTCTATAATCAGTGCTAAGTGGCGGTCGAAGTGGTTAAAAGAGAAACGCCACTGGACAGTGGATGACTGGGCACGAGTGGTTTGGAGTGAGCAACCACGCTGTACCCTGCGGAAATCCGATGGAGGGTTTGGGTTTGTCAAATGCGTGAAGGACGTTACCTCATCATGTCAAGTGCCAAACAGGGCTTCATTTCGGCGTTCCGCCACATCTCACAGAATATTTTTCCAACTAACTGAAATAAGTCGGCACCGGAGATTTAAAATAGTAGAAGTGTTTTCAATCGTGAAGGAACTGTATTTGCCGATGCGCCGGCACTACCGAACGTGAAAGTGGGCGAGCAATGTGATGCGGTGGGCAGCGGCGTGGAGCGAGATACTGTGTGTGTGTGTGTGTGTGTGTGTGTGTGTGTGTGTGTGTGTGTACGTGTGCGCTATACCCAAGATAAGCTGAGCTTCGTTCCGAAGTTGTGATCGGTACATATCGCAGGGGGAGGCGCGGGGGCGTGGAGAGCTTTGCTTCAAGATGCGAGTCCCGGTTCTCAAAATTTTAGAAATTACGCACTGGTGCCAATAGTCAAGTACAGGGGAGGTCGTGTTATGGCATGCGGGTTTTCGTGGTTAGGATGTGGTCTCGTTATTGCGCTATAATACAAAAAAACAGCGTCGGAATAGGCCTTGAAGGCTCAACGGTGGTTGCCGCCGCGTCACCAGATGTGGATACGGACAGGGATGCGGTTAGCACAACACTCTCCCACCGCTACTTCTCACTCATCTTCATGCTATATAGAAAACGCTAAAGCATAAACGATAAGAACAAATTTCACAGCTTCTTGTACTGTATACAGTAGAGGAACAGCTCGAAGACATGACTGATGTATCAGCATGACAATTGACCCTGTTATAAAGCAGCATCTGTGAAAAAATCGCCTGTGGGAGTTAACAGTTCTGAAATGGATTGGCCTATCAGCGTTCGGACCTGAACCCAATCACCCCTGTAATGAACTAGAACGCAACTTAGCTCCAGACCCTTGCGTCCAACATCATACCTTTTATGGTTTCGGTAGGAGTGGGCGCCATTCCTCCAAAGACTTATTAGAAGTTTCCCCAGTAGAGTTAAAGCTGTCATAAGGGCAAAGGGTGGGCACACTCCAAATTAATGCCCACTCATAGGTCTCTGGATACTTTGATCATATAGTGCATATGCATCTAAACATTTTTACTCAACACAAGCTTCATTAGTAACTTTAAACTACATACCCATCCGGATTTACTTTATTCATTTTCAGTTTATCATAATTCGGTTGAATAGAGCGCAGGATTGTAAAACCGTCTACCGATTTCTGAAGCTTTTTCTCGCTAATACACTCGAAAAAGAACATTGGTGCACATTCTAGTATGCGATGGGCAAAAATATGGCCATTTAAACACATATCAAAAAAAAGTTTTGCATCAGCCCGGTTCCCAGAACTCCTGAAGATAATGACTGTGGATATTGTATCGCAGACACAATCCCTTTGACTGTTCACAGATGTCGCTAAACTAGTCCCAAGATTTACACAACCATGCATGAGCAGCGCCTATTAGACGAAGGGGGCCCGAAAGCCGATTAGACATTCCACAAGGAAATACACGGCTTGTGTTGTTTGTAGTTCAACCATGTCTAGACTGTCAATACCACGGTTTGATCGCGTCCGCATTGTTACTTTGTGCCAGGAAGGGCTCTCAACAAGGCAAGTGTCCAGCCGTCTCGGAGTGAACCAAAGCGATGTTTTTCGAACATGGAGGAGATACAGAGAGACAGGAACTGTCGATGACAAGCCTCACTCAGGCCGCCCAAGGGCCACTAATGCAGTGCATGACCGCTACCTACGGATTATGGCTCGGAGGAACCCTGACAGCTACGCCACCATGTTGAATCATACTTTTCGTGTAGCCACAGGAAGTCGTGTTACGACTCAAACTGTGCGGAACAGGCTGCATGATACACAACGTCACTCCCGACGTCCATGACGAGGTCCATTTTTGCAACCACGACACCATGTAGCGCGGTACAGATGGGCTCAACAATATCCGAATTGTTCTCTTCAACGGTGAGTGTCGCATATATTTCAATCACACGTGTTTGGAGGCAAACCGGTCACGCCGGCGCCTTAGACACGCTGTCCAGCGAGTGCAGTTAGGTGGAGGTTCCCTGCTGTTTTCGGGTGGCATTATTTGGGGCCGACGTACGCCGCTGGTGGTAATGGAAGGCACTGTAACGGCTGTACGATACGTGAATGCCATCCTCCGACCGATACTGCAACCATATCGGCAGCATATTGGCGAGGCATTCGTCTTCATGTACGACAGTTCGCGCCCCCCATCGTGCACATCTCGTGAATGACTTCCTACGGGATAACGACATCGCTCGACTAGAGTGGACAAATGTTCGCCAGACATGAACCCTATCGAACATGCCTGGGATAGATTGAATAGGGCTGTTTATGGACGACGTGTCCCACCAACCACTCTGAGGGATCTACGCCGAATCGCCGTTGAGGAGTGGGAGAATGTGGACCAACAGTGCGTTGATGAACTAGTGGATAGTATGCCACGACGAATTCAGTCATGCATCAATGCAAGAGGACGTGCTACTGGGTATTAGAGGTACCGGTGTGTACATCAGTCTGTAACACCACGTTTGAAGGTCTATCTGTATGGTGATACAACATGCAATGTGTGGTTTTCATTAGCAATAAAAAGGGCGGAAATGATGTTTATGTCGATCTCAGTTCCAATTTTCTGTACAGGTTCCGGAACTCTCGGAACCGAGGTGGTGCAAAACTCTTTTTGATGTGTATGAACAAACGCCTCAGAAATTTACCACTCACCTTGTTGGCTCAAAGCAGTTGGCGCAGAGAAATAGGCCTATTGCTGGACGCATTGGGCGGATGACAGAGGAGGAGGGCAGGTGCGAGGGAACAAGTGTTGCTGCTTTCTGGGCACGAGTTACGGCAGCCCGCGAGTGACAGCGCGTTTCGCCGGAGCGTTAAAGTTATTTACGGCGCGGGCGCGGCGGTAAATTTCCGGTATTAATGTAGTCGCCGCCGCGCCGGGACGCGGGTAATTCGGAGCACCTCGCAGCCTCATTAAACAAACCCAAGCGCAGGACCGGGCAGCGCGCGAGCCGGTATTAAGAGACCACGGCGGGCAGCCATAGCGTGACGTGGAGCTCTGTAAACCTGGCCAGCCCGAAGCGGGTGCACCATGCCACTCCAGTCAATCTCGGGTTTATGACTGCTGCCAGTGTAACACCGCTGGGGCTTCGGTTTGCCGACTCTAGACAGCCCAATCAGAAACTAGGATAGCACCATGTTCCCTACTTCTCTTTCCTCTCTTCGTCTCCCCGCCTCTCTCTCTCTCTCTCTCTCTCTCTCTCTCTCTCTCTCTCTCTCTCCCCTTCCGTTTCTGATCTCAACGTACATCTTGGGTATACGTGGCTAATTTCTGCAATATAGAACGCTAGCTACAAGGGACTTCGAATATTATGAAATATTTATTTTGTAAATAAAGCCCCCTTTTCTTGCTGCACTTAATTTAGTTTTCCCAGAAGCGTTTCGTCTTTTTCTTGCTTGAAGGCATCTTCAGTGGGATCTATAATGATACAATTTTGTTACTTTTATATTATCAGACACTTCACGCTGCGTTTTTTTTGTGTAAATAAGTAATTACTTACAGTTTCCTGTGGTCTGCTTTTCCTCTCATCTCGTCTGGAGGTCGCACTACCATTTTATTTCCGTAACATAAGCACAATTTTGTACTCCCAACTTTTTCACACTCATTTACATAAAAAAAACGCCACGTGAACTGTTTGATAATCTAAAAATAACAAAATATAGATCCCACTGAAGATGCCTAAGAGCATGAAAACGGCGAAACGAGTCTAGGAAAAATGAATTAAGTTGCAGCAACAAAAGGCTATTTTATTTACAAAACGAGTATTTCTGTGCTTTCTGCGGAAGATGAGCACACAAAAAGTCTTGTTATTACAAAATATAATCGTGAAGCGGTGCATTCTTTACGCGAAGTCAACTGATTTTTATCCCTAACCCACACTCAGATCATCCATCCAATTAGAATAAATGTTACTCCACATAGCAAAACGTCATGACAATCGTTATCCAAGTGAGGACCATGCAAGTGATCGTGAAACCGGGTACAAAAGTTTTCTGTTTCTATCAGTTTTTTTCTGTTTGTATCCGGTTTCATGATCACTTGCATTGTACTCTCTTGGGTAACGATTGTGATGATTGTTTGCTATGTGGAGTAATATTTATTCTGATCGGATAAATGATTTGAGAGTGAGTTACGAATAAAAACATGAAACTGGTCATCACCAAGTAATAAAGAAGAGCTGTTTTGCAACTTTGGCTGTTTGTCATAGTGAAATAGTCTCAGAAGTTGCTAACCCTTCAACATCTCAGCATGCTGGGAATTCGGAGAATTAATTAGTACAACCCTTCGAAAAAGCCTACATGTTCGTAGAACCGTGAACTAATTCATAAATAATCAGCTTTGTCCCTTGTGACAGTTTTATCCATAAAGACATGGACCAGTGAGGTCAGTCATTCATTCGAAGGCCAGCGTTGTGATCCATTAACATGAATATGTTAATACATATTGGACTGCTCGCGGTAGGTAGTGCAATGTGCCAAACGTTCGTCTTGTCTCGAGAACGATACGTGCATACTTGCACAAAGTAATGTTGGCCTGTAGTTGATATCGATGGCTCACACGAGCAAACATGCGACAAACAAACCAAAACAGTACACACATGGTTCACATGGCTCTGAGCACTATGGGACTTAACATCGGAGGTCATCAGTCCCTTAGAACTTAGAACTACTTAAACCTAACTAACCTAAGGACATCACATACGTTCATGCCCGAGGCAGGATTCGAACCTGCGACAGTAGCAGTCGCGCGGTTCCGGACTGAAGCGCCTAGAACCGTTCGGTCACCCCGGCTGGCTGCAAAATGTTATAATATTTTAATTAACATCGGCCCCGAAAATTATTTCTAAGCTGATAAATGGATACTAACGCTATATTTCCTACGTAGAAAACTAACTTATGTAGTCACATGCCTGGTAAACGTTTTAAAAAACAAAAACGTATATTACGCCAAACGCCCAGAGACGATAGTTCATAAGTAAACGAAGTGAAACGTCAATGCCATACAATTAAAAGCTTTATCTAGATGCAGTACGACTCTACCATGCAGGAAGGTAAGCGTAAATAATGTCTCCTAGTTTTCTTCGCTGATGTATGGCAACAGTAGTTTCCTATGGACAACGTGATTGTTATCCGAAAATAATCATAGGGCTGGTACCGCTAACACTATGACACAAGTACGTGATGCACGAGTACGCAGTGAGGAGCACTGCACTTTCACCTCGGATATCTTTCGACAATTTAAACATCAGTACCGCGTTATCACTTAAATGAAGGCTCACAAGCATGTCATAAAACAACTAGTAATGTGTTTTCATAGTGATTTCAGGACAGGTGAGCACTGGGTCATCAACATAAAATCAAACAGGACTAACGCAAGAGTATAACTAGAAAGGAATTTCTTTCCGAGTCATCAGGCTTCTGACTGGTTTGATGCGGCCCGCCACGAATTCCTCTCCTGCGCCAACCTCTTCATTTCAGAGTAGCACTTTCAATCCACGTCCTCAATATTTGCTGGATGTATAGCAATCTCTGTCTTCCTCTACACTTTTTGCCCTCTACAGTTCCCTCTAGTACCATGGAAGTCATTCCCTGATGTCTTAACAGATGTCCTATCATCCTCTCTCTTCTCCTTGTCAGCGTTTCCCACATATCCCTTTCCTCTCCAATCCTGTGCAGAACATCATTACCTTATCAGTCCACCTAATTTTCAACATTCGTCTGTAGCACCACATTTCAAACGCTTCGATCCTCTTCTGTTCCGGTTTTCCCACAGTCCACATTTCACTACCATACAATGCTGTGCGCAAACGATTGGCTATTTTCCTGCGTAGGGAGCACAACGCCTTACTTCATCTATTTCATGGCCATTAATCCTGATGTTAAACTTCTCGCTATTCTCATTTCTGCTACTTCTCATTACATTCGTCTTTCTTCGATTATTCTCAATCTATATTCTGTACTAATTAGACTGTTCATTCCATATATAAATGTCATCAGCGAATCGTATTACTGATATCTTTTCTTCTCGAACTTTAATCCCACTCCTGAACCTTTCTTTTATTTTCATCATTGCTTCTTCGCTGTACAGATTGAACAGAAGGGGGCGAAAGACTATAGCCTTTTTAATGCGAGCACTTCGTTCTTCGTCGTCCACTCTTATTATTCCCTTTTGGCTCCTGTACGTATTGTATATTACACGTGTCTCCCTATACTACGGTCGCAGGATCGAATCCTGCCTCGGGCATGCATGTGTGTGATATCCTTAGGTTAATTAGGTTTAAGTAGTACTAAGTTCTAGGGGACTGATGACCTGGGATGTTAACTCCCATAGTACTCAGAGCCATTTGAACCATTTCTCCCTATAGCTCACCGCTATTTTTCTCAGAATGTCGAACATCTTGCACCATTTTACATTGTCGAACGCTTTTTCCAGGTCGACAAATCCTATGCGCGTGTCTTGATTTTTGTTTAGCCTTGCCTCCATCATCAACCGCAACGTCAGAATTGCCTCTCTGGTGACTTTACCTTTCCTAAAGGCATACTGATAGTCATCCAACACATCCTCAATTTTTTTCCATTCTTCTGTGTATTATTCTGGTCAGCAACTTGGATGCTATCCCTTCTGCCTTATTTGATCTTAAGACCTCCAAAGCTCTTTTAAAATTCTGACTGTAATACTGTATCCCCTACCTCTTCTAAATCGTCTGTTTCTTCTTCTTCAGACAAATCTTCTACCTCATAGAGGCCTGCAGTGTATTGTTTCCGTCTGTCCGCTCTCTCCTCTGCATTTAACAATGCACTACCCTTGCCTTGTTTTCACTTTTCTATATGCTGAGTCAGTCCTTTCGACAATTACTTTTTCGATTTCTTTACATTTTTCATGCATCCATTCCATCTTAACTGCCCCGCATTTCCTATTTATTTCATTCTTCAGTGACCTGTATTTCTGTATCCTAAATATCCCTGAATATTTTCGTACTTCCTTCTTTCATCGATCAACTGAAGTATTTCTTCTGTTACCCATGGTTTCTTCGCTGTTACCTTCTTTGCACTTATGTTTTTCTTTCCCTCATCTGTGATTGAATAGCGGTGGCCGAGCGGTTCTAGGCGCTTCAATGCGAAACCGCACGAATGCTACGGTCACTGGTTCGAATCCTGCCTCGGGCATGGATGTCTGTGATGTCCTTAGGTTAGTTAGGTTTAAGTAGTTCTAAGTTCTAGGGGACTGACGGCCTCAGATGTTAAGTTCGATAGTGCTCAGCGCCATTTGAACCATTTTTGTGACTGGATAGGTAAAGGGAAATGCAGGTAAATTGTATGAATAGCGTAGTGAAACATTGTCGCAACCACGTAGAGGGAAGACCCACCATAGCACTCGAAGTACCTAAAGAGGAGGAATGGTCAATATTCATGGATGTGACAGGAGCGCTCATTTGCAGCTAAATCTTCCTATTGATATATGACCTACTCTAAATGATTTCCCAGGCAGAACACATTTTACGTACATTTGTTTCTGGGCTAGTTGCGGGCAAGTATGTCTTAACCAACCAAACTATTTGACGTTTTATTTTAGCCCTACCTACCTCGTCGCATTCATCCCTTTTCACCGGGATGCCTTTCTGCTATTAAACTAGCCCCTTGGACACGTAGTTGTCCTTGGTAAAAATTTGCAACAAACAGGTTTTCTTAGAAGTTGTCATTTTTCCTCTCTGCAGTTGGTTCAACAATCTGTGCAGGAACCGCAATGCTGCGGCTTAGTACTACCACCAGCAGACGGCGACTTTCTGCACGTACCAGTACCGCACGAATCCATGTATAGCAAACGTTACATGAGGAAGATTTGTACCCATTTTATACACAGTATGTCCACAATCTTCACGTTGGCGACAATACCACACGATTTGAATTTGGTCACTGTTTAAATGACAATCGTCATTTGCTTCCATTATTCATTCACCGATAAAGCCGCCTGTACACAGAATGGAATTAACAATAAACGTTCGTAGGAAAATCTACCCGCTAAAGTGGATATCGATTTCCAGGTTCGTTTTTCCATCAATGTTTGGTGCGGCATGATCGGAAAAATGTTGATAAGTCCAGTCGTTTTAAAAGAGCGAACAGCACCTTGAGGTTACAGGGACTGCAGTGTACTTTCAGCATAAAGGAGCCCTTCCATATTTTACCAGACATATGAGAGAATATCTCAATCACTGGATTGGTCGTGGTTGTACAATTAACTGGCCACAAGGTCGCCAGAACTTACGAAACAGATTTTTTTCTTTTTTTGTGTGACTCGATGAAGTCTGGGGTGTACGAATGAACTGCTTGGTCGCCTCTTGAACGCTACTGTTCTCATTAGAGAACGTGCATAGGCACTCAGACAAGCAATACAACTGATGCTTTGTAAAAGTATACTGTTACGTTTAATAACTGTTGTACATATATACGTCTGAAAATGTATTGAATAATATAGCAAATAAATAACAATGTACATTAAATGTTTTGTATCTCGGAAACAATTTGGGGTACGGCATATTTCCAAACGAAGTTTTTTGCTTCAAATGATCGTTCCCCATATACTCACCATTCCTTCTGGGGACACTCTTTATGCTTACTACCTCTGTATTTGTTGAATAACATGAATCAATATGTGACGACACGAAAGAAATTTTTCAGATATTTAAGAGATAGGAAAATGTAATCGTGATTGTATGTTTTAGCAATTCCATCCTCGTGTCCAGCCGGTTCAATCAATACATTATAAACATGATTTGCACGGAAAGAGAAGCGGCAGTCCATAAGGATCATCGAATTCTACTTTAATTCATTGAATCATACTGAAAATTTGTCATCAGTTTCGTTTGACATTGTACAAATGACAATTTGGTTTTTATTTTGGCTTTGACTGACGCTATAAAAATGGCATCACAAGCTACAATATGAAAAGAAGCTTGCTCTACTGAATGTAGCCACATCTGGGCAGTTGATGTAAGTTCCGGCAGAGTTTTTTAGTAAGTTGTGGTAGTTGTGAGTGACATTTTCAAGTGCCCACTGCACGTCGATTCCAGTAAGTGTACTGTGCCATGTTGAAGTAGACAATACATTTTCGTTTCGTACCGAATGATGGTAAACAAACATTACGAGGAGTTTATGCTTGTTTGTCAAACATTTCAAATTATCTCAGACATATTAAGCCACGGACAGGTAATAGTTGACAAAGCGACTGGATAAGTGTGAGCATATGCGTGAAAGCTGTGGACTTGTGGGACTAACAACTAGGGGGTTCGACTTTATATAAAAATACTCGTACAAAACGAAGGTAGATGTTAATGCTACTAGACCAACACACTTAAAATTTTTTAAAAACAACCAACCAAAAATAAAAAAAGCCTCAGAACACATGTTGATCGTCAAAATAAAAGAACTTTCTGAAACTGACTGGTACCAGAAAATAATTTTTTAATGAGAATAGCTTTATATTCACAATGTCAAAAGCTTTCCCACAACAATTGCAGTGCGGACAATGTGAAGTAATCGGTAACATTACTGGGTGGTATGTTTGTTTATTCTGCAGAAGAGACAAACATTGCAATAAATAGCAAATCAAGTATAGTTTTAAAAGGATTAATAACATAAATTTTCATGAACATTAATAAATGGCTCCCAGCCAATTATTTCAACTGAAGAAACACGTTATATGAAATTCAGAGGTTTTAAAAGGTTTTCCTCAGTATATACCTAAAATATGGCGACAAGCAGACAGAAGAGGTTAAACAGCGATGAATGTATTATCAAGCTGTAACGCCACGGAACTTAATTGGGAGGAGCATACCAGAAATTGCTAAAGCTTATAAATGCATTTATTTTTCGCACTGAGGATGTTGCCAGGCTCAGGTGACATGAAAATGAAATAGCTAGCTTACTTTCATTTCATAACGTAACACGGGATAACTTGCTATGTAAATTGATCAAGCAACACTAAACTTTTTTCGAGTTCAGAGACGTGTAATATGTATTATTTGTGACGTGAACTCGAGAATGGCTTGGAGGTCTCTGTTTAAGGATCCGGGGATACTATCTACTGCTTTAGAATAAATTTGCGCCTTCATTAAGTTTGTCATAAATAATAAATATTTTTAAAGCAGCAGTTTAATGACGAAACCGAACATAGATATGGGAATAATCTGCAAACACATTTAAAGTCACTCACTTTGCTCTAAAAAGGAGCCCATTATTTAGGCAAACACATTATCAATAATTTGCCAGCCGCCATAAAAGTAGCCGCCATTAGTAGTTAAAGTTCACTTTTAAAAGATCCTAAAGGTATAATGGGGTCTGATTCCTTGTACTATATTGGCGAATTTCTTAGTAGAACCGACTGGTGTGTGCGTATTATAGAATAGCTGTTACACGCAGCTACGCTCACGTTCAGTAATTTGTTACGGTGGGTGGTGGTTCAAAAATGGCTCCGAGCACTATGGGACTTAACAGCTGTGGTCGTCAGTCCCCTAGAACTTAGAACTACTTAAACCTAAGTAACCTAAGGACATCACACACATCCATGCCCGAAGCAGGATTCGAACCTGCTACCGTAGCAGTCGCGCGGTGCCGGACTGAGCGCCTAGAACACCGCGGCCGGCCCTGGGTCGTGGTGGTGGTGGGTAAGTAACTTACTGTACGTACAGTAACATCAGCTTTCCTGTCTGTTCGTTTAAGCATAGCTCCCGATGTGCGCCCTGCTCTCCCCCACCCAAGGTGTCCCAAAGCACAATGCGTTAGCATGTGCAGCATCGCTGCCGACCACTGCATACAGACAGGCAAGGGCAGCAGCTTACATCTACGGACTGTGCTACTGGAGTAGCTATACACTGTTCAGTGTGTACATTATGCAACAAATAGTGTGAAAGGATGTATTAAACGCCGCGCGGGATTAGCCGAGCGGACTGAGGCGCTGCAGTCATGGACTGTGCGGCTGGTCCCGGCGGAGGTTCGAGTCCTCCCTAGGGCTTGGGTGTGTATGTTTGTCCTTAGGATAATTTAGGTTAAGTAGTGTATAAACTTAGGGACTGATAACCTTAGCAGTTAAGTCCCATAAGATTTCACACACAATGGATTAAACACGCTGACACCTGTGTAAGCATTGCAGTCATTACTCCGATTTGTGTTATGTAGTATATATCAATCAATAAAAGCATTTTCACTAACATAATAAAGATCGCGTCACACTCATTTCACACTACTTCATGCAAATATGAGGCTTTTTTTATGTCACATGCAATATCGACAACCGCAGGAACTGCTGTAGACTTTCTTTAGCGCTCAATGTGGGCCCCTCTAGTAAGGGTAAAAGCTCATACATATCGATGGTGGCAGAAATATTGCAACGGGAGGTGTCATTGGTTTGCATAAGGTCCTGTGAGATGATTGCTACCCGTGAAATATTTGCAACAAGGGAGGATTAATATGTCCTCTTAGGTTCCTGCCTAATCACACACTCAGAAATCGGCACATATTCGGAAATAAAGAGTCAAATGTTTATCAAAAGGAAAAATGTTAATTTCATTGGCTCTGAGCACTATGAGACTTAACATCTCAGGTCATCAGTCCCCTAGAACTTAGAACTAATTAAACCTAACTAACCTAAGAACATCACACACAACCATGCCCGAGGCAGGATTCGAACCTGCGACCGTAGCGGTCGCGCGGTTCCAGACTGTAGCGCCTAGAACCGCTCGGCCACCCAGGCTGGCGTTAATTTCATTGCTGCTCGTTTCAGTCGCAGTGATTTGTGCTGTCCTCTTGGATTCCTGCGTCACCACACGCTCGGGAATCGCCACATCCTCACAAATAAACAGCCAAATATTTATTTCATCCTTCGCTCTCTAATCAGAAAGAAATATTAAATAACGTAGACTATTCCATAACATACTTTTATTACTTTCAGAAGAAAGTCCAAGAATTTGCTAACAACACCAAGATGAAGAAAAAAAATAGGATGTAGTGAGATGCAAAACTATATCGTTCCACTTCGTAAACCACGACTGTACCCATTGCGCTGTACCTTATTTATGCTTTCACTGTAATTGCTGACAGCCAAAACAGTTGCAGGATAAAGATTTATTAAAATTCTTGACCATGGTTTCGGTATATCGAAATATACCTTCATCAGAAGTAAAGTACACCTGTTTTCAGGATTTTAAATGAGATGTCCATGTATTTCGAAACAGCCTTTGAAACCTCGGCAGATACATATTTCAAGATTTTAAACATAGCTGAAACAGCAACTGTTGAAATTCTTCACGGTAAATGATGGTCAAGAATTTTAATAAATCTTTATCCTGCAACTGTTTTGGCTGTCGTCATTTACCGTGAAGAATTTCAACAGTTGCTATTTCAGCCTTGTTTAAAATCTTGCCTTATTTATGTAATATTTGTTTCAATTCTTGGTCGTTAGAGTATCTCTTGAAGCCTTAAATCGTTCATGCGTTATTAACTGACATATAATGATAAATGTCATTTATTTGTGACACATTCTCAAGACGCAGTTGCCTTGAACCGCCATACTGCAAGTTGCAATACGAACTAGCTATATGCCACAACAAATATGGTGCCTACCATATCGATTATCGATACTGCATGCGACGACAGGATGACGTCAAGCCTGCAGCAAGTGGTGTGATATGAGTATTACCCATAAATTTCGAAAGTCAAAGAGTAAATAGCTTTTTCAGAGATAGAATATGCACATCAAAAAAAAGTTCTGCATCACCCCAGTTCCCAGAACTCCTGAAGAAAGACGTTGACTGTGGATATTGTATCACAGACACAGTCCTTTTGACTGTTCAGAGATGTCATTAAACCCGCCCAAAGATGTAAACAACGATGCATGAGCAACGCCTATTAGACGGAGGGGGCCCGACATCCGATCAGTTCCAGTCATCCCATCAGGAAGAAGATACACGACTCGTGTTGTCTGTAGTTCAACCATGCCTACACGGTCAACACCGCGGTTCCATCACGTCCGCATTGTTACTTTGTGCCAGGAAGGACTCTCAACAAAGGAAGTGTCGAGGTGTCTCGGAGTGAACTAAAGCGATATTGTTCTGACATGGAGGAGATACAGAGAGACAGGAACTGTAGATGACATGCCTCGCTCGGGCCGTCCAAGGGCTACTACTGCAGTGGGCGACCGCTACATACGGATTACGGCTCAAAGGAAGCCTGACAGCAACGCTTTTCGTGCAGCCACTGGACGTCGTGTTACGACTCAAACTGGTGTGAAATAGGCTGCATGATGCGCAACTTCGCTCCCGACGTCCATGGCGAGGTCCATGTTTATAAGCACGACACCGTACAGCGCAGTACAGATGGGCCCAACAGCATGCCGAATGGACCGCTCAGGACTGGCATCATGTTCTCGTCGCCGATGAGTGTCGCATATGCCTTCAACCAGAAAATCGTCGGAGACGTGCTTGGAGGCAACCCGGTCAGGCTGAACGCTTTAGACACACTGTCCAGCGAGTGCAGCAAGGTGGAGGTTCCCTCCACTTTCAGTGTGACATTATGTGGGGCCGACGTACGCAGCCGTAAAGACTGTATGGTACGTGAATGCCACCCTCCGACCGATAGTGCAACCATGTCGGCAGCATATTGGCAACGTATTCGTCTTCATGGACGACAATTCGCGCCCTCATCATGCACATCTTGTGAATGACTTCCTTCGGGATAACGACATCGCTCGACTAGAGTGGCCAGCATGTTCTCCAGACACGAACCCTATCGCACAAGCCTGGGATAGATTGAAAGGGCTGTTTATGGACGACGTGACTCACCAGCCACTCTGAGAGATCCAAGCCGAATCGCCGTTGAGGAGTGGGACAATGTGGACCAACAGTGCCTCTATGAACTTGTGGATAGTATGCCACGTCGAATACAGGCATGCATCAATGCAAGAGGATGTCCTACTGGGTATTAGGGGTACCGGTGTGTACATCAGACTATACTACCACCTCTGAAGGTCTCTCTGTATGGTGGTGCAACATGCAATGTGCGGTTTTCATGAGCAATAAAAAGGACGGAAATGATTATGTTGATCTCAGTTCCAATTTTCTGTACAGGTTCCGGAACTCTCGGAACCGAGGTGGTGCAAAACTTTTTGTGATGTGTGTATCTTTCCTTAATTCAGGTAATACTCTTCAAATTAGTGTCTTGTACTACACACCTTCTAAAGTAGCATATGTTGTTCCTCACTGTTCCAGCTATCTCCATACGGAATTTCATCGAAATTGGTTGAGCACTTTCGTCATGAAAACGTAACAGATAGAGTTACTTTCCTCCTTGTAATATGTAACTTTTAGTGACGATACTTTTTCCGCCATCCGATTTCGATAAAATAAAGCATATACGGCACCAAAAGCTATGTTCAAGGTACTTGCACAAACCCCACGAAAATTCCTCTCGTAGTTTTGGAGAAGCATGTTCAAGCAAACAGACAGACAGACATGACAGTTTCATCGATTTATTATTAGTATAGAAAATGGTTCAAATGGCTCTAAGCACTATGGGACTTAACATCTGAGGTCGTAAGTCCCCTAGATTTAGAACTACCTAAACGTAACTAACCTAAGGACATCACTCACATCCATGTCCGAGGCAGGATTCGAAACTGCGACCGTAGCAGGAGTACTGTTCGGGAATGAAGCGCCTAGAACCGCTCGGTCACAGGGGCCGGCTATTAGTATAGACAGATAGGTAACATCGAATAAGCTGAATATGACTTCTGTACACCTGCAGTGGACTAATGAAATAAGTGTAAATGTAAATGTAAATGTAAATAAGTGTTGAAAACCGATTTTGTTTCTTTTTGACTATGTGTGGGTACAATAGCCTAAGAATCATCATACGTACCTCGGTGCATTGTACATCTACGTTTTGTCACGAAGTCTTTTAAAAGAATATACAGGGTGTTACAGAAAGGTACGGCCAAACTTTCAGGAAACATTCCTCACACACAAATAAGGAAAAGATGTTATGTGGACATGTGTCCGGACACGCTTAATTTCCATGTTAGAGCTCATTTTAGTTTCGTTAGTATGTACAGTACTTCCTCGATTCACCGCCAGTTGGCCCAATTGAAGGAAGGTAATGTTGACTTCGGTGCTTGTGTTGACATGCGACTCATTGCCCTACAGATTTTCTGTGAACGTTTGGGTAGGCATTGTTGGTGATGTCTTGATTTGGCCCATGTTCTTCCACCTACGCTCAATGGAGCACGTTATCATGATTTCATACGGGATACTCTACCTGTGCTGCTAGAACATGTGCCTTTACAAGTACGACACAACATGTGGTTCATGCACGATGGAGCTCCTGCACATTTCAGTCGAAGTGTTCGTACGCTACTCAACAACAGATTCGGTCACCGATGGACTGGTAGAGGCGGACCAATTCCATGGCCTCCACGCTCTCCTGACCTCAGCCCTCTTGACTTTCATTTATGGGGGGCATTTGAAAGCTCTTGTCTACGCAACCCCGGTACCAAATGTAAAGACTCTTCGTGCTCTTATTGTGGACGGCTGTGATACAATACGCCATTCTCTAGGGCTGCATCAGCGCATCAGGGATCCCATGCGACGGAGGGTGGATGCATGTATCCTCGCTAACGGAGGACATTTTGAACATTTCCTGTAACAAAGTGTTTGGTTGGTTTTTTGGGGGAAGAGACCAAACAGCGAGGTCATCGGTCTCATCGTATTAGGGAAGGACAGGGAAGGAAGTCAGCCGTGCCCTTTCAAAGGAACCATCCCAGCATTTGCCTGGAGCGATGTAGGGAAATCACGGAAAACCTAAATCAGGATGGCCGGACGCGGGATTGAACCGTCGTCCTCCCGAATGCGCGTCAAGTGTGCTAACCACTGCGCCACCTCGCTCGGTGTAACAAAGTGTTTGAAGTCACGCTGGTACGTTCTGTTTTTGTGCGTTTCCATTCCATGATTAATGTGATTTGAAGAGAAGTAATAAAATGAGCTCTAACATGAAAAGTAAGCGTTTCCGGACACATGTCCACGTAACATATTTTCTTTCTTTGTGTGTGAGGAATGTTTTCTGAATGTTTGGCCATAGCTTTTTGTAACACCCTGTATGTATACGAATTTAATTTAATTTAATTTAATTTACTTATTATTATTATTATTATTTTACTTATTCCCGCAACCATGAGGACTACTTCACTTCTGTGGAAGGAACATTAACATATCTTTCTTTCTTTGTCAATATCTACCGTGTATTGTTGTTTTCCGACGTGTCCTACATCCTGGCAAATATCCGCATTGTGGATCTATGAAACGAAAAGTACCTGCAATTTAATGTAATCTGTTAGTGCTGGGATAATTCGAGTCACGCCTGACGTTTCATTTACTTTCGACGAGCAGGCGCAGTAGGGAATTATGAACTGTGTATCGTCGAGAACTTCAGACGAACAACAAAAATGTCAAACTTCCTGGCAGATTAAAACTGGGTGCCGGACCGAGACTCGAACTCGGGACCAACTGAGCTATGCAAGCACGACTCACGCCCCGTCCTCACAGCTCTACTTCTGCCAGTACCCCGTCTCCTACCTTGTAAACTTCCGTCGTGCTTAGATAGCTCAGTTGGTAGGGCATTTGCCCGCGAAAGGCAAAGGTCTCGAGTTCGAGTCTCTATCCGGCACCCAGTTTTAATCTGCCAGGAAGTTTCATATCAGCACACACTCCGCTGCAGAGTGAAAATCTCATTCTGGAAACAAAATTGTCATTTGGTGCCCGGCGACATTTAGATAGGCACACAGCCACAGGAGAGAGACCGACACGGAGACAGATGGCCTGCCTGCCCCCCAGCCGCTACCTGCTGGCTAGACGGCTGGCCGGCTGGCGCCCGCTTCGCCGCATTCCTGGCGCGCCGGCGGCCTGCGGCGGTGCGGGCACCACGCACACCGCACCACGCTCCCCGGCTCCTCCTCTGCCTCCGCCGCGGGGCTGCGTGCCGGCGAGCACCACCCCCGACCGTGCTGCCCTTTGAATACCTACCTGCGACGGAGCAAATCGCGTACGAGCGTTCCAGAGCAAGCCGGTTCAAACTCTTGAGAATGTTCATCACTATTCTTTGGCCAGCTTATTGTTCTTCAGCAGCTACTAGCTGACTACCCGGTGTTGTCCGGGTATGTATTATTGGAATTTTAGTGCCCATCACTCTCTTCCCCCTCTCTTTGTCCACTTCCACCGCCCTTTTTTCTGTCCACCTCCTCTTCTTTTCTCCCTCTGTCCATCTCCTCCCACCCTCCCCATCCCCTCACCCTGTCCATCTCCTACTCTTCCCTTTCACTGCCCGTTTCCCCCTTCCCTTCTAACTTTTCATCTTGTCCTCCGTCATATCGGTGTCCGTGTCTTCCTTCTTCCTCATTAGGAAATTGCTGGTTCTTACCCCTACAGTATTTCTTTCCAGACTGTAACTAATGTGTGCAACAAATTTGTTTGAAATCGATGTAGGGCTTTAACAGGATTTTTTACCAGCAGCTTTCCCCGCATGTGTACAAGTCACATACATTTAATATACCGGGCGATCAAAAAGTCAGTATAAATAATAAATCACGGAATGATGTAGACAGAGAGGTACAAATTGACACACATGCTTGGAATGACATGGGGTTTTATTAGAACCAAAAAAATACAAAAGTTCAAAAAATGTCCGACAGATGGCGCTTCATCTGATCAGAATAGCAATAACTAGCATAACAAAGTAAGACAAAGCAAAGATGATGCTCTTTACAGGAAATGCTCAATATGCCCACCATCATTCCTCAACGATAGCTGTAGTCGAGGAATAATGTTGTGAACAGCACTGTAAAGCATGTCCGGAGTTATGGTGAGGCATTGGCGTCGGATGTTGTCTTTCAGCATCCCTAGAGATGTCGGTCGATCACGATACACTTGCGACTTCAGGTAACCGCAAAGCCAAGAATCGCACGGACTGAGGTCTGGGGACCTGGGAGGACAAGCGTGACGAAAGTGGCGGCTGAGCACACGATCACCACCAAACGACGCACGCAAGAGATCTCACGCGTCTAGCAATATGGGGTGGAGCGCCATCCTGCATAAATATCGTACGTTCCAGCAGGTGTCTATCAGCCAGGCTGGGGATGATGCGATTCTGTAACATATCGACGTACCTCTCAACCGTCACGGTAGCAGTTACTGACGTTTTGCTGTCGAGCGCCATCTGTTGGACATTTTGTGAACGTTTTTTTTTTTGTTCTAATAAAACCCCATGTCATTCCAAGCATGGGTGTCAATTTTTACCTCTCTATCTACATTAATCCATGGTTTATTAAGTTTTCAAATTTATACCAACTTTTTGATCACCTGGTATTTCGCAAATATTTCTAGACATATTTCACCTGTATCTCTAGCGAATTTCGCCATGCACTTTCATTTTCAGGCAGCTCAATTTTTATTATTTCATACTCCTGATATATGTGGCATACAACGATATAATTTTGCAGGTACATCCAGTGGTAAACAATGACGTCACAGAAGTCACGGGATAGCGATATACACATATACGTATGACGGCATGTAACGCCGGAAATGGATATCCTCCTGTTTCCATCGATTGTAATATAAATTTTTTCCTTATTTTGTCACCTGAAGATATGACATTTCTGTCTCTTTATTGTAATTGTTTCACTATTTTTATACATATTTATGCATTTATGTCGATGTATAATTGGTTTGTTTTGTAAATATTATTTGTATTTTTACGCTGGGTCTTGCCTAGGGAAATCTGTGCTATCGAACGAATACATCGATAGGTCGTGTGGAGAACCAAAGTGTTTAGGATCTTTGGTAGTGTCAACTATACCGCGTGCAGCGCGGGCAGAGCAGACGGAGTCTGGCTGGAGTAGCGAGTGGAGCAGGTGTGTTGTGTGACGCTCCCGCGAGTTGCCGCGCTTTCGGGGTTTGGCAGCATGTAATTGCGCTCGACTTGCTATGATAGTTTCTGACACGGTGTCGCGGACGGGAAGCCTCAGCTGGCGCACATCAAGAGCCCGTTTCGCCTGGTGATCGTGTCGAGAAGGAGGCGCGCCAACATCCAGCTTCTGCGACAGCGACGGCCGACAATGAGTGACTGTCGCCACCTCCTCGATCGACGACTTCAAACCTTGAATCAACCAACAAGGAAGACTGGAAGCACGTAAAGTTATAGAACTGTATGGCAGACCTGAGCTTTTCAAACTTTTCAAATCACAAATTTACAGCAACGTAGCATGAACCTTTGTTGCTCATTGTCCCAATTGCATTACCAGGCAGGGTCCCTTCCTTTTCCGGAATGAACCCGAGTGTCGTTGAAATTCAAACGCCAGCACCATTCGATTTCACTGCTTTAATTTCAAAGTTCAGTTAAGGTATTCATAGCTGGCTACAATATTTAGATTACACAAGCACAAATTAAGAGTGCGAGTTTTGTTACCGTATTTTAGCTTACCTGTGACTGCAGCTCATCTTGGTACGTACTAAATTTTACTATTGTTATTTGTTCAGAATCATTTAATTCAAGATCAAAGCTAAATCTCTTATTTCTAAATTGCGTAGATTCAAGTAGCTTTTGAAATGATTGTTGAGGTAGTCCAAGACTAACCGTATTTTACTGAATTTCGATGTGCTTCAGAAAGTAAGCTCACTATTAACTTCAGTCACTAAATTAACTTTCGATTTTCCGGTTTTATTAATTCTTTTGCTAAATTAAGTCAGAGTGTAGCGAAATTTATTACTTCTGACAAACTTTCAGTTTTCACACTACAAGTGTCAACCTTTAGTTGCCACGCTTCTAGTGCTAATTATATGTGTAATAACCTTTCTTTTTCAGTTACTATAGTAATTGTCCTTAGGACTGGCGACCGTAATTTCCCCCAAATCTCAAATATCTAATTACCGCTAGTTAATTGTTAACGTAACGGCCGCACATTTACTTTCTTTATTAACTTTACCCCTTTTCAAAATTAATTTCCACCAGTTTCATTTGCATTTTTCCTTTCATTTAGATGTAACCCTTTCCTCCCTCTTTTCCGACAAATTAACTTCGGTGACGATTGCTTTTCCCAAATTTCCATTAGGTACACGCGGTTTAATTTTTCACTGTTATTAAGGTCGATAAGTGAGGGGGAGGTTACAGAGAGTATCGCGTAAGTATCATATAAAAGGACACTGCATTGGCGGGCTGTCGTCTGTACTCAGGTGATTTCACTTCGAAAGGTTTCCGACATGATTATGGCCGAACGGCGGGAATTAACAGACTTTGAACGCGGAATGGTTGTTGGAGCTAGGCTCTTTGGACTTTCAATTTCGGAAGTCGTTAAGGAATTTAGCATGCCGAGATCCAGAATATCAAGAGTGTGCCGAGAATAACAAATTTCTGGCATTTCCTCTCACCACAAACAACGCAGTGGTTGGCTGCCTTCACCGAGAGCAGCGGAGTTGGCGTAGAGTAGTCAGTGTTATCAGACAAACAACACTGCGTGAAATGACCGCAGAAATCAATGTCGAACGCTCGATGAAAGTATCCGCTCGACCGACGACAGTGCCTTCACTAATACCACGACATCGCCTGAAGCGCCACTACTGGGCTCGTAACCATATTGGTTGGACCCTAGACGACTGGAAAACCGTGGACTGGTCAGATGAGTCCCGATTTCAGCCGATAAGAGCTGGTTGTAGGGTTCGAGTGTGACGCAGACATCACAAAGCCATGGACCCAAGTTGCAAACAAGCACTGTGCAAGCTCATAGTTGCTCCATAATGGTATGGGCTGTGTTTACATGTATCATTGATTGAAAATGGTTATGTTCGGTTACTTGAAGAACATTTTCCTCCATTCATGGACTTCACGTTGCCAAAAAACGATAGAATTTTTATGGGTGACAAATGCGCCACGTCACTGGGTCACAGTTCTTCGCGAATGGTTTGAAGAACATTCTGGATAGTTCGAACGAATGACTAGGCGACCACATCGCCCGACGTGAATCCCATCGAATATTTATGGGACATGATCGAGAGGTCAGTTAGTGCACAAAATGCTACACAGACAACACTTTCGCAATTGTAGACGGCGGCTGTAGAGGCAGTATGGCTCAATATTCCTGCAGGGGACTTCCAACGATTGTTGAGTTCATGCCACGTCGAGTTACTACGCCGGGCACAAGGATTTCCGACGCGATATTAGAAGGTATCCCAAGATTCTGTCACTTCATTCTATAAATATTGTCTGCAAAATGTGTCGCGAGTACAATTAATAATAACGAAGTAATAAATTAAAAATGCACCACGAAGAGCGAACATCTAGTAAGTGATAATTTTTTCTCAAATCCACTCGTTCTGAAGTACTGGCTGCATGAAGTCTTGGTATGCGCATGTCGTGAACTACACTTCTTTCTCACACCCAACTTCTTTCATAGGTACGTGTTTTTTTTTTTTCCTCACACCGCTTTTTTCCGGGCAGTATTTGGCTTGCGAAGTTGGGTTGAAATCGATCCAGCGATTTAGGAGGAGATCTGGAGCGAACATTGACAGATAGATACATACATTCATACGTACACTTTTATAATATGTATGGATGTGGGATCTACGGTCTTGCTATGATAACACACGCTCATAAGATGGCGATTATGTCTTTAGAATTAATCACAAGAACTGAAACACTTGAGCCCAAAAATTAATTTAGAAACGAAATGAGGCCGTGTGGACATATGGAGGACACATGTGACCTATGTAATGGATTAAATTATAAAAATCACTGTCTCGATCATCCAATGCACTCTGCTATATAAATACAGCTTTCATGCACGTTTTAAATTATTTTTAATTTTATCTTCCATGCCATACGAGGGCTATTTGGAAAGTAAGGTCCAATCGGTCACGAAATGTAAACCATTGTGGAAATCAAAAATGTTTTACTTACAACAGTTAGCTGCATCTTACAGCTACTTCTATACATGCCACTTCTCCGACTTAGACATTTGTCGTAGCGTTGTACCAACTTTTCAGTGCCCTCTTCATATTACGCAGCCCCCTGAGCTTGCTGCCAAGGCTCTGCGCTGGTCTGCCAGAATGTTTTCTTTATAGCCAGTGGTTTATGTGAGCAGAGATGAAGCTCAGGGGTAGCAAATGACGGGTTGTATTATGGGTGATAAAACACTTCCCAATCAAAAACGCCGCAGGAGCATCTTCACTGCCCCTGCACAGTGCGCCCGAGAACTGTCATCAAAAAGGAAACACACGACAGTTGTTTTAAGTGGGCTGCATGGCATCAGGGGAAATCTCTCACTAGGCCCTCATACTTGGCGGGAGACACTATTTTCTAGGCATGTTTACGTGGCCGCTGTGCTCTCAGAACTGAAACGAGCGACATCACGCGGTTGGCGGGAATACTAGAAACACTGCCCAACATATCTGCGCAAAGCTTCATCGGACGTTCACTGTGGTTTCTATTTCGCAGCCCATCGGGTCTTACTTTCCGAATAGGCCTCGTATGTATTACGTGTATCAAGCGTTTATCTGTCTCCGAGATGTCAAATGCACGCTTGTGTGGTTGCACTCAATGTGGAGGTTAGCCGGTTCGAATCCTGGTGGTGGATGGTTTTCGGTGACAGTATTTAACCTCCAAGAGGAGAAGGTCCTGATCACCAGTCTTTCCGCCAATGTTTTGCATTAAATTCCAAACCTTTTGACACTGTCACATTCAGTCAGGATGTGTAACATTGTTGATGGCGATCCTTCCAACGGATGGGGTCGGTAACCTCGGAAGGCCCCTTAGTGTTACATGAGAGGTATAGACCATGTGCCGGCACCGGGTTCGACCCTCTCCCTTCTCTTCACCCTTAATAGCACGAACCCTGCACTCCACTGTACAAGCACTCATCAGTCACCCACACGACGCAACAACTACACACTGAGTCGTTCTGTGTTGTCATAAGATGCCTCATATAAACCCCTGGATAATGGTCTTGTGGACTGAAAGTGGTCATAGTTTTTAGATAAAAAAGTGCATTGGTATTGGAATTTTATTAAAATAATACACATTTGACACTTTATAAAGCGTAAGAAGGAGGTATTGGCAAATGACTTTCACTGGAATCTTGGAACAAACATGCAGAATTCTTGCATGTGCTCCCTAAGCTGATTCCTTGAGTATGAAACATAGGACTACTTTGACTTACGAGGTATAAAATGAGGTGATTTATGACTTTTACACGTGTCAGGTGTATTACCTATTTTTTTAAAAAAAAATAGGTTAGGCTGCGTTTTAGAAATGTAAAAAATAAAGGTAACTCAAATGGACAAAGTGTTCACTGTGGCTTACTGGCGTTCTTTAGTATTCACCAAGTGTCTTTAAACGCCAACGGCCTTCCGCAGTGGTAACACCGGTTCTCGTCAGATCACCCAAGTTAAGCACTGGATGGGCGACCATCCGGTCTGCCGAGTGCTTTCGGCAAGCGGGATGCATTCAGCCCTTGTGAGGAAAACTGACGAGCTACTTGATTGAGCAGTAGCGGCTCCGGTCTCGTAAACTGACATACGGCCGGGAGAGCGGTGTGCTAACCACATACCCCTCCATGTTCTCATCCAGTGACGACCGTGGGACGATACGGCGGCCTGTCGGTACCGTTGGGCCTTCATGACCTGTTCGCGTGGAGTTTAGTTTACTTTTAGTGTCTTTAAGCGGAGAACGCTATTTTGGAAGCGAATCAGGAACTTTACTTTCGCCGCGTTGGTCGGGATCCAATGACTGTTAGCAGAATCGCTACAGTCGCAGGTTCGAATCCTGCCTCGGGCATGGATGTGTGTGATGTCCTTAGGTTAGTTAGGTTCAAGTAGTTCTAAGCTCCAGGGGACTGATTATCTCAGAAGTTAAGTCCCATAGTGCTCAGAACCATTTGAACAACTCCTGGTGAGATTTTGATACGATCTTGGAATTCCCGGAACCAAACTTTGCCAGTGCCGTTATCGGTAACAGGGCAAAATCGTTGAGACTCGCGATTCCCAGGACGGCTGAACTATATACACACACGCATTATTAAATTTGCACGGAACCCTCAGCATGCGAGTCTTACTCCCTCTTGGCCATTTCTTTTTTTCCCCAGTAACCTATTTTCTGCGCTCAATACCGGTTCAAAAACGTATAAAAGATTACCATGCACGTAAACATCAAGTTATTAAAAACAACCCAAAACTGACTGACGGTCATGTACTAACACGCAGGGCGTGTACATGGTGTAAAGTAGTGGTAACGTAACAGTAAGCAAACGGAAACGGAAAGAAACTGCACTCCCGTTATCCAGCCAACCGTGTGAAGGTCTGCGTGCGTACAATGTACACCGTCGAACAAATGATCTGCTCTGATGATCTCGCTAGTCTGTGCCGGCAAAGCACGAGAGCAGCAGCGAGTGAGTAGAGAGGGAAACGCTGGTCGACCTTGACCTTGTCCCTGGTGGGGGCGGTAATTAACAGAGGGGGCGAGCAGCCTCCAGCCCTGACGTGACGTCACCGCAAGGTCGCGAGCAATTAGCCACGCGGCGCAACGCGGAGAATCGATTTGCAGGCAGCCGCCGTCTGAGGTATAGTCTGTCTGTAAACTCAAGAGCGAGCAGCGCTTTTGGTGGGGGAAGTGGCCTTTCCCGGAAGAAACCTGCCACTGGCCTACAGTGCAACCCAAAATCAGTTGCCCGTTACCTATCTAGCAGTCTACTTCGGCGTGCAGTCATATACGTCGTTTCTGTTCGTGGGATCTTAGTTGCCAATCTCAGTCAGTTGACTCTGTGTACTCACTGACATACATCAGTATCCGGAAGTGACGGATAATCGCCCTGCATTTGCAAGAAAATGTGCAGAATACGAAGAAGATACTTGCGCAGAACGAGAGTTCGATCGTCTCTAACGTTATTACAGCTTGTGTTTAAAGGTGGCTACACAAAAAGAACGGTTGGCTAATATTACCAGTCCCAATCAAAGGGCTGCAGTTCATGCAAACGTCAGCCTCGCCAAAATAGGACGCATAAGGAAGGTACGCGAAAACAAGGCGCTTGGTTTACTGGAATCGCCGCGAAGGAAAACTAATAATTTAGGGAGGAAACCCATTGTTATAGACAGTTTCACAAAATCGGTCATTCGACAAACGATGGAGGACTTTTACATCAACCGAAAAATAATGCCCACATTACGGAAATTACTCACTGGCGTGAAACAAAAAATACATCTTCGTTGCAGAAAGATGTTTTACACAAGACATTGCGTGAAATCGGATTTACCTGGAAATACTTTTCAGACATGTTTACGAAGACAATGACAAAAAAAGCAGTGCGAATCGAACTAATACAACACACGTAATTATAAATTTCTGGTTACTTTTTAAGCACTCTTCGTGTTGCAAGAATTGTTAAGTTTTAAGGCAGCCCTTCAAAGAAAACTTCTACCTTTTAGTAGAAACACAAAGTAAGAACAAGCCTTAAATTCTACAGACTGATGCACTATATCTGGTTCGTCTTACGAATAGAGGAACATACATTCATATGAATAGGCATTCGATTCTATGTTTGTAGTAGAATCCTGACTTCCGTTCTTACGTTAATATTATTTACTCTATAATGTTTTGTTTTCCTTATAATCTTAACGCATTTGTCTAAAAATAAATGCAGACGGGACGTATCTGTACACGGCATCATCACAGATTTAAAGCGTGCATCGCGGCAAAGACTGTACTACGTTGTGGAACAGCCTGTAGAAGCGCCGTGTGACGTAGCAGGGTAGGCAGAGTGGGGACTCGCGCGCTCACTCTTCAGTTTACCGACAGACTATATGACGCCGGCGGCCTCTGCCGTGCCTGACGAGTGAGGCGCGCGCCGCAACTGGCCAGCCGGCAGCTCGCGAGGCCTCTCGAGCCTGCACCGGCTACGCACAGCGCCGCGGGACCGCTACGGGTTACCACGTGCCGCAAATCGACATCGTATTGCTGCACAAGTGGACACTGATGGACTTCGCTTCATTAGCTTATTTACATCTGAGGCTACAGGTTCGTAATACGACTCTACACCGTTCGGCTTATACACTGATGAGCCAAAGAAACTGGTACACCTGCCTAATATCGTGTATGACCCCCGCGAGCAGGCAGAAGTGCCGCAACACGATGTGGTATGGACTCGACTAATGTCTGAAGTACTGCTGGAGTGAATTGACACCGCGAATCCTATAAGGGTGTCCATAAATCAGTAACAGTACGAAATGTTGGAGATCTCTTCTGAACAGCACGTTGCAAGGCATCCCAGATATGCTCAATAATGTTCATGTCTGCGCATTCTGCTGTCCATTGAAAGTGTTTAAACTCAGTAGAATGTTCCTGGAGCCACTCTGTAGCAATTCTGGACGTCTGGGATGATAAAATTAAAAAAGAAGTTGAATTTTCTCATGATGAAAAATTAGAAGGCACGATCTGTTTTACACGGTAAAAAACTTTCTTAACCAAGATCGCATAAATTCGTCTTCATTTTTAACACCTGGTTTCGACAGATACAAATGTTATGTTCTGGTCTTCACGTTTAGTAACAAAATTTTTTAAAGACTGGAGGATACATGTCGGAACCGCCTGTCAAATATAAAGATGCATTTATGCGATCCTGGCTACTGAAAATTTTTTTACCAAAACAAAAAAGTCATAATTTTGTGCAATATTTCCGTTGAATTTTCTGTAGCCCTTCTTCATGTCAGAGTTAAGTGTGTGTGTGTGTGTGTGTGTGTGTGTGTGTGTGTGTGTGTGTGTGTGTAAATACTACTGGCCATTGAAATTGCTACACCACAAAGATGATGTGCTACAGACGCGAAATTTAACCGACAGGAAGAAGATGCTGTGATATGCAAATAATTAGCTTCTCAGAGCATTCACACAAGGTTGGCGCCGGTGGCGACACCTACAACGTCCTGACATGAGGAAAGTTTCCAACCGATTTCTCATACACAAACAGCAGTTGACCGGCGTTGCCTGGTGAAACGTTGTTGTGATGCCTTGTGTAAGGAGGAGAAATGCGTACCATCACGTTTCCGACTTTGATACAGGTCGGATTGTAACCTATCGCGATTGCAGTTTATCGTATCGCGACATTGCTGCTCGCGTTGGTTGAGGTCCAATGACTGTTAGCAGAATATGGAATCGGTGGGTTCAGGAGAGTAATACGGAACACCGTGCTGGATCCCAACGGCCTCTTATCACTAGCAGTCGAGATGACAGGCATCTTATCCGCATAGCTGGAACGGATCATGCAACCACGTCTCGATCCCCGAGTCAACAGATGGGGACGTTTGCAAGACAACAACCATATGCACGAACAGTTCGACGACGTTTGCATCAGCATGGACTATCAGCTCGGAGACTATGACTGCGGTTACCCTTGACGCTGCATCACACAGGAGCGCGTGCGATGGTGTAGTCAACGACGAACCTGAGTGCACGAATGGCAAATCGTCATTTTTCGGATGAATCCAGGTTCTGTTTACAGCATCATGATGGTCGCATCCGTGTTTGGCGACATCGCGGTGAACGCACATTGGAAGCGTGAATTCGTCATCGCCATACTGGCGTATCACCCGGCATGATGGTACGGAGTGGCATTGGTTACACGTCTCGTCACCTCTTGTTCGCATTGACGGCACTTTGAACAGTGGACGTTACATTTCAGATGTGTTACGACCCGTGGCTCTACCCTGCATTGGATCCCTGCGAAACCCTACATTTCAGCAGGATAATGCACGACCGCATGTTGCAGGTCCTTTACGGGCCTTTCTGGATACAGAAAATGTTCACTGCTGCCCTGGCCAACACATTCGCCAGATCTCTCACCAATTGAAAACGTCTGGTCAATGGTGGCCTAGCAACTGGTTGGTCACAATACGCCAGTCACCACTCTTGATTCCCGGGTTCGATTCCCGGCGGGGTCAGGGATTTGCTCTACCTCGTGATGGCTGCGTGTTGTGTGATGTCCTTAGGTTAGTTAGGTTTAAGTAGTTCTAAGTTCTAGGGGACTGATGACCATAGACGTTAAGTCCCATAGTGCTCAGAGCCATTTGAACTACTCTTGATGAACTATGGTATCGTGTGGAAGCTGCATGGGCAGCTGTACCTGTACTCGCCATCCAAGCTCTGTTTGACTTAATGCTCAGGCGTATCAAGGCCGTTATTACGGCCAGAGGTGGTTGTTCTGGGTATTAATTTCTCAGTATCTATGCACCCAAATTGCGTGAAAATGTAATCACAAGTCATTTCTAGTTAATATATTTGTCCAATGAATACCCGTTTATTATCTGCATCTCTTCTTGGTGTAGCAATTTTAATGGCCGGTAGTGTGTATGCGTTTTTGTCACATTCATGCACACAGTATTTATAAAGGAAAGATGTACCCCAAAATCTAGAAAGATTTTCAGTGCGTGAATAAAAAAAATAGTGAAGTACCAGCAAGTGAGTCATTGTCTTAAAAAGCAGTCTGGTAATTCATTGGTTCCCTTTGACCTTCACAAAGTCGAACAAAGTTATTCCTGAATGGCTATGTATACAGGGTGAGTCACCTAACGTTACCGCTGGGTATATTTCGTAAACCACATCAAATACTGACGAACCGATTCCACAGACCAAACGTGAGGAGAGGGGCTAGTGTAATTGTTTAATACAAACCATACAAAAATGCACGGAAGTATGTTTTTTAACACAAACCTACGTTTTTTTAAATGGAACGACGTTAATTTTGTTAGCACATCTGAACATATAAACAAATACGTAATCAGTGCCGATTGTTGCATTGTAAAATGTTAATTACATCCGGAGATATTGAACCTAAAGTTGACGCTTGGAACCTCCGACGTTCAGTTGCGTGTTGTAACAAACACGGGCCACGGTCGGCGAGCAGCATCTGTTTACGATGACGACCGTGTTTACGAGTGTGGCTGTAGTGCACTGTTGTGGTTTGGTCTAGCTGTCGCAGTGTCCGCATGTAGCGCTTGCTGCTATTGTTATTCTGCATTCGTCTCCGCACGCAGACCAACTGTAGTACACCGTGTTACCAGACGTCTGTGATAGTGTAGTGTTTTAGGAACTGTGACCATGGTGTATTCGAACTCTGAAAAGGCGGAGATGGTACTCATATATGGCGAGTGTCGACGAAATGGAACTGAAGCCTGCAGGGTGTATGCAGAACGGTATCCGGACAGAGAGCATCCAACGTGCCGTACATTGCAAAACATCTACCGCCAACTGTATGCAACAGGTATGGTCGTAGTACGCAAACGGGTCCGTAACAGGCCCGTCACAGGAGAAGCGGGTGCAGTTGGTGTGTTAGCTGCTGTTGCCATGAACCCACACATGAGTACACGGGACATTGCGAGAGCCGGTGGACTGAGTCAAAGTAGTGTCATGCGCATACTGCATCGTCACTGCTTTCACCCGTTTCATGTGTCGCTACATCAGCAATTACATGGTGATGACTTTAATCATCGAGTGCAATTCTGTCAATGGGCATTAACAGAAAATGCGTTGCAGTTCTACCTGTTTACCGATGAAGCGGGTTTCACAAACCACGGGGCAGTGAATCTACGGAACATGCATTACTGGTCCGTGGACAATCCTCGCTGGCTCAGACAGGTAGAGTGACAGCGACCGTGGACTGTAAATGTATGGTGCGGAATCATTGGCGACCACCTCATTGGTCCTCACTTCATTGCAGGGGCCCAAACAGCTGCAACATATATCGCGTTTCTACAGAATGATCTGCCAACGTTGCTCGAAAATGTTCCACTGGAAACGCGTCGACGTATGTGGTGTCAGCATGATGGTGCACCTGCACATTCCGCAATTAACACTAGGCTGACCCTTGACAGGATGTTCGACGGGCGTTTCATAGGACGTGGAGGACGCATAAGTTGGCCAGCCCGTTCTCCTGATCTTACACGTCTCAACTTCTTTCTGTGGGGTACGTTAAAGGAGAATGTGTACCGTGATGTGCCTACAACCCCAGAGGATATGAAACAACGTATTGTGGCAGCCTGCGGCGACATTACACCAGATGTACTACGGCGTGTACGACATTCATTACGCCAAAGATTGCAATTGTGTGCAGCAAATGATGGCCACCACATTGAACATCTATTGGCCTGACATGTCGGGACACACTCTATTCCACTCCGTAATTGAAAACGGAAACCACGTGTGTACGTGTACCTCACCCCTCATGGTAATGTACATGTGCGTCAGTGAAAAAGACCAATAAAAAGGTGTTAGCATGTGGACGTAACGTGCTGTTCCAGTCTCTACTGTACCTAAGGTCCATCACCGTTCCCTTTGAATCCGTACGTAATTCGGTGCTCTCCGATACACACGATCGAACAGCGGAGGAGTGGTACTCAAGCGTCAATTTTAGATTACAATATCTCCGGATGTAATTAACATTTTACAATGCAACAAACGGCACGTATTTGTTTATATGTTCAGATGTGCTAACAAAACTAACGGGGTTCCATTTATAAAAAACGTAGGTTTGTGTTAAAAAACGTACTTCCGTGCATTCTTGTATGGTTTGTATTAACCGATTACACTAGCCCCTCTCCTCACGTTCGGTGTGTGGAGTCGATTCGTCAGTATTTGATGTGGTTCACGAAATATATCCAGCGGTAATGTTAGGTGACTCACCCTGTATAGGTGAGGTATTACGGAAGATACGTCTAATGAATCAAAATTAAAGGCCCAGTATCTTTCAGAAAACAATAAAGTGATTAAAAAATGTCTGCACACAACAGGATACGAACAGGCAACCTTTCAAGATCACACTCTGTGCCTGTGACCGTTCCACTAAAGGTATAAGGTGACAGGTCCAATTTAAGTCTCTGAGCATACAAATTTTTGAAAACTTTAGCCACCGATATGTCACTAATTTATATTTCATTAGAACAAATCATACGAGAAAGGATGCTTTTTTTCTACCATGTTCAATAAGCCGTGTCCGTTCTGCCGACTTACATTCCATCGAGCACGTGTGGGATACATATTGCAGGGGTTTCACGTGCGCTAACACCATTCTTTTAGTCTCATTGCACATTTATTTCAGTTACCTTCCGTAGGAAACTGTAGTAGATGTTGTTACACATGGCGGTGGCACATCATGCGAAAGTTTCTATCTTTGGTCCTTAAGTCTTGCACACCAGTGTAGTAAATTAATACCGGTGAAAACCTGTTGCATGCGGTCCAGTGTGTTGGCACCAATGTGAACGAAGCTGTACTGCCCGTTACAGTTGCGAGAACAAAATATGGTTTAAAAGTGGTTAAAATGGCTTTGAGCGCTATGGGACTTAACATCTGAGGTCATCAGTCCCCTAAGAACTACTTAAACCTAACTAACCTAAGGACATCACACACACCCATGCCCGAGGCAGGATTCGAACCTGCGACAGTAGCAGCAGCGCGGTTCCAGAGATCCAACAAGATAGACATCTTTTTCGCACCATCAGATGACAGTCACTTTACATTTCCCACGCAAAGGAAGTGAGATAGGAAGCTTAGGGTTTAATCCCCCGTCAGCTACGGCGTCATTAGAAGCGCGTTGCAATTAGAAGTGATTTTCAGTTTCCGCGAGGGGTCCCTCATTGCATGAACCAGTTAGTATCCGAGGTCGGCACTCCGGCTACCCGGAGGCCCCTGAAGTGGAGTGCTCAAGAGCCCCAGGCACGCACTGGTCTCCTAACGGCACTAAGCACCGCCACAAATACGCCGCCATCTCATAGTCGACGGTAATGGAAACTTGACGTCTCTGAAGTAAGAAAACTTTGTTTCCAACAGATTTACAGCGAGTCCAAGAAAGAAAGTGTCGCACGACGTTGTGCGAGGCATGAAGGGAATGCTCAGCCGCCTAATCGGACACAAGGGAATCATTCCACAAGATGTGTCTGAGAAAAGTAAACGTGAACAATACTCACTGATTAGCCCTATTCATACTGCCCAACTGCTGCCTACAAAGGTAGTACGAAGATCAAATGGTTCAAGTGGCTCTGAGCACTATGGGACTTAACTGCTGCAGTCGTCTGTCCCCTAGAACTTAGAACTACTGAAACCTAACTAACCTAAGGACATCACACACGCCCCAAAAGTGCAAGTTAGCGCTATCGGCTCTGGCGTGTTCCACACTGATGAGACAAAACATTTTGATCACCGCTCACCGCTAGGTCGAATGCCTCCTGGTGGTGTTGCATGGACATGACGCAGCACGAAAGAATGTAAGCGGATGAGTGACGAATGGGCAGCGGTTATAGCGAAGATATGGGCCAAAAATGTGGAAATCCAACGATTTAAGCGGTTTTTACAAAGGGCACGTTGTTGTAGCGCTGCGACTGGAAACGAGAAACTCTGAAACGGCGAAATTGGTCGCCTGCTGGCCTGCTACTGTCGTGAGCACCTGTGAAATGTAGTTGAAAGATGAGTAGGCCGTATGGTGTTGGACGATCACTTATCGCGAAACGAAGAGGTCGAAGGACCCCCTACCGTGTAATCCAGGATAGGCAGCGATCTGTGGCTGATCTGAAGACAGAGTACAACATTGGCACAGGCACAAGTATTTCGGAGCACCCCGCTGGAAGGCCATTGTCAAAAATGGAGCTCCACATCACACAAGCATTACCTGTTCCTGTGCTGACCCAGCGACATTGTCGGTTGCGATTGTAGTGGGCACAGTGTCACAGAGTTTTCAACGTGGATCGATAGAAACATGTCGCCTGTCGAATGAATCGCATTTCTTGTTACACCAGTTTGATGGCAGGGTCCTTACAAGCCGTCATCCAGGCGAATGGTTGCACGAAACATGCGTGGCGTCAGAGATGCAGGCTGGTGAGAACAGAATTATGCTGTGGGGTACGTTGAGTTGGGCTTCCATGAAATCTGTGGCGGTAATCGAATGTATGAAGACAGCAACGAAGACGTGAACATTATTGCGGGCCACCTGCATCGCCTCATGCTTGAGGTCTCCCCCTATGGCGATGACATCTTCCTGCAGGATACCTGTCCTTGTTGGAAGGTCAGAATCGTGTTACAGTGGTTTGAGGGACGTTATAGTGAACTCACTTTGATGTCTTGGACAGAAAATGTGCCTTATTTGTACCCACTGAAACACACATTGGACGCTAGCTGCGTGCCCGTGCACCACCATCCCGTAATTTGTGAGAATTGCTTGACCTGTGCATAGACATCTGGTACCAAGAAATCCTGTCAAGGACTGGTAGAATCAATGCCAAGCAGAATGACGCCTTTCCAACTTGTAACATACACTTCCATAACTGAATGGTACATTGTTGGAATCAGGAATGTATGGTAATCGAATTCTTCTTCTTCGATGCTCAGAGAAATTGGCTATCATTGGTATGTTTTTATTTCCTGAACCTTATCCACAGAGACGCAGCAGAAATTTGGTTCAGTCGGGATTAAATGAACCGGCCGACAAGCCTTTTCTTCTGAAATGTTTTAAAACAGAAGAAAAGGCTATGTTTCAGGATGTCTGGACCCGCTTTTGAGACAAAAGCCCTCTTGAGTATTTCTTAAGTGTTCCTCCTGCGTCACATTTTTCAGTTATCATTGCTGAAGTCAATGATGGTTACTCGGAACAACGACCGTAATCGCGGTATTGTACAGTACCATTCAAAACAATTTATTTAAGAAGCCGATACTAGTAATATGTGTAAAACTTCATGTTCATTTATACTTCGTAGTCAAATGGAACATATTATATAGCAATAGTACTGATAAGACAGAATATTCAGCGTGAAAATAACTGGCAAATCTTTCATACTGTTTTTTTGAGTCACGAAGTACAGCTACAAACAGTATGCATTCAAAAGAAAATAGGAACGTCTATAATTACTATCATCCCTCGCATCTATGTTCCGAGTAGATTGGGAAAATTCCATTTGTTTTTTCTATTTGCTCGCAGGTTTATTTTCTACCCGCCTAAGTGAACTGGAGTTGCTACAACTGGTTGTTACGACTTCAAAATATAATCATATTTTCGTATTTGAAGGGATACTTACGGCAACGGTTCCTTTTCTTCTCTCTTTTTAGCGTTAGTATTTTGGCTTGCAGAGTCAATACAGTATGAATTTCCGGACATCCTTTATCTGATTTTTGTGGCTGTGAACTACTTCCTTACTCCAACGGAACAAAGGTACCTTCCCACGCGATTATCATGATTGCCCATACCCTGCGAATCTTGGTAGGTCTGTCCTGTGCGTTGTCATATTTTGCATGTATGTGTTGTGTTTGCCAGATACAAACGGAGAAACTTTGCCTAAATCAGTGCTGCAGGAGTGGCCGTGCGGTTCTAGGCGCTACAGTCTGGAGCCGAGCGACCGCTACGGTTGCAGGTTCGAATCCTGCCTCGGGCATGGATGTGTGTGATGTCCTTAGGTTGGTTAGGTTTAATTAGTTCTAAGTTCTAGGGGACTGATGACCTCAGAAGTTAAGTCGCACAGTGCCCAGAGCCATTTGAGCCGAACTGCCAAAAACAATATCCAGTTCACTGATGCACTAGACTTATATACATTACTACGGTACGTGGACTCTAGCCGAGCCTGACTGGGCCTCATCGTATTATCCTACACAAACAGACTGTACACATGCAAAAGCACAGCTTCCAACAGACAAATTCGAGAAAATTGTATGGTACTTTCCGTTTGATCTCTAGAATGGAATGAATGTTGTACCTGCCTTTCAAAACATAAAAGCTCTGAAAAGTTAACATCTGAAATAAACTAATAAGTTCGGCGGAGCAAAATAAATGAATTGTACCAGTTCAGGTAGTTAAAGACAATGCAACTGCTCGTGAGTGGAGTGGTCGCTATTGTGAAGTCGTACGTAGCTAAGCACCGGATTATTATTATGCAAAGGCATATAAATGAAGCGACACGAGAGCCCGGATACATCGGCCGCATCGCCTTGTAAATTGCATCGTAGAGGCACAGCGAACAGTGCACACTAGTGTTGTGAAAGTCACCATTAGCTACGTATTGTTCCATTGTGTGGTCTATCGATTAGATCGGGTCGCCGGGAAAGTCAGACCGCCTTATGGGGACATTGTGTTCTGCAAGCAAGTGGCGCCTGGCCTTCCTTCACGTTTCACGTCCGTGAAGAACGCGATCTAATAAAAAGGCGCCGTGCGGAAGATGGCCCAGTGTGTTTCACGACACTAATCGCAAAATACACACTCTGTGGGCACTGCAATAGGAAAATATTGTTCCGAGTTGACATTTCCTGACATATTGAAATTGATTGGCGGACCGGGACTCGAGCCCGGGACATTTGCCTTCCACGGTCAACTGCTCTACCCGGTCCCGGCTTCGAGTCCCGGTCCGATACACAGTTGCCAGGAAGTTTCATATCAGCGCGCACTCCACTACAGAGTGAAAATCCGTTATGAAAATCTTTCGAGTTGTCATTCAGTCTTCGTTACGTGGTCAAATACAATACGAATCGAATAGGTTCGTATAAACAGCTTCCCGAGCAACATAACTGAAGACAGAAATGTCGCAGACATGAACTTGTCATTACACGCCTTAAGGGCGTCAATGAAAGTGCACCAAATTAAAATAACCCTCTCATTAAGTTACCACATCGTACACAAATGGAACTGAGACCTAGGCTATTAAATTAATAAAAACTATCTTACTTGAATTGAGAAACAGCCCCGGGCGCCTGTGGAAACGTCAAACGAAAAGAAATCTTATCTTGTGATCAATGATATTGAGAAAGTCGATAAGCGGTTCCCCTGGTCAAAATCCTATAAACTTCGATATATCTATTTCAGAAGCTGTTCAAGAACACTTTCCAAGCGCTTTGGCGCAAGGAACCGGTAGTTCCACACGGCTCGTTGCGAAGAAATTACATTTTTATTACTTTCGTATCTATATTGCGCTGAAAATGTCTGCGCAACAGTGCACCAGTCGACGGTCTGCGCTGTGGGTCTTGTTTGGAAGAAAATTCGCCCATTCACTCACGGTACTTGCTGCCGGGCGAATGCCGGGATGTCGGCAGTTCCACCATGCGTTTGAGACATTCCCACCCTTTGGTGGTTTGAGGATAAAGAACAAATAAATTTCTAACCTCGCACCGCCTGCGCCAAGATTTAAGTAATATAAAAAGAAAGAAACATAACATGTTTACCTGTGCCTCCTGTGTTATTTTTTTATTGTAATAGAATTCGTTTGACTTTAACTTCAGAACGAAAAACTCAGATTTTCAAGTAAGTTTAGATCTGCATAGTAATACACCTACGAATAATTGTTCACTGTTCGTTTTTATGTTGTATAAATTGAGCTTCTTCCGCAGAAACGGAAACTGCATCACAACGAACTTGTTTCGTCTGAAGCTGGTTTCGCTACCTTATTTTTTTGTTGTACTTTTTGGTGTTTGTATTTTTCAGTCTTGAGAAGGTATTTTCACAGGAACAAAGGTAATTTTGGTAACAAACCGAATAAATCATAATTACATGATCACCCTGTAAGCACCCATCGCAGACCACGGCTATCTTTTACAAAAAATAGAACAATCCCTGAAATGTTGGCGGTGGAGATGAGGTACGCCCAGTATAGCACGTGTAGTGCATCTTTTAGCGACAAGTTATTAATGCTCGTATTTTCCCTTCAGAATGGTGTATAATTTACTTTCAACTCCCACGTCATCTTCCCAGTTTCACATTTAGATGAAATATAGTTTTTAAAAGTGGTAACACTGACAGGAATGTTCGCAATACGTTACAAGGCGGCGACGGTGCCATGCTGAGAGCGAACTGTATGTAAAATTGGTCAAATATGTTACAAAGTTTTTGCAACCAGGTAGTTTGCAACTGCCTCCAGTTTTCAGTTTTTAGTTAGTGCTACAAATGATGTAAAAGCCATCTAGTTTCAACCAGTTCCACTCTCTTTTCTATACGACTCTGTCCTCGTTTGCGACGTTTTATTACTTCCTGCCACCAGAAAAGAAATCTGTGAGTATAGAAGGCTGTGAGCCAACTGACGATGCGAATAATAATTATTTATTAAATAAATGCAGAGATGATGGAAAAGAAAACCCGAACGAAAGCTTTAATAACCTCATTTACAAGAGATGTTCAAAGAGAACATTTTGCTCATCTACTATTGTTAAAATTTGCTCATATGATGCTCGGCTGGTGTTCAACGATGGCAACACTGAAAGAATACGGATTCTTATGAGACTAGGACTGATGCAAGTTGCTTCACTGAAAACTTACTTTAGAAGATTGATGATGCGTGTATTCCTAGTTCCGAAGTGCCGCGAAGGATTCTGACGAAAGGATCAGACTAGAAGAAAATAGCAACATGATGACCAAAAAGATCTTATGGATGGTTGTGGCCAACATTAAAGTACTTATGTCTCATAAAAATTCTAATAAAATATTTTTTCTCCATTTCCCGAAAATTTTATTTTAAGTATATGCGGAACGTTTTGCTGAACCACTTCAGATAAAAAGATGAAATTTGCTACACACTTTATGCTTACCAAAACACAGCTTTCTGTTGTACAAAATTTTTCAGTGTTTTTTAACGTCAGATTTACTAAAAGTTTTGTGAAAGAAAAATTGCTACGTATCATATACATAAATTTAAAAATTGTTGCGGGAGTTCTAAGTCTGATATTAACAAAACTGGTACACGGATTTGTTTATCTAAGTACTACGAGTAACCTGCCTCATTTTGAAAGTGATAAGTAAAGTAACATTTGAGAAAATGTTCCTCATATGATAATATGTGTTCTAAAAGTATCGAGCAACGTCCTGACGAAATTATTAAACCAAAAAAATTGAAATAATAATCCAGATTATAGCTGATGTCATAATGGCAACATGTGCAAAATGTGGTTCACTTGTCTCTCAAACAGTAAATGCTATATTACCTTATACGTACTCGTGTATTTTTCTCATACTTCCCCACTTCACTCAGGTATATAAGATTCTTAACAGTATCTCATGTCGTTGAACGTGCTGCTCGCCGGTTTTGGTGGCCGAGCGGTTCTAGGCGCTACAGTCTGGAACCGCGCAACCGCTACGGTCGCAAGTTCGAATCTAGCCTCGGGCATGGATGTGTGTGATGTCCTTAGGTTAGTTAGGTTTAAGTAGTTCTAAGTTCTAGGTGACTGATGACCTTAGAAGTTAAGTCCCATAGTGCTCAGAGCCATTTGAACCATTTTTTCGTGCTGCTCGGGATATCCAAGAGGATCAACGAATGGTGCAGGCACTGGAATTGACCCTGAACGTAAATAAATGTAACTTATTGCTCATGAACGGACGAAGGGTGACTGTCAATAACGTTATTTGTGATAAATCACAAGAATGAGTAACACCCGTTAATAATAATACCAGTAATAATAACAACAATAATAATAAAAATTTCGTGTGGCTCAATGGCCTGGTGCAAGTCTTTCAGTTAACTAATGGTAACCGTCCAGGGCGACGTTACGTGGAAAGCCTGCATAAAGCGAATAGCAAGAAAAGCGGATTTCAAGTTAATATTCACCGAACGACTCTTAAGGAAATCTAATTCATCCACGAAAGAAATAGCTTACAAATCCTTTCTTCGACTGATTCTTGAGTACTGCTCATGTGGTGGGAACCCTTTTTAGGTGGGGTCAATAGATGAGACATTAAACCCAACAAAGCGCAGCGCGTTTCGTCACGGGATTACATTGGAAGCGCGAGAGCGTTACGGAGATGCTCAACAATAGCAGGCGTAGCGTGTGCATTTCGCGGAAGGTTACGGTTGAAGTAATTCTGACAACGCTCGTTCCAAGAAGAATCAGGCAGCATTTTGCTTCCTCCTGCATACGTCTCGCGGAATAGTCACGATGAAGAAAATCAAAGAATTTAGATAACATGCCAATAGAGATAGGTGCGACCAGTCGCTTATGAAATTCATTCATTTCCGTTAACTAGTTTTCGAGCCTTTCAGGTTCATCTTAATATGTGATATGCAGAAGTTCACTCGTTTCTACCGTAGTGCTGGGTTCTGCAAAGAGATCAGTGCTCATACAGACGTTTAAAGTCGGTCTTTCTTCTCGCGCAACATTCGCTAATGGAACAGCGAAGGGAAGAAACGATAGTGCCAAAATTAAGCTTCCACACACATCGTAAGGTGGCTTTCGGAGTATAGGTCTAGAGGTACATTCATAGTTGGTGTTTACGTTCATTAACGCTATATCAAATTGACACACCTGTGTTCAGAGTTCAAACTCAATGCTGAAGGACGGCTTCCGTATTTTCTTTACTCGGTATCATGTGTCTTCTTGAGTTACTTAAAATTCGACGCAGCGAACAGTTGGTAACAAGTATGTTTTTTAAATTAAAATACAGAACGTCGGTACGTTTTAACATTTTATATCGGTTGTTCCAATGTGATACATGTACCTTCGTGAACTTATTATCTCTGAGAACGCATTCTGTCACAGCGTGATTACCTGTAAATACCACATTAATGCAATAAATGCTCAAAATGATGTCCGTCAACCTCAGTGCATTTGGAAATACGTGTAACGACATTCCTCTCAACAGCGAGTAGTTCGCTATTACAGCGCATCATAATGAACTAGCAGCGCCATTCCACGACGGTGTTTTTCTACAGACATGCTGGCCCCATGCGCTTTTTTCATTTTTCAATGGATGTCTACTGATGTTTGTCATTCGGCAGCCAAGAAAAAAAATAACACCACGTTGGTCCTGTTCGGACGCATTCGATAATAGCGTTGTGTTATGAAAGATTGCTGAAATTTTATGACTAGATCAAATAACTAATGAGGAGATACTGATTCAAAGTAGAGAAAAAAAAGCTACGGCACAACTTGAATGAAAAAAAGGCATCGATGCAATTTGTAGTCAGGTTGGTAATGGAGGTAAGTAAGGGGGGTAAAACACATAGAGAGATACGTAAGCGTGAATACAGTACGGAGGTTCATGAATAGTCACAAACATATGGCTCACAATTTTAGACGAACAACGTTTCAAAAACTTCTGTTCTCTTCTGAAATGTATATAATCACTGCTTCACCTACGTACAAGGCTACACTTCGGACATATACCTTCAGAAAAAAATTCCTAACACTTAAATTTACGTTCGAAGTAAACAACTTTCTCTTTCTCAGGATTTTTTTTTTTTTTTTGCTATTGCCTATATCCATTTATATCGTCTCTATTTCGATCAACGCCGGTTCCCGTTAGATCACCAAAATTAAGCCGGCCGAAGTGGCCGTGCGGTTATAGGCGCTGCAGTCTGGAACCGCGAGACCGCTACGGTCGCAGGTTCGAATCCTGCCTCGGGCATGGATGTGTGTGATGTCCTTAGGTTAGTTAGGTTTAAGTAGTTCTAAGTTCTAGGGGACTAATGACCTCAGAAGTTGAGTCCCATAGTGCTCAGAACCATCTGAACCAAAATTAAAAGCTGTCGGGATTGTCTAGCACTTCGATGTGTGACGTCCGAGTCTGCCGTGCCCTGTTGGGAAGTGGGGTGCGTTCGACCCTTACGAAGACAATTGAGGAGCTACTTGATTGAGAAGTAGCAGTTCCGCCACGAAAACTGACAACACCCGGGAGAGCCTCGTGCTAACCGCACGCCCCTCCATAAACCGTCTTCGATGACGTCATTCGGCTGAGGATGACACAGCGGTCGGTCGGTAGCGTTGGGTCTTCCGAGGCCTGTTCGGACGGAGTTTCTAGTTCTTGAAGTCTGACGATCCCCTGACTCATATCTCTTGCTCACGTGGCGGAATAGTTTCATCATAACTGCCTCGCTCAACGATTTCAGTAATTTTGGAGGATTGTAGAGTACTCCAGAGGCCTTGTTTCGTCTCAGGTCTTCCAGTGCTCTGCCAAATTCTTCTCTCAGAATCATACCACCCATTGCAACTTCACCTACTTTCTATATTTTTTATATAATATTGTCTTCAAGATGATTTCGCTTCTGTACTCCTATGTATTCCTTCGACATTTCAGCTTATCCTTCTGTGATTTGTACTGGTTTGCAATCTGAGCTCTTGATATTCATTCAGGTGGTTTTCTTTCTTCAAAAGTCTCTTAAAATTCCTACTAAGAGGGGGTTCTACACTGATGAGAAAAAATAGCAAGACCAAAAAGAAATTGTGTGACACAAATGGAAGTTAGTAGGCGTGTTTCTATACCTGGAAGATGATGTCTATTAAAATTTCGAGCCAGTCGTATAAGAGTGGCGCTAGTAGTGACACTATGAGAATGCAAATCAAATTTGCTTTAAAAATACGCTGTAACGGTCTCGTGGGCGTTACTTACCGTTGGGATTGCACATAGCAAGTTGATGTTAGTCAAGAATGCCTTTAAGTCGTCAAAGACGCCATTATCAACAACTCACTGAGTTTGAACGAGGTCGTGTGATATGCATACGAGAAGGTGGATGTTCGTCCTGTGATAAAACATAAAGACTTGTCAGGAATGTAGCCACTGTACGTGATTGCTAGCAGCGGTGGTGCCGAGAATGTGCAAGAAGACCGGACTCCGGAAGGCCACGTGAGACCACCTAGAGGGAAGAACAGTGTGGTCGGTGAAAGGCTCCGGCGGGTCGTACTGCGTTTACAGCATTAGCTCGAGCAGCAGTTGGCACCACAGTGACACAACCAACTGTTACAAATCAGTTACTTCAAGGACAGCTCCGAACCAAACGCCCTGTAGTGTGCCTTCCACTGACCGCAAACCACTACTGTTTCCAAATTCAATGGTGTCAAACGAGAGCTCGTTGGAGGGCAGAGTGGAGGTCTGTTGCATTTTCTGATGAATTCTGGTCCTGTCTCGATGCCAGTGATGGCTGTTTGTTAGTTAGGAGGAGACCAGCTCAGGGCCTGCAACCAACCTCTCTGCGTGCTAGATATTCTGGACCCACACCTGGTTATCCCATGTATCTAGACTACAAATTTGTACGTCAGTCTGGTGAACAGCATTCCAGGGGGTGTTTTCCAACAGGATACCGCTCGCCCACATACCGCTGTTGTAACCCAACATGCTCTACAGAGTATCAACACGTTGCCTTGCCTGCTCGATCAGTAGATCTGTCTCCAGTCGAGCACATGTGGGACGTCATCGAACGACACCTCTAGCGTCATCCACAAACAGCAGTAAACGTCCTCGTATTGACCGACCAAGTGCAACGGGCATAGAACTCCATCCCACAAACTGACGTCCGGCACCTGCACAACACAGTGCATGCACGTCGTATGCCTTCACTCAACACTCTGGCGGTTACACCGGTTATTAATGCACCAGCATTTCGCTTGTGCAATGGCAGACCTCGCGCTTACATTAACCTGTGATCCCGCAATGTTAATCACTTAAATACACTACTGGCCATTAAAATTTCTACACCACGAAGATGACGTGCTACAGACGCGAAATTTAACCGACAGGAAGAAGATGCTGTGATATGCAAATGATTAGCTTCTCAGAGCATTCACACAAGGTTGGGCCGGTGGCGACACCTACGACGTACTGACATGAGGAAAGTTTCGAACCGATTTCTCATACACAAACAGCAGTTGACCGGCGTTGCCTGGTGAAACGTTGTTGTGATGCCTCCTGTAAGAAATGCGTACCATCACGTTTCCGACTTTGATAAAGGTCGGATTGCAGCCTACCGCGATTGCGGTTTATCGTATCGTGACATTGCTGCTCGCGTTGGTCGAGATCCAATCACTGTTAGCAGAATATGGAATCGGTGGCTTCAGGAGGGTAATACGGAACGCCGTGCTGGATCCCAACGGCCTCGTATCACTAGCAGTCGAGATGACAGGCATCTTATCCGCAAGGCTGTAACGGATCGTGCAGCCACGTCTCGATCCCTGAGTCAACAGATGGGGACGTTTGCAAGACAACAACCATCAGCACGAACAGTTTGACGACGTTCGCAGCAGCATGGACTATCAGCTCGGAGACCATGGCTGTCGTTACCCTTGACGCTGCATCACAGACAGGAGTGCCTGCGATGGTGTACTCGACGACGAACCTGGGTGCACGAATGGCAAAACGTCATTTTTTCAGATGAATCCAGGTTATCTTTACAGCATCATGATGGTCGCATCCGTGTTTGGCGACATCGCGGTGAACGCACATTGGAAGCCTGTATTCGTCATCGCCATACTGGCGTATTACCCGGCGTGATGGTATGGGGTGCCATTGGTTACACGTCTCGGTCACCTGTTGTTCGCACTGACGGCACTTTGAACAGTGGACGTTACAATTCAGATGTGTTACGACCCTTGGCTCTACCCTTCATTCGATCCCTGCGAAACCATACATTTCAGCAGGATAATGCAAGACTGCAAATTGCAGGTCCTGTACGGGACTTTCTGGATACAGAAAATGTTCGACTGCCCGCCCTGGCCAGCACATTCTCCAGATCTCTCACCAATTGAAAACTTCTGGTCAATGGTGGCCGAGCAACTGGCTCGTCACAATACGCCAGTCACTACTCTTGATGAACTGTGGTATCGCGTTGAAGCTGCATGGGCAGCTGTAGCTGTACACGCCATGTGTTTGACTCAGTGCCCATGTGTCAAATGGTTCAAATGGCTCTGAGCACTATGGGACTTAACAGCTATGGTCATCAGTCCCCTAGAACTTAGAACTACTTAAACCTAACTAACCTAAGGACAGCACACAACACCCAGCCATCACGAGGCAGAGAAAATCCCTGACCCCGCCGGGAATCGAACCCGGGAACCCGGGCGTGGGAAGCGAGAACGCTACCGCACGACCACGAGATGCGGGCCAACCCATGTGTATCAAGGCCGTTATTACGGTGAGAGGTGGTTGTTCTGGGTACTGATTTCTCAGGATCTATGCACCCAAATTGCGTGAAAATGTAATCACATGTCAGTTGTAGCATAATATATTTGTCCAATGAATACCCGTTTATCATCTGCATTTCGTCTTGGTGTAGTAATTTTAATGGCCATTAGTGTATGTTTTCCCGGAATTTCGTTACTCTACATTGACCATTTTTTGGAGCTGCAATTTCTTTTTGATCGGTTTATTTTTCGGCTGATCGTGCATACTTCTACAGCCTCTAGCCCAGCCATATGGGCACTTGTGACCCCGCGCTCAGCGCGTGCCCCACGGCGGCAGCTGCTGGAGGGGAGGGCGGCCACTTCCCGCCTCCCACGGCCTCTCGGGGTGCGCCGTTTGCGGCCGCCTACCCGCTGCCGGGATCTTCAGCGTCCAAAACAAACAGCGGACGGCCCAGCGCGTGGGTCGCTGCTTAACCGGCCAGCTGCCACACTCGGGAGGCCGACGTTCAGCTAACTGCGCTGAGCGACGCTCCACGGATGCAATGTCGGATGGCATAAATTTGGTCCTAGCAGCGTCATAATAAGGCTCTGACAGGATGCTGACACTAGATAGTGTGTCCCAGGAGAAATAGTCAACATTCAGGTGTATTAGAGGAACGATCATTTGCAGCAAAGAACTTCATATGGTTGTATGCCCTGTTCAGAATGGTGTCCGAAGTAGAACACTTTCAATGTACACAGCCGGAAAAAAATAGTACACCTGGAAAGATGGCGTTGATTTTGGTTCGATGACTGCACATGCCACCTGGAGGATAGTAGCTATACTGATTATGGTTTCGAAGTCGTTCGCCAACAGCGTAGAGGCATAGCTGCCGCAGCGCCATCTATGCCTGCCCTTTAATACGGAATGCGCAGAACCAGAAGGCTCATTGTGGTGCAAACGTGCGAAGCAAGAAGGTAACCATGCCACGGAGTTGCACTCGTGCTTCCTACAGACAACAATCAGATAGCGGGAGTAAGGATTGGGTATAGTTGGACAGAAGAATTCTAGGCGAATAACGATCTGCATCAAGGATGTCGGCTGTCTCCGATCATCTTTAAGCTGTATCTAGGAGCAATTCTGCAGACTTGGAGTAAGAAATGCCCGGTTAACGGAGTGACACAAGAGGACAGCAAGATATTTACCCAGCATTTTGCAGGTGATCAGATTGTACTAGAAGAAGGTGACAATCACCTGAGCTGTAGGTTAATAAAACTTGAAGAGGAGCACAGTAAGACTGAGCTGAAAATGAACATGAAGAAGTGTGACTACTTGGTTGGTGGAATAGGCGAAGTAAATCTCTCTCTTTCTCTCTCTCTCTCTCTCTCTCTCTCTCTCTCTCTCTCTCTCTCTCTCTCACACACACACACACACACACACACACACACACACACACACACACACACACGCTACACATGACACACCACATGCTGCACCTCTAATTTCTGATGAATTGTAAGAATGCTTGTACAGCAAAATGTGCTACAACAATTCATAAAAATATGTGGATTACTGCGGCTGAGTTGGTATAATGCCAGCGTTGTTCGAGGAGCTTTCAGTATTCTCTCGACCAATTTCGGCTGAGAAATGCGTCATTTGCTATGGGACACCGTGGAATATTCCCGCTTCACCCCCAATAATTTCATAAGTTCTGATAGGTGGGAGCACTATATGCAGCCTTCAAAATGGCGTATGTAACAGAGGTGTGTCCGAAGCAGATAGATGTCATCGAATTCGTGCGAAAAACAGAGCATCGCAAATATTCATGGGCACTTGCAGAATGTCTGTAGAGACATGGCAGTGAACAAAAGCATGATGAGTCGTTGGGCAAGGTTCAGTCGTCATCGCAATGAGGTCACGCAAACATGTCCGACCTCCTGTGTTCCAGCGGGACGCAAACAGCTGCGACTCTCGCTATGTCGGAATGTGCAGACAGGTGATAGTCACAAACACCCTGCTGCAGAACTAGATGTCTCTGTTGGTAGTGGTGACACACTCATCCACCGGTTAGGATACTCATGAGTAAGTGCACACTGGGTTCCTCATCGCCTAACATAAGATCATAAAAAAAGAGCAACGAAGGACCATCTGTGTGGAATTGCTTGCACGATATGAGGCTGAACGCGAAATTTTTTTGTAGAAGATTGTCAAAGGCGATGAAACATGGGTTCATCACTTCGAACCAGAAACAAAAAGGCAATCCATGGAGTGGCACCACACTACCTCTCATCCAAATAAAAAGTTCAAACCCATTCCCTCAGCCGGTAAACCCAAAGTGAGGACTTCTAGGTCTCTGAACAGGTTATTCTATTTGGTGTCCTCCCTCATGGTACAACGATCAACTATGAAGTGTATTGTGTTACACTTAGGAAACTGAAGAAACAACTTAAGCATGTTCATTGTCACAAAAATGGGAACGATCTTCTCCTTTTCCATGACAACGCAATGTCTCACCCAAGTCTGCACAGCCTAGAGAAACTCACAGAACTTGATTGGACTGTTCTCCCTGATGTACACTAGTGTCCAGATCTTGCCCCTTCCAACCTCCATTTATTTGGCCCAATGAAGGATGCACTGCGCAGAAAGCAGTACATGAGTGATGGGGAGCTTATTGATGCAGCAAGATGTTCGCTCAAAAGTCCACCGATTTCATGCAGGAATACAAGCCCTGCCAGTAAGGTGGTGCAAGACAGTCGTATTGAACATAGATTTTGTTGAAAAATAGAGATTTTTAGCTAAAAGTGAGAGGAATAATATGGTGCATTGGATTCCTGAATTAAACCAACCTGATTCCAGAAAAAAAAATGTGTTGCATTACTTATTCAGAGCCCTCATAATAATAGTGGTGGAGGTAGTAGATTCAATAGATTCAAACTGTAGGTATCGTGGCGAATTGAGATTGCAGTAGTTTCCCTACTAGCTCCAAAGATTCGCAGCCAGCAGTACTGCAGCGACCCATACACTCTTTTGATGGCTGACTGTGTTAGTTAAAGGTTATATTGATTTTCACTGTAGGATGCCTTGATGTGATATAAATTTTAAATATCGATGTAGATCAAACGTTAAAATCCAACCATCCTTCCTATAAAGACATTGTGATGTAATGTGCAGTTTAGCACTGCATTTTTAAGTGATTCTTGACATAAATTATAAGTGTTTTATGTTTTTCATAGGACATCCAACACTTCCAGCAGATTTATGTCCACCACTCTCTTATAGCGGAGGTTCGAGTCCTCCCTCGGGCGTGTGTGTGTGTGTGTGTGTGTGTGTGTGTGTGTGTGTGTGTGTGTGTGTGTTTGTCCTTAGGGACTGATGACCTCAGAAGTTAAGTCCCATAAGATTTCACACATTCTTTTTTTCTCTTATAGCGTCCAGGCTTACTAGCCATCAAGAATGTACTGGAGCAGCATGCAGAACTGTTTCCATCGAAGCTCCACGATATACACATTTGTTTCCTGATTTTCGGTTTCCACTATCTCCAACGTCTATACTACTTGCACACACAAGTCGGCAATGAATGTGGTGTTATAGTATTGTCATCAGAATCAGAGATCAATGTAATGTTAATTTCTGAAAATCCACAATTTGATGACACGAAAGCAGTGCACTCCGATTATGATTGATATAAATTACCGGTGTATCACAATTAACTACAATGTTCAACTTTCAAGTGCTGATAGCGTTACTGGATTACAGTGTGTAAAAATCACCCAAGAACAGTAAAAATGTACATCAACAACGAGAATACCATACCGTTCTCTCACTGTCAGAAACCTATCACACATCAGCAAAATCATACGGCATGTGATATCCTCATGTGGTACAGTTTTTATGGAACCGTCTGGAGGAACGTTGTAGAACTCACCCATAAGAACACTTCAGAAGATATCTCTGTTATGAGTTTCTAGCATGTTATTCACATGTGACATTACAAAACATTAAACCACTAAGGAAGGAAATGGTATTTCTATGACATCATCAACCTACAGGTACCAACCTGCATGGATTTATGTTTAGAATCCGAGATGGCGATCCATGGAATGTTCGATGGTGTCGAAAACCAAAGTGGCTGACCTGGGGATATGGATGCAGTCCAAAATAGTTTTTCCAGTTTCCATGGCACTGTGGTCGTCTATTTCCACCACTTGTCCTCTACATTCCATAGTGAAAGTTTCATCATTACCATGACGAGTCATCAGAAATCTACCACTCAAAGCCAGAAAAAACTGAGTCGAATGCTCGATTGTAAGTATTAAATCATTCCTCTCTCACTGCTGATTAATCGTTATGTGTATATGTTTACATATGTGTTTTTCATGGTTTTCTTTGATTTCTCCTTCAGTTCAACAGTTCCCTATGTGGAAGATGATGTGGCTAGTACATATGGGCATTGGAAGCAGAAGAAGCTATCAAGCTAGCATGTATACACGCTCCCAGATGCAACGCCTGATATATTTGAACTGGATATGAAATTGTTTCCAGACTTTGAGCTCTCACTACATCCAGTGCCTGCATCACTCATCAAGTCTCAGCTACATATAGAATGCTGTTGTTATACACAACTTACCAGGTGATCAACAAGGGATTGAAGTGTATTTAACTTAGTTTACCATCTGACATAGATCTGAAGTTATAGTACGAAGAGAGAATCTCAGGTTGGATACAAATGTACAGTTCAGTGATACTGAGTGAGATCAACTGTGCAGCAAGCTGAAATACATTGAGTAATGCACAACAACTGAGTACAATCTATTCGCTTGAGACATCAGCACCTTTGGTAGCAATAGTGTATCCATTGTCAACGTGTTTGGGGGGTGATATGGTGAAGTTAACATCTGATGACCCAATATGATGTGTATATTTAAAGCGCCCGCATCTCGTGGTCGTGCGGTAGCGTTCTCGCTTCCCACGCCCGGGTTCCCGGGTTCGATTCCCGGCGGGTCAGGGATTTTCTCTGCCTCGTGATGGCTGGGTGTTGTGTGATGTCCTTAGGTTAGTTAGGTTTAAGTAGTTCTAAGTTCTAGGGGACTGATGACCATAGATGTTAAGTCCCATAGTGCTCAGAGCCATTTGAATTTGTTGGTTGTATATTTAAAGCGACTAAGTGTCACAAACCTGTGTGATCTGTTCAGTGCAATATGGATTGCCATACTCTTCAACGATATTGTCAGTATCTATTGAAACATGATGTTCCCCATGAGAATGAATAGTTAAATGTGTATATAGGTGTGAGAATGTATCTAGCATTATTCTTATAAACAGAAACTCTGTATAAGTGGCGTTTACAGAGGACCTTTCTATTAGTGCTCCAACTTGTTCGCACGAAATACACACTAAACTTAACAGTTATTTTCAGAATACTGCAGAGTGATGAATGGGACTCATGCAAAAAAAGAGAATAACAGTGTCTTTGTTTAACAACACTCGAAACGTTCACTACTGGGCAAGGGGAAATCCTCACGGGGGGGGGAGGGAGGGTGTTGCAGCATGATGGGGTACCCGCACATAACAGTCGTGCTGTGCGCGGATATTTAAGTGAACTCTTCGACGGCCGGTAATTGGCAGAGGTGCTGGTAAGACATGGCCCCCCGCTATCATCAGACCTCACGCCACCGGACGTTGTCCTGTGAGGATTCTTGAAGGTTCTAGTTCACTCAGCCCGGACGCCAACCACCTAGGAACGAAAAGGAATTAATGGATCGCATTCCTACATGGCTCCAGTCACATCAGGGCAATGTCAGGAATCTTTGAAAGAGTTCGGCAAAACACCGTTCGGCGTTACCAAGCTCGTGTTGCGTCAGAGAGTCGCCAGTTCGAGCACCTGCTTTAAGTAAGCAATGTCCTAGCTGCAAAAAAAAGGCCATTTTCGGGGCTGGCACCATTTGTAAAAGACTTTCTGTATGCGTACTAACAGCTGTTGACGGGCTTGTTCCCGGTACGTCTTATCATGAATCTACAATGGACGAGTCGGAATCCTGGCGGATTCTCCCCCAGGCCGCCAGAGTGGAAGGCTGGCGCGCTACCACCGAGCGTGCGGGCCGCCTTGGATTCATCGCGATCTCCGGCAGGCAAAGTATTCGCGATCATGCGTTGTCCAGAGCATCCGGCAGCAGAGCAATCCGGCGACCAATCGGAGCGCGTGGCGCCAAGTTTCCGTAGTTTAAAAACTGTGCGTTGTCGACGTACACAACATTAATACTTTTGGTTCCTACTGGCCAGCTATCCAGGGTTAAAAATTCGTGACACAATTTTTCTCCACCCTGTATAATATTTTTTTCTTTTATAAGTTTTAGTATGTTTTATTTCATCATACACATATACCATTAGCTGCATCCCTTGCTGTAATTAATACATCTTTGTTTCAACATAGGGATCTGCAAAAATTCTTTTCATGAAGCTGACCATATATGGCTTCTATTGCATTCATCCAGTACAGGTGAGAAAATTTTTGCAGAGGTATTCGATAGATCTATGGAAGCAATTACGATCATGGGCCACCTGATTTCACGGACCAATATTTACAGCACAACAGACCAAATCCCAAGGAAGTAATGTGAAAACTGTGTCACATTATTCTTCTCCGGCAAACTGGACTTTCTTCTTGTTGCTATTAAACAATCAAAATGTGTATTCAAGGTTTTAGGCTTCTTACATATACTCTAAAATCCAAGATACCAACACTACCAGTGGTCGATGGTTGATCCTATACACATACACATCAGGTGTATAAACCTCAATCATGTATAACTTAAATTATATATATTAAACAAATGTGAATTAAAATATAAACAGTTGAACCACACCGTCCGCCCCGCCCCACACGCACACATAGACAGAAGGCATTTGTGGCAGGAAGGGTGACTGCACTCATAAGCACCGTCTTATCCAGGGCCGCCTAAGTTTGCTGTTCTGTTTGGGTGTAACGCCGCGTCGTGCACTGAGTGAAGTCTCCCCGGGAAACTCTGTGGACTGACACCGACTTACGTCCACCCGTGAGTGATAAAATTAATCATAAATATAAAAAAATTTAATAAAGTCTGATTGCTAGGTGGTCTCCTGGTTAGATCATTATTTGGTTCAAATGGCTCTGAGCACTATGCGACTTAATTTCTGAGGTCATCAGTCGCCTTGAACTTAGAACTAATTAAACCTAACTAACCTAAGGACATCACACACATCCATGCCCGAGGTAGGATTCGAACCTGCGACCATAGCAGTCACGCGGTTCCGGATTGAAGCGCCTAGAATCGCACGGCCGCTCTGGCCGACAGATCATTATTTGTCCTACAAGTCTCGTTGATACGGTACTAGCGTCAAACGCTAAGTAAGTATGTGTAAGAAGCAATCTCGTTTTGGAAAGAAGAAGATAATGCCATACAGCTATACAGCTATAAGCTGTATTGCGTTATTTGAAAAAGATTTGCAGCCTGCTCGTGTGTAGCGCCTGCTGCACCGCCGTCTTGAGCCATGCACCGTGACGTGGAATAAAGTTTGGGAAGGGGCAGTTGGAAAGCTGCCAAGCCACTCACGGCTACGCTCTCCTTCGTGCTCGAACTCCAGGGCCACAGCGGAACAGTCTGCCGGCTAACGACGCTTTGTGAGCCCTGCTGAAGGGCAGGGCGTGTCGCGGTCCGTCTGCCAATAGGCCGAGGGCGGCGGCCGGGGGACCGGCCAGCGCTGCTGCCATCCAGAAGCTCCCCGGTTACAGCCCTGTCATGGGTACGCGGCGAGTTCAGCACTACACGGTCGTTGTACGTATGGCTTCTCGTGCCGCCAGTCAGCGACGGCTGGACGAAATACTGCCTACCTATCAATAGAATACAGGACAACTGTCACAACTGCCTGATGTAGAATCGGCAAAGTAGGAGGTGTTTTCATAAATTAATGAGAATTTTGATTTTTGTGGAAAGAATTTTATTTATTCATCTGCATCACTGTTATCTCTCTAAAATAGTCCTCATTAGATGTGAAAGGTCTCTGTTGGATTCCTTTCATGTTAATTTCTTAAATCTGTTGTCATTTACAGCGTACATTCCGCTTCTAAATTTTCTGTGGTGTTTCTGACTATCTGGGAGGAGACTGAGCAGTCGAACGTGTTACTTTTACACATAATCAAGAACGATCTGTCACACTACCACACTTTAAAATACAGTTTATATGTAATTCATGTCACACAGTCTGATACGCAACCTACATCCGCTTTCTTTTATATACTGTATACGATAAGACACTGTCATGCCCCTTCCCTTCTGTGTGAAAGGATGAATGAGCAAATTTATTTCTAGTTGCATGCTCGATGGTAGCAGACAAGCCGGTCTGCTAGAGAATAGTAGGACCAACGTCGGAACAGGTAGCTACACTTTCTAAAAGCAAAGAGGTTTCTATTCTTGGTATCGTCCTGTCCGTCCCTTGTCATGTTGGTATAGGAAGCTCCCTCTCTGGTCACTTCCATTTGTATCTGTGAGATACCCTCGGTAGAGGCCCACGGCAGTCTGTCCGCGGCGAGCGTCAGAAGTGGTCAGATCTCCGGCTAAGCGCGTCTCTGCTAAGTCCGCAGGACATTGGATTTCTTAAGTTCAGCCTCACTGGAAATTTAATCACCTTTCTTTCAGGTTTAGATCTAAAATATCTTATGTTATCTTAAATTGCAACGCAGTGTAATTCGAGTGTGAAGTTCAGAATATCTTCCAGTAGTTGCTTAGTCACTACTTTGTGGGCAAAGTGGAACCACGTGTTGATGATCCGAAACTCTAACTAAGATCATCAATCTTAAATGCGAATGTGCGTGAGATTATAACATCTCGTCTTGACAATATTTTTCAATATAGCAACTTCTCTTTATGTTCAACCCACGTGGAGTGTACTTTGTGAGGCCAGTACCACGTGCTTATATAATTGTTTGACCCATCAGGTTAATAGTATGACGATAGGAACCAGTTCGAGGTTTTCCTCTTCGATGTAATTTATTTTAATTCTCAAAATTATTGTGGAGTTACACTCTTTGTGTAAACCAAGTTGACCACTGAAGCATGTGGTCTAATCATCAAGTAGCCCTCAGCTGTTCTTTTCAAGAAGATTTCACAGACAATTAGTATGAATTTAGTATACCAGTGTGTGGTAATTTCATGATGGACAGGATTGCGCAACGACCGTAACTTCTTTGGGTGAAAATTGAATCGGTTGGTTGTGGTTAATTTCCTCTTGCATATGTTTAAACGTTCTTCGTGTGTTATTTTATGAATACAGTGCTGTATGCGGTCTACCAATCTTGGCTCCATATTTGATGTGTTCCGTAAGATTACAAACTCACATTTTCACAATCCTAAACAAGGCACCAGTTTAGTTATGAATCAAGTTTAATATGCTGAAATTTTAACGGTATAACGATCAATTTTAAAATAAATGTCTAAATATAAACTGATTTATTTCTTTTTATTTAAATTCTGGATCAAATGGCTCTGAGCACTATGGGACTTAACTTCTGAGGTCATCAGTCCCCTAGGACTTAGAACTACTTAAACCTAACTAACCTAGGGACATCACACACATCCATGCCCGAGGCAGGATTCGAACCTGCGACCGCAGCGGTCGCGCGGTGCCAGACTGTAGCGTCTAGAACCGCTCGGCCACTCCGGCCGGCATTTAAAGTTGTCGTAAGATGACTATTAAAAGATTATAATTAATGTTAGTCTGGTTGGCAATTTGGTAAATTAGGCTGGATACCTGGTGAAACAGTTGCTCAGTAATGCAAGGATAACTTCCCCAGATAGCTCACAGCTTTTAACCCGCTTTTATTATCTTGAATATCAGCACCGCTCTCAGAACAACTTAATGCATCAACATTAAAGATGTTTTACTCTATAGAATATACACAGGCAATCAAAAAGAAATGAAATTGAAGTATTCAAGTGAAATGTGCTCGAAAAAAGCCGAAAATCGGAGACCTCCATGTCCACTTACTAGATCTGTTCAAAAACTTCCGCAACTTTGTGTACAAACTATTTCTACGCCTACCTTTTACTTATTGTGCAAGGTCTCCTTCGAAATACTCTCCTCCACAATTGATGCACAGCTCCAACGCTGTTTCCAGTTCCGGAAGCAGTCTTGGTACACCTCCTGTAGAATCGCGTGAAGCGTCGTCTGCGAATTTCGTTGCACATCTTCATCCTTTCAACAGGGTTTCAACTTTGGAAATAAAAAAGAGTCCTCAGGGGCAGATCTGGAGAGCACGGGGGATGAGGCAGAACAGTGATTTCGTTTCTTGCGCAAGAGTTACGCACCAACAGGGATGAATGTGCAGGTGCGTTATCGTAAATGCAAGAGCCATGAATTGTCTGGCCGTTTCCTTCTCACATTTTTTCGCAGGCGTTGCAACACGTCCCGATAGTACAATCGATTAACAGTTTGTCCCCTGTGGCACGAATTCATGATAAGCTAATCCTTCAAATTCTAGAAAACTAGCAGCATGGTTTCGACGTTTGACCTCACGAGCTTCTTTTGGTCTTGGAATAACTTTCCCAACCCATTGTGAAGATCGAACCTTGGTCTCAACATCATAATCGTAGAGCCACGTCTCTTCACCACTCATGATTTTCTTAAGGAACATCTCGTTCTCATTTCCGCACCGAGAAGCTCTTCACAGATTGCGAGGCCGAAGCTCTTTTCTGGTCTGGACTCATGAGCCGTGGGACGAACCTGGAGGCAACACGATGCATTCCAAGATGCTGTGTCAGGATTACATGACGTGATCCAACTGAAACGTCACATTCTTCTGCAATGTCTCGGACAGTCAGTCTTCGACTGGGTCGCACAATTTCGTCGACGTTCCTGACGTGAACGTTGTCGCTAGACGTCGAAGGGCGTACTGAACGAGGGTCCGTCCGGCTATTTTTTAAAGCGTGTGAACCATTCTTAGCACCGAGTACGGCTTAAGCACTCACCACCGTAGGCTTTCTGCATCATTTGGTGCGTCTCTACAGGGTGATACAAAAAGGTACGGCCAAACTTTCAAGAAACATTCCTCACACACAAAGAAAGAAAATATGTTATGTGGACATGTGTCCGGAATCGCTTATTTTCCGTGTTACAGCTCATTTTATTACTTCTCTTCAAATCACATTAATCATGGAATGGAAAAACACAGCAACAGAACGTACCAGCGAGACTTCAAACACTTTGTTACAGGAAATGTTCAAAATGTCTTCCGTTAGCGAGGATATATGCATCCACCCTCCGTCGCATGGAATCCCTGATGCGCTGATGCAGCCCTGGAAAATGGCGTATTGTATCACAGCCGTCCACAATACGAGCACGAAGAGTCTCTACATTTGGTACCGGGGTTGCGTAGACAAGAGCTTTCAAATGCCCCCATAAATGAAAGTCAAGAGGGTTGAGGTCAGGAGAGCGTGCAGGCCATGGTATTGGTCCGCCTCTACCAATCCATCGGTCACAGAATCTGTTGTTGAGAAGCGTACGAACACTTCGACTGAAATGTGCAGGAGCTCCATCGTGCATGAACCACATGTTGTGTCGTCCTTGTAAAGGCACATGTTCTAGCAGCACAGGTAGAGTATCCCGTATGAAATCATGATAACGTGCTCCATTGAGCGTAGGTGGAAGAACATGGGGCCCCAATCAAGACATCACCAACAATGCCTGCCCAAACGTTCACAGAAAATCTGTGTTGATGACGTGATTGCAAAATTGCGTGCGGATTCTCGTCAGCCCGCACATGTTGATTGTGAAAATTTACAATTTGACCATGTTGGAGTACATACTGACGAAACTAAAATGAGCTCTAACATGGAAATTAAGCGTTTCCGGACACATGTCCACATAACATCTTTTCTCTATTTGTGTGTGAGGCATGTTTCCTGAAAGTTTGGCCGTAACTTTTTGTAACACCCTGTATAAAGGATTTCTTCATTTTCACGGATATGTAGTGGAGACGTTCTGCTGCTCTAACTCTGCCATCTCGAAATTCGCAAACTGCGCCGACACAACGTTCTACTCAATACACCACTGAACAATAACTTGTATACAACAAAGAAACTTCCGGCAGTCACACAGGTGTGTGCAAGGGATGCCAACCGCATTCCAATCCAACATACTATTGGCGCCAAATTACGAAAGTTTCGGATTTTTTTGAACAGACATCGTTTATGGAATAATAAGCAAACAAAATCGTAAGTAGAACGAAACAGTAAATTACGAAGCTAGCTCTCGCAATACAGAACAACAAAAAACTGTAATGTGGTGACATATCCGGAGACATTACATTATAAATTATTCTATACACAAAAAACATGTGTTACACGCCAATGTAGATGCTTCAAATAAAAAGAAGCGATACGCGAATGACACAAAAGAGCCTTTCATTGGTCGTACAGACGGATCATATCTTCAAGAAATTAGAAACAACTAAGGAACGACAGAAAACAAAAAATGACAACTTATACTAGCGCTTTTATAATTCTCAAAACACTTCGGATAGCTTTCAGTTCTCTCAGCAACGTTGCGCTATCCTTGTAAAACACCGACCCCTCGAGGGTTTATTTACTTCTGGGGGCAGAAAAATATCATACGAGGTCTTGTCTGGCGAATATGGAGCCTGGTATATCATTACAGTGCTGTTTTTAGCCAAAAAGTCACGAAAAAGCAACGAAGTGTAAGCAGGTACATTATTGTGATGCAAAAGCCATGAATTGTTGCCCCACAAATCCGAGCTTTTTTGCATCAGACTGCTTCACGCAAAGTGGTATACGTTACAGATAGTTCGACATTGCGGCAAGAACTCATGCTGCAATACTGCGATAAAATCGAAGAACACAGCATAACCCTCACATTTCAGCGCACCTGTCGAGATTTTTTCGCCCTTGGCGACCCACTAGGACGACTGAGCCTTACTTTTGACGTCATATCCATAAAGTCATAACGCCTCAGTTGTTCTGCACCATTGTTGACTTCACCCAAAGACTCCTGAAACTCTTGTATTCGCCGCTGTTTTTGATCGAAATTCAAAAATTTGGGAGTAAATTTTATCGTCAGAATTTCATACCCAAAAATCTGAAAACAATTTCATGACATCAGCCAGTTGATATACTATATCATCGACGACTTTTCTAGTTATGAATCGGCAATTTGTAGGTAATAATTTATTTAGTTTTTCCACGATTTTGTCGGCTGTTGATTTGCTGGGTGCGCCCAGCTCGTTCGTCATCTTCATCGCCTTCTTCGTAACGCTTATGGAACTCGTAAATCCTTTTTTCCTCAGAGCACACTCGCCGAAATCAAAATGTTGCATTTCTAAAACTTTTGCGCTCTTTATTTCGTTCTTATAGCAACATTTAAAGTTAATTTTATACAAAATAAATGAACTCCAGAGTATCAAAACATGTGGAATGTTTTTGACAGCTGACAACAAACTAAATACCCGATATGACTAACACTGTACACACACTTTTTAGACATGTTTACCAACACAATAACGAAAAAATCGCATGAATCGGACTAATACATCAAGTAAGACTGTAAGATTCCCGTTATTTTTTCAATAAACTCGCACTCGTTAAACCGATACAATTATCGTTAATTTAGGCACAGAAACTGCAAGTTTGCACGTAGTACGTGAATTTTGGACTACCGAAGTTGCTGCTCGTTATTCTGCTTATGTCATAACTTCTACGTCCTCACCTTTACCAATTCAGTGCTTGTATATAAATGTGCTTTGCTATCTTCACTAAGTTCCAATATCATTTTAATCAACATATTCACTTTTAGCTAGTCAGAAGATCTTTGTGAATGTAATTATTTTATGAATTTCTTTTCATGCCTGTCAATTTATGACTTTCATGAAAACATATTACATCCGTGCATGTAGCTATTATTTGAATAAATGACACATAGTTGCTGGAGGCCAAATAAAGAAGTAAATGGATAATAAACGAATTCTCACCTTGTTGCAGTCGCAACCTCCCGTAGTTTAAAATGTCAAATCAAAACAGCCGTCTAAATTTCCAGTTTTATTGCACTTTTGCTACCAGTTTCAGCGTTACACTGTGCCATCTTCAGGCTCCCTGACCAAAGTGTAGGAAGAACCCCACCTCTTGTTCAATCAAAGTAATGGCCATCATACAGACACTATTATCCGTAGACTCCTTTTTAACAAAGCGATTGCTTGGAACGTCACCTTGTTAAAAAGAAGTCCATGGATACTAGTGTCTGTATGCTGGCCATTACTTTGACTGAACAAGAGGTGGGGTTCTTCCTACACGTCGGTCAGGGGGCCAGGAGATGGTGTAGTGTAACGCTGAAAATGGTACCAAAAATAAAATAAAACTGGAAATTTAGACGGCTGAAGGTGTTTTGATTGATATTTTCTACTGAACAGCCGACGTCCCGCTATCATCTGTGTAAAGGTGGACTTACAATTACAAAGTCCCGTAATTTATGTTCAGGCTTGTTGTTATCTGCAGATTTTCCCACAACTGCTCTTCATCGCATAGTAATAATTGCCTTTATGGGCCTTATTATAGGTCCATAAACAATTTTTACGACTTAGACGGTGCAGCATTAAGGATACTGGAAATTTGTCTGACACTAACAGCCTTCAAATGCCGATGTTTTCGGTAATTTCCTTACATCACATGAAATAATGTCATCTCGTTATTTTTCTGTACTGCTTCTTATCACTCATTATTCACAGTGGCTGCCTTCAAAATTAAAAGGCGAGTTCTGTTAAGAGTCCCAAACTAGCATCCATTTTCCTTTCACGAAATGTGCTTTACCACGGAAATCCAGCTGTACAAGAGGGGAAACGTTGGAATCTAAATCTGGCCAGCTTCTTGGAGTTGTCCTCCACTTCTGGCTAATACCGTTATGGCATATTACAGAGATCAATAAATGAAATGAAATTATCGTATGGCATTGTTGGCCGGGAGGCCCCATTCGGGGAATTTCGGTAGCCAAGTGCAAGTCTTACTTCAGTCGACGCCACACTGTACGACTTGCGTGCCGGTGATGAGGATGAAATGATTATGACAACACAACACCCAGTCCACGAGCGGAGAAAATCTCCAATCCGCTCTGGAAAAGAACCCAGGACCGCTGCAGGGGAGGCAAGCACGTTACCACTCAGCTGAGCAGGCGGGCTGATCAGTACAGAGTAGCGACCATCATTCACAAACAGACTTGTTCGTCGAACACGTCTTTCACAGTATCACAGCCACTAATCTGTTCCACAAATCACTTGATAACATTTTCTTCTGGTTCTAGAGAAGACGTATGAGATATACTTAAAACCTTGTTCCTAATATTTAATTTTATTTCGAAGCTGCAGCTGCACAACTGCTCGTTCGCTTTCTAGCATAGTTCCCCGCAAGAAAAAAAAGTCTTATCCAACTTAACTAACTGAATTTACAACATAGTAAAAAATCACCTGCATAAGGTAATACGAAGGCTATCCACAAAGTACATTACGTTTTGGAATTAAAAATAAATAAAGTATTGGAATTTTTTTTAATTATATACAGATGAAAGCCACACTTAAATACTACTTTTCTACATAGTTGCCATTTAAATTAAGGCACTTATCGTAGCGATGGACGAGCTTGGAAATTCCTTCGTCGTAAAATTCGGCCGCCTGCGCCTTCAACCACGTAACGACTGTCTTTTGAGACAGAAAAGGTGTGATTTTTGTGGATTTCCTGGAAAGAGGCGCTACAATAAACTCTCAAAGGTATTGCCAAACTCTGCACAACCTCAGAAGAGCAATACAAAACAAGCGCAGGGGAAAGTTGGGCTCAAAGATCTTGCTGATTCACGACAACGCCCGGGCCCACACGGCAAATGCCACTCGTGAAGTTCTCGAATCTTTTTAGTGGGAGTTGTTTCCTCATCCGCCGTACAGTCCCGACCTGGCACCGAGCGACTTCCACTTATTCCCAGCAATGAAGAAGTGGTTGGCTATGCAGCGTTTTGATGACGACGCACAGCTTCAAGAAGCTTCGTGTAATGCTTCAGCTTCCATGTAAGTGATTGCTGGAACACAACGTCATTCATATGGGAGACAGCTTTTTCGAACCTAGTGGCGAAAATTTTTGTCAACATCTTTTCAAGCTAAGAACAGCGAAGCGATGGCAAACAGACACAAGTATACGGGGCCAAGGCAGACACTGTTCTTCACCCTCCACCTTCCCTCGGATCCCTAAAACAGCACAATATCCTGCGCTCCGAATACAATTCACTATAGTGACCATACTGAAGAACCAGTAGCCTCAGTTCTCTCAACCAATAACCCCATGTTAGAAAATCACAGCGATATCATCGAAACTGAGTAAAAAGTAAACAAGATACGACGGGAGAGAATTTTAACCCCGATTTCAATGTCTTAAACAATATGCCATATCGTTCGGCGGAAGGTACATCGTTTATCTATACTGCTACAAATATTAACTTCCTTTGTAAGTTCTTGTAACCTGATAAGCGCGCCTCGATGAACATAACCGCATGATATCCAACTGTATAACTATCGTTGTTTCTCCTAAGGAGAAAAAAAATACATTTTTGTATTACATAGCAGATATTTAAAGACATGAACTACCATGGATGTATTGATTATTATTTTCTACGTACTTCAGATCCAATGAAGTAATCTGAAGCTAATTTACTCACTACATTAGCAGTGACGTTAACTTATTCATAGCACATAAGCAGTCTGTTGAAAAACGAAGAGCCACTTCTTCCGAAATGTGATATCCATAAAATGACTGTACTAGTGGCTTGGAAACAATTATCCTGAGCCAGTTACTTGCTAGCAGACGACTTCTGGAGTTTTTTATACAGGCATGAAATGTGTATATTAGTACGTATGATTGGAAGCAAAGTGATCCAACTAAGACGTAGGAAACTAGTACGTATTTCAGCGAAAAATATGTCCGTGTTTTTCACTTAACACTTTCCTAACAAGCCAGTGAGTTAAGAGGTAAGCAGTAGAGACGCTGCTACAAAGAAACGGGTTTCTTAATTGAAGATGGTAAAAAGCAAAGCTTTTACACACTAAAGACATTATTCGTATCAGAACACTATATTGCTTTAGAACTGTGGCGCTTTTTTCTGTGTCTGCTAGCACTTAAACACGGGTGACAGGTTAAGATAAGATCACTTGGCGTATCTTTACCAATGATCTCTTTTTGTGCTCCTTTTCCCCTTTTCTCAGATGGCATCAGACAACATTTCCAGAAAGTCAAACAGTATAATTTGAGAATAACTTATTAAGACATTCAGTTAAGTTTCTCGAGTTTATTTTGAACGACGTCCCACGTTTCCAGCCGTCTACGTGGGAGTCTGTTTATGTTTCTTGTAAAAAGAGTAGTGGCAAAAACCAGCTAGCAGTTGTCGGGACACACACATTTGGTGTCCCTCATTAACGAGTGGGCAAACCTCCCGCATACGTCCCGGTGATAGATTATGTAGTCTCTCGCACGCGGACACACAAGCGCCCGCGCGTGTAATAAATGCATTTATTTATTTCTGCGATGGGGGAGACAGGGGCGCAGTAGGAGAGGTTTGCGCAAGGCAAATGGCCTACACATTCGCGAGGCGACAGTACCAACACAGAATTCCATACATGTCATACCAGTTTACAACTTCTGCGAGTTCGAACATGCGGCGATACTAATCTTTGATCTTTATTTCACAACTTTCCACTGGTACGAGACTCGAACTCAAACTCTTAGAAACTGCTTCACAAGTGCTATTTCTCAGATCATACGGAAAAAGAAAGTTAGAGTTTCATATCGTGACGACACTACAACGAAGTAGGTAGAGATGAAAGAACAGTTTAGTTAAAAAACTGAAAGCGAATAAATCTGCTGTGACTGTCTTCTGTGGATTACCGTATCGTTAGCCTTAACAAGAGTTTTACGGCCCCTTCTCAATCGGTTCACGTCTTATTCAAAAAGGTTGTTAGTCGTTGGAGCTTAACAGTGTTAATATTGTTAAAATTTGCAGCCCTTCTTCCTCAGATGCTACAACAATTGTTTATCATGTCGATAAGAACAAATATATCTTTTGCGCCTGAATTTTTATTTTGTTTTAACCAAATATGTTTCGTTTTGCTAGGGTTCCGTACTTAAATCGGTAAAAACGGATCCCTTGCAGAATCACTCTGTTGTCCGTCCGTCTGTCTGTCCGACTGTTAAGAATCCTTCTTCTTAGGGATGGATACACGTATCAAGTTGAAATTCATGTCACACACTACGGCTCAAGGTCCCTTGGCGGTGTTAAAATGGTTCAAAATGGCTCTGAGCACTATGCGACTTAACGTCTGAGGTCATCAGTCGCCTAGAACTTAGAACTAATTAAACCTAACTAACCTAAAGACATCACACACATCCATGCCCGAGGCAGTATTCGAACCTGCGACCGTAGCGGTCGTTCGGCTCCAGACTGTAGCGCCTAGAACCGCACGGCCACTCCGGCCGGCGCGGTGCTAAAAGTTGAAGCTTCTAAGTGACTGAAACCAAAAGATACGACCATTTTATGTCACATACTTCGACACTCGGAAACTCACTCATCAATCGAATAGCTCTGATCTAGAATCATGAAATCTGGAAAGAAGCAAGTTTTCACAGAAGAAGTAAAGTAAAAAAAAAATCTTAAAAATTGTTAATTCGTAATTACATAAAAAGCAAAAAATATTTCTTTTGTCATTTGTTATCTGACGTCAAACTTGAAATTAAAACAGTCAGTAGTTCTGCATTAAGGCTGACTGGGTCGCAACGGTAAAAAGTCAACAATCAAGGAAGTAATGATTTTATTGCTCATATGACGCGTTTCGGAATTTATCCATCATCAGATGACCAGGAGCGATTGCTGCCAACAATAATGGTATTTCACGTGTACATTAGCATGTTCTGCAGAAATGATTAGCATTTAAACCATGTCAGCCTGCGAGTTCGCGGTCAACTTCGACATCGCGGTGCAACACCACAATAAACAGTGCCAAAATAGTCAGGTAGTCAAGATTCTGATACTCGAAATAATTCACAGTGAAACGGAGTAGATGTAAAACTCGTACAGTGCACCATTAGCATTATTGTGGCTTCAGGATATTAGCGAACACGAGCCAAATAGCGCAACCTTCTCTAGATGCACTGAATTTTATTCTCCCAGTTGCGTTTCGCCTTTTTTCACTTTCGGGAATCGGTGGGATGGTTCTTCATGTTTTTACTTGGTATCGGTGTTTCCTCTCATCTGCTCACATGGAGGTCGTACTACAGCTCTGCTTACGAAACATAAGTAGGTTTTCGTGTTTCGAACATTTTTTCCTCCCAGTTTTCATTTTGTTTGCCCTTGTTGTTGTGATGCACTATCAGTCTTCTGTCACTAATACAGACATAACACTAATATAGACAGAAGGCAAACAAACATCGAATGGTGTTTGACAACCTGCATCAGTGGTGGTAGTGCAAAACAAGCGGCTCTGGAATGCATACAAAAAGTCTACCACTAAGCAGCAACGGATAAAATGTCACTACTCAAAAAGTGCAGAGCTGTGCCGCAAAGAGGTAACAGAGCTATTACTCGAGTCAACAGACTGAATCATATGGCAGACAAGAAGGGAACCATTTGGTGAATATTTTGCTAATGTATGATACAGTCACTATACAGGCTGTTTCAAGGTCTTTGCATCGAACGTCTAGGGGTTGTAGATCGCGTCATGGGCAACAACTTTTGTTAGAGACAAAATGTTCGCTGCCGCTTCCTGGCAATGACAAGCGTCGTTTTGTATTGATTGTGTCACTGACAGGCGGTAGGCCGTATGAACTCCGAGGCGTGCGTATGCTTTGTGTGTTGCCTAATTAGAGACGATCACAAAGTTTTCATTTAGGGCGTTGCTGCAGCATATATCCGACATTGCACGATCCGATGCTGCAGCATACATCCGACGTTGCAGGATCCGATGCTGCAGCATACATCCGACGTTGCAGGATCCGATGCTGCAGCATACATCCGACGTTGCACGATCCGATGCTGCAGCATATATCCGACGTTGCACGATCCGATGCTGCAGCATAAGCACCGACATGTGGGCGAGGGATTAGTGTGGCATTCGCATCTTTCCGACATGTGGGCGAGGGATTAGTGTGGCATTCGCATCTTTCCGACGTGTGTGCGATAAATGCGGATTGGTGCGCCAAGTTGCGCGCTGGTTGCGATTCGACGCAAGACGCCGGTCTATCTGAAAGGCGGAAGTTACACCAACTCAATTGGGAGGCACTCGAGCACCCGCCCGACACGATGGTATCTTCAACCTTGTGGATCGGTAGGATGAATGCCTCAAGCTCACAGCAAGTTTGTCTGATTTCCATACCGATCCTGGACTGTACGCCCTTCGAACGGAAACGTTCTGATTGCCCCTTAATACAGTGTGTTTCAAAAAGAATATACGTATTCCGAACACATGTATTTATTAAACTGTAAGACATACAACAATCAAACTTGGGACACGTATTTACGACTCTCTCAAAGCTTAGATTACAGATGTTCGATATGTCCTCCTCCAGCGACATGAACAATATCCCGTCGATAGTCGAATTCCTCCCATATTTGGGTAAGCATGTCTATCATCACTGATGCTATGGAGTCTTGGAGTCTTCCAGGTTCTGTGGTAGTGTCGGTGCATGAACGTTGTCCTTAATGAAACTCCATAGGAAAACATCACAGGGCGTCAAATCCGATGAGAGTAAAGGCCAGATGAGAAATGCTAAGTCGCTGGCTGTTCGACGACGAATCCGACGACTCGGCAGACTTGCTTTCAGATATTCACGCACTTGGCGGCTTCTGTGACGCGGTACCCCGTCTTGTTAAAAAATGGAACTATCGTTTTTCAGCCTGGGAAACAACAGGTTTTGTAATATAGCAAGGTATTGCTGACCGTTAACCGTGTTTCCATCAAAGAATAATTGTTCGTAAACAGATGAGTGGGATACCGCACAATAACACATGGATCTCCTACATGTTCAGTGTTTGCAAGATGGGTTCTGTACGCCCCAAATTCGAACACTGGGTTAGTTTACTTGCCATGGTGGAAAGTCGCTTCATCACTGAATGCGATGTCCGCCTCCCGGTAGCTGAGTGGTCTGCGCGACAGAATGTCACTCCTAAGGGCCCGGATTCGATTGCCGGCTGGGTCGGAGATTTTGCTCCGCTCAGGTACTGGGTATTGCGTTGTCCTAATAATCATTATTTTCATCCCCATGACGCGCGAGTCGCTATAGTGGCGCCAAATCGAAAGACATGCACCCGGCGAACGGTCTACCCGACGGGAGGCCCCAGTCACACGACATTTACATTTACTGAACGCGATGCATTGTGCGAAAATGTTACCATTATAAGTAGCGTTCTGATGTTCGTCAGAAAACGCCACACGTTTGCGTTTGTCTTAATGATGTAGATCCTGTGTAACAGCTGTAACTTGTACGGTTTTATATCAAACCGACGTCTCAAAATACGCCAAACGCTTATTGCAGACAGTTGTAACTCCCGAGTGGTATGGCGAATTGATTTTGTAGGACTACGTTGGAAAGTGGAAACACGAGGGCGGCGAGCACTCATTCATTAAATTTTTTTGTGTCATTAATCTTCTGATGGTTTGATGCGGTCTACCACGAATTCCTCTCCTGTGCCAACCTCTTCATCTCTGGGTAGCACTTGCAACCTACGTCCTCAATTATTTCCTGGATGTATTCCAATCTCTGTCTTCCTCAACAGTTTTTGCCCTCTATAGTTCCCTCTAGTACCATGGAAGTCATTCCCTGCTGTCTTAACAGATGTCTTATCATCCTGTCTCTTCTCCCTGTCAGTGTTTTCCACATATTCCTTTCCTCTCCTCATTCCTTACCTTCTCAGTCGACCTAATTTTCAGCGTTCGTCTGTAGCACCACAGCTCAAGAGCTTCGATTCTCTACTGTTTGGATTTTCCCACACTCCATGTTTCACTACCATACAATGCCGTACTCCAAACGTACATTCTCAGAAATTTCTTCCTCAAATTAAGACCTATGTTTGATATTAGTATACCCGTCTTGGCCAGGAATGCCGTTTTTGCCAGTGCTACTCTGCTTTCCATGTCCTTGCTCCGTCCATCATTGGTTATTTTGCTGTCTAGGTAGTAGAATTCCTTAACTTCATCTACTTCGTGACCATCGATCATGATGTTGAGTTTCGCGTTGTTCTTACTTCTGCTACTTCTCATTATTTTTGTCTTTCTTCCATTTGCTCTCAATCCATATTCTGTACTTATTGGCTTGTTCATTCCATTTCACTCACGATAGCAATTTCATCAGCGAATCGTATGATTGATATCCTTTCATCTTGAATTTTAATTCCACTCTTCAACCGTTTTCTTATTTCCATTATACTTCTTCGATATACAGATTGAACAGCAGGGACAAAACACTACATCCCTGCCTTGCACCTATTTTAATTCGAGCGCATTGTTCTTTGTCGTCCACTCTTATGATCGCCTTTTGTCTGTTGTACATATTATGTATTACCCGTCTCTCCCAATAGCTTACCGCTATTTTACTCAGAATTTCGAACATCTTCCTTAACATACACAACCTGTATCTACAAACAGTCGATACCATGTGCTCATCTTCCACCTGTTCGGAGGATAAGTTTGGTACTTCAACCTGAAACGTCTCTGTACTGTAATCACTAATTATACTTCGTAAAATCGAGAACATAAAATAATTTCTGCTACGGCGTAGCCATTTTGCAACACAGTAACCAAGCAAACAGTTGATAACAGACATCTAGCGTCAATGAATATGGAAGAGACAATGTTCGTGCCTCCAGTAACCGACCGTGGAGCAGCAATCGATATTTTTGACAACATTATACAGTGTAGTACGTATTATATTCTTTCTGAAACATTCTGTACAATTCAGTCATATGCTTCGTAAAAAAGGGGCTAGGTCCATCAAAATTAAACCTCCAGATTCCGTTCTATAATGCCTTTTTGCGATTGGAGACACTCGGTCTTAAGGTTTTCTTGTTGAAAATCGCTGTCGATTTACTGGCTAGTGCGCAGCACACCTCGTTAGTAGACCTGCTAGTTCGTTGAAATCCCGTCGTCCCAGCGCCGGCGATGGGGCCAAAGAGAAATTCTGGCCCCGCAACGAGCTTGTGCCGTCACACTAGTCGGCTTGTCCGCCACACTTCGCAAACGGTCCGCTCCGTGCAGGGCCCACGGGAAATCAATGCGAGGGTTTGCTAGGAAAAACATCACTAGTCAAAAAAAAAAAAAAAATCGAAAAATCAGTTAAGAGGTGTCATCATGTGATGTTCAGCATCACGCACGTGATTACACAACCGCTTTTGTCAATAACACCTCAAGTCGTTCTGTATAAGCCTCTAAAAATACGGCAATTCTATAAAAATTCCACAAGTCTGGACTGTTGCTAAAAAGAACACCACCAGTCAGTGGCGCTTCAGGCAGTTGCCGCAACAACACTCCGCTCGACTCCCGATGAACAACTGATAACGCTACACTTTGTTTACAGCCGTCTTCGTTCTTCTAGGTTTACGTTAATATGGACACAAATGGTCCAGAGTGGCCGAGAAAGAGAGAAAGTAAGACGAAAAATAAGGATAATATCCGTGATGCCAAAGTGCAACACATTAATCACGTGGGGAAACTGATACAGGCTCGCATGACTGGAGAGGACTGCAAGTTCGTAGCATTACGTATGTATTGTGTTGTATTGTCATTATTCATTGGTATTGCATACAATATCGTAAGGTGACTACTTATAAAAATTCCAAACTACTACATTTGAAATATATCACACGTCTATTTATTTATCTTTCTTATAAATTTAAGAGAAAGAATGCCACCAAATGTACTCCTATAATAATTTTGCAAGACAAAACGTGTCTCTGATGTTTAAAAGCTCTTTACTTTTTTTTACTTCATCCAGAATGGTGACCAAAGAACCTGTTCTATACTGGTAGACCTATTACGAATAACCATCTTAATTACCGTCATTGTTACTGCTAGCTCCTATTATTTCTTTGATTGTGGTACACTTTTCATATCTAAGGAAACTGCAATCCCCAATCAGTTTATCTTTAAGAGATAATCAGTTTTTTCTGTCTGTTTTTGGCTATGTGTTCGAGACTGCTCTGCTTTGAGAAGTGGAGGAAGAATTCCGGCGCAGTATCATTGAAGACTTTAACAAAACGATGTCGAAAGACGCCCAGGACAGTCATATCAGTGTTTGATAGGCGTACATGATATTGCGAATTTTCAACAACAACGGGTAATGAAGACAATATCACACCTCGGGTCGCGACATACACCTACAAAGTGCGCGTAACAGGAGAGGAACATGTTTTCAAAAATGCTTTTTTTTAAAGTTTGCATGGAATTAACTGTGACAGATTGAGAAACATAGCATAGTTCCTTGTGGGAGTTCTCCAACAGACAATAGTGGTAAACATTCCAATCAGTCACGCCAAGCACCAGAACAGCTTGTAAATGCTATTGCCGCCCAAATCATGCACATCCCTGCTCGGAAAACCCAGTACTCACTCAGAGATAATCCCAATAAACATTGTTTGCCAAAGACCTCACTGTCAAGGAGTGCATTACCATTTCCTTGACGCCTACCGAATAACTGTGCCCTACAAACTTTACTGGGAGATTTCCAAAACCTCTCGCTGGCATTTCGGATGTCCCAGATGTAACACTTGCAAAGAATGAGGTTCGCTTCAGCAAAAAATAAACGCAGCTACAGAAGATACGGAGAGAAACACTTTTGAGGAACAGAAAGCTGTTCATCTTACATAAGTGGAGGCTTTCTTGGTTGAAACAGGAGTATTTATTATGACACCCAGCCATGGAAAAGTTAACTGCATCTAGATTGATTTTATGCAGAATTCACCTCTTCCTCATTTTTTCCAACGAGTGTTGTATACCACATACGCCATTTGTGTTATTATTTCTTTGGGATACATTATTTGGGAACAGGAAATGTCAAAATATGCAGATGTTTGGAAAATGAGGGAAAAAAAAGATCCCATGAGATTATTTCAATACTACTAAACGTCATAAACAGTATCCGACACTCAGAGCTAACGGAGGAGCTGGTTTTAATATGTGACAGTTGTCCTTGGTAAAACAGAAATAAAACGGTCGTTTGCTTCCTCTTCTATGTGGTGCACATTCTCAAAAATGGTTCAATGGCTCTGAGCACTATGGGACTTAAACCTAACTAACGAACTACTTAAACCTAACTAACCTAAGGACATCACACACATCCATGCCCGAGGCAGGATTCGAACCTGCGACCGTAGCAGTCGCGCGGTTCCGGACTGAGTGCCTAGAACCGCGAGACCACCGCGGCCGCCAAAGAATTACATACCTTTTTGCCGTTGATGGTAATAGCTATCTACCAAAGGAGCAGGATTATCACTTATTTCCGCTCAGATCAGGAAGATTACCACCACTGAACTTCCCGTACCTGGGATGAAAGGATTCTGAAGGCCCGAACGCGTCCATCTTTCTTTAATTTCTTTTTTTGTTGAGATACTTACCCTCCATGATTTCAAGTATTTTAAAAAAGCAACCGCCAGTATGTTTTAATAACCCAAAGCCAACATTCTGGTTTTGATCTATTCAGTCGGACTTCAAAAACGAAGGTATATGCTTGCGAGACGCGCACCATGGTACTTGGAGTTGTTGTCATATCACCACGGCTCCGAAGTTCAAAATTCCCGATACAATGATCTTAATCAGGAGCTTCACATCCCCTCTGGGAGTGAAAGCTGCGAAGGCTAAAGACGTATTAAAACTTGCAGAACACCTCAAAAATCGTGCACTCAAAGAGAATTACTCAAGACTATTTGGCAAAGTTGCATCAGTGGATTCATCGACAACCATTTGTGACTATGAAACAGACAACGATGACTATAGTAATGGAGGTGAAGATTAATGTTTTGTGATGTCACTGTACCCTGTATGTCACATTTTTCGCCCTCTATATTTGATATATAATTGTTTAGCTCATACAAATCGTAACATATTACTTCATTTTGACGATAACATCTACATGGTATGTAACTGTAATATTATTGTGCATTATATTAGTGACATTTTGTTGAATTCCACAAAAACCTCAATAGTCCAGCACATTTTACTTCTCCATATCCACACAGTATTTGGTATCACTGACTTAGTCCTAATAACATTACTGATGCCTACAGAATATTTAGACAAAATAAAAACATTATTAGATACTTTTGGAACGAAGATAGGCGGTTTTTTTCCGTTTCCCGACATTGTGATTTCTTACTAGTTGGATTTCTTCCAGAAGCCCCTCATATGTAACTGAAAAGGTACCAGCTAAAGGTCTTAACTTTGTCCTGTGCATGTATTTAAATGCGCAGTCAAGAACTAGCAAACTCGTCTCCCCGGCGGAGACGGCTTCTGGCACTCTTAAAGACCTGCAGTGTCGCGTGCTGTGACGTACTCGCCATGGTCTGTCTTCCTCGTTCTCGTGGGCCTTCGCTGGTGAGTACCAAAGGATGTCTAGCGACGCTGGAAGACGTCAGCGAACATTTTGTCTGTAACAACAATCGTTTCGCGTGACGCGATCTCTCGCGACTAGACGTTTGCTGCGAATATTTCTAAACACCCTGTATTTACACTTCTACAGCGATACTCAGTGTAAAACTGCATGGCAGGGGGTACTTAATATTTCACGGCTTATTGTGCTTAGCTGGTAGAAGGATAAAAATCCCTGCTGAGCAGCAGTCAGTTTGGTTGTATCTTCTTGGTACCTATGGGTGAGATGGGGAGGGGGGGTTCTCTTATAGAGTGCCAGATATGAGAGACCGTCATCACGAATGCCACAGCCAGTAGCTGCGCCACCTGCAGCATCTCTGATAGTGGTAGGCGACGACGGAGGTTTGAGACGCGTGCGTTCCATCCCACCACTGCCGTGCTGACTCATTCTGCTTCCCTCTGGAGCTAGGGGCGTCTGGCTATTACCGCGGACAAATATATCAAGACGAAGCCTTTGTGAGGGCCTGTCGGCGCGCAGCTAGAAGGGCGGTGTTGTGGCTCCAGAAGACGCCCTGAAGGAGCGCTGCCCAAGGCGAACCACCAGTGCTACGAAGCGGACAAGTATTTACGTTGATCGCCACCCCCGCTATGAAGAATGATGATAACTTATCTCTGCCCAGTGAGAGTCATTTGTTCTGCTGTGAAGGGGAGTGCTTCCAGAGTAATGGATAGCTCCCCCACAGCCACTGCCATCTTATTAACAAAGAAATAAAACTACCAATGGAAAGGCGAAGCATTCGTGCTTGGCACTGTCACAAAATCCTACACATGGGCCTTTAAATATCATCATGACAATGGTTGCCGTTCTGAGAGTGCTGCGCTAATTGTAGAAGTGTCATTGCCGTGACTTACTACTATACATGTGCGATTTCTCCGAGTGTCATCGCTCTGTCTGCCTAGTGTAAAGCGCCTGCCTAGAACCGAAAGGTCGCGGGATCGGATACCAGTCGTACCGCGGAGTAGTGCAAACTGCCTCTTCCTTAGCCTTCATCCCCCACTTACCTTTACTATTCCTCAGGAACGACATGTGGATCGAATTCCATGTTAAACTGTAGGTCCCCATTACGTTGTAGGATTGCTGGGATGGGGTAGAGATATTGAGCCATACGGAATTATTATTATAATTATTACAGCTGTTATTATTATTTACTCTTCAAATGATGCCCCTAATAGAATTAATGCAAAGTCGAGAATAGTTTGAGCCTCGTGTGGCAAATTTGAAACATTGCTTAAAATATGCGTGTTTTAATAAACTAGGAAGTACACGTTCCTCTTGGAATTATTTTTTTACCTTCTTTCCATATTTATCTTTGTTCTACTGCTGTTGTTTTTTAGTTTCCTTTCATACTGTAACGCAGAGTATTAGCAGCCAACAACAGATGTATGATGGTTGCTGAGCTGTGTTGATCTATTATCGTGTCGGATATCACAGATTTCCGTCGTCAATAAAATGTGGGTGCTCATTTATTTGGAGCATCGAAAACGGATAGTCTCTCATATGTTAGGGTATCTAGGTCTACTGTATTCATTGTCATGGTGGTAACATCGGTAATGGGAAATACTGCACTGGTAATTAGTGAAACAAAACTAACTGAGAAGATCAGGATAGAATTAAATATAATATATTTCCTCTAATACGATCACAGACGAGAAAGTGACAGTTGAGAAAAGAATGGGACGGAATTGAATGAACAAAATATTAATGCTAAAGCTATTGTCGTTAAACATCTTGTAACTACGTGATCGTACAATTTCAGTTTATATGCGTGTTTATTTTGGATGCAAATCGACAGCTGGTGGTTGTTGTTATTATTATAATCATCTCCTGTTGGGCATGCTTGAAAACATATCAATTTTCTTTCTCCATGTTATCAACGCAACTCTCTGAAGTATTACATAAAAAATTTGTAATAAAATGGAAAACATTTATGCCGACGTATTAGAGTGTAACGTTATGTCAAGATTGTTGTACATTTATCCTGAGAATGAGGACTTGCTTCCTGGAATGCGAGGTTTTACATGCGAATTGTCCGCAACTATTTTGTACTGCTTTCGTAACAACTACAACCACGTCTCCTGTTAATAATGAAAAATCAAACTCGTTAAAGTTATCACCACATTCTAGCAACAGAATATAGAAGAGATCGAATAAAATGTTAATCATGGAAGCTCCAAACTAACAACGGCTGATTTTTTTCCGGTATAAACGGAGTAAACAATGGTGATTAGGTGTTTAATTACAGGAAGAAACTAACTAAAGCTTTCATGTTTCTCTTTGTGGTTTGCAATCCAGTAAAATGTGCGTTATTATTTTCCATCACTTTTAACCGACCATAATGAGTGGTAACACACTAGGAGATATTCGAATTACCTAACGAAGACAGTAGACTAAGTAGTGCAAAACTGTGTTAATACACTACTGGCCATTAAAATTGCCACCCCAAGAAGAAATGCAGATGATAAACGGGTATTCATTGGACAAATATATTATACTACAACTGACATGTGATTACATTTTCATTCAATTTGGGTTCATAGATCCTGCGAAATCAGTACCCAGAACAACCACCTCTGGCCGTAATAACGGCCTTGATACGCCTGGGCATTGAGTCAAAGAGATCTTGGATGGCGTGTACAGGTACAGCTGCCCATGCAGCTTCAATACGATACCACAGTTCATCAAGAGTAGTGACTGGCGTATTGTGACGAGCCAGTTGCTCGGCCACCATTGACCAGACGTTTTCAATTGGTGAGAGATCTGGAGAATGTGCTGGCCAGGGCAGCAGTCGAACATTTTCTGTATCCAGAAAGGCCCGTACAGGACCCGCAACATGCGGTCGTGCATTATCCTGCTGAAATGTAGGGTTTCGCAGGGATCGAATGAAGGGTAGAGCCACGGGTCGTAACACATCTGAAATGTGACGTCCACTGTTCAAAGTGCCGTCAGTGCGAACAAGAGGTGACCGAGACGTGTAACCAATGACACCCCATACCATCACGCCGGGTGATACGCCAGTATGGCAATGACGAATACAGGCTTCCAATGTGCGTCCACCGCGATGTCACCAAACACGGATGCGACCATCATGATGCTGTAAACAGAACCTGGATTCATCCGAAAAAATGAAATTTTGCCATTCATGCACCCAGGTTCGTCGTTGAGTACACCATCGCAGGCTATCCTGTCTGTGATTCAGCGTCAAGGGTAACCGCAGCCATGGTCTCCGAGCTGATAGTCCATGCTGCTGCAAACGTCGTCGAACTGTTCGTGCAGATGGTTGTTGTCTTGCAAGCGTCCCCATCTGTTGACTCAGGGATAGAGACGTGGCTGCACGATCCGTTAAAGCCATGCGACTAAGATGCCTGTCATCTCGACTGCTAGTGATACAAGGCCGTTGAGATCCAGCACGGCGTTCCATATTACCCTCCTGAACCCATCGATTCCATATTCTGCTAACAGTCATTGGATCTCGACCAACGCGAGCAGCAATGTCGCGATACGATAAACAGCAATCGCGATAGGCTACAATCCGACCTTTATCAAAGTCGGAAACGTAATGGTAAGCATTTCTCCTACTTACACAAGGCATCACAACAACGTTTCAGCAGGCAACACCGGTCAACTGCTGTTTGTGTATGAGAAATCGGTTAGAAACTTTCCTCATGTCAGCACGTTGTAGATGTCGCCAGGGGCGCCAACCTTGTGTGAATGCTCTGGAAAGCTAATCATTTGCCTATCACAGCATCTTCTTTCTGTCGATTATATTTCGCGTTTGTACCGCGCCATCTTCGTGGTGTAGCAATTTTAATGGCCAGTAGTGTATGAAAAGAAAGTTTAGCTGGATTATTTTTCCGCCGGGTTTAAGTCTGCTCCTGCATACACACACAGACAGACGCGACGAGAATGCAAAAGATTTCTGGCTTCTACAAGGGAGCTAGCGAGGATGATAGCGCCGAGAGTTTGATCATTTTCTGACACTGCAGTGCTACACAGAACACTGTGCTCGCGGGCCCTCCTTGCTGATAATTACGTGACCTGCCACCGCCACCCGCCGGCCACCAGCGGTTGAGCTGTAAAGGCACGGCCAGGGCAGCAGCGCATTCTTTACGCACCGTTGGGTGTTGTTGCTTCGATGAAGTTTTAATGGTTTTAAGTAAGCAATTCACTGGCCTCCATAAAGCAGCGAAACGCCGTCTTACGGTAATAAAAGGCAGGCACAAATTTTCTTCGAGACAGCTTCTTCTCCGCACGATGTGGGTGAACCTGCTCGCCGCCGTATATTAGATAGCTCTCTCTCCCGATATATTCAAATTTTTATTACGCGCTTTACGGCCAAAGGGTCCATATAAAATATGGTGAGGCGGATAGCGCCAGCCTTGTACTGTGTAATGAGAACGCTGGACATCTCTGGCAGTCGCGGGTGCTGAACAGTCCAGCTTACTGCTCACCAATCACTTTCAAACACAGTCCACAGTCTACTTTCTACTTCCTTGTTAGGCGAATGAGTTTCTGAATTACAACGCACTCTGACGACATCAGTTCTATTGGAACAGCCCCCAGGGATCCTTTCAGGCCGAATTTTGAAGCAATCATTCTTTCTTCAGACTTAAAAATACCTGTGTCACGAATTAGAGTCCTTTTTCATCAGACGTCTGATTTCCTGGGAGCGAGAGAAAAGGAATTCAGTTCCTGAGGGTCAGGCTAACGGCAGGTATTGTGTGAAAGAGATATTTGAAGGTTGTTGCATGAATGCGTTGCCACGATATGCAGATAGGGTCACAAGAATTTAGCTATCAAAATCATAGCTGACAGGCCAACGTTACTGGGTCTCACTTTATTAGATATGATGAGTAAGAAATGTCCAATACATATAGGAAGAACGAAGTTAAAACATTATGCAGCACTTAAGAACTGTGTCAAGAAAACTCCAGCTACATTCCGAGCGACCTGGAGCAGTGGTTAAGCCCATCTCTACACATGACGTGGAAGATAACACGGACGGGGAGCGAGACGAATTTGTGGAGCGCGTGTCATTTCACCAACACGCTATGAAACGTGAACCTATCTGATACATGATCGCTTTGTATGCCACAAACTGAACCAAGCGGGCGCGGCAAGGGATTGCAGCTGACAACGCTTAAGTGCAGTATTTGACGGTTTTTGTATTAGAAATTGCGAACTATTAAAATATACTGTTCCAAGCCAATGGATTTTAAAATGTGGTACGATTTCTTACAATAAATGTCAGGAAACGTACGTCAATGTGTGAAAGTGCTACCATAACTAAGTACCACGGTATGGGATCGGAAACTAGATCTTTCCATGCGTTTTACTTAACAGATGGCATGTGTGCATCTGCAAAAATCGCGTGGAAATAAAAACTTGCTTTTGAGAGGAACTTTGAGATCATGGAGGAATCAAATCAGAAACTTGGCTTACTTGTTGAAACATGTTATTCTGTTTAAGAGGAAATATAATCCTCTTAAAGATCTCTTTTCAAGGTATTAAGTGTTTCTGAATCCACTGAAACGTGCACAACGTTCAATATTTACTCCATGCATGTTTGAAAATAGCCGATGGAGATAGTTCACGCTAGTTTACCTGTGTCTAACATCGGAGACAGAATGCTTGTAGTCGGCGCGTGCGGTCGTGGTTCACGTGGTCGAGCACGTCGTGTGTCATCGTACATCAGCCCTCACCAATCGCTCTGCAGATCGCGTCCACGTCCACATCAGCTTTCGCATCCTGTGTGTGGATCGCTTAAAACCCTATTCCGTATGCGAGCAGACGGATCAAATCCCTTTCCGACCACTACGACTATACATTGTTCCGATGGTTTCTCATATCATTTCAGATGCATGGTGGGAAATTTACACAATCGTAGCTTTAGGCGATTGCCTTCTTAGTTGGTATCTACGAGAATTAATGCTCTGTCTTTACGACGCCGATAACTATAAGACGTTAACTTGTAACTTTTATCGTAAGTTATTATTTACTGCCGGTCTTGGTGGCCGTGCGGTTCTACGCGCTTCAGTCCGGAACCGCGTGACTGCTACGGTCGCAGGTTCGAATCCTGCCTCGGGCATGGATGTGTGTGATGTGCTTAGGTTAGTTAGGTTTAAGTAGTCCTAAGTTCTAGGGAACTGATGACCTAAGATGTTAAGTCCCATAGTGCTCAGAGCTATTTGAACCATTATTATTTACTTGTTTCCAGTTGCATGGCTTGTGTGCATGCACAAAATCAGTTCGCTGTTACACGGACCAGTCACGTCAATGTGATCACCGCCTACGTTCTACGTCAGCGAGCAATAACCACTCACAGACTGCCGGTTGCAGCGCTAGCACTGGAGGGTATACAAACCTTGTAGGAGGAACGCGGAAAAAATGTACTCGTTGTCGCACTGCAATATATGTGATGTCCAAAAGGCCATGATCATCAGCTTTCGGGTCAAGGGTCGAGCCGTTTCTGAAGCGGCTAAGTTTGTGCACTCTTCGCATGCCGCCGTGGTTAAAATATGCCATGCATGGCAAAATGACGGTATCCAAAACCGGCGCCGAGGCAATTGTGGTGCACCACGGGCCGTAAGTGACAAGGCTGAAAAGACGGACGCGGAGACGCGTGCGGGCGAAAATATGTGCAGCTGTTGAGCAACTGACAGTCCAGGTGAACTAAGGTCTACCAAACAGTGTCTCCTCAATGAGGAGGCCTGTTTCATGCATACATGTTGACTACTGTTCATCGGCGATGAAATGTGAAATTGGCACGCCAATACCGCAACCGAACGTCCACTGAGCGGCGATATGTGGCATCTGCAGATGAATTACATTTTATGCTCCATTGGACAGATAAACGTTGGCGTGTACGGTGTAAAACGTCTAAAAGCAGACATCCGGTAACAATCATCGGAAGGGTCCAGGACTGAGGGCATTCCCTGGATGATCACATCGCTCTGGAAAGCACAAGGGATCAACCCAAGTGTGCATCTATCGTTCGGGACCATGTCCAGCGCCACATGCAATTTGATTTCCCTGGGTTTGGGTTGTATGGGGGAAGAGACCAAACAGCGAGGTCATCGGTCTCATCGGATTAGCGAAGGACGGGGAAGGAAGTCGGCCGTGCCCTTTGAAAGGAACCATCCCGGCATTTGCCTGGAGCGATTTAGGGAAATCACGGAAAACCTAAATCAGGATGGCCGGACGCGGGATTGAACCGTCGTCCTCCCGAATGCGAGTCCAGTGTGCTAACCACTGCGCCACCTCGCTCGGTCCTTCCCCTGGGCGCGATGGTATCTAACAGTAGGACAACGCGACGTGTCACACAGCTGCAGTGTACGGGCGTGGTTCGAAGAGCACCAAGATGAGTTTGCCGTACTCCCCTGGCCACCAAACTCATCTGACATAAACCCAGTTAAGAATCTCTCCTGCGAACCTTGCAGAACTAGCAGAGTGAAAATCTCATTCTGGAAACATCCCCCAAGCTGTGGCTAAGCCATGTCTCCGCAATATCCTTTCTTTCAGGAGTGCTAGTTCTGCAAGGTTCGCAGGAGAGCTTCTGTAAAGTTTGGAAGGGAGGAGACGAGGTACTGGCAGAAGTAAAGCTGTGAGTACCGGGCGTGAGTCGTGCTTCGGTAGCTCAGTAGTAGAGCATTTGCCCGCGAAAGGCAAAGGTCCCGAGTTCGAGTCTCGGTCGGGCACACAGTTTTAATCTGCCAGGAAGTTTCATATCAGCGCACACTCCGCTGCAGAGTGAAAATCTCATTCTGGAATGCTAAATGAGATTTATGATGGATGATGAGCCCCAACAGGACATGGTGTGGTATCAAAATTCTCTGTTCGTAAATGAAGAAGGGCGATGGTACAGGGGATGCGAGAAATAACAGCATTGAGTGTGGAGTTATACAGCGCATGATAAGCCTGCTCACTACAGTTTACCCAAAAGAACAGCAACAAGATTAATAGAGTTAAACTGAGGGTAAAACTAATCAGGAGTTGATCTTTAGCTCCGTCACGTTCTCTTTGATTCTGGAATTAAGTCGTCATTCCTCGTGAACAAATACACTTGTCTACGATGGCGCTCGACGAACCTTCACGAAGACCAACACGATTATGAAGGATATACACTCCTGGAAATTGAAATAAGAACACCGTGAATTCATTGTCCCAGGAAGGGGAAACTTTATTGACACATTCCTGGGGTCAGATACATCACATGATCACACTGACAGAACCACAGGCACATAGACACAGGCAACAGAGCATGCACAATGTCGGCACTAGTACAGTGTATATCCACCTTTCGCAGCAATGCAGGCTGCTATTCTCCCATGGAGACGATCGTAGAGATGCTGGATGTAGTCCTGTGGAACGGCTTGCCATGCCATTTCCACGTGGCGCCTCAGTTGGACCAGCGTTCGTGCTGGACGTGCAGACCGCGTGAGACGACGCTTCATCCAGTCCCAAACATGCTCGATGGGGGACAGATCCGGAGATCTTGCTGGCCAGGGTAGTTGACTTACACCTTCTAGAGCACGTTGGGTGGCACGGGATACATGCGGACGTGCATTGTCCTGTTGGAACAGCAAGTTCCCTTGCCGGTCTAGGAATGGTAGAACGATGGGTTCGATGACGGTTTGGATGTACCGTGCACTATTCAGTGTCCCCTCGACGATCACCAGTGGTGTACGGCCAGTGTAGGAGATCGCTCCCCACACCATGATGCCGGGTGTTGGCCCTGTGTGCCTCGGTCGTATGCAGTCCTGATTGTGGCGCTCACCTGCACGGCGCCAAACACGCATACGACCATCATTGGCACCAAGGCAGAAGCGACTCTCATCGCTGAAGACGACACGTCTCCATTCGTCCCTCCATTCACGCCTGTCGCGACACCACTCGAGGCGGGCTGCACGATGTTGGGGCGTGAGCGGAAGACGGCCTAACGGTGTGCGGGACCGTAGCCCAGCTTCATGGAGACGGTTGCGAATGGTCCTCGCCGATACCCCAGGAGCAACAGTGTCCCTAATTTGCTGGGAAGTGGCGGTGCGGTCCCCTACGGCACTGCGTAGGATCCTACGGTCTTGGCGTGCATCCGTGCGTCGCTGCGGTCCGGTCCCAGGTCGACGGGCACGTGCTCCTTCCGCCGACCACTGGCGACAACATCGATGTACTGTGGAGACCTCACGCCCCACGTGTTGAGCAATTCGGCGGTACGTCCACCCGGCCTCCCGCATGCCCACTATACGCCCTCGCTCAAAGTCCGTCAACTGCACATACGGTTCACGTCCACGCTGTCGCGGCATGCTACCAGTGTTAAAGACTGCGATGGAGCTCCGTATGCCACGGCAAACTGGCTGACACTGACGGCGGCGGTGCACAAATGCTGCGCAGCTAGCGCCATTCGACGGCCAACACCGCGGTTCCTGGTGTGTCCTCTGTGCCGTGCGTGTGATCATTGCTTGTACAGCCTTCTCGCAGTGTCCGGAGCAAGTATGGTGGGTCTGACACACCGGTGTCAATGTGTTCTTTTTTCCATTTCCAGGAGTGTATTTCAAAATCTCTAACTTTCTTGTTTTCTACCGATTCTAATGGATAAACATGTGGCTAAGCCATATCTCCGCAATATCCTTTCTTTCAGGAGTGCTAGTTCTGCAAGTTTCACAGTAGAGCTTCTGTAAGGTTTGGAAGGTAGGAGACGAGGTACTGGCAGAAGTAAAGCTGTGAGGACGGGGCGTGAGTCGTGCTTGGGTAGCTCAGTTGGTAGAGCACTTGCCCGCGAAAGGCAAAGGTCCCGAGTTCGAGTCTCGGTCCGGCACACTGTTTTAATCTGCCAGGAAGTTTCATGTTAAAATTATTTTCTTTCTTTTTTTTATTTTATACAAAGTTTCCACGAATGGCTGGACTTCAAAACTTCTGCACATATTAAGTCTACCAGGTTACTGCCTACTCTGTCAATTGTTTCCGTAATACATCCTCCATAAACGAGAGGTCTGAGAGCCTACAAGTTTCTGTAACAAAGAATGCTCCTTTGTGTACCGGATCAGAACAAATTCACTGCCAAGATCTGATTTTTGCACACGAGATTCGATCAACACATTAGGATAGTTCGAAATGAATGACACTTCTTACCAAGCTTTTGTTCCGTTCCCTGGTGAGGGAGGATGGATAAATTCAGAGCTTAAGGGTCTAAGCGGCTTGTGTTTTTGCGCTTAAGGAAAATAAATCGTGTGTTGCGATGCCTGAACTCCGTCTGAAATGAGTGCTTATTACTGACATAGAACAAGTACGAGAAGACAAGCTACTTCCAAAGAGCACAGGCGATCATTTCAGTGAGTTGAGGTTATCTACAATAGCGTTTCTCTGTCATAGGTCAGCTTGAGCCCGTTCATTTGTTTAACGCAGGTACGTCACCAGAACATGCTATACATCCCAGGATGAACTGTTCTGACAAAAAATACTCCGGATTTTTATGCGTCCTCAAGACCAGAAATGCCGTAATCTGACAACGGATGAAACGCATCGCAAGCAGATGGGCCGAGCAGTAGCGAAGATAGTGGGCCCGCCATCTGCTGTTTGCGGAACGTGCCGTGGCATAAGCAGAGAACGCAGATACAGGGGGCAAGGAAGCGGAACCTGGGCGACAAGAAATGCATACGTCTCGTGGCGAGCTTCGCGCGTAGGTTCAAACTATCACTCCGCTTGCTTCTGATACGGGAGGAGCTGTAATTATCAGCGGCGGCCATCTCCGTGATCTGGGAACAGCTCTACCGTTGTTTCATATGAAGTTACTAAGTAACAAAGAATGATTACAGAAATGTGTGTGTGTGTGTGTGTGTGTGTGTGTGTGTTGTGACACTAAATCTTATACCTTTGCTGACGTATCAAGCAGTCACTATTGTGCGCACATCAAAGACCATGTCTGTATCAGCGTACACAAGTAAGTCATTTTTAGCGTATTTTTTTCTTTCCCGAAAGGCTGTTAACTATAACGCGGTTTTCAACAATTCTGACAGTTACTATATGAGCGTGTACATCTTTTACCTTAATTAATTACATTTCAAGAGAAATCAGAAATATAATGACATTAACTACTAGTGACGTATCGATATTGGTTAATCTGCTACCTGTTACCCATCGGTATTGCTGATAGAAATGAGTATGAAGTCTGGTAACGTTTTTGGTTTGCCACAGACAGGGGGAGCCGCATCACAGTGCCTGCATTCGCACAAGACATACAGCGCCAGCTCAAGGCCTTATGGTGTGGAATGCTACGAGTACAGCCACAAATCACAGTTGGTGCGTGTTTAGGGCATTGTGATCAGTGTGGTCTATGTGAATGACATCCTGCAACCCTTAGCCACACCCTTTCTGCACAACACCCCAGACAACATTTTACAGCAAGACAACGCACGACCGCATGTTTCTGCACGAATACTTGCCTTCTTGGTGTCACAGGATGTCAAGCCTTCTGACCTCAGCCGCCAGATCACCAGACTTGCCGTCAATCAAAAATGTGTGGGATATGGTGAAACGACAAGTGTAGCGCTGTGACCCAGTGCCAACCACCACTTTGGAAACAGGTGAATGCGGCATGAATGGCTGTAACACAGGAGGCCATTCGCGCCCTACTCAAGTCGATGCCATCAAGCACGGAATAAGTTATCAGGACTTATGGCACACCCTGTGTCCATTAGGCAACGGAACACATGCTGAACCGAGGTGACTAACATGCGAATCATTTCTGCTAAACATACTAATGGACACAGCCTGTGAATAGGAACGCCCTATGTCTAATCGTTCAAGGTGTTCTGTTTTTTTTTTTTGCTGAACACGAGTGTATTTCAGTATTAAGTTTCAGTTAAATAGTTTGCACTGACTACTCAATTAATTTCCTTTGGTATTTAATTAGATTCATTTTCATTATTTAAAATTCAGCGTCTCACGAAGATTGAAGTTTGTTTCACGACGTAGTTCACAAACGCAGTACAGAGCGAACCAATGGTCAGTATAGCTCAGCAGATGAATACGGCCGGCCTCTGTGACCGAGCGGCTCTAGGCGCTTCAGTCCGGAACCACGCGGCTGCTACAGTAGCACGTTCGAATCCAGCCTCGGGTATGGATGTGTGTGATGTCCTTAGGTTAGTTAGGTTTAAGTAAGTCGAAGTTCTAGGGGACTGATGACCTCAGATGTTAAGTCCCATAGTGCTCAGAGCCATTTGGACCATTTGAGGAAGTGATTTTGTAAAGTCGTTTTGGAAACTGGCTTTAGTTATAACGTAGTAAGTTTCATTGTGTTTGGAAGAAAGCTTGGTTAGTAAAATGCTCCTTACATGCGGGGAACATTGCCAGAGAGAAAGCGAGAGCTGTCTCTCCTAGGAGCGGAAGACATACTCCGTGGAGGCGGCCGGACAGAGGAGCAGCGTAGGCGACCAGTCGGCGCACTCAAAATATGGCGGCACAATTTTAAAATAAGTCAGCTCCGGCGAAGACTTCTTCAGCAACATGGAACCGGTATCGGCCCGCTCCAAGGAGAGCAGCCCTCTGTGATTTAGGAACACTTCCTGTGTGCGGGGTACTGCCGGCGAGAAACACGTCTGCCACAATTTATTTTACTATCACCGTAGCTATTACATTTTACGCAGTAGGACTTTAAGAAGTCGCAGCACAAAAAACTGATTTACTGTAAACAGATATGGGCTGTCCAAGGCGTTTGACGCAGTCATCACTGTAAATGTTTGCGGTATCCAACGAAACATGGGAATAGATGGTTGGATCAATTATTTCTTACCGTATAAGAGAAAATACATTCTTGAGGGTGCATCATCAAGAGAAACAGAGCGTTAATTTGTCAAAGGCTGATACTAAATTTCAGCTCTTGCAACTGATTATTAGCCTCCTTCAGACTTCACACGCTCTGTTGCCCCGATTACGATTTATATTTTTGGTACTATTATGGTATTCCGCAGGTAAAGTAAAAAAAATTTAAGCTTTCAGGCTCTATCCGCGACAAATTTTGATTTTTTTTGGTACCTAATGCTACTTTCCTCTGTGGTAGCTGTTTCTGTGTATGAAAATGCTGAGTTCTATAATCGTTTATTTTCATCGTTAAATTAAATGTCCCCCAATACACGGCGGTCTGAACCAGTTACAATACTGAAATAAGGCGATAGTGTATTAGCTGCAACCAGTAAATCCCAGCCACTATTCTTTAAGGAATAGAACTCCCATGTATAAAACTGCTTCAAACGTCGGATTGCTTTACAAATGAGCTAATGTGTTAAATGTTTGACGTTAAGCACGTAAAGGAAAAAGTATAGAATAGGTTTGAAATTCTGTGTAAAGTTTGTTAAGAGTCGCTAAGTGATCTTATTCTCAAATACCGAATGAAAGCAGCCTAGATAACTTGCGCGCCATGGGTTAAGCTGCCTCGACATACATACATACTCCATAGCTGTAATTGTTGTCTTACTGTGGGCCGGCCAGAGTGGACGAGCGGTTCTAGGCGCTTCAGTCTGGAACCGCGCGACCGATACGATCGCAGGTTCGAATCCTGCCTCGGGCATGGATGTGTATGATGTCGTTAGGTTAGGTAGGTTTAAGTAGTTTTTAGTTTTAGGGGACTGATGACCTCGGATGTTAAGCCCCATAGCGATCAGAGCCATTTGAACCATTTGGTCTTACTGTGTTAACCCTTTAACATAAGATTATACCTCTTAATGTGGAGTTTATGACAGCATTTTAACTAATTAAACTCGGCCAATAATAATATTAAGTACTGAAAATCAACTTTTTGTTATTCCTGGAGGCAGGTAGGCTACCTGCAACTGTCATTGTGCACGCTGAATCGGGATAGCCGCTTGGGATCATAACTTTTAAACAAATGTTTTATCTGAAACAGCATGTGGATTAACAACTGATTTATTTTAAGAAACAACTCATTAACTTCTCCTGTCATTTGCGGCATGTGCTTACTGGAAAACTGTTTCTTATTTCTTCTTTTATTCTTTGGCCAAACATGTTTCGATACGTTTGTGTCATCATCAGTGAGTCTCGATTTATTTCTGAAACTGTATTGACTTTAAAAGATGAGATAGCATACGTTGGTTCGCTTTTACACATTATACTGGTTCTTCACAATGTCGGTTTTCCTTTGTACTGCTCATATTTTGACATTCTTTGCAGTCTGTAATCACACAAACTATTTTTCACTCATTTTTCACTTCATCCTCACCTGGTATCGGAAGTTATCATACACAAAACGAGGTTTTAGAAAAACCTATGCCGCTACACCCATCGAGAGGTATATTACCCAAGCGGTGTCTTAAAAGAAGTAATCTAATTCGCAACAACGAAACAGCAGCAGCACGAGCCCCCACCCCAGCAAGATGATTTGGAGTTGGTTTGGAAGTAGTTAACATTTGCTTCATTACAGCTAACAAAAGTGCTTGAAGGAAGTAGAATTGTGGGAAATGTCGCTAACATAACTCTGTGACAGATATGTAGATGATATATTTGAAGTATAAAAATTAATAACTTGTCTATTTCTTTGCTGATAGTGCTATGGTTCCGATAAGATGCAACTGACCACCAATTTATGTAGCTCAGAGAATGTGTTACAGTGCAAGTTTATTACATACACACATCAAAAATGTTTTGCATCACCCCCGTTCCTAGAACTCCAGAAGATAGCCGTTAACTGTGGATATTGTATCACAGACACAGTCCCTTTCACTGTTCAGAGATGTCACTAAACCCGCCCAACGAAGTGAACAACCATACATGAGCAGTGGCTATTAGACGGAGGGGGTCCGACAGCCGATTAGTTCCAGTCATTCCACCAGGAAGGAGGTACACGGCTCGTGTTGTCTGTAGTTCAACCAGGCCTAGACGGTCAATACTGTGGTTCGATCGAATTGTTACATTACTGGCCACTAAAATTGCTGCACCACGAAGATGACGTGCAACAGACGCGAAATTTAACCGACAGGAAGAAGATGCTGTGATATACAAATGATTTGCTTTTCAGAGTATTCACACAAGGTTGGCGCCAGTGGCGACACCTACAACGTGCTGACATGAGGAAAGTTTCCAACCGATTTCTCATACACAACCAGCAGTTAACCGGCGTTGCCTGGTGAAACGTTGTTATAATTCCTCGTGTAAGGAGGAGAAATGCGTACCATCACGTTTCCGACTTTGATAAAGGTCGGATTGTAGACTATCGCGATTGCAGTTTATCGTATCGCGACATTGCTGCTCGCGTTGGTCGAGATCCAATGACTGTTAGCAGAATATGGAATCGGTGGTTTCGGGAGGGTAATACGGAACGCCGTGCTGGATCCCAACGGCCTCATATCACTAGCAGTCGAGATGACAGGCATCTTATCCACATGGCTGTAACGGATCATGCAGCCACGTCTCTATCCCTGAGTCAACAGATGGGGACGCTTGCAAGACAACAATCATCTGCACGAACAGTTCGACGACGTTTGCAGCAGCATGGACTATCAGCTCGGAGACCATGGCTGCGGTTACCCTTGACGCTGCATCACAGACAGGCGCACTTGCGATGGTGTACTCAACGACGAACCTGGGTGCACGAATGGCAAAACGTAATTTTTTCGGATGAATCCAGGTTCTGTTTACAGCATCATGATGGTCGCATCCGTGTTTGGTGACATCGCGGTGAACGCACATTGGAAGTGTGTATTCGTCATCACCATACTGGCGTATTACCCGGCTTGATGGTATGGGATGCCATTGGTTACACGTCTCGGTCACCTCTTGTTCGCATTGACGCCACTTTTAACAGTGGGACGTTACATTTCAGATGTGTTACGACCCGTATCTCTACCCTTAATTCGATTCATGCGAAACCCTACATTTCAGCAGGATAATGCACGACCGCATGTTGCAGGTCCTGTACGGGTGTTTCTGCATTCAGAAAATGTTCGACTGCTGCCCTGGCCAGCACATTCTCCAGATCTCTCACCAATTGAAAACATCTGGTCAATGGTGGCCGAGCAACTGGCTCGTCACAATACGCCAGTCACTACTCTTGATGAACTGTGGTATCGTGTTGAATCTCCATGGGCAGCTGTACATATACACGCCATCCAAGCTCTGTTTGACTCAATGCACAGGCGTATCAAGGCCGTTATTACGGCCAGAGTTGGTTGTTCTGGGTACTGATTTCGCAGGATCTATGCAGCCAAACTGCGTGAAAATGTAATCACATGCCAGTTCTAGTGTATCATATTTGTTCAATGAATACCCGTTTATCATCTGCGTTTCTTCTTGGTGCAGCAATTCTAATGGCCAGTAGTGTACTTTGTGCCAGGAAGGGCTTTCAACAAGGGAAGTGTCCAGGCGTCTCGGACTGAACCAAAGCGATGTTGTTCGGATATGGAGGACACACAGAGTGACAGGAACTGTTGATGATATGCCTCGCTCAGACCGCCCAAGGGCTACTACTGCAGTGGATAGCTGCTACCTACGGATTATGGTTAGGAGGAGCCCTGACAGCAAAGCCACCATGTTGAATAATGCTTTTCGTGCAGCCACAGGACGTCGTGTTACGACTGAAACTGTGTGCAATAGGCTGCACTCCCGACGTCCATGGCGAGATCCATCATTGCAACCAAGACACCATGCAGCGCGGTACAGATGGGCCCAACAACACGCCGAATGGACCGCTAAGGATTGGCATCATGTTCTCTTCACCGATGAGTATCGCATATGCCTTCAACCAGACAATCGTCGGAGACGTGTTTGGAGGCAACCCGGTCAGGCTGAACGTCTGAGACACACCGTCCAACAAGTGCAGCAAGGTGGAAATTCCGTGCTGTTTTGGGATGGCATTATGTGGGGCCGACGTACGCCGCTGGTGGTCACGGAAGGCGCCATAACGGATGTACGACACGTGAATGCCATACGCCGACCGATGGTGCAACCATGTCGGCAGCATATTGGCGAGGCATTAGTCTTCATGGACAATTCGCGCCCCTTGTGCACATCTCGTGAATGACTTCCTTCAGGATAATGACATCGCTCGACTAGAGTGTCCAACATGTTCTCCAGACATGAACCCTATAGAACATGCCTGGGATAGATCGAATAGTGCTGTTAATAGACGACGTTACCCACCAACCACTCTGAGTGATCTACGCCGAATCACCATTGAGGAGTGGGACAATGTGAACCAACAGTGCCTTGATGAACTTGTGGATAGTATGCCACGACAAGTAAGGATACTATGCCACAACAAATACAGGTATGCATGAATACAATACGGCGGGCTACTCGGTATTAGAGGTACTGTTGAGAAGTGGGACATCTGCACCAACGGTGCGTTGATGAACTCGTGGATAGTATGCCACGACGAATACAGACATGCATCAATGCAACAGTGCGTACTATTGAATATTAGGGGTACCTGTGTGTACAGCAATCTGGACCACCACCTCTGAAGATCTCGCTATATGGTGGTACAACATGTAACGTGTGGTTTTCATGAGCAATAAAAAGGACGGAAAGGATGTCTATGTTGGTCTCTATTCCAATTTTCCGTACAGTTTCTCGAACTCTCTGAACCGAGGTGATTCAAAACGTATTTTGATGTTTGTATATGTATCCTTTCCTGCTTTATCATTAAGCGTAGGGAGGACTTCCTGAGATTCGACCTATTGTAGAGTTCCGTTTCTTTCAGCAAAAACCCTGTGAGTTACGATTGGGGTTCACAATTTGGAACATTTGACAAGAGTTGTTCTCTTCCAGCACATGCATAACAACGAAGGGAAACCTCTGATATACCTTGGTCTGAACTAGGAGCTACACAAGCGCCTAGTCTGTCTACGTATTTAACAGAATACGTGACTTGCCCGGCATGTATTGCAATGTTCTCGGCAGCCCTCAATTATGTAACACACATATTTTGAATACATGCAATTTTGATATTTTCCCATGACTGCGAGACATGTGCACACAGCACTAATTACAAGAGACGAATAGATATCTTTCAAACGTAATACTGGTGTAGAATGCAAAGTGTAACACACAGTCACGGAAACAACACCAAGAAGGACTTGTGCGACATAAAGTTGGTGGGCGTGTTTCTACATCTGAAAGATGTCTATTCAAATTTAGCGCCAGTCGCATAAGTGGCGCTAATAGTGCCGCTAAGAGAATGCAAATCAGGTTTGCTTTAAATACACAATGTAACGGTCGTGAGCGTTAGCTACCTTTCAGATTGGACGTGTTGAGTTGAGGATAGTCAAGAATGCCTTTAAGGCGACAAAGACGCCATTATCAACGCTTCACTGACTTTGAACGGGATCGTGTAACAGGCCTACGAGATGCTGGATGTTCCTTCTGCAATATTGCAGAAGGATTGGCAGTAATGTAGTCGCTGTACGTGATTGCTGGCAGGAGTGGTCACGAGAACGTGGGGTCGTAGGAAGGCCGCGCTCCAGACGACCAAGTGGCACTATCGAGAGGAAAGACCGTCGTGTTTGGCATGTCGCTCTGGTTGCATCTTACTGCATCTGCAGCAGTGATCTGAGCAGCAGTTGGCACCACAGTGACAGCGAACCGTTACAAATCAGTTATTCAAGTACAGCTCCAAGCTCGCACCCTACAACCACCGCCATTTGCGACTTCAGTGGTGTCAAGCGAGAGCTCATCGGAGGGCAGTGTGGAGGTCTGTCGTGTTTTCTGATGACAGCTGGTTCTGCCTCAGTGTCAGTGATGACAGTGTGTTGGTTAGAAGGAGACCAGTTGAAGTCCTGCAGGCAATGTGTCTGTGTGCTGGACACGCTCGACCTGCACCTGGAGTTATGGTCTAGGGTGCGATTTTGTGTGGCATCAGCAGCACTCTCTTGATTGTCGCACGCACCCTGACTGCAAATCCGTACGTCAGTATGATGATTCGATGTGTTGTGTTGCCATTCGTGATCAGCATTCCAGGGAGTGTTTTCCAACAGGATAACGCGCACCCAAATATCCCTGTCGTAACCCAACGTGCTCTACAGAGTATCGTCATATTGCCTTGGCCTGCTCAATCACTAGATCTGTCTCCAATAGAGCACATATGACAAAAATTCCAGCGTCATCCACAAACAGCATTACCCGTCCTTGTACTGATCGATGTAGTACAGCAGGGTTGGAATTCCATTCCACAAACAGCATGCATTGTGTTTTACAGGTTCCGGATGTCAAATTCGCATGCTTGCATTCAACATTCTCACAATTACACCGGTTATTAATGTACCAACATTTCACATTTGCATTGGCTTATCTCGTGCTTACACTAACCTGTGTTCCTGCAGTGTTAATCACTTAAATGTATTACCTAGACAAATGTATTCGCAAAATTTCATTAATCTATTAATTACTTTTTGGTGCTGTGATTTTTCTCCGTCATTGTGTATAGAAAATATACCTAATACTTTAAACATTAATGACCTGCAGATCAGAGAATCTTGATCCTTCCTCGGTCATACGACCGTTTACCGAACTGTCCCGTAACTTAGATAGAATCCATAATACAGAGTCGAATTACATCAGAATAAATTTATCTCCACCAGATAACGAAATGTGAATCATCACAGAGTACTAACTTCTTAAACTACAATTTATTATGTGAAATTGCATGGGTAGCGATATGAGAAGCCACTGTGAAATCAGGTTGGACTCGGCTGACGACAAGGGACCTATAAAACCAAAGGGAGTCAGTTCCCAGCACTATTTGCAGAATCGACACTCACTTACCATGTGAAGGGTTTAAGAAAGATGGCCACTTTGGCACGGAGTGTCCAAAGTCAGACAGTGCAAACTACATCTCCAAGTTGTGCGGGAAAACATAGTTTGTTTTACAGGAGCTGTATCCAGTAGATGAGTGCCGCTTAATGGTCAGAGTCCCGGAAGAACTGCTACTGCAGAAGGAAACAGCGCGGAGTCCAACTTCGCGGGAAACAACGGGCTGTTAAGATAACAGTTTAAATTGTGGAACAGTGACAGAAATTTTCAGACTTCTTCGTAGTGCGTAGGATGCCAACACTTGTCCAGGTGTCACCAAACATTGTTTAATGACACGAAAAGTCTGCTACTATCGCTTCATGTAAATTATTTAGAAGTAGAAGTAAGGGATGCGACAGCACTTACAGAGGTGCCACCGTATTGGCCAGCGCGCGGAAGGAAGAGAGAGGGGTAATATGTTGTACACAGTTCGGAGCACCACGACTAACAAGTTCTTTAACTGGTCAATCACCTTAGCTACGAGTAAGGAAGGGAATCCAGTGTCTTGTAAGACAACATCATACTGGTCGGCACTCACAAAGAATTAGTATTCAACCAATCAGAATTAAGTGACGCTGAAAAAACAAAGAGCTCTAAGTTTTCATTGTCAGCAGCGCTCTGCAGATAGTCACTTCACTTCTAGTCTTCACTTCTCCACTAATTTCGAGCAAGTCTTCCCCATGTCCACGCTCCTTCGGACAAGAGGCTCTCATCCAGTTGAGCTAAACTTAAACGCAGATACAGAAAAGTTCTTAGCAGCGAGCCAAGACTGATTTAACAGCCATTTGTAAGTATGGCGAGATCCAGCCGCAACAGTGAAACTAACTGTACGGAAAGGAGAATAATTTGCAATTAAGTTCAGTAATTTGATACTTCATTTCTAAGACTTGTTTGCAGTTAGATTTTCAACATGTTTTAACTCCGGCAATAGCTGCTCATGCACATCCTTCTGTCGTATTTCTTGTCTCTATGCACTAACATACGGCAGTCACGGTAGGGCTCACGCAAATGTAAATGTTTTGCCGAGATACACGTTCCTAGAACTGTATTTGTAGATCCCCTATCGAAGTTTGTCAAGGCTTTCATTTATTTATTTAAACATTTGTCAAACCTGTTTGGTGTGAATTAGGTTAAGTTCTCGAAATAAACTAAGCACACTGAAATGACTGATTTCGCAGTTAGATGAATAACTTTATCATTGATTTGATGCGGCATGATATATATACTTGTGTCATATAATGCGGGACCAAATTAATATATTTAATAAAGAATCCAACTACAGAAATTCCACCTGCAAGATAGGTAAGAGCTCTACAAAAATACTGTAAGCATATGCCTCGTAAAATAAAGACCCTCTACAAGGATAAACAGATAGCTAGAGACTAAGAAACTGCGGTACTTCATGTGAACACAACCATAGGCGCACATGTCGAAAACCCTATCATGATGGCTGAAGATCGACAGCAATAACGCAGTTAGACTGTAAAAGTGAGATAAATATGACGTCAAGATTAAGATACGACTAAGGTAACAAATCATGGTGATACTCTTGAACAAAAAGGGTAAAGTTTTCGGTAAAGCTTAAACAAATTAACCAAAACTTTGACAGATTATCGGTCGTGGCCCGAAAAACGTAAGCAGTAAGTTAAATTATTCCTTTGTTTTCTCCACTAAATGTCTCATCTCGAAATTTTTTCACTCAGCCATTAAATATATTAACTTTGAAGGAGGACTTCAGCGTGGCAAGGCGATATCGGTAATATTGTTCTACTAAAAAAATGGCTCTGAGCACTATGGGACTTAACATCTGTGGTCATCAGTCCCCTAGAACTTAGAACTACTTAAACCTAACTAACCTAAGGACATCACACACATCCATGCCCGAGGCAGGATTCGAACCTGCGACCGTAGCGGTCGCGCGGTTCCAGACTGTAGCACCTAGAACCGCTCGGCCACACTGGCCGGCAATATTGTTCTACTGTTAGGGTGAATGACACACGGACAAAGCAGACGCTTCGCACGAAGCGATGCCAAAGCTAAACAGCGGTCGGAGGCAATCAATCACAGGTGAACATTGCAACAGCGGCTGTCTTTCGGCGGTGAGCTGCTGATGGGTATGCGGCCCGCCTGTTGGAACGGCTGTCAGCCCGTGGGTGATGCATGACGCTGCCCGGCGCGTTCCACGCTTAACGGCGCCGTAATGCACGCCAAGTGGCCGGCGACACGTCATTAATTAGCGCCGAAATGAGCCGAGCGGACAGTGCAGGGCAACACCGGGGACAGTGGATCGTGGATAGAAAGTCACGTCCACGGATATACCGCTGTCATATTTGTCGTATTCGGGCTCTACACGGCTGTAGTTCATCTATCATTGAAACTGGAAAAAGTATACCATTTATACGAAACAAGTTGCCGGAGAACTATAAAACAACGCCCATCTAGATAACGAGCTTTCAGTGAGCAGCTATTCCTAATCATAGAGGCCATTACGTAAGGTATGAACAACGGATGCATCGGCTTGCCCTCGTGGTAATTATTTGGCTGTCGTGCAGAGACATTAAGTTTGCCCGACTTATTCAAATGGCTCTGAGCACTATGGGACTTAACATCTGAGGTCATCAGTCCAGTAGACTTAGAACTACTTAAACCTAACTAACCTAAGGACATCATACACATCCATGCCCGAGGCAGGATTCGAACCTGCGACCATAGAAGCAGAGCGGTTCCGGACTAAAGCGCCTAGAAACGCTCGGCCACAACGGCCGGCCCGACTTATTCCTTAAAGAGTTACTGCGTACAGTTACATACTCACTGTAATTCAGCTCAATGTGGATTTGTAAACCTCTAAATCCGCACGTTCAGTATATGGCGAATGGTACCTGAAACAGAAAATTAAGACCATGATGTTTGATCGGTTCTGGAAAGGAGTATGGATAACATGAGTAGGTAAATTGCGTTGTACACTTGTTTGTGTACCTGATAACTTCATCCGCGTATGTTCCGTTAATCAAGAAGCAATAACTCAGTGACTTGAATAGTGACTCATTTAAACATTGCTATTTTCCAGAGGTTATCTTCGTATTCGCACTAGCAACGACGATTTCAACAAGAACCTCGTAAAATTACGTATTTTTATCATGGATGGTTTGAACCGCATTCTCTTCTAATTCCAACCTCTGAACGTACTTCTAACACTATTGGATGTCTCTCAGCTCGGCTACTTATAAAATTAAACTTTTTTTCATTTCTTTTCAGGAATTTGCACTCTCATAATCGGTTCAAGGCAACTAAGATGTCACAAAGTGTTTGTTAGGTTACAGCATAAGTGATCTTCGTCTCATCCCTTCCTATGACACAATTATCTGTCATACGAGGGTTGTCCAGAAAGTAAGTTCCGATCGCTCGTGAAATGGAAACCACTGGGAAAATCCGGTAAAGCTTTGCATAGATGTGTTGGACAGCGTCTCTAGTATGCCCGTCGATTGTGTGTCGTCGCTATTTGCAGATTTGAGTGAAAAGTGAGCACGTAAAGATGCGTCGGGAATGGCGTCTCCCGCCAAGTAAGAGGGCCTGGTTAGAGATTTCACCTGTGTCATGCAACCCATACAACACAACTGTCGAACAGTTCCTTCTTCATGCCATTCTCGGCCGCACACTGCAGGGGCAATGAAGACGCTCCTGCAGCGTTTCCGATGATAAGTGCTTGATCACCCACAATACAGTCCGTAGTTGGCTCCCCCAGAGGCCCATCTCTTCTCACAAAAACTGTTGGCTATGAAGACAAAATTTTTCCACAGACAACGAGCTGCAGACCAGTGCAGATAACTGGCCGAAAGCACAGGCGGCTGCTTTCTATGACGAGGATATTGGAAAGCTGACACAACACTACGACAACACTCGAAGTTGGAGCGGCGACTATGTAGAGAAGTAGGTGGAAGGCGTACCTAACTGTTGCAAATAAAACGTTTCTGGTTTTCACTGTGGTTTCCATTTCTCGAGCGATCAGAACTTACTTTCTGGACAACCCTCGTAGTTCTATTTGGAGAAAGCTTCTTGAAAGGATTTTAGCTAGCAGCGAGATCGTTCTTCAAACGAAAACCATCACCATGATAATGATTCGTAACATGTGTAATACAAATACCTACTGAACTACAAAGATTAAAGAAAAATATCCGCACACCTGGGAAGTTACATTACATTACATTATCATCATTTCTCGGTCGCTGCGAGAAGAATTTTAATATTAATTTTATTTATAACATTTTGGTAACGCTTTTTAGCTCAGTTCACTTTTTTTTTTTAGGTGACTCCTGAATACAAACATACGGACACCCTTTGTGGGTAAGAATCACAAAACAAGGTCGATACGCTCAGTTCTTTAAATCTTCCATCAACTCGAGTACCATCCCAAACAGACGGAAAAATGCAACAACTGGGTTAAACATTTTTTTGTGGATTAATTAAATTTCTTTCTGTTCCCTGACTTGTGTATCTTCCCTAACTACTTTGTTATGTGCTGAAAAACTGTAGTAAAACAAAAGATTAAGGAAAGATATACAGTAGTCTAGAGATGTTATATTAGTCGTATGGCATGATTGGTTGGGACTCCCTCAAGACGTATGTTCATCCGCCTTGTCTAAGTTCTTCAGCTTGACGCCATTTTGCAGCTTGCTTGCCCCTAAGCTATCCAAGTGATTTTACCGGGGAAGTTTGACAAGGAATCCAAACCACGTGTCGTTCATGACTTATCATCACGTAACCGAGAGGTGAAGACTGGGAAAAGGTAAACTGAAAAATTTTTAAGTTCTGATCATGATTAGGTAAGCTATCGATGTATGTGACGAATGCTGATACGAGCCTTAGAGTCTCATTTCTAGGTATTGTGTTAATGTTCACTGCTAATGTGTTTTCGGCACCTATAACCACATGAAGATAAGTAAAAGGTAGAAACTGCAATAGTGGAAATTATACTAAATAATGCAGTCGGTGGCGAAGATGATGTCACTCAAAAAGTTCTGCGGGAGTTTGAGACTACAACAAATACAACTATGAGAAGTTTCCTCGTTTATGCCACCCCTAAATACCTACTATAGCTGAACATTCAATGGAAACTACTCGCCAGACCAAATTTTACAACATCTGTCGTAGATCGCACTAATCACTTTTGGAAGAGTGTAATTAAAGCAGCCATTGAAACAAAAATCACTGACATCACATTTAGTAGAGTCGGTGGCCTATTTCGCAACGCGGCGTGGGATCCATCGATCGGAAAGTGGACGCGTCGAATACGGAACCGAAGTATAACTATATTTGGTGATATCGTGGGTAGCACTAACGTAACAGCTGGCAGCTAGAGTGTATAAGAGCGTACCAGCAGCCCTTCATCAGTTGTTCCTCTTGACGATAGCCTAGGAATAATTGCTCGAAAGGTTTGGTTTTTAACCAGTTGACGCGGCTGGAAGCCCCAGAACATTTTACCCTATAACCTTTTGTTCATTTTTTCGAGAAAGTATTCTACAAGGGTCGGCGTACATCCCATTTATCTCCGAATGAGCACTTCTTTCAGTTCGTCAACAGCCAGTCATAGGTCCGACACCTATGGTTCAAACGAAATTAGCACGATGCACGATTCCAACAACTACTAAGAACATTAAACGCATCAGGCAACGTATCAGTAAAGATGTTTTACATCATGGACAGTTAACTGCAAAGACTTTTTTACTAGAATCGTACAGAATGAAAGTTTCTCCACGGCAGTAAACTACAGGTAAAAATGATCATTTATTATTATTTGTTTTTTACCGGAACAGAGAGAGTGACCTTTGACTATTGCTCCACGTATATTCGGCTTCGAAAATTTTTAAAGTCACAGTATCAATTGTGACAAAGGATTGATAGCAGACTGTGAGAGCTGTTTGGATCTTCTGTCAATGTTAACAATGTTGGCTGAAAGGAATTTTCCTTCTAGTGATAAAAAAAAAAGGGAATCTATAGGTACGATATCAGTACTATGGGAAGGTCGGTGAAGACACTTTCCAACATAACACCTACAGAAAGTGGTGTCTCTGCAGAGCGAGCATTGTATTGGTCCAACACTTGCTGTTAGCAACCGACTTCTATAGTTTGAAGGGCCAGTAGAAATATCCAGGTTCGCAGTATCTGCGGGTAATGGGCTACCGCATACGGGCCACTATGCCATCACTGGTGAGCGACGGCCGCCCACAGCTTTATTTTTTCGACGTCGATTTTTTACAGCTTCAGGAAATTGCGTGAATGAATAGCCCATGACGTTCGTCCTATAAACTCGAGAGAGTTATGAAAGTTACGTGACACCTAATTATGTGTGTTGTAAACATAATCACAAACTTAACCTTTCAGATGGCGAGGCTAAGATTCGTAGTCGTCATTATGTAACTACAACAGCGATACTGGGACTGATAGGCCAATGCCAGCAGTCACGTCATCAGTCTTTCAGACACGTCCACTTGCTTTTCGAAGTGCATTACTTAACGTTTTTTGTTGTGTGGGAAATATTTTTTGTGGCACTGGTACGTGACGCCAGTTTACTTAAAGGTCAAGGAGAAGTTGCAACAAATGTTTGAGAGCAGCTGTTGCCTGATTATCACAGTGCAAATACCAGATTGTATGGTTACCATCATATAGAATTCCCGTCCCACCATACGAAAAGTGGATACTATGTTCCATTACAACCTCAAATTCATATAAGGCTCTAGTTGACGAGGACGAAGTTCCACAGTTCTACGAATTCCGCCGTCAATCGACTCCGCTTTAACCACGCCTCATTTCCTGCACATCTGTATAAAATCAATATTCATGGTTCCCATTTTTTGAAGACTTTGACGAGTATGGGTCATCTCCTCCTTCAATTAGGGTCTTCTGTTTTGATTTCTAAAGAAGTGTTTGTGAAGAGTGAAGAGTGCAAGGAAAAATCCATGTAGGTTTTAATGGTATTCATATTTTCATGTAACTATAAAGTTTGATATATGACGGTTTGAGCTTCCAAATCTGTAAATGTGCTTTTCAAGGACTCAGTTTTCTACGATACAGCAAAAAACAAAATCCAATATGTAATAATAAATTTGTCGCTAATACGAATAGAAAAATGTCGTCTTCTTCAATTCCTCCTCACAAATACAACACATTGTTACAAAAGAAGACGCCTTTCCTAAGGTGGCCCCAGTATGAAAATAACCACCTCGGTCCCTTAGATTGCTAAGGCACGCTGTTCTGCCAACGGGTAACCAGTTAAGACCCTAGTGCTTAAAGGCATTTTCTTACACCACTGAAGCGGCGGCAAGGGAGGAGAACCGGTCTTCGTCAGTATGCTTTCATCGAACGCTGCGCAGTGTCTCTCTGAGTAAGTAGGTAAAGTATTGTTGATGACGAACCGTCCGTCGGATGTGGACGTTAAGTTCGGCAAGCGTTTTCCTTCGGTCCTAGAAGAAGGCAGTTGTATTTACTTCTCTCACTTCCTTTCAGTTCGTTTCCACACCGCGGTGGTCTAGCGGTTCAGGCGCTCAGTCCGGAACCGCGCGACTACTACGGTCGCAGGTTCGAATCCTGCCTCGGGCATGGATGTGTGTGATGTCCTTAGGTTAGTTAGGTTTAAGTAGTTCTAAGTTCTAGGGGACTGATGACCACAGATGTTAAGTCCCATAGTGCTCGGAGCCATTTTTTCGTTTCCACAATCGTCCACAGCACCAATGCAACGCTATGCTGCACCATAGAAGCACTCATCCCAAGACACTGTTTATCAGTAACAGCTCACGGCAAACAGAGGAGGAACATACATAGAGAGAGCATTCAGATGCGTAGAAAAGAATTTTTGTCACCATAATACTACGACTCCAACAGTCACGTGAGTGTGGTGAGACGTAAGGTTTGCCAGTAAGTATCCTACAGATCTTTCATGGAACACAGATAGTGCCGCTCAAAAGTATCATGCGTTTTGTACGTGAGTTTCGTAGACGTTTTGATAATTTGCACTCCACATCTGGAATGGACTTAGCGTGAGGCTTTTGAGAGATAAATGGAAGGCATTTCGCTTGTTTGCTGCAAGTGTCATATGTAAAATGTCGCTATTATACCGTTACTGGAAAAGAAAGAGGAGCCACCACCATTTTTAGTCATTGCACCGCGCTTTATCGTATTGTTGCGCCTTTTTATAAATTACTTGTTGTTCCCTGCCCCGTATTGATATGGCTCGCTCTGTATAAAGGGAAAAGAAAGAAAACAAGAAGCTCATATTTCTGATAAGGATAGGAACTAAATACAATCTCCCTGTCCTCCCTGTCCCTGTCCAACTCCCCCTCTTTCTCTGTCAATTTCCTCCTCCCGCCCCTGTCTGTCAATCTTCTCCTCTCCTTCTCTCCATCTCCTCCTGCCCCCTCTCTCCCTCCCTCTCTGTCTTTCACCTCCTCCCCCTTTCTATATCTATCTCCTCCTCCACCCTCTCTCCATCGTCTCCTGCCCCTGTCTCTCTGTCCATATCCTCCTTATTCGCTTTCTACGTCCATATCCCCCCACCCCTCTGTCCTGCCCCCCTCTTTCTGACATTGAGTCTCGTTTACTGTTACTGCAAGTTGAGATTCGGTGGTAGTATTCTCATCACAAACCGATAGGTCACAAGTACAACTTCACTGTTTCCTTAGAACATTTAGATTACATGTATAAAATGTGTAGTCTTTATTTGTCCAAACTTTTATTACAGTAATGTGTAAAAATCTGAAGTAAATTAGTCGAGTACCTTTTGAGATTCGTGGTAACAATATTTCCCCGTTCTATATTACACATATTTTTGTACATTATGTAGAACAAAAATTTGTAGTGTATGTAGGGTCCGAAGGTTCATTAGATTACTGTGCAGAAATTCGAAGTAAACCGGCCAAGGACTTTTCGAGATTTTTGTTGCCCCTTTATATATTGGTTGGTTGGTTTGTGGGATTAAAGGGACCAGACTGCTACGGTCATCGGTCCCCTTTATATATTATATGTTGATTTATGTATTACTTACATGTAAAAATAGGTATATAACAACACGTGAATATTCGAATGCAACTTTATATAAAAACTTCATAGGAATCTATGGAGACCTTTTGATGATTTAAGATTTTGAACAAACGAAAATTTAAATTTTACTTATATGGATGCTGTGGTGGGGTTGTGGAATGGCTTCCTAGTGTGGTGTCTTTCTCCACAGACATCACGCCGGGCAAGTCACTTCCTCGTTCATAGGTTGGCACCAGACTGTCCGAGTACCGCCGCCAGAGGCAGGGCAGCCACACAACAACCGCGGGCACCAAGCAACAGCCGCTACACGGTCACGCCCTTCTCGCCCGGGGCAGGCAGCGCCGCTATCAAAGCGTTTAAGCGGTAGCCACAAGCTGTCATCATCCCGCTTCAATCTCGTATTCTACGCCTGCGAATTCACAACCTCTCTCTCAGGCATTACCGTGTATACGGACTTGGATCAGCCTGCATTCGCGTTCTTGCAACCCCGCTGGAGATAAGGAAACGATTTATACCTGACTGTTGTGTCTTTCATTCTCAGCTTTCTGTCTCAAAACCCAATCATCATTGCAGGATAAAACACATAGTGCGTCAAAATGAAAGTGTCGCAAAAAACATGGAATTTGGGGTTACGTCATGCGGTAAACTAGCTATTTATCACATTTTGAAATATTTTTTAGGGACGAAATTCTTCTGTTTTTACTTTTTCTATATTTTTGTGTGTTCAGCCTTAATTCATCCCTACTGAAATTAAAACATAAACAGCACATACTCATTCTTCACAAACTGTAATATTACCCAACTATAGTTTTACTGAATAACTACTATAAAAAAGCACAGTGGTTTGCAGATTTGTATAATCTGGAGCTGACGACTCATATTGTCATATATAAATCTTACCTGCAGACGAAAACTGTTCGAAACGTCTACACAGTCAACAGCTTGACTGGTAGTACCCTCCCACATTACAAATTTTATCTAGTCACATAAAATAACCTTACGATTTTGTGCGCTGTCTCTCGATATTAATAAACACATAAAGCGCCCCTTATTGGTAAGATATTTGTAATGAGGCCTATGCCGTAATTATTCGTCCTCCTCGGACGAATTTTGGACTGCAACTGCAGCAGCAACAATTCAGCACCATCACTGTTACTAATAAGTAAACGTGTGAAGATGGAGGAAGTACGTGGAATATCAAACTGCCGGCCGCTGTGGTCGAGCGGTTCTAGGCCCTTCAGTCCGGAACCACACGGCTGCTACGGTCGCAGGTACGAATCCTGCCACGGGCATGGATGTGTGTGATGTCCTTAGGTTAGTTAGGTTGAAGTAGTTCTAAGTCTAGGGGACTGATGACCTCAGATGTTAACTCCCATAGTGCTCAGAGCCATTTGAACCAATACCAAACTTTTGTTGCTACCTGTAGAGCTAGGGTGGGTGAGTGGTCCACCTGGAAGCATCAGTGGCACAGTGGCATCTGCAATAACGTTAATTTTTCGTGTTGAGTGTACAGAGTTATAAAATTTCTTCAGGGTCATGCACAGGCATAAGCGAATGCCGCAAATTATGATGCCCCGTCAGAGAGTCGTGTCGCTGCCACAGGTCGGTGTGTCACGGCCGCATGCTCTGCTGGTGGCGGCGTGGGGACGAGAAGGCGACACCTACCCACATGATCGGTGGTACGGTGCGGCTCCTATCTCAGCGCTCTCGAAAACAGCCCGTCATGCACTCAGGTGAGAACAGCCGACATTGGACTAGGATGTCAGTTGTCGTGAGCGCTAGGTGCTGGTCATCCACCATGGATCGACCAAGACTGCAGCAGATGTCCACAAGTTGGCCAGGGGGTCAGGTGAACATGCCACGTCTGGTCGATGTGGAAATGACGGCTACCAGATCATCCGCGATTGACCCTCAGTGGAGAAGGGCGAGTTGCACACCAGTCTCACCTCATCCACGATGTACAATAGGCAGCAACAGCAGACCACAGCTGTGGTATGCATTAGGTTGCCTTTGTCGCACTGCTGAAGCCAGGAAGCGCGTAGCAGGCAGACCATCATCGATCCCCATGTCGTGGTTTCACCAAAACAATAGACTGTCATTCTCATTGGTTCTAACGACACAGATAGAATGGCAGCACGACTGAATGTGTCTTTGACCTCCGGAAGCCTCGTTTCTCGAGAGGCTGAGCCTGTGCATTTGACGCGGTGGATCCGTGTACATGAACGCTCATGCCCGCATTTACCGGTGCCGTCAGCGCTCCTTGATTTACTGTAGTAATAAAGTAATTATTCTGGGTTGCCAAACTCGGGTCTTTCTTTCTGCGGCGTTTGACTGTTGTAGTGGTACGCTGGCGCTGAACTTATGAAGTGTCACTTCATGCTATCTTGTTACATAAACCGCGACGTTTGCGTTTCTGCTTTCCTCGCTCGGAGCTTGTGTGGCAATGCTCGCCTGGTGCTCTAGCGTCCGTTACAATAGCGGTACGTCTTGTTGATATTCCGAACGACGCACCCTTCTCTGTTCTGCGCACGCCGGGTAGGATTTTAAATAGTACAACCAAGTACAACAAACTTATTCAGCGGCGTTAACAGTTTACATCTCAGGGTAGAATGTAAACAAGAGTGTCATACCAATGTCGCACGATTATTCCCATTTGATGTTGGCCATATACGCTCCATATACAGGGAGCGAAAGGCTATTTACAATTTGTACAGAAACCAGATGGCAGTTATAAGAGTCGAGGGGCATGAAAGGGAAGCAGTGGTTGGGAAAGGAGTGAGACAGGGTTGTAGCCTGTCCTCGATGTTATTCAATCTGTATATTGAGCAAGCAGTAAAAGAAACAAAAGAAAAATTCGAAGTAGGTATTAAAATTCATGGAGAAGAAGTAAAAACTTTGAGGTTCGCCGATGACATTGTAATTCTGTCAGAGACAGCAAAGGACTTGGAAGAGCAGTTGAACGGAATGAACAGTGTCTTGAAAGGAGGATATAAGATGAACATCAACAAAAGCAAAACGAGGATAATGGAATGTAGTCGAATTAAATCGGGTGATGCTGAGGGAATTAGATTAGGAAATGAGACACTTAAAGCAGTAAAGGAGTTTTGCTATTTAGGGAGTAAAATAACTGATGATGGTCGAAGTAGAGAGGAAATAAAATGTAGACTGGCAATGGCAAGGAAATCGTTTCTGAAAAAGAGAAATTTGTTAACATCGAGTATAGATTTAAGTGTCAGGAAGTCGTTTCTGAAAGTATTTGTATGGAGTGTAGCCATGTATGGAAGTGAAACATGGACGATAACTAGTTTGGACAAGAAGAGAATAGAAGCTTTCGAAATGTGGTGCTACAGAAGAATGCTGAAGATAAGGTGGGTAGATCACGTAATTAATGAGGAGGTATTGAATAGGATTGGGGAGAAGAGGAGTTTGTGGCACAACTTGACTAGAAGAAGGGATCGGTTGGTAGGACATGTTTTGAGGCATCATGGGATCACAAATTTAGCATTGGAGGGCAGCGTGGAGGGTAAAAATCGTAGAGGGAGACCAAGAGATGAATACACTAAGCAGATTCAGAAGGATGTAGGTTGCAGTAGTTACTAGGAGATGAAGAAGCTTGCACAGGATAGAGTAGCATGGAGAGCTGCATCAAACCAGTCTCAGGACTGAAGACCACAACAACAACAACAACAATATACGCAAAACACTATGCTCATTTCATAAAGATTCCTACTTGTGACACCACTGACACCATTGCAGCCCCACTTTAGGATTTCAGTGTGACCTTCGGGCAAACATTAAAAAGGGTTTCCGCGACCAGGATATACCTGAAGGTTTACTTATTAAGATAGGTGAATAAAATGTTACATTCTGTTCAAAACAGGAAATATATCCAGATTTGTGAACGGTATAACAACAACAATGGCGATTATCTTACAGGCTCCAAGGAGGATCATCAAATTTAACAAAAATGTTCAAATGGTTCAAATGGCTCTGAACACTATGGGTTCAAAATGGCTGTGAGCACTATGGGACTTAACTTCTAAGGTCATCAGTCCCCTAGGACTTAGAACTACTTAAACCTAACTAACCTAACTAACCTAAGGACGTCACACACATCCATGCCCGAGGCAGGATTCGAACCTGCGACCGTAGCAGTCACGCGATTCCAGACAGTAGCGCCTAGAACCGCTCGGCCACTCCGGCTGGCTAACAAAAATGTTAATATGTCCCTTATACAACGACTTTTCTGCGATGGAGTGGTTCGATGAACTTGTTTGGCTGAACCAGATAAGCGTATGAAATGATACAGCTGCATCACAAACAGCAGAATTAAAATCACTGACCTCGGCTGTGCTTAAATATTAACGGAGCCGCAGCCGCGACCGCCGGGCAGATAAATGGAAATTGATAGCGCACTTCTTTCTCGTCCGCCCGCTTAGTTGGCAAACTCATTTAGCAAATACGCTTCGCATGAATATTCCATTTCAATTTCGCCCGTGGAGCACCTGCTGCGCAGTCTCCCAATTTAGGCCAGCTCAGTTATTTATGAAGCACTCAAATGCAGTGGAGCGCGACATTTCGCCGCGCTGTTATCAGGCATCGCGACGCTGCAGTCGATAGCAGGCCTGAGTGCGTGCTGCGCGTTTGCGGAATCAAAAGAAGTGATGTTCAGCGGAAATGATTGAAAGTGAAATTAGTTTCTGGGAGGTATCCGGCTGTGTGTGTGTGTGTGTTTTGCAGTTGTGAGTCGGCTCATCGGAATTCAGCTGAATCGTGAGAGCAGTAAAGAGAGATGATGAGTGAGTCTCACCACGTCTGTAACATTTCATATAATGGATCACTCTGTATAAAATTTGGACCCATCATTTTCTTTTGTTGGAAAATGATGTTGAAAGTATTACCTTTGTTTTGTGGTGCTGGTGAGCGCATGATCAGTATCGGCAGTCGTGTTCGAGAAAGGAGAAAATTGTTCTGCGCAACCGATGTATTATTTGCCGTCCTCTCTCCCCCCCTCCCCCCCCCCCCCCCCCCTCCTGCACGTCCTCCCTCAGACGTGTATTGCCTTTCCGTAGGCTCTTTAAGACCGTTAAAAATAAATCTGAATCTTGTGATCTCGGAAATTTAATGTTTTTCCTACATAGACATTTCTCTGTAAGAGGAATACATTTATGATATTTTGAACACGTCTGCACTATAGCAACGGTTATGGTGTAATAGAGCGCCAGGCACTTGCAATAAATTGCGGTTTTCGAATACCCTTTACCATGTTTTCGACGGATTTAAGACCGCCTTTTTCAGAAGGACAACAAACTTCACATTAGCAATCAATCAGTAAAGCTATCTCCACATGACATGTGTCGGCAAAGGTCTGTACGTTCATATGTAAAAGCTAAGCCCTTGCTTCTAGGGGCCTTAGCTTTTATATGTGGACATACAGACCGTTGCCGACACGTGTCATGTAGAGATAGATTTACTAATTGATTGCTAATGTGAAGTCTGTTGTCCTTCTGAGGAAGACGGGTTTAAATCCTTCGAAACCATGGTAAAGGTTGCTTGAAAACCACCATTTACTGCAACTGGCTGGCGGTCTATTTCACCGGCTACAAATTTCTGAATCTTATTCCAGCGCTAAATACTGAAAAAAGAAACAGTTCATTTCCATTTAATGCAAGTCCTGAAATCTTTAAAAGCTTTTCGTGGAAGCAGAAGTAACTAGACCTATTGCGTTATTCTAGCTGCGATAGAAGCGTACTACCTATTAAGCTGAGTAGAAAGTAAATTTCTGTAGTTTGTTTAGGATAATAATGGACTTTTTTATTCTATAATTTTCGAATTCTTTCACTTTCCATCGATGGAAAGACAAATATATATATCATCTAATTTTTCCCCAACGTTGCGCAACGTTTGCGAGAAATCTAAGCCCAATGAAAAGGGAACTTAATCGTAAAGTTTACACTTTAAATAAATTTTACTGACTAAGAAAATAGTTAATACTGAAATCAGTGGCGGCTTCTAACCACACATCCGTAACTATCTCGTTAACGGTTCGTCTGCGGACACTTGTTTACTGGAACGCTCCTCTCACCATGGCGCACCGAGCGCCTCTTATGTTGTCCTTGAGTATTATCCACTGAGTCCATATCGCTTCTTATACTGTACAGCTAATTCAAGAATTTGCACTATCCCATCTGGCAGTTTCCCTTACGCCCTTTTTTAATAGGGAGATTGTTTTTGATTTTGTGTATGATTCCACATGGCTTGATTCATGTTGGGAGTATGATACTCAATCACGGATTATGTACATCAGGAATTAGTGTGACTAAGTTTAGTATTTGGCTAAACTAATCAGTTTCTTAACGCGCCATTAATTCCAGCGTGACCTATCTCCTAAACCGCAGGATGGAATCGTGGGCCCGCCGGCCGGATCCGGCCCCCGGTTGGTTTCAGTCTGGCCGGTGGAAGAAATTCGTGGAAAGGGGAGCGAGGCCCTGCAGAATTTTGCAACGGAGGTTTTTAAGACAGCTGTTGTAAAACGTCCTAAGTAAAGAAGCAATGTTCACTATGGGTAAATAAATTTAGTCATCTGAAGATGGGATGAACATAAAATGAATGTACTCTCAAAAACGCGTGTTCTGAGGCTTAATTTGCTGGTGTGACGTGTCGGGAAACAGATCCCATTCACATTGATACGTTAACCCACAAACTTTAACACGAATGCTATAGATTTGATATCGTGCGGTAAGAGCGCTGCTGTCCCGTCACATGACGAGGCTGCCCGCGAACTTAAGTATGCGAATCACGCCCGCGGTTCATCAAAGGTTGCCCACGCCTGCCCTAAAGCGTTTCAGTTTCAGTACCCATACCTCTCGCCTCACCGCTGGCTGTCTCGTGACTCTGCAGCTACGAGCATGACTCATGTGTACCCTCGTGGGGGAGACATACCGGTCCACAGTTCAACTCACTGGTTTGCGTAGTCACTTCGGTTCTGATGCTCCATGTGTTTGCAGAGCGAGACGCCCTCCTGAGAGTAGTGGTTAGTCAGTAAACGGGGCTCTTGCATTCTTCCGCCTTAGGGCTGCTTGTTTTTAGACCAGTGATATGGTCCAATGGCTAACGATTTGGTAACTGAACGAGTGCAGCTAACATATGTATTTAGTCAAGCAATTAACTGTAAACATATTGTGGCCCCAGTTAGCAATGTTCAAAAATGTTCAACTGTGTGTAAAATCTTATGGGACTTAACTGCTAAGGTCATCAGTCCCTAAGTTTACACACTACTTAACCTAAATTCTCCTAAGGACAAACACACACACCCATGCCCGAGGGAGGACTCTAACCTCCGCCGGGATCAGCCGCACAGTCGATGACTGCAGCGCCTGAGACCGCTCGGCTAATCCCGCGCTGCTAGCAATATCTACGCAGACTGTACAGTAGTTCACTCTCTGCCTGCTCTGGGCTACTCACGATAGCGCAGCTCTAGACAAGGCTAAATATCGCCTGTTTGACATAGTTCCTGACAGGTTCACCATTATGTCTCTCTCTCTCTCTCTCTCTCTCTCTCTCTCTCTCTCTCTCTCTCTCTCTCTCTCTCTCTCTCTCACACACACTCTCTTCTGTCAACTCTGACTTGTTGCAGCTAGATTCATTTAAGTCATGTTATGACGATCGTGTTTCATATTGCATACGGTGGCCCAAGTTTTGCTTTTGTTGGTGCGACTCCTATTAGATGAGTATCGATGTGCTGTATTTTAGCTAGTATGCTTTTTAATAAGATAGCTAAGAAACTTTCCAACATTCTCAGTTGCATATCCCCGACCGATCCATTATCATACTCATTTCCTTTCCACTTACGTTTCTGTCGTTCAACACAGGCACTACATCACGCGCCACGTGACTAGTTTATGGGCCTAGTGCGAAGTCTTTATGGCTTTGATAAGAAAGGTGGTCTGGCCGCTTCCTGTCACCTTCTGGCGTTGTCGCCCTTTCCGATCTGCCAGTGCAGCTAAAGAACATATGTACTCGTCCATGTGCACGTTCTAGCTGGTCAATTAAATTTGTATTTCAGGATAACGCACCGTAAGTTGTGCAACACTACCGTCTAAAAGCACTGATGGACAAGTACTTTCGATATCTTTTACGTGTGATGAAGTCCCATCTACATTCTTCGATAGAAAATATGACCATATGTTTTCTGCTGTAATCTCAAACTGAGTGCCGTTCGGTTTATCCAAACATGTCTACACTTCAATCGTATGCAGGACCGAGGCCACATGTAGAAACTGTCACAAAACAGTATCATGTAATGGATCTCTTTAATTTGGCGTTTATTCAATGATTTCAATTTTTCTCATAATATTCATTCAAGTCAGTCATAGAACTTTGGCAAAAAGTTCGAATCTCGCCATAATCATTTTACGTTGGCAACACCCCATTCCACAAACTAATGACGTAATCGAGTGAAAGAAGAATTCATTACATTGTACGAAGTAGGCTTCATAAATGGATGTCGATATCACAATTACCAAACACTTATTTAAATTCAAAACCAACAAGGAATATTATTGCAATCTGACTCTTGAAAAACAAAAATAGAGAAAACTAGCATTAAAAGCTGAAGTTAATTATGAAAGACTTTCATTGACATCGTTAGGAAGCCTGAAAAAGAACAAAATCACAGTTCTCCGTTTGTGCAAGACGCACTTTGAAATTAATATGAGAAATAAGCCAATGAACTCCGCATCCAAGATGCACAAACAGCCAGACGAACGCTAGTTGCTCAGAGTACCGATTCTCAAATATGAAAGTAACGCCCCATGCTATTAGCAAAAAAGCGAAACTTACGTCTTCAAACTTTTCGGTCACCACCCAACAGTTTGAACTACCTGATTTATTTATGAAATAAAAGTAACTAAAGTGATACAGGATCTTAAAGCGATCTGTACCAATCTTGTTTCACTATTTTCCAGTAATTTGTTAGTGCTATACTACAAAAGAACTAATGTGTCGTTTCCGCCTACGTTTAAGGCACTCGGTCACAGTACTTTTATTTTACTGTATATTTCAGCGTACGGTCACATAGACAGCTTCATCACCGGCTTCGACTTCTTAGCGAGTCTCAGATGATCTGAGTATTACACAGTAACTCGTCAACTGGAAAGATCAGGAGGGGCACCCATACGAATACTCGCATGTGTGTCTCGAGGGTGAAAAATACAACCAAAAAACATCGTTACAAGACCACCACTGTGTCCCCCTTCTAACCATGTTTGACGAAATACGGCCGGCAAGGAAAGGAGAGATACGAGAAGCAAAGCTTGTAGTGAGCTGTTTGTGCACGAACACCGTGTGGTAAACGCCAAACCTCCCAGCTCTAAGACGTGGAGTGAAGAAATAGGACACACTTTAAGATGTTGAGACGAACTCCTTCGTAGCGTTTGAGAGCGTCGTGCTGTGCGTACTTTCAATAGTCATTGTACTATTCCTATCACTGATTTTCAAATGAACTCGAAAAAAAAGAAAAAAAAAACAGCGCGACACACCACGATGGAATTATCCGTGGAATGGAAATCGGTAGGTGCGATGTACATGTGCAGACAAATATATGATTAGAAATTCAGAAAAAATGTTGGCCCGCCGGCTGGGGTGGCCGAGCGGTTCTAGGCGCTTCAGTCTGGAACCGTGCTACCGCTACGGTCACAGGTTCGAATCCTGCCTCGGGCATGGATGTGTGTGATGTCCTTAGGTTACTTAGGTTTAAGTAGTTCTAAGTTCTAGGGGACTGATGACCTCAGATGTCAAGTCCCATAGTGCTCCGAGCCATTTGAACCATTTAAATGTTGACTCACCTCTGGCCCTTACAGAAGCAGTCACTTAACATGATACTGATTGATAGACTTGTTTAATGTCCTCTTAAGGGATATTGCGCCAAATTCCAGTTGGCGAGTTAGATCATCAAAATCTCGAGATGGCTGCAGGGGTTCTCAGTTGGGGAGAGATCTGTGGTCCGTGCTGCCATAGCTAGTTTCTGCTAAGCACCAATATACGCAACAGGCACTCTCACCGTATGCATGCGTGCATTATCTTGCTGAAATGTAAGCCCAGGATGGCTTGCCATGAAAGGTAACAAAACGGGGCGTACCGTCGTGCTGTAAAAAGGGTGCCGCGGATGACAACAAAAGGAGTCCAGCCATGAAAAGAAATGCCACTCAGAGCATCACTCCTTTTTCTCGGTATGGCTGGTGGCAGTCACGTTCATATCCCACCACTGTCCGGGGCGTCTGCAGACTCGCTTTTGGCCTGGATTCATGTTGACTGGAGTAGAATTGTCTTCAGTGATGAGTCCAGCTTGGAAATGTGTCCCGATTACCTGGGAGGACGTATTTGGAGATGCTCTGGACGGTGGTGGGATACCAACGTGACTGTCTCCCGCCATATGGCCCGGCAAACAGGGGTGATGGTCTGGACTGTCATTTCTGTCCATAGCAGGATCTCTTTGGTTGGCATCTACGGCACCCTTACAGCACAGCGTTACGTCGACGAATTATACGTCCCGTACTGTTGTCCTTCATGGCAAGCCATCCCAGGCTTACATTTCAGCAATATAATGCACGCACACACACGGCGAAAATTTCGACTGCATGTCTTCGTACTTGCTAAACCTTATATTGGGCAGGAAGGTCCCTGGACCTCTCCCCAATTAAGAACGTGTAGAGCGTTAGGGGCAGTAGTGTCCAACGAAATCGGGATTTGAACGACCTAAAGCGCCAATTGGACAGAACTGGCACGGCATCCGTCAGAAGGACGTACAAAAACTCAGTTAATCAGTGCCAAGCCGAGTAACTGATAGCTAAGGGCCAAAGGTGGACCAACACGTTATTGACTTGCACAACTTGTGAAGCTCTTTCTCTCGAGTAAATCATTCAGTTTTTTTGAGATTGTAATCATTTGTTTTTCTGTACATGTGCATCACATTCCTTCGTGATGTACTTATTTTGTTTTTCTTTTCTTTTGAGTATCAATTGCCAAAATTTCGAAACGGGTGACCTGTTTGTCTAAAATTTCTTAGAACCGCTGAGAAACCCGAAATTTTTATCTAGGGGATGATAGTTGCGAAGATGTCAACGTAACTGCAAGACAATACTGCAGTCGTGTGGCAGCACGGCGGTCTTGTACTGCACTGTCGCAGGAGTAGACTGTCTGTTTGGGAAAAGCCGTCTTGAGTAGATTTGAATGAGACAGCAGAAGCCCGCGGCAAGGAGTAAACAAACAATACGTCCGCGGCAAGTAACAAAGCGGGCGTGGGAGAGTGACAACGACAAAAGCCCGTGTTTTGACAGGCGCGCCGCGGTGGGAGAGGAAAGGGCGCCCGTGGAGTGTATGCGCGCACAATAGGCGCGACAACGGCGGCGCGGGTGCGGGGGCGGTGGGGGCGGCGGCGGCGGCGGCGGCGGCGGTGGGCGCACCTGGTGCACGGCACTGCCGCTGCCGCTGCACTGCGCGATCAATGCACGGCCGAGGCGCAGCTGCGCCCGACCAACAGTCGCCACGCCGCCAGCGAGTCCGCGACTGACTCATCTGGCCAGCCGCGCCAAGTACCGCCCGCCTACCTGCCAGCCACCTCTGAGGGCTGAGCATCTCTTCACTGGCGACGAGCAGCAGCTCAGTCGTGAAAGGATGGGGCAAACAAACTGACAACGACCTCCCACAAAACACCATCCCAGAATTCGGACGGAAGCTTTTGAGAGAAATAATGGGAAACATAAGCAGCATAAAGACATTTACCCATCACTGTCCGCAGCTCGTGGTCGTGCGGTAGCGTTCTCGCTTCACGCGCCCGGGTTCCCGGGTTCGATTTCCGGCGGGGTCAGGGATTTTCTCTGCCTCGTGATGACTGGGTGTTGTGTGATGTCCTTAGGTTAGTTCGGTTTAAGTAGTTCTAGGGGACTGATGACCATAGATGTTAAGTCCCATAGTGCTCAGAGCCATTTTGAACCATCATTGTTCTTGAGATCGGTGTCGAAGCGATCTACGCAACCGCATCTACGAACAATGTATAAAGCATTTACCTAAAATATTTTCAAGTTGTTTGTACAGTGGAAAATTACAAAGAGATTGGAACAGAACCGAAATAATCCTAAAATATAAGGAATGTAGTACCAAAGATATAAGTAGCTATCGCACTGTCACCTCCTGTCCAAACTTTTTACTAGAATTCTATCAGCTTGAACTCTACACTTGACCTGGCCCGACACACTGGGAAACTGAGTTCTGCGCATTCTTTAATACAATCGATCATATCCTCACACTATGCGAAACAATTAGTAGAACAAATGAGTATCATCTACCTCTTTGCCTTTTCTTTATATATTTTGAAAAGGCATTCGATTCAATTAGTCACGCGGTGGTGTTGAGGCTCTAACAGAGCAAGGCATAGGCCAGGCGTATATTGAAGTCTTATACAACATAGACAAAATCCTCCACAGCGTTTGTGATTGTAGTTGAAGAAACCAATGAAATTACCGTCGAAAATATTGTAAAACAAGATGAATCTAAATCTCCAAAACTATTTTCTGCGTTTGTAGAGAAACCAATGCATAAATTACATTGGAAAACAAAGGGAATCCAAATTCTGGGAAAGAGCTTAAGTAATCTGTGGGGCGCTTATGTTACTGTACTGTCTGATACTAGTATAGAAGAACCTCAGATACTGGCTAGTGAACTTTCGTTAGTCTGCTCTGAAGTTGACTTAAAAATGAACTATGATAAAACCAAGATCATGATGAATGAATGACACCAGAGAGAAATATATTTGTTGGACGTACCCAGACGCAAAATTGTCACAGAACATGTCTCATTGGGTCAAATACCAAGTACGAAAGGAAAACTAAAACCAGAAATATTTCGACGTATCAAATTAGGCTGGCAAGCTTATTGAAGAAAGTTATCAGTTTGACGTTCAAGATATCGGTCGAGCTGAAGGAAGTTCTTGACCAATGTGTATTGTCAGTAAGTAATAACTTATGAGTGAGACATGGACATTAATGAGTTCATTGTTACAGAAATAATAGTAGCCAAAAGAGGAATAGTAAGATCAATGCTGGGCTACCCAAAGAAATTTGTAACTATTTATTTATTTCTAAAGCAAAGGTCTGCTGTCTATTGTTATATAGCAGGACGTACAAAGTGTGATTTTACATGTTATATCGTACAAATTCAGTTTTATTTATACTACATTTTTTGAGAATTTTTCAAAATGACTGAAATATAACAAATTAAAAATATATAAAAAAACAATCTATTTATACAATCTTGTTTAAGCATGTTGATAAAGTATATAATGATACTAAATAAGGTACATAATAGGTTGTGGATGTATTTTAAATTAAAATTAAATTTACGGGAAGAAACAAGAGACGGCAATTTGACTTCTACGTGTATGGTTAAATGTGTTATGTATGTTGTCTTGACTGTCTTAGCTAATAATGTATTGATTAATAGGGTATAATGTGGTTCCGAACTTATGGTAACAGTGGAGATTGGGAGTTGATTTAAAATGTCATAGTCTGATGTATCAGGTGCGAGAGCTCGGTAAAACTTCGAGCCAGTCACACATGCATACATGATGCAGCGAAAGAAGAAGAAATGTCACATCTTCAGATAGTGTTGCATGCTATGAAATGGTATAAAAGCCAACTACATAGAGAGTTACGTTTTCAGATTGATTCGATTTAGAGTTGGAGAACTTCAGCTTACTTTTGCTGGGTTTGTATGTTTATCTCGTCTTCACTTACTGTGTGCGATATAGCATCCGATTCAGTGTCGGTATTTTTATTTGTGTCGTTTACTATGTACTGCTGATCTATCAGATGTGGAGTCTGTCTTATTCTAGCGCATGGGCCGGCCGGTGTGGCCGTGCGGTTCGAGGAGCTTCAATCTGGAAACGCGTGACCGCTACAGTCGCAGGTTCGAATCCTGCCTCGGGCATGGATGTGTGTGATGTCCTTAGGTTAGTTATGTTTAAGTAGTTCGAAGTTCGAGGGGACTGATGACCACAGATGTTAAGTCCCATAGTGCTCAGAGCCATTTGAGCCTAGCGCATGATCTGTCCTCTTTGTACGTCTCATGTAGAGATACTTCGTCTGCGATGTAGTTTGTAGAGTTCCAGCCATCTTGTCTGCATATTAACTGTCGTATGTTCTGATTCCCTAAACTCGATCTTATATGTCCTAGAATATCGCTGAAGACCACTATGTGTTCAGGTACGCCGTTCTCGCACATGCACTATGGACATCAATGAGTTCATTGTTAGAAAACTAATAGCAGCCCAAAGAGGAACTGAAAGATCACTGTTGGGCTACACTAAGAAAGACAGAAGGAAAGCAGTTCATATCACACAGACAACAAAGGTCAGTGACATAATGGAAAGAGTGAATACCTTCAAATGGCAGTGGGCTAGTCGTGCCGCTCGAAGAAAAGATGCTAGATTGGAGCTCAGTTTACCTAAAAAGACCGAAGTGAAGACCACCGAACAGGTGGGACAGAGACTTGAGGAAGACGGCGGACTGAACTGGCAATGGGAAGGTCAAGATCGGCAGCAATGGAAGAACCTGCAGGGATCCTATATTGCACGCCAAGAGGTCACATTGCCAAACGATCGAATTGGCAGATAACCATGATCTACGAACATGTATATTTTCAAGCAAAAGTTTGGCTTGACAGAAGTGTACTGCAATCAAAGTAACTTTGTGATTGACACGAGTCGAGTGGTTGGGAGCAGCTGCCAGCTTATCTGATTCTTTGACTCCATGTACTCGCTGTGCTGCTTGTCCCTTAGTTAAACGCAGAAACTTGTCTGGCGGAGTTGGCTGCTAGCCGACAACACTACAATCTCTTAGTAACGAAGTTATTTTATTTGGGTTACAATGTTAACGTTAAAGATATCTCTTCCTGAAAGTATAAACAAATAAGCAATACAAAAACGTTAATCCTGAGATGTATCAGGTTGCGCATCTGATCTGTATCACTGCCTCCCCCGTCTGACGCGGCGCCGCTACTAGCGCACTGAGTCCACGACCTCTCCGGTCAGAAGGACCCGGCGTGCGTCCTGTGTGAAGGTACGACGTATATTTTGAAATCGTGTAGGGGCTGTAAAACTAACGTGCTCCATGATTTTAGGGTGTGCTGCTCGGTTAATGTGCTACTTATTTCGGAATATATATGTTTTGAAATTAGTAAATTAGTACAGACTTGATCTTTTACCCTTTTCGTGCAGGGTAAACGCAACGAGATGCGAATGGCGGCTGCAAGAAAGTGTGTTGTGTGGTTGTAAGGGTAGTGAGCGAAAAATGGGAGTTTTTTTCCATCCTCTACTCCAAGGAGTGGAGCGGGCTATTTGATATTTTTCAGCCACATGTCCCACCCGGCTGAGAGTGAGGGGCAGAGAGCCCCTATTGAGAGTAAAGACAGGCCAGCAGCATCACTTCATGCAATCCGCGATAAGTGGCAAATGCGAAAAAGGGACTGGTTAACGTCGTTAGGCAAGTGTCCTCTGCAGTGCAGCTGCCTCTACATCTACGTCTACGTGATTACTCTGCTATTCACAATAAAGTGCCTGGCAGAGGGTTCAAAGAAACACCTTCAGGCTGTCTGTCTCTCTACCGCTCCATTCTCGAACGGCACGCGAGAAAAACGAGCACTTAAATTTTTCTATTCGAGCCCTAATTTCTCTTATTTTATCGTGATGATCATTTCTCCCTATGTAAGTGGGTGCCAACAGAATGTTTTCGCAATCTGAGGAGAAAACTGGTGATTAAAATTACATGAGAAGACCCGACGCAAAGAAAAACGCCTTTGATTTAATGACAGCCGCTCCAATTCACGTATCATGTCTGTGACACTATCTCCCCTATTTCGCGATAATACAAAACGAGCTGCCCTTCTTTGTACTTTTTCGATGTCATCCGTCAGTCCCACCTGATGCGGATCCCACACCGCACAGCAATACTCCAGAATAGGGCGAACAAGCGTGGTGTAAGCAGTCTCTGTAGTAGACCTGTTGCACCTGCTAAGTGTTCTGCCAATGAATCGCAGTCTTTGGTTTGCTCTACCCACGATATTATCTATATGATCGTTCCAGTTTAGGTTATTTGTAATTGTAATCCCTAAGTATTTAGCTGAATTTACAGCCTTCAGATTTGTGTGACTTATCGCGTAATCGAAATTTAGCTGATTTCTTTTAGTACTCGTGTGAATAACTTCACACTTTTCCTTATTCAGGGTCGATTGCCACTTTTCGCACCAAACAGATATGTTGTCTAAATCATTTTGAAAGTCGTTTTGATCATCTCATGACTTTACAAGACGGTAAATGACAGCATCATCTGCAAACAATCTAAGACGGCTACTCAGATTGTCTCCTATGTCGTTAATATAGATCAGGAACAATAGAGGGCCTATAACACTTCCTTGGGGAACGCCGGATATTACTTCTGTTTTACTCTATGACTTTCCGTCTATTACTACGCACTGTGACTTTTCTGACAGGAAGTCACTAATCCAGTCGCACAATTGAGGCGATACTCCGTAGGCAGGCAGTTTGGTTAGAAGACGCTTGTGAGGAACGGTGTCAAAAGCCTTCTGGAAATTTAAAAATATGGAATCAATTTGACATCCCCTGTCGACAGCACTTATTACTTCATGAGTATAACGAGCTAGTTGTGTTTGACAAAATGATATTTTCTGAATCCGTGCTGACTGTGTCTCAATAAATCGTTCTCTTCGAGGTACTTCAAAACGTTCGATATAGTATATGTTCCAAAACCCAACTGCAAATCGACGTTAGTGATATAGGCCTGTAATTCAGCGGATTATTCCTACTTGCCTTTTTGGGTATTGGTGTGACTTGAGCAATTTTCCAGTCTTTAGGTACGGATCTTTCTGTGAGTGAGTGGTTGTGTATAATTCCTAAATATGTTAACTATTTTATCGGGATACTCCGAGAGGAACCTGGCTGGCATACTCCTCCGGAGAAGAGACCGTTGTAAAACGCAGCCACGATATTGCTGAACTCGGAGATTACCTGTTCGAATCCTCGAAGTAGAAGAAATCACGTGCCAATGTCCCTCATTAAATTCTGAAACATCTGCGCTGTGTTTGATGGAGCTATCAAACTTTACGGCGATGGTAACCTCGCCGTTGACGGCCCGTAAACCGCACACACACACACACACACACACACACACACACACACACAAAGAGAAAATTTATGGTGATGTGTCCGTCATGTGGGGAGCAAGTCATACATGTTCTGCCACCATCTCCCTTCCTTATCATTGTAATGATAATAGTATCAACATCACAAACGGGCGGTAGACTACATACGCACTCGGTATAGTCAACTACACTAGACAGAAACTTAAGTAAGTCGCTAAAATGGCGTTCATTTGCACCAGGTCGTTTGCAACACAAATTTAGAAAGGAACTGACTGGATGTGACTACCGTCTTCCGTTAGCTGAAAATAAATGGGACGACTAGAAGAGAAGCACTAAAACAGACTGGTTAAGAACGATTAAAGTAATAAGTTGAAGGAACCATTATGGCATTCACTTGAGATGGTTAAGCAAAAGACTGAAGAAATGGTATCAGGACACTTCTCTTTATGAATGTAACTGCAACTTAGAAACGAAATCAAAATTTCGAATTCAGAGTAATGATGAGTATAAGCCCTTATTTCGACTGAAGGCAGCTGCGCAATATCATAATGTGTGGGATTGATTTGCTGCAAATGAGCAAAACTGCAGTAAGGCCAGTCTTGCTCGTTTCCTGGCTCTAGTTTTAAGCCCACCGACAATTTGAAGGTGATTTTCATCCGTCAGTGTTGCCAATTTGATTGTTTCATCGTCAATAACTAATTGGTTCCAAAGGGATGCCCTTTGATTTCATGACGTGTGCTAGAGACAACCTTTCATCACCAAAAAACCCCACCGTCAAACATCACACAGCTTTACGCTGAAATAAAAAGGCCAATGGTCAGGGGCGCCTCGTCACGGTTCGCGCGGCTCCCTCCGTCGGAGGTTCGAGTTCTCCCTCGGGCATGGGTGCGTGTGTGTATTGTCCTTAGCGTAAGTTAGATTAAGTAGTGTGTAAGTCCAGTGACCGATGCTCTCAGAAGTTGGTCCCATAGAACCTTACCACAAATTTTTGAATAAAAAAAGGCCAACCTCGATTCAAGCCTGTTTCGTCCACTTGTTATGATGTAACCACTGCACTTCGGTGAACGGTAATGTGTGCGCTATACGAGCCGTTAATTTCCTCTGTAGCCTTTAAAATATGATAAAATTTCCCGTCATGTTGCTGTCTTTGCCCCCTGGACGACGTAAGGTGAGCATCTATATTTCAGATATAAATACGGAGTTTTTATCCTTTATTATCTGTGAAATAACTATTGTGTATGTTTCATGTTGAACGAGCGGGAATGAGAGCGAGACGGCATGTACGTCACTGGAAAGCGACCATCGCTGCGCCACTCGAAGCGACACAATAAGCCTACCGCCAGCGACTATGGAAAAATACGCCATTTTTCTCTTGTTCTGAGACCACTGTTAATGTAATTGTAATTAAAATAATATTATGTGTAAAATTGTACCAATTTATCTCTTGTAAGGCTCAATGTGTTGTGGTAAGAAGTATGGAAAGGTTGTCTGTCTTGATAACTTACGGAGTCTATACAGGGTGTTACAAAAAGGTACGGCCAAACTTTCAGGAAACAGTCCTCACACACAAATAAAGAAAAGATGTTATGTGGACATGTGTCCGGAAACGCTTAATTTCCATGTCAGAGCTCATTTTAGTTTCGTCAGTATGTACTGTACTTCCTCGATTCACCGCCAGTTGGCCCAATTGAAGGAAGGTAATGTTGACTTCGGTGCTTGTGTTGACTGCGACTCATTGTTCTACAGTACTAGCACCAAGCACATCAATACGTAGCATCAACAGGTTAGTGTTCATCACGAACGTGGTTTTGCAGTCAGTGCAATGTTTACAAATGCGGAGTTGGCAGATGCCCATTTGATGTATGGATTAGCACGGGGCAATAGCCGTGGCGTACGTTTGTATCGAGACAGATTTCCAGGACGAAGGTGTCCCGACAGAAGACGTTCGAAGCAATTGATCGGCGTCTTAGGGAGCACGGAACATTCCAGCCTATGACTCGCGACTGGGGAAGACCTAGAACGACGAGGACACCTGCAATGGACGAGGCAATTCTTCGTGCAGTTGACGATAACCGTAATGTCAGGGTCAGAGAAGTTGCTGCTGTACAAGGTAACGTTGACCACGTCACTGTATGGAGAGTGCTACGGGAGAACCAGTTGTTTCCGTACCATGTACAGCGTGTGCAGGCGCTATCAGCAGCTGATTGACCTCCACGGGCACACTTCTGCGAATGGTTCACCCAACAATGTCTCAATCCTCATTTCAGTGCAAATGTTCTCTTTACGGATGAGGCTTCATTCCAACGTGATCAAATTGTAAATTTTCACAATCGACATGTGTGGGCTGACGAGAATCCGCACGCAATTGTGCAGTCACGTCATCAACACAGATTTTCTGTGAACGTTTGGGCAGGCATTGTTGGTGATGTCTTGATTGGGCCCCATGTTCTTCCACCTACGCTCAATGGAGCACGTTGTTATGATTTCATACTGGATACTCTACCTTTGATTGGGCCCCATGTTCTTCCACCTACGCTCAATGGAGCACGTTATCATGATTTCATATGGGATACTCTACCTGTGCTGCTAGAACATGTGCCTTTACAAGTACGACACAACATGTGGTTCATGCACGATGGAGCTCCTGCACATTTCAGTCGAAGTGTTCGTACGCTTCTCAACAGATTCGGTGACCGATGGATTGGTAGAGGCGGACCAATTCCATGGCCTCCACGCTTTCCGGACCTCAACCCTCTTGACTTTTATTTATGAGGGCATTTGAAAGCTCTTGTCTATGCAACCCCGGTACCAAATGTGGAGACTCTTCGTGCTCGTATTGTGGACGGCTGTGGTACAATACGCCATTCTCCAGGGCTGCATCAGCGGATCAGGGATTCCATGCGACGGAGGGTGGATGCATGTATCCTCGCTAAAGGAGGACATTTTGAACATTTCGTGTAACAAAGTGTTTGAAGTCACACTGGTACGTTCTGTTGCTGTATGTTTCCATTCCATGATTAATGTGATTTGAAGAGAAGTAATAAAATGAGCTCTAACATGGAAAGTAAGCGTTTCCGGACACATGTCCACATAACATATTTTCTTTCTTTGTGTATGAGGAATGTTTCCTGAATGTTTGGCCGTACCTTTTTGTAACACCCTGTATAATATTGATTACGACAACAACACATCTCTTCCTTGTGTTAGTTCTTAACCTCAATCGCTGTCAAATGTGGAAATAAATACTATATTAATGGAGGGTAAAAATAAGTTATGCTCTCTCAAGACCTTAATTTGGGAGATTGTTTTAATGGAAGCTTTAAAAGAACGACGAATTAAACGAAATGTCTTACACTGTCAGAAAATATAAAGCTGAGAGAGATAATATCATGATGTAATATTAATATGGAAAGATCAAAGATATACAAGAATTACAAATATTCAAAATTCACTGAAGAAAAAAAATCGCAACATCAAGGAGTGTGCGACATAAACGAATGTTGGTAGGGGTGTTTCTACATCTGAAAGATGATGTCTACTCAGGTTTCGCGCCAGTTGCATAAGAGTGGCGTTAGCAGTGTCACTATGAGGGTGGAAATCAGAGTTGCTCTAAATACACGCTGTAACGGTTGAGCGTTAGCTACCATGCAGATTTGACGTGGTGAGTTGAGGTTAGTCAAGTAAGCCTTTGAGGCGACAAAGATGTCATTGTCAACACCTCACTGAGTTCGAACGAGATCGTACAATCGGCTTACGAGAAGCTGGATGTTCCTTCTGCGATACTTTAGAAAGACTTGGCAGGAATGTAGTCGATGTACATGATTGCTGGCATCGTTCGCCACGGGAATGTACGGTCACAGGAATAACCGTCTGCGGACGATCACGAAGCATTACCGAGAAGGAAAGACCATCGTGCTCTGAGTACGGCTCTGGCGCATGGTACAGCATCTATGGCAGCAAGTGGAGCAGCAGTCGGCACCACAGTGACGTAACTAACTCTTACAAATCGATTACTCCAAGGACAGCTGAGCCAGACGCCCTGTAGCGTGCATTCCACTGCCCCGAACCACGGCTATTTGAGACTCCATTGGAGTCAAGCGAGAGATCATTGGAGAGCAGGGAGGAGGTTTGCTGTGTTTTCTGATGACAGCTGTATCTGCCTCGGTGCCAGTGATGCCTGTGTTTTGGTTAGAAGAAGGCCAGTTCAGGACCAGCAACCAACCTGTCTGCGTGCTGGACACACTGGACCTACACCTGGAGATCTGGTCTAGGGTGCGATTTCGTACGACAGCAGGGGCACTCTCGCGGTTATCCCAGGCATCCTGACTGCAAAACGGTACGTCCATCAGCTGATTCGACCTGTTGTGCTGCCACGTATGACAATCATTCCAAGGCGTCTTCCCAAGAGGAGAACGCTCACCCACGTATCGCTGTTGTAACCCAACACTCTACAGAGTGTCGACTTGTTTCTTGGCCTGTTCGATCATCGGATCTGTCACCAATCGAGCACATATGGGATATCATCGGACGACAACTCCAGCGTCATCCAAGAACAGCATTAACCGTCCCCGTACTGACCGACTAAGTGCAACAGGCATGGAACTCCATCCCACAAACTGACATCCGGCACGTGTACGACACAATTCTTACGCGTTTGCATACTTGCATTCAGTATTCTGGTGGTTACACCGGTTATTAATATACCACCACTTCACACTTGCAGTGGCATATCTCGCTCTTAAATTAAACTATTATCTTGCACTGCCAATCACTTAACCACATAACATTGTTGTTGTTGTGGTCTTCATTCCTGAGACTGGTTTGATGCAGCTCTCCATGCTACTCTATCCTGTGCAAGCTTCTTCATCTCCCAGTACTTACTGCAGCCTACATCCTTCTGAATCTGCTTAGTGTATTCATCTCTTGATCTCCCTCTTCGATTTTTACCCTCCACGCTGCCCTCCAATACTAAATTGGTGATCTCTCGATGTCTCAGAACATGTCCTACCAACCGATCCCTTCTTCTAGTCAAGTTGTGCCACAAGCTCCCCTTCTCCCCAATTCTATTCAATACCTCCTCATTAGTTATGTGATCTACTCATCTAATCTTCAGCATTCTTCTGTAGCACCACATTTCGAAAGCTTATATTCTCTTCATAACATAGACAAATGTATTCCCAAAATTCTGGTTAGTCCCGGGGGAGGTTCGAGTCCTCCCTCGGGCATGAGTGTGTGTGTTTGTCCTTAGGTTCAAAGTGGTTCAAATGGCTCGCAGCACTATGGGACTTAACGTCTGAGGTCATCAGTCCCCTAGAACTAAGAACTACTTAAACCTAACTAACCTAAGGACATGACACACATCCATGCCCGAGGCAGTATTCGAACCTGCGACCGTAGCTGTCGCGCAGTTCCAGACTGTAGCGCCTAGAACCGCTCGGCCACCCCGGCCGGCTGTCCTTAGGATAATTTAGGTTAAGTAGTGTGTAAGCTTAGGGGTTGTTGTTGTTTTTAGGGGAAGGAGACCAGACAGCGAGGTCATCGGTCTCATCGGTTTAGGGAAGGACGGGGAAGGAAGTCGGCCATGCCCTTTGAAAGGAATCATCCCGGCATTTGCCTGGAGCGGTTTAGGGAAATCACGGAAAATCTAAATCAGGATGGCCGGACGCGGGATTGAACCGTCATCCTCCCGAATGCGAGTCCAGTGTCTAACCACTGCGCCACCTTGCTCGGTGCTGTAAGCTTATGGACTGATGACCTTAGCAGGTAAGTGCCATAAGATTTCACACACATTTGAACATTCCCAAAATTCCAGTACTCTACTTTTTTCGGGACTGTTTTTTTGCATCAGTGTATTTAAAGTTTGGATAAGGAAAGCCAGAAATTTTATATGTAAAGATAAAGAATTTAACGTAAGTCGATCTTGAACGGCATCTCAAGCGTTGAGTAAAAGAAAAATTTATCTTTGCTTGAAGCTCTAGCAACGAACAATGAAAATAATAAGACTATCTCTGGTTGACGCTATAGCAACGAAAGGGAACAACTAATACGATACCGATATTTCTAATAAATATAATACAACTGCAGAAGTTGTCGCAACATGAATATTCAGTATTCAGGGATATGAGAGGAATATTCACTCGAAATAAAAATGTCTAGTAAAAGTATGCTCCAAAGTGGATATCTTAAGAGGTATTCCAATCTGTTCATCTTCGCTACTGTGAAAGACAGTCCTTCTAATGAACAAGTGTTCATAGATGTTACGGTACGCACGTTGTAGCTCATGTTTACTGGACATTTCTTCTTGTTTTGTACTACTGCCGCTCGACTACGACATTATCGCCCTTCGCCACCTGTGCCCGCCATCGGAAACACGCGGTGACGTGATAGTAAACAAGTACAGTGGTCGGATTACCTTCAATTCGGAAGTCTCAATGCACTATTATTTTCAATCAATACGTGTTAGTCCAGTGCTTCACCCACAGTTCAAATAATACTATTATTCATTCACTGAACTGTGGGTAAAGCCTGATCAACAGGGACTTACATGTATTTATCGAAAATAATAGTGCATTGAGTATGGGTAGCTTCTAGCCGAAACCTAGATTTGCATAAAAAGTTTAAAAAGGAGGACTGATTGCTGCAATCTATAATTTACAAGTACAGTGGTAACTGCGGAAAACACATCGCACTGTCAATGCGTTCAGGACGCTTGTGAATATAGCACCAAATCGTTTAGCCTGTCCTCGTGAAATATCACGACAACAAGTCACGCTAAGTCGATCGAAGAGCTCTCACGTCAGGTGCAATAATGTTGTGGCTGACTAATAACTCCTATCAAAATATGGAAAGCAAAGAGCTTGCGGTAGTATAAGAAATTTGTTTCACGGTATCGAAGATGTGTTCGTAGCTCTTAAGGGGTATGCGTTTCAGATCCCAAGTTTGCTAGACTTTTTTGCTTCGAGTGATCATTGATGTCATATTCCTGAATATTGATCATTCCTCCCGGGACATCCTGTACACTCACAATCGTAGCGGAATTAATTGTGATGTATGCGGTTCGCCAACACAGCAACGAGGCATATCACGGCACCTTGAAAGCGGTGGCCGGGAGACAGCGACTTCCAAAAGCGGCGCGTGTGTGGCGAGGGCCGCAGGTCGCTGCCCCGACCGCGCCTCGCCTGCATTAGCAGCGCGGCACGGCGCCGTAAAGCTCGCATGCAGATAGGCGCAGCCTGTGCTGAACCCGTGTTTTATCGCGCCCTCTCCTTTACGGCGGGCGTATATTTAACCGACAAACGCAGCGTCGGAACACGTGCCGCCGCCCGGTCGCCGTCCTCCAGCGGCCTAAGCCGATTTCGTCGCTGCCGCCTGCGCTCGGTCATTATACACGGAGCTGTCATGGAATACATCCTAAAATCGTGTCGGCTTCGTTTTTCATGGCGTAGTGCGGCATATCGACGTGGCATGAACACAAAAAGTCCTTGGAAATCCCCTGCAGAAATATTGAGCCGTGCGGCCTCTATAGCCGTCCATAATAGCGAAAGTATAGCCGGTGCAGGGTGTTGTAAAAGATTTTACGTCTCAGTTATATCCGTAAATGTTCAATGGGATTCATGTCGGACAATACGGGTGGCCATATCAATCACTAGAATTTCCAGATTAAAACCAGTGGCGAACGATGGTGCTCCAGTGACATGGCACATTCTTATTCATAAAAATTTCGTATCTCATTGGAAATATGAAGTCCATGAATGGCTGCAAATGATCTACAAGTAGCCGAACATAACCGTTTGCAGTCAACGGTCAATTCAGTTGGATCAGAGGACCCAGTCCATTCCATGTAAACACAGCCCAAACCATTAGGGATCCAACATGCGCAATGCCTTGTTGACAGTCTGGGTCCATGGCCTCGTGGGGTCTCCAGTATACTCGAAGCCTACAACCAGCTCTTACCAACTAAAATCGGGACTAAGGTGATCAGGCCTCTCCTGCCTCGGGCGTGGATGTGTGTGATGTCATTAGGTTAGTTACGTTTAAGTAGTTCTAATTTCTACGGGACTGATGACCTCAGGTGTTGAGTCCCATAGTGCTCAGAGCCATTTGATCAGACCTCGTTTTTCCAATCGTCTAGGGTCCAACCGACATTGTCGCGAGCCCAGGAGAGGTGTCGTGCTGTTAGCGAAGGCACCGGCGTAGGTCGCCTGCTGCCATAGACCATTAACGCCAAATTTGGCCGCAGTGTCCTGAGGGATACATTCGTCATACGTCCCACATTGATTTCTGCGGTTATTTCACTCAGTGTTGCTTTTCTGTTAGCACTGACAACTCTACGCAAACACCGCCGCTGTCGATCATTAAGTGAAAGGCATCGGGCATCACGTTGTCCGTGGTAATAGGTAATGTCTGAAATTTGGTGTTCTTGGCACGCTCTTGACACTAGGGATCTCAGGATATTGAATTCCGAAACGATTTCCGAAATGGGGTGTCTCATGCGTCTAGCTCCAGCTACCTCTTCGCGTTCAAGTCTGTTAACTCCTGTCGAATGGCCACAATCAGCCACCAACCTTGTCGCCGGTATAACACCGGCTCCCGTCAGATCACCAAAGTTAAGCGATGTCGGACTTGGCCTGCGCATGGATGGTTCACCGTTCGGGTCTACCGAATGCTGTTGTCAAACGAGGTGCACTCAGCCCTTGTGCGGTCAATTAAGGACCTACTTGATTTAGAAGTTGTGGTACCGGTCACTAAAACTGACAACGGCAGGGAGAACTGTGTGACCACCGCATCCGGTAACACCTAAGGGCTGAGGATGACACGGCAGCCGGTCGGTACGGTTGGGCCTTCATGGCCTGTTCGGACAGTGTTTATCTCTTTTTTGTGGCCATAATCAAGTTGGAAATCTTTTCACATGCCTCATCTGAATACAAATGACAGCTCCGTCAATGCGCTGCCCTTTTATGCATTGCGTACGCTATACTACCGTCACCGTATATGTGCACACCGTTATCCCATGATTTTTGTCACCTTAGTGTACACATCAGCTTCGCAGTCGAACATAATAAATTCGCACAGGCCGACTGTCGTGAGGACGGAAGGTATCTCTAGTAATCTAACACAGCGCACCATCATTTCGGCTTCACGTAATTAAGCATATATCGGCTACTCAATCCTGTCGATAAGTTCGCTTATCGTAACGTTATCTTATGCGTCCTTGTCCCAGTTAACTTATTTTTTGCCCGGAGTTATTGTAAGAGAAGAGTGGAGCACAGCTTCTCATCTTCAGCATTTAACGAAACGTCTGACAGCTTACTGTTCTGTTAAAACAAAAGTAACAGCATTTAAAGGAGTCGAACATACGATATCAAAAATTGTCATTCATGTCAAGATAACAGAACACGTAAAACGTTTCATCTTGGAAATCAAGTATCTGGAAGATCAAAATTTCGATAAAAACTTCCAATATTCAGATATATGTGCACTATAAACAGTACGTTAAAAATAAATTGAAGAAAGAAACAAAATTAAATTTTGTAATAATATGGCAATTTCTGTATTCCTCTATAACGGTCAAAAGTGGATCCTTACCAAACATCGGAGAAATGCAATTCAAGGTCTAAACCGACATCCCACACTGCTGTAAAAGTATGTACAAAATTAAACAAAATAAAAAAATGAAGGTATTGGAAAGACGGTTAAAAATTGGAACCAAAAACCCATATCATCGATCAAAAGACAGGTAATGAAAGAACCATATAGAAACAATGGCAGCCCCGACATTACCACTGCAACCATGAAATACACCAGTTGAACAAAAATATGCGGACACACCCATGTAATGCGGACCCGCAAGTATAAACGAAGGCGGCAAGTTTCGTGTTGTCGGTACAGTAACGGTGACACCAAAACCTTCGGTCAGGAAAACTCAGTGACTTCGAACATGGACAACTCATTGAGTTACAAAACCATCAGGGACATTTCAGTCCATGTGAAACTGCTGTAGTCGACTGCTGATGTCTCTGTGAAGTGTAAATGCGAAGGAACAACCACAACTAAACCAACATCGCGCAGACGTCATGTATTGACCGACAGGGACTCACGAGCAATGCGGAGGGTGGTTGTAAGAAATCGCATGAAATCAGCGGAAGGACTCACTAGTGAGTTGCAGAGTGCTGCCATCGGTCCAGCCAGCACAGTTACTGTGCATAGATAGTGAAAAAGAGTGCGGCAGATGGCCGAGCAGCTCCTCAACAGCCACACATCTGTACTCAATTCTAAGAGACGCTTTAGATGGTGTAAAGAGCGACGGAACTGGATTTGCATGTAAACGGGAGATGTGGAGTGATTAATGACGCTATACCCGGACTTGGCGAATACGTGTAGAACGTTACCTCACATCACGTGTATTGCCTACAGTAAATTATAGATGACTGGTGTTGCGGTAGGGGAGAATTTTTCGTGGTTAGGATGTGGAACCGTAATTGCGCTTAAGAACGCATTAAATGTGGAACGATGCGAACCCATCTCATAGTGTTGTGTACTGCGTACAGCAGAAGAACAATTCAGAGGCAATTATTGATTACATCAGCATGATAGTGCATCTTGTCATGAAGTAGCATCTGTGAAGCAGTGGTTTGTGGACAACAACATTTATGAAATGGAATAGCCTGCCCAGAGTGCCAACCTGAACTCAAGGGAATACGTTTGCGGTGAGTGAAAACGTCGAATTTCCTCCAGACCCCAGCACCCATCACTATCTTCTCTCGTTTCGGCTCTTGATGAAGGATGAGCTTCCGTCCATCCATACACAGACACCTCGTTGAAAGTGTTTCTAGAGTAGTTCAAGCCATCACAAACGCGAAGAGTGGATACACTCCATATTGATATCCATTACAGCTGTCCACATAGTTTTGATCAGATAATTCATGTACCACATCTATACTAACAATAAAACTCTAAAACCGTAATGCTTAAACACGCTTATCTCCAAAACTACTAGCGGAATTTTCCTGGGTGTTCACAGGTATCTTCAGCGTAAATTACGGCAAAAGAAAGGCTTCATTTCGTGAAAATCGGATGAGGGAAAGAAAGACATAATAGTTTTAACGCAGGGAAACACATTCAATCTTTGAAGAAGCTGTTTGCTCTTTGACATTTGAACTGTATCATATTTGTGAAAATAATACGATTCAAAGTTATGAATACAATGCTTATACTGTCATCAACATATTTAATCCTTACTTCAACGTCAAAATTATTAAATGCGAAAGTAACTCTATCTTATACGTTTTCACGACGAAACTACTGAAACGAATTCTGTGAAATTTGGTATGGAGATAGCTTGAATCCAGATGACGAACATAGACTACTTACACCAGAGAACATAAACTATGTTAAAATTATTAAATTTGTGGATAATGTCCACGGTGTATGATGTGTAGTTACTTCAGTAGCAGGATGCATATACGTGCGCTTCTGCCCAGACCCCTATGCACACACCGCTAGGCAGTGATGCTGCGCATGCCAACTCTTCATACACTCCTGGAAATTGAAATAAGAACACCGTGAATTCATTGTCCCAGGAAGGGGAAACTTTATTGACACATTCCTGGGGTCAGATACATCACATGATCACACTGACAGAACCACAGGCACATAGACACAGGCAACAGAGCATGCACAATGTCGGCACTAGTACAGTGTATATCCACCTTTCGCAGCAATGCAGGCTGCTATTCTCCCATGGAGACGATCGTAGAGATGCTGGATGTAGTCCTGTGGAACGGCTTGCCATGCCATTTCCACCTGGCGCCTCAGTTGGACCAGCGTTCGTGCTGGACGTGCAGACCGCGTGAGACGACGCTTCATCCAGTCCCAAACATGCTCAATGGGGGACAGATCCGGAGATCTTGCTGGCCAGGGTAGTTGACTTACACCTTCTAGAGCACGTTGGGTGGCACGGGATACATGCGGACGTGCATTGTCCTGTTGGAACAGCAAGTTCCCTTGCCGGTCTAGGAATGGTAGAACGATGGGTTCGATGACGGTTTGGATGTACCGTGCACTATTCAGTGTCCCCTCGACGATCACCAGTGATGTACGGCCAGTGTAGGAGATCGCTCCCCACACCATGATGCCGGGTGTTGGCCCTGTGTGCCTCGGTCGTGCGCAGTCCTGATTGTGGCGCTCACCTGCACGGCGCCAAACACGCATACGACCATCATTGGCACCAAGGCAGAAGCGACTCTCATCGCTGAAGACGACACGTCTCCATTCGTCCCTCCATTCACGCCTGTCGCGACACCACTCGAGGCGGGCTGCACGATGTTGGGGCGTGAGCGGAAGACGGCCTAACGGTGTGCGGGACCGTAGCCCAGCTTGATGGAGACGGTTGCGAATGGTCCTCGCCGATACCTCAGGAGCAACAGTGTCCCTAATTTGCTGGGAAGTGGCGGTGCGGTCCCCTACGGCACTGCGTAGGATCCTACGGTCTTGGCGTGCATCCGTGCGTCGCTGCGGTCCGGTCCCAGGTCGACGGGAACGTGCACCTTCCACCGACCACTGGCGACAACATCGATGTACTGTGGAGACCTCACGCCCCACGTGTTGAGCAATTCGGCGATACGTCCACCCGGCCTCCCGCATGCCCACTATACGCCCTCGCTCAAAGTCCGTCAACTGCACATACGGTTCACGTCCACGCTGTCGCGGCATGCTACCACTGTTAAAAGACTGCGATGGAGCTCCGTATGCCACGGCAAACTGGCTGACACTGACGGCGGCGGTGCACAAATGCTGCGCAGCTAGCACCATTCGACGGCCAACACCGCGGTTCCTGGTGTGTCCACTGTGCCGTGCGTGTGATCATTGCTTGTACAGCCCTCTCGCAGTGTCCGGAGCAAGTATGGTGGGTCTGACACACCGGTGTCAATGTGTTCTTTTTTCCATTTCCAGGAGTGTGTATTGAGGCAGTGGTAAAGTGGTGAGTGGGGTGGGGGGCGAGGGCTCACTAGCTAAGCACACCGGAACGGGCAGACACGTGAGGGTACGTACAACAGCTTACTTACCATCATAACTAAGCTACTGATGTGCAAGTGCTGCCCGTGGCTAACAGCTAGTGGAAAAATAAGTCTTGGAAGTCCAAGCAGAGACTGCGTGATTAAGGCTGAGCTACATACCGGAACAAGTGTCACACATAATCTCTGATGTGGAGATGAAATGGAAAAAAACTATATATTGCAAAATAAAAAAAAAACATTTACACAGAAATATCTCGACCTGTATGCGAAAGATATCCTAGGCTCTCGTTCTTGTACAAATCTAAAGAATTTAAGAAGACATTAAATGAAAATACACTTACCAGCAACAAGAATAAAAGAATAAATGATATTCTAAAATTCCTTGAGCAGATTGCTATAACAAGTACACACATTCAAACACAAGAAAATTTCAGAACAAAAATTGAACACACTGTGTTGTCAAGAAAAGGATGAAAACCAATATAGTAAAAATTTCACGGATGGAGAAGACAAACACTAAGAGAATGAAAAAAGAGACGTGGAAGAAAAAGTGAACACCTACTGAAAGAATATTGAATAAATAGGCCAGCTCTTTTACGAGATTCAGAAATGGCTAGTTGCGACTTTAGAATAAAAAGAAACAACAAAAGTATTTTTTATCTGACATCCGTTCATTTCTCACAGACGAGCGCCTGCATCATACACGACAATGGCTACCTACTCAGCGATTGGCAACTAGTTAACACTGCTCAATGGGATGCTTTTACATTCACCTAAACCTATTTCTAAGTACAATAAATGTATCAGGGATACTACACTGCACATTAATCTTTCGTTGATATTACCTGAAATTGGGGTCAATGGCAGTTTCAGATATTCCGAGTCATCTCTTCGTACAACCTGTAGCATGATTATGTTAATAATGCTATCAGTCGCAAATATACGTCACAAAATCTGGTTTTGCACTACGTGAGAATCCAGTTCAAATAGATCAAATGGCTCTGAGCACTATGAGACTTAACATCTAAGGTCATCAGTCCCGTAGAACTTAGAACTACTTAAACCTAACTAACCTAGGGACATCACACACATCCATGCCCGAGGCTGGATTCGAACATGCGACCGTAGCTGCCACGCGGTTCCAGACTGAAACGCCTAGAACCGCTCGACACTGCGGCCGGCTTGAATCCAGTGATAAGTTTTCCATCGTGGAAAGGATATGACTTCTGCATGATACACTGTTGGCATCGAGAATGGGAAATAGCTTTATTGGCATAGCCGGCCGCAGTGGCCGAGCGGTTCTAGGCTCTACAGTCTGGAACTGCGCGACCGCTACGGTCGCAGGTTCGAATCCTGCCTCGGGCATGGATGTGTGTGACGTCCTGAGGTTAGTTAGGTTTTAGTAGTTCTAAGACCCATAGTGCTCAGAGTCATTTGAACCATGTTTTATTGGCACATCCCAGAGAGGCCCAGTGCACATCCGAAAAGCCGTCTGGGTTTGATCTTCCCAGAAGAGTGGGCGACGGGCAAGAACCAACCACGGAAGGTGTGCGGACTCTATGTATAAATAGCACATGGTTACTTGTCCTGAGTGTGACTGAGGTGTTGAAAGAAACGATTCGACGCATCGTCGAGGAATGCCCTATTATAAAGTACCACAGCGAGATTGCTAATTTCCTGAATGTGACTGAAGAGGCGATCGATTATATTAGCAATTTGGACATACGTTTCTGATGATCATCTAGTTTTCTTATACACTATCTAAGACTTTTTCCCGAGGGAATGCAGCTTTACTGTATGGTTTGCAAACCTACATTTCTAGCATTTGTAGTCTTAGTGAAAGCTTTTGACAATGTTGACTGAAATACTCTCTTTCAAATTCTGAAGGTGGCAGGAGTAAAATACAGGGAGCGAAAGGCTATTTACAATTTGTACAGAAAGCAGATCGCAATTATAAGAGTCGAGGGTCATGAAAGGGAAGCAGTGATTGGGAAGGGAGTGAGACAGGGTTGTAGCCTGTCCCCGATGTTATTCAATCTGTATATTGAGCAAGCAGTAAAGGAAACAAAAGAAAAATTCGGGGACTTGGAAGAGCAGTTGAACGGAATCGACAGTGTCTTGAAAGGAGGATATAAGATGAACAACAACAAAAGCAAAACGAGAATAATGGAATGTAGTCGAATTAAGTCGGGTGATGCTGAGGGAATTAGATTAGGAAATGAGACACTTGAAGAGTACAGGAGTTTTGCTATTTGGGGAGCAAAATAACTGATGATGGTCGAAGTAGAGAGGATATAAAATATAGACTGGCAATGGCAAGGAAAGCGTTTCTGAAGAAGAGAAATTTGTTAACATCGAGTATAGATTTAAGTGTCAGGAACTTGTTTCTGAAAGTATTTGCATGGAGTGTAGCCATGTATGGAAGTGAAACATGGACGATAAATAGTTTAGACAAGAAGAGAATAGAAACTTTCGAAATGTGGTGCTACAGAAGAATGCTGAAGATTAGATGGGTAGATCACATAACTAATGAGGGGGTATTGAACAGGATTGGGTAGAAGAGAAGTTTGTGGCACAACTTGGCTAGAAGGAAGGATCGGTTGGTAGGACATGTTCTGAGGCATCAAGGGATCACAAATTTGGCATTGGAGGGCAGCGTGGAGGGTAAAAATCGTAGAGGGAGACCAAGAGATGAATATACTAAGCAGATTCAGAAGGATGTAGGCTGCAGTAGGTACTGGGAGATGAAGAATCTTGCACAGGATAGAGTAGCATGGAGAGCTGCATCAAATCAGTCTCAGGACTGAAGACAACAACAACATCTAAGACTTTCATGTCTTTATATGTGCATTTAAGTCTTTATTTATACTTATGTTTCTATTTTTCTTTGCATATTTGTGATCTGTCTGTAACTTTTATTTGTGTTCTTACGCATTTATGAATTTATTGGTTTCATTTTTAAATTGTAATTTTTGCCATACGCTAAATAAATAAATCGTGGAAAAATTTATGATTGCCGGGACGGTGTTTCTTGTAGAATTCCACTGCAGTGTCTCCAACTGAAGAAGTTCCCAGCCTTTCCTCGAAGGCCAGTCCTCGACAATTTGCCGACAGCATTTCTATTTGACTCATAATACCGTAATACCGAACCAGCGGTACTGCCGCCTTTCCTGTACCAACGCTCAAGATCAAGATCTAATATTTGTTAATACAACAAAGCTTATCTACAATTGACATATACGCCGCACACACCCTCTGATGTACGTAAGGCCCCTTCTGACCCAACATCAAACAGAAAAGCCAGTTTTCGGAACCACGCCACGCGGGATTAGCCGAGTGGTCTTAGGCGCTGCAGTCATGGACTGTGCGGCTGCTCCCGGCGGAGGATCGAGTCCTCCCTCGGGCATGGGTGTGTGTGTGTGTTTGTCCTTAGGATAATTTAGGTTAACTAGTGTGTAAGCTTAGGGACTGATGACCTTAGCAGCTAAGTCCCATAAGATTTTACACACATTTGAACATTTGTTTTTCGGAACCACGATACAGTTATTTCACCAGTTCCATCAGCCGAACTTGTACAAGTACACTACACGTAAAAGAGTCGCCAATATAAGCATTCTGGAGAAATGTATGTCCACTAGGGCAATCTTCTATTACAACTTTGATTTGCAATACACTCACTGACTCAGTGGAGCTTAGGAGGGTGGCGAGGCGCATACGTATACTGTATACACTACACGAGTGTAACAACCCGAAACCCAGAGACGGCAACATCTTATCCTGACCAATGGATATTTCAGCCCATACCCATGCTGTTCTCAAAACTATTTTACGAATACCGACACAAGGCAGCGTGTCAGTCTCATCCATTAAAGGGCCTGATAAGACGGCAAACATCGCTCATGTGTAACGATACGGCAGAATTATCGTGATAGTTAACAATTTTTCGCTATACCTTCTAGTTGGCCCATCAGTATTAGTTCAGAATACAAGTTTACTTTCGCATCACAAATTTTCATTAAGTATCCACATACCATTAAATTACACGGTACAGTCCCTTCGCTTTCTCGTAGGATTCAAATGGTTCAAATGGCTCTGAGCGCTATGGGACTCAACATCTGAGGTCATCAGTCCCCTAGAACTTAGAACTACGTAAACCTAACTAACCTAAGGGCATCACACACATCCATGCCCGAGGAAGGATTCGAACCAGCGACCGTAGCGGTCGCGCGGCTCCACACTGTAGCGCCTAGAACCGCTCGGCCACCCCGGCCGGCTCGTAGGAATCAGTGGATAAAGAATTCCTCAGGTAGTTTCAAACACAGCAAGCTTCTCAGGTAACGAACGCACTCCCTGTCCACCTTTGCAGCTCGGACCTCGGCACACACCTCCTATGCTGTTGTAACTGCCAGTACAACCTGCCGCCTCAGTCCCTCTCGCAACCGACTTCCAAAGCTAATCGATCCGTACTCGCTGTCGCGCAAAACTGTGTTTGTCAATGTATTTGTGAGACACATCCGGCAAACGTTGAAGTACATTCGAGTCAGAGTTGATGCCCTTTGACGAGATAAAGGAGGCCCCGCACAGTGTTAAGCACGTATGGTATAGCTCGTTGGCCTTCAGTGTGTAAAAATCGTACCGAAGGCAGGTGTTATACATTTTGGAAACTTGTTTTTAATCTCTATGTCGCCTGAAAGGTTTTTGATTTTTTCTTATTTCGTTTTGCAGTCTCAAGTCATTATGTAACGCAGCTGGAGTCCCTGAATAGGCTCCTCGCGTGTAAGGTACCTACCTGCAAGTGGGGCTAGAGACAAGGAAATATGTGAGAATCCAAACGCACAGCAGTCCATCTCGCCTGTAATGGCAAAATACCATTTCAGATTATTGACTATCGCAGCCACGGCTGTTGGCGCCCGAAGTGCCACATCGGAATTCCAACACGTAACAGTTATCACAGCGGATTCCAATTAAACCGCGGACGTGTACTTATTACAGCTGTGAGGCAGTCTCGCGTGTCAGAGCTGGATATGACCTCCCGCCGCTACTTCGCCTGTGGACGTCACGAACGGCTCCATTTCCCTGCCTACCGGCAATACGAGCTGCACTTCATTTAATGTTCAGAAGACGTTTTACCCCGTTGTCTCTTGTGGATTTTGGGTATGATCATCTTTTGAGAGGGAATTGATGTCATCCAGTTCGATCACTTCGAGACGTACGAGGGTGAGTCAAATAAAAACCTTAAATATTTTTTTAAATATTATTTATTGTGCAGAAGTGGTGCAAAGCTGCATCACTTTTCAACATAATCTCCCCCACGCTCAATGCAAGTCCTACAGCGCTAACGAAGTCATAAATTCCTTTAGAAAAATAATATTTTGGTAGTCCGCGCAACCACTCATGCACCGCGTGGCGTACCTCTTCATCAGAACGGAACTTCTTTCCTCTCATTGCGTCTGTAAGTGGTCCAAACATATGAAAATAACTTGGGGAAAGGTCTGGTGAGTATGGTTGATGAGAAGGACACTCAAAATGTAGGTCTGTGATTGTTGCAACTGTTTTACGGGCAGTGTGGGACCTTGCATTGTCATGTCGCAAAAGGACACCTGCTGACAGAAATCCATATCGCATTGATTTGATTGCAGGCCGCAGATGATTTTTTAGCAGATCTGTGTATGATGCACTGGTGACAGTGGTCCCTCTATGCAGATAATGCTCCAAAATAGCGCCTTTTTCGTCCCAAAAGAGAGTCAGCATAACCTTCCCTGCTGATGGCTCTGTTCGAAACTTCTTTGGTTTTGGTGATGAGGAATGGCGCCATTCCTTGCTCGCTCTCTTCGGTTCCGTTTGGTGGAAGTGAACCCAGGTTTCGTCCCCAGTAACGATCCTTGCAAGGAAGCCATCACCTTCTCATTCAAAGCGCCGAAGAAGTTCTTCACAAGCATCAACACGTCGTTCTCTCATTTCAGGAGTCAGCTGCCGCGGCACCCCTCTTGCAGACACTTTGTGAAACTGGAGCACATCATGCACAGTGTGGTGTGCTGACCCATGACTAATATGTAAACATGCTGCAATGTCATTCAGTGTCACTCGGCGGTTTTCTTTCACTATGGCTTCAACTGCTGCAATGTTCTGTGGAGTCACAACTCTTTGTGCCTGACCTGGACGAGGAGCATCTTCCAGGGAAGTCACACACCATTTGTGAAATTCATACTCCATTCGTAGACCTTGTACTGTGACAAACATGCATCACCGTACTGCACCTTCATTCGTCGATGAATTTCAATAGGTTTCACACCTTCACTACGCAAAAACCGAATAACAGAACGCTGTTCTTCCCTGGTGCAAGTCGCAAGTGGGGCGGCCATCTTCATACTGATACTGCGACGGTATGTGTGCATCTGCACTATGCTCCCACATACAGGCTATTCTGCACGCTGTTTTTAGCACGCTTACCAACTTAGAGGATAACGGCGCGAAATTTCGATTTGTTATTACAAATTTAAGGTTTTCATTTGACTCACCCTCGTATAATCAGAGTGCTAATTCTGAGTGAGTGAATCGTCAAACCACTCCCAGAACCGACGCTCGCCTGGACACAGTGTATTGTTGTTTACTACACAGGATATTTCTTTCCTTCTAACGAACAAATCTGACGTCCCGTACATCTCATGGTGTCATTTATCATCATTCCGCCTTTCGACAACTTTTCACCAGATTTTATCATTTCTACAAAACCTCTTACTGCGCATAAGAATGTTACAGTATGACTGTAAATACCCTGAGGTCACAAAAGTCACGGGATACCTCCTAATCTCCTCATGAACCTTGGATCTTGCCACTGGTGGGGAGGCTTGCGTGCCTCAGCGATACAGATAGCCGTACCGTAGGTGCAACCACAACGGAAGGGTATCTGTTGAGAGGCCAGACAAACGCGTGGTTCCTGAAGAGGAGCGGCAGCCTTTTCAGTAGTTGCAGGGGCAACAGTCTGGATGGTTGACTGATCTGGCCTTGTAACAGTAACCAAAACGGCCTTGCTGTGCTGGTACTGCGAACGGCTGAAAGCAAGGGGAAACTGCAGCCGTAATTTTTCTCTAAGGCATGAGGCTATACTGTATGGTTAAATGATGACATCCTCTTGGGTAAAATATTCCAGAAGTTAAACAGTCTCCCATTCGGATCTCCGGGCAGGGACAACTCAGGAGGACGTCGTTATGAGAAACAAAACTGCCGTTCTACGGATCGGAGCGTGGAATGTCAGATCCCATCGTCGGGCAGGTAGGTCAGAAGATTTAAAAAGGGAAATTCACATGGTAGAGCTAGATAAACTGATAATTAGTGAAGTTCGGTGGTAGGACGAACAGGACTTCTGGTCAGATGAATACAGGATTATAAATACAAAATCAAATACGAATAGTGCAGGAGTGGGTTTAATAATGAATAGAAAATAGGACCATGGATAAACTACTATGAACAGAACAGTGAACGCATTGTTGTAGCCAAGATAACCACGAAGCCAACACCAAGCATAGTAATACAAGTATATACGCCAACTTCCTCCGCAGGCGAGGAGGAGATAGAGGAAATGTATGATGACATAAAAGAAATTATTCAGCTACTTAAGGGAGATGAAAATTTAATGTACATGGGGGACTGGAATTCGACAACAGGGAAAAGATGAGAAGGAAAGGAATGAAAGAGGAAGCCCCCCGTTAGAATTTTGCACAGAAAATAATTTAATCAGAGCTAGTAGAAATCCTTGGGTAACACAAGAGATATTTAATTTTATTTATGAAAGGAGACAATATAAGAATGCAGTAAACGAAACAGACGAAAGAGAATTTAAACGTCTAAAAAATGAAAGCGATAGGAAGTGCAAAATGACTGAGCAGAAATAGCTAGAGGACAAATGTAGGGATGTAGAAGCATATATCATTAGGGGCAAGGCAGATGCTGCGTACGTAAAAATTAAAGAGACCTTTGGTGAAAAGAGAAGCACCTGCGTAATGCTAAGAGCTCAAATGGAAAACCAGCCCTAAACAAAGAAAGGAAAGCAGAAAGGTGCAAGGACGTATATAGAGAGTCTATACAAGGGAGATGTACTTGAGGCCAATATTATAGAGATGGAAGAGGACGTAGCTGAAGATGAAGTGGGAGATAAGATACTACGTAAGTTTGACAGAGCACTGAAAGACCTAAATCGAACCAACGTCCTGGGAGTACATAATATTCCATTGCAGCTACTGATAGCCTTGGAAGATAAGATACTACGTAAGTTTGACAGAGCACTGAAAGACCTAAATCGCACCAACGTCCTGGGAGTAGATAATATTCCATTGCAGCTACTGATAGCCTTGGAAGAGCCACCATGGCAAAACTCTACCATCTGTTGAGCAAGTTGTGGGAGACGGGCGAAATACCCTCAGACTTCTAGAAAAATATAATAATTACAATACCAAAGAAATAAGGTGTTGACAGCCGGCTGGTGTGGCCGAGCGGTTCTAGGCGCTTCGGTCTGAAACTGCGAGACCACTCAGGTCATAGGTTCGAATCCTGCCTCTGGCGCCGGCCGGAGTGACCGAGCGGTTCTATGCGCTACAGTCTGGGACCGCGCGACCGCTACGATCGCAGGTTCGAATCCTGCCTCGGGCATGGAAGTGTGTGATGTCCTTAGGTTAATTATATTTACGTAATTCTAAGTTCTAGGGGACTGATGACCTCAGAAGTTAAGTCCCATAGTGCTCAGAGCCATTTGAACCATTTTAAGGTGTTGACAGATGTGAAAATTACCGAACTATTAGTTAAGAAAGCACGGCTCCAAAATAGTAACACGAATCCTTTACAGAAGAATGGAAAAACTGGTAGAAGGCGACCTCGGGGAATATCAGTTTGGATTCCGGAGTATAGGAACGCGCGAGGTAATAATGACCCTGCGACTTCTCATAGAAAATATGTTAAGGAAGGGCAAAACTACGTTCATAGCATTTGTAGACTTAGCGAAAGCTTTTGGCAGTGTTGACTGGAATACTCTCTTTCAAATTCTAAACGTGGCAGGGATAAAGTACAGGGAGCGAAAGGCTACTTACAATTTGTACGGAAACCAGATGGCAGTTATAAGAGTCGAGGGGCATGAAAGGGAAGCAGTGGTTGAGAAGGGAGTGAGACTGGTTTGCAGCTTATCCAAGATGTTCTTCAATCTGTATATTCAGCAAGCAGTAAAGGAATCATTCAAAATAAAAGTTTGAAGTAGGAATTAAAGTCCAGGGAGAAGAAATAAAAACTTTGAGTTTTGCTAATGACATTGCAATTCTGTCATAGACAGCAAAGGACTTGGAAGAGCAGTTAAACGGAAGGAGGATATAAGATGAGCATCAACAACAATAAAACAAGGATATTCGAATGTAGTCGAATTAAGTCAGGTGGTACTGACGGGATTAGATTAGGAAATGAGACACTTTAAGTAGTAAATGAGTTTTGCTATTTGGGAAGCAAAATAAGTGATGATGGTCGAAATAGAGAGGATATAAAATGTAGACTGGCAATGGCAAGGAAAGATTTTCTCAAGAAGAGAAATTTGTTAACATCGAGTATCGATTTAAGTGTCAGGAAGTCCTTTTCGAAAGTATTTGTATGGAGTGTAAACGATGTATGGAAGTGAAACATGGACTATAAACAGTTTAGACCAGAAGAGAATGAGATCATTTGAAATGTGGTGCTACATACGAATGCCGAAGATTAGATGGGTAGATCACATAACTAATGAGGAAGTACTAAAGAGAATTGGGGAGAAGAGAAATTTGTGGTACAACTTGACTAGAAGAAGGGATCAGATGGTAGGACACATTCTGAGGCATCAAGGGACCACCATTTCAGTACTGGGAGAAAGCGTGGGGGAGGTGGGTGGGGGGGGGGGGGGGTAAAAATCGTAGAGGGAGACCAAGAGATGAATACAGCAAGCAGATTCAGAAGGATGGAGGTCGTAGTAGTTACTTGTAGATGAAGATGCTTCCATAGAATAGAGTAGTGAGGAGAGATGCTTTAAACCAGTGTTTCGACTGAAGACCACAACAACAGCAACTTCCTAATATCGTGTCGAATCTCCTTTGGCCCGGCCTAGTGCAGCAACTCGTGGTGACATGGAGTCAAGCATTTGGAATGCCCCTGCAGACGTATTGAGCCATGTTGCCTCTATATTCGGTGCACGATTTTGTGCACAAATTTACCTCTCGATCGCACCCCATAAAGATTCGATGGGTCGATTTCTGGCGATGTAGGTGGCCAGATCATTCGTTAGAACTGTCCAGAATATTATTCAAATAAAAACGCGAACAGTCGTGGCCCTGTGAGATGGTGCACTGTCACCCGATAAATTCCGTCGTTTATTGGGGACATGATCTACATCTTCATCTACATTTATACTCCGCAAGCCACCCAACGGCGTGTGGCGGAGGGCACTTTACGTGCCACTGTCATTACTTCCTCTTCCTGTTCCAGTCGGGTATGGTTCGCGGGAAGAACGACTGCCGGAAAGCCTCCGTGCGAGCTCGAATCTCTCTAATTTTACATTCGTGATCTCCTCGGGAGCTATACGTAGGGCGAAGCAATATATTTGATACCTCATCCTGAAACGCACCCTCTCGAAACCTGGACAGCAAGCTACACCGCGATGCAGAGCGCCTCTCTTGCAGAGTCTACCACTTGAGTTTGCTTAACATCTCCGTAACGCTATCACGCTTACCAAATAACCCTGTGACGAAACGCGCCGCTCTTCTTTGGATCTTCTCTATCTCCTTCGTCAACCCGATCTGGTACGGATCCCACACTGATGAGCAATACTCAAGTATAGGTCGAACGAGTGTTTTGTAAGCCACCTGCTTTGTTGATGGACTACATTTTCTAAGGACTCTCCCAATGAATCTCAACCTGGCACCCGCCTTACCAACAATTAATTTTATATGATCATTCCACATCAAATCGTTCCGCACGCATACTCCCAGATATTTTACAGAAGTAACTGCTACCAGTGTTTGTTCCGCTATCATATAATCATACAATAAAGGATCCTTATTTCTATATATTCGCAATACATTACATTTGTCTATGTTAAGGGTCAGTTGCCACTCCCTGCACCAAGTGCCTATCCGCTGCAGATCTTCCTGCATTTCGCTACAATTTTCTAATGCTGCAACTTCTCTGTATACTACAGCATCATCTGCGAAAAGCCGCATGGAACTTCCGACACTATCTACTAGGTCATTTATATATATTGTGAAAAGCAATGGTCCCATAACACTCCCCTGTGACACGCCAGAGGTTACTTTAACGTCCGTAGACGTCTCTCCATTGAGAACAACATGCTGTGTTCTGTTTGCCAAAAACTCTTCAATCCAGCCACACAGCTTGTCTGATATTCCGTAGGCTCTTACTTTTGTTTATCAGGCGACAGTGCGGAACTGTATCGAACGCCTTCTGGAAATCAAGGGAAACGGCATCTACCTGGGAGCCTGTATCTAATATTTTGTGGGTTTCATGAACAAATAAAGCGAGTTGGGTCTCACACGATCGCTGTTTCCGGAATCCATGTTGATTCCTACATAGTAGATTCTGGGTTTCCAGGAATGACATGATACGCGAGCAAAAAGCATGTTCTAAAATTCTACAAGAGATCGACGTCAGAGATTTAGGTCTATTGTTTTGCGCATCTGCTCGACGACCCTTCTTGAAAACTGGGACTGCCTGTGCTCTTTTCCAATCATTTGGAACCTTCCGTTCCTCTAGAGACTTGCGGTACACGGCTGTTAGAAGGGGGGCAAGTTCTTTCGCGTACTCTGTGTAGAATCGAACTGGTATCCCGTCAGGTCCAGTGGACTTTCCTCTGTTGAGTGATGTCAGTTGCTTTTCTATTCCTTGGACACTTATTTCGATGTCAGCTATTGTTTCGTTTGTGCGAGGAATTATAGAAGGAACTGCAGTGCCTTGAATGGCTACAAATGGTCTCCAAGTAGCCCAACATAACAATTTTCAGTCAATTATCGGTTCAGTTGGACCAGAGGACCCGTACATTCCATGTAAACACAGCTTGCACAATTATAGAGCCACGACCAGCTCCCACAGCGCCATGTTGACAACGAGGGTCCGTGGCTTCGTATGGTCTGCGCCACATTCGAACTCTACTATTAGCTGTCACCAACTGAAATCGCGGCTCATGTGATCAGGCCACGGTTCTGCAATCGTCTAGGGTCCAACCCATATTGTCACGAGCCCAGAAGAGGCGCTGTAAACGATGTCGTGCAGTTAACAAAGGCCCGTGCATATAGTTTTCCGATGACTTCTTTCACCTCAGTGTCTGCAAAGAACTCCATTAAAATAAAATAATTTCTTCATCGGGTGATCAACAAGGAGTATAAAAGGGGCTGTGCACTAAACCGCTGTTACAGGAATGAAGGAAACAAAACAAAAATTTGAAAACTAAGAACAAGAAAGAATGAAAACGAATCTACTGACAACGGAACCTCCCCATCGCACCCCCCCCCCCCCCTCAGATTTAGAGAAACTGAACACAGATCAATCGAGAAAACAGGAAGAAGTTATGTGGAACTATGAAAAAATAAGCAAAATATACAAACTGAGTAGTCTATGCGGAAGATACGCAACATCAAGGGTAGTCTGAGCTCAGGAGTGCCGTGGTCCCGTGGTTAGCGTGAGCAGCTGCGAAACGAGAGGTCTTTGGTTCAAGTCTTCCCTCGAGTGAAAAATATAATTTTTTGTTTTCAGTTTATGTGACAAACTCTTATGTTTTCATCACTTTTTTGGGAGTGATTATCACATCCACAAGAAAACCTAAATCGGGCAAGGTAGAAGAATCTTTTTACCCATTCGCCAAGTGTACAAGTTAGGTGGGTCGACAACATACTCCTCTCATGTGACGCACATGCCGTCACCAGTGTCGTATAGAATATATCAGACGTGTTTTCCTGTGGAGGAATCTGTTGACCTATGACTTTGCGATCAAATGTTTTCGGTTCCCATTGGAGAGGCACGTCCTTTCGTCTACTAATCGCACGGTTTTGCGGTGCGGTCGCAAAACACAGACACTAAACTTATTACAATGAACAGAGACGTCAATGAACGAACGGACAGATCATAACTTTGCGAAAATAAAGAAAGTAAACTTTTACTCTAGGGAAGACTTGAACCATGGACCTCTCGTTCTGCAGCTGCTCACGCTAACCACGGGACCACGGCACTCTTGCGCTCACGCTATCCTTGATGTTGCCTATGTTGCGCATGGACTACTCAGTTCGTATATTTTGCTTATTTTTTCATAGTTCCACATAACTTCTTCCTGTTTTCTCGATTGATCCGTGTTCAGTTTCTCAAGGCCTATCCACTGTGCCACCTCATAACTAAATCTGAAGGGGGTGCGATGGGGAGTTTCCCTTGTGAGAGTAAAAAGGCCAGCCGTTGTGGCCGAGCGGTTCTAGGTGCCTCAGTCCGGAACCGCGCTGTTGCTACGGTCGCAGGTTCGAATCCTGCCTCGGGCATGGATGTGTGGGATGTCCTTAGGTTAGTTAGGTTTCAGTAGTTCTAAGTCTAGGGGACTGATGATCTCAGATGTTATGTCCCATAGTGCTTAGAGCCATTTGAACCATTTTTTGAGTGTAAAAAAAACAACAGAGGAATAGAAAGAGGAAGAAGAGAACGAGAATGATGACGACAAGACGACGGTAGAAACGAATGCACAAATTGCGCAGATCATAGGTTCAAAATGGCTCTGAGCACTATGCGACTTAACTTCTGAGGTCATCAGTCGCCTAGAACTTAGAACTAATTAAACCTAACTAATCTAAGGACATCACACACACCCATGCCCGAGGCAGGATTCGAACCTGCGACCGTAGCGGTCGCTCGGTTCCAGACTGTAGCGCCTAGAACCGCACGGCCACTCCAGCGGGCGCAGATCATAGGAGGCAATGAGAAAGAAGATGATTAAGAAGGATAAGAACACAAAGATAACGGCTGTCCGGAGACGAAAAAAGGAAAAAAATAGAAAGGAACGGAGGCAAAGAAGAAAAAGCGTTAGAAACAGAGGAAAAGTATAAAACTGTGTAGAAGTTGTTAGGAGCACGAATGAATCATAGGTGAGATTCCTTAGATGTAGAGAACATACATTTATAAACACATTTTGAAATGAATTTGAGAAAGAACTAACAATACGAAGGAAACAAGGTTAGGGTTTAAAGTAAGTTCGGCAACGATGAGAAAGGAAACACAAGTTAGAACTGGGAAGGATGGTGAAGGGAATCGACAGTATCCTTTTCAAACAAATCTTTCCAGCACTTATCTTAAGTGATGTTACAAAACCACGAGAAATTCAGGACTGGATGAGCAGACGGTTGTCTAAACCCCGATTCGTCCTTACGTCCATTGCCTTGTACTCTACACCACCTGGTTTGGTTCGGTGACATTAATTTCCCAAAACACGATCTCTTGAAACTGTTTAGGAAGCAACTGAAAAGGAAACGGATATGATAGCATTTGTAACTCATTTGTATAAAGGTCTGTATCATGATAAAACAAAGGCTTATACGACGTCGCTCATTGTGAGGGCTGGTTAAAACACCCTCGTTGGAAAGGGTTAACATCAACATTATTTAATGAGCTACGTGTATGTTTGGGAATCAACTCGGAATATTGGTGCAAAATAGTCAGAATTTAATACCGCTACCTCTTGTTCCTTTACCAGGAAGTGCGAGGACACAATCAGAATATTGCTGGTCGCGTGCCCAAAAATTTGAAAGGGATAAGGGGGCTGGCGACAAGTCAGCACAGTTTCAGCAAGTCATCTGTCTTCCATCAGCAGATTTTGATGATCTTGAGAGGTATGAAACTCAGCAACACGTGCCGGTTTGATATAGCGTCATGACAATAGGACAGTTTGGTTGTGACTGGCATTGTATCATAACTTGTAGTTCTTCAGGCCGACGTTTCTCCCTGACTCTGGTATCCTGGGTTCAACATCCCTTTGTCAATACATTCATCAGGTATGTACGAGAGAATAGCGTGTGGTATCCAATTAGCATTGCACCTATACCTCAGTTGGACAAGGATGTAAAGGATATCAGTTGTAGTATCGTCAAAGGAAAGTTTCCGGCCATTGCCTTTAATAATTACTCAGCGAAATAGCGGATAACCTAAATCAAGGTTGTCGGAAGGAAATATAATCGCACTTCTTTCTAGCACGAGTCCGCGATTGATGCGTGGAGACGGATCACCAGCTAGGTCAGACATGTGAGAAGGAATTGTTGTTTCCTTATACGCGGAAGTATCCTTCCGTTTTACAGGACCAGGGACTGTCATGAACGTCAATGAAGACTCAGACCATATTCTAAGGAGAAGTCTAACACATTCCTGTAGTAAATGGGTACCGCATCGTATCATAATAATGCTGCGCATGTATGCATTTACTTTTGGGCTTTGATTACAAATTTTTGTCCCGTTCATGAGTCGTATCCACCGTACTTTTTACAGCCATACAAGTATTGTCAATGCATGTCTGAAGAAACAGACACTGTTATGAAAATTACAGTTGTAAATATTATGAAATTTCGTGCGTTGCAGCGTACAAGAAGAAAAAATAGAAATTCCTTTCATCCTTTTCTCGGCGGATAGTACTTCTACATTGTCAGCCCATTTATTATTCTATGTTTTCGTAAAATTTATTCCTTAAATTTTATCTAATTAATGTTCCTTATTAAATTGTATTTATTTTCATAATATATAATTTTGCGTTTTAATTTTTCTAACAAAACAGTTTCAACTTGTTTTTCGTTTCTTACTGTAACTAAAGTACTAATTTTGCCCAATGGAGTTTCCAACGTCATATTATATTACAGAAAGTAAAAGAAAAAAAATCTAAAAGTGCCAAAAGTATTTTTAAAAAATTAGAAAAGCAGGAAGATCACAACTCTAAGAGCTAATTCATAATTACCTGGTAACACCTCACATTCGACGGGAACAGAACTACAAGTCCGTATTACTGTTGTATTGATTTCAATAGAATTTACTACCAAAAATACTTGAAATTTAAAGGGAGATTATACTATTTCCATCTTTAAGTCGACTTTTCTCAGGGGTTGCATTTTTTAGATGTGTCATTGTTCTTGCGGGAGTGCGATATGCAAACAGGAAAACTCAACTTAAAATGGTTCAAATGGCTCTGAGCACTATGGGACTTAACATCTGTGGACATCAGTCCCCTAGAACTTAGAACTACTTCACCTAACTAACCTAAGGACATCACACACATCCATGCCCGAGGCAGGATTCGAACCTGCGACCGTAGCGGTCACGCGGTCCCAGACTGAAGCGCCTAGAACCGCACGGCCACACCGGCCGGCAAAACTCAACTCTCAACCGTTTTCGAGAAGATCTGGTTTGAAAATTTTAGTAGTGCTTATACACTTTGTATGTTCACAAATATAAAACCAGACCTCAGCCGAGCGAATAAGCGCGCAGTTTCGTCAGGGCGAGGTCTCTGGATCGAATCTATCTGCTGGTACTTTTTCTTCATTCCCACGTAATTCTAACAGCACTTTGTTATGACTGTGCCAGTTATCAATATTTAGTGATACACTTATTATTTATATAACATTTATCCTGAAAAAAGGAGAAAAACCTTTTTTCGGAACGATAATGAAAAAAGAGACTTTCATTCAAATAAGTTTAGGAATTCATTTATGTTATTTTATCTACATTTGTGACAAATATAGTATGTAACCTTTGGCATGCTGCAGGAATCAGGATGATACTGACCACAGAAACATAAAAAACCATTATTACGGTGTAAAGCATGAGTGATGAGAACCGAATTTTTGCGTTTTAATGATATTACAATGTATTTATTGCAAAACAAACTTGGTTTACTTTTATTGACGGTTCCCAGGCATCACACAGTTAGCGGCGTACCACGCATATCGATGAACGTCATAGAAATATTGGAAAAGACGACAATGGTGTACGATTTGTAACGCCGGAAATGCATCTCCTCCTATTTCCATCTATTGTACTATTATTTTTTTTCCTTGTTTTGTTACCTCAAGATATGACATTTCTGTCTCTTTATATATTGTAATTGTTTTACTGTTTGTATATATATATTTATGCACTTATGTCGATGTATAATTGGTTTGTTTCGTAAATATTATTTGTAGGTTAGGTTAGGTTAGTGTTTAACGTCCCGTCGACAACGAGGTCATTAGAGACGGAGCGCAAGCTCAGGTTAGGGAAGGATTGGGAAGGAAATCGGCCGTGCCCTTTCAAAGGAACCATCCCGGCATTTGCCTGAAACGATTTAGGGAAATCACGGAAAACCTAAATCAGGATGGCTGGAGACGGGATTGAACCGTCGTCCTCCCGAATGCGAGTCCAGTGTGCTACCACTGCGCCACCTCGCTCGGTCTATTATTTGTATTTTTACGCTGGGTCTTGCCTAGGGAAAACTGCTATCGAACGATTACATCGATGGGTCGTGTGAAGAATCAAAGTGTGTAGGATCTTTGGTAGTGTTAACTCTGCCGCGTGGAGCGCGGGCAGAGAGAGTTTGGCTGGAGTAGCGAGTGGAGCAGGTGTGTGGTGTGAAGCTCCCGCGAGTTGCCGCGCTTTCGGGGTTTGGCAGCATGTAATTGCGCTCGACTTGGGATAATAGTTTCTGACATGGTGTCGCGGACGGGAAGCATTAGCTGGCGCACATCAAGAGCCCGTTTCGTCTGGTGACCGTGTTGAGAAGAAGGCGCGCCAACATCCAGCTTCTGCAACAGCGACGGCCGACAATGAGTGACTGTCGCCACCTCCTCGATCGACGGCTTCAAACCTTCAATCAACCACCAAGGAAGACTGGAAGCACATAAAGTTTTAGAACTGTATGGCAGACCTCAGCTTTTCAAATTGTTCCATTTGCCTCGCAAAATTACAACAACTTAGCATGAACCTTTGTTGCTCATTGTCCCAATTGCATTACCAAGCAGGGTCCCTTCCTTTTCCGAAATCAACCCGAGTGTCGTTGAAATTCAGATACCAGCATTAAAGTACAATCATTCCATTTCACTGCTTTAATTTCAAAGTTCAGTTTAAGTATTCATAGCTGGCTACAATATTTAGATTACGCAAGCACAAATTAAGAGTGCGAGTTTAGTTACCGTATTTTAGCTTACCTGTGACTGCAGCTCAGCTTGGTACGTACTAAATCTTACTATTGTTAATTGTTCAGAATCATTTAATTCAAGTTCAAAGCTAAATCTCTTATTTCTAAATTGCGTGGATTCAAGTAGCTTTTGAAATGATTGTTGAGGTAGTCCAAGACTAACCGTATTTTACTGAATTTCGATGTGCTTAAGTCACTAAATTAACTTTCAGTTTTCCGGTTTTATTAATTCTTTTGCTAAATTAAGCCAGAGTGCAGCGAAAGTTATTACTTCTGACAAACTTTCAGTTTTCACACTACACGTGTCAACCTTCAGTTGCCACGCTTCTAGTGCTAATTATATGTGTAATTACCTTTCTTTTTCAGTTACTATAGTAATTGTCCTTAGGACTGGCGACCGTAACTACCCCCAAATCTCAAATATCTAATTACCGCTAGTTAATTGTTAACGTAACGGCCGCACATTTACTTTCTTCATTAACTTTACCCCTTTTCAAAATTAATTTCCACCAATTTCATTTGCATTTTTCCTTTCATTTAGATGTAACCCTTTCCTCCCTCTTTACCGACAGATTAACTTCGGTGACGATTGCTTTTTCCCAAATTTCCATTAGGTACACGCGGTTTAATGTTTCACTGTCATTAAGGTCGATAAGTGAGGGGGAGGTTACAGATTGACAGATGACAGGTAGTGCACGATTGACTGAATTTTCATGCAATATTCTCTATAAGTTATCTCTCTAGTCTGTTCGATGACGTGTGCTCAGTTTTTTTGGTCGTTTTATAAGGTTCTTCGCCTGCATGTAGAAATAAACGTCACAAGGCTGCAACAGCAAAGTGATTTTGGCAGAGCTTACTTTAATACTGTACGTTGCCAGAATAGCATGGGAAAAAAGAAACCATACCGCTAGCCACATTTGGTACGGGGAACCTCGCACTTACGAAACTAACCGCTTATTCATTCAACTGCAGACTCCTTGAATGCTAGCGACCGTACATAGGATGTAAGCAGGCCTAAAGTTTATGAGCTCGATTTTCTGTCAGTCGCACAAAATTGTTGCCTGTTTCAGTATTCGGTGATGTTCTCCGATATGCGCAGTACGTGGCTAAATTGTGTGATGTCCGACAACCGTTTACAACTTTAAACCAAGTTTGTTTTTTGAGTTGCGTCTCCATGTTTAGATATGCTGAAGTCCTAATCGTGTGCTACACTCCCTGTCAATATAAATCAGATCAGTGAAGGGAAGTTTGTACGATCCTCTTTTTAGTGCGATTCGATCCCCAGAGTGGTCAGAGCTATTGTTGCTGCCACATGTGGTAGCCCTGTGTACTTACGTTTCACCGTGTACACCCTTAAATGTGTGTACTTATAGAACTCCGTGTATGTGTATTTACGTACATGTGTATGTACGTATGTAAAGTCGTTTGACATACATTCGTAAACCACGGCGTAGATTTCAGCAAAACTTGCTATAAATATAAAGTACTGTCTAGAAAGAAGTACTGTGGGGCTATAACCACCTACCTCCGATAGGGGCGAGGATGCAAAGATGGTGACACACAGGCATTAACTCAGGAAATTCTGGAGACTCTTCTACCAAATTTGGTGAGTACTTATCATTTTTACAAAGTTATTGTGGCAGTAAAGTAACCCTACTACCCCTAAGGGTATACGCAGGAGAGAGGTGGAAAGGGCCGACGTGTAAAAACGTTCAGAAACTACACGTTTGTACTTCTTTCCCGTGGTTTGTTAACTTGGCGGGCGAAGCAGCAGACAAAAAAAAGAAATCTATGTTGTTGTTGTTGTTGTGGTCTTCAGTCCTGAGACTGGTGTGATGCAGCTCTCCATGCTACTCTATCCTGTGCAAGCTTCTTCATCTCCCAGTACCTACTGCAACCTACATCCTTCTGAATCTGTTTAGTGTATTCATCTCTCGGTCTCCCTCTACGATTTTTACCCTCCACGCTGCCCTACAATACTAAATTGGTGATCCCTTGATGCCTCAGAACATGTCCTACCAACCGATCCCTTCTTCTAGTCAAGTTGTGCCACAAACTTCTCTTCTCCCCAAACCTATTCAATACCTCCTCATTAGTTACGTGATCTACCCACCTTATCTTCAGCATTCTTCTGTAGCACCACATTTCGAAAGCTTCTATTCTCTTCTTGTCCAAACTAGTTATCGTCCATATTTCACTTCCATACATACCTACACTCCATACAAATACTTTCAGAAACGACATCCTGACACTTAAATCTTTACTCGATGTTAACAAATTTCTCTTCTTCAGAAACGCTTTCCTTGCCATTGCCAGTCTACATTTTATATCCTCTCTACTTCGACCATCATCAGTTATTTTACTTCCTAAATAGCAAAACTCCTTTACTACTTTAAGTGTCTCATTTCCTAATCTAATTCCCTCAGCATCACCCGATTTAATTTGACTACATTCCATTATCCTTGTTTTGCTTTTGTTGATGTTCATCTTATATCTTCCTTTCATGACACTGTCCATTCCGTTCAACTGCTCTTCCAAGTCCTTTGCCGTCTCTGACAGAATTACAATGTCATCGGCGAACCTCAAAGTTTTTACTTCTTCTCCATGAATTTTAATACCTACTCCGAATTTTTCTTTTGTTTCCTTTACTGCTTGCTCAATATACAGATTGAATAACATCGGGGAGAGGCTACAACCCTGTCTCACTCCTTTCCCAACCACAGCTTCCCTTTCATGCCCCTCGACTCTTATAACTGCCATCTGATTTCTGTACAAATTGTAAATAGACTTTCGCTCCCTGTATTTTATACCTGCCACCTTCAGAATTTGAAAGAGAGTATTCCAGTTAACATTGTCAAAAGCTTTCTCTAAGTCTACAAATGCTAGAAACGTAGGTTTGCCTTTTCTTAATCTTTCTTCTAAGATAAGTCGTAAGGTTAGTATTGCCTCACGTGTTCCAACATTTCTACGGAATCCAAACTGATCTTCCCCGAGGTCCGCTTCTACCAGTTTTTCCATTCGTCTGTAGAGAATTCGCGTTAGTATTTTGCAGCTGTGACTTATTAAACTGATAGTTCGGTAATTTTCACATCTGTCAACACCTGCTTTCTTTAGGATTGGAATTATTATATTCTTCTTGAAGTCTGAAGTAATCTATAAATTTAACAATTAACTTTTCCTACTAAAGTGTACACGCACAACAACTAAAATTTTATGTGACTCTTGAAATTTTCCCGGCGTATCGAATATTCCACAAGATTTCGGGATTGCAGCCGGATCTCATCGACTTCTTTCCACGATATTTCGGCTGACAACCTTACAGCCGTCTTCAGGCGAGTGTTTGACACTGGAGATTGCTAGTGCAAGTCGCTCTATTTATACGTATAAGAGCCGCAGGCGCGCATGCGCAAGTTACCGTAGCATGCGCGCCACCTGTCGATTCCAAGGCCCTCTACAATATTACTGCATCTATGGAGCGCAATCGAATGCCTGAAAAAAGTAAAGCATGCACGCAGATGTGTCCAAAACAATAAAATTTCAATGTTAAAATTACTTGTCGCTCGACGTGTCAGAAGCCATAAAAAGTTTTCTTTTGGTTGAAATTAAAGAAATCAACGGGTCCCAGGCCTTATTCAATAAAAAGCCGCCATCACGATTAATGAGATTACCCGCTAAACGTATTTCCACGGATTCCTTCACAACTGAATCCCAGAAGGATCTCGATGGGGCCAAGATTTTCGTGGCCGAATAATCCATAGTATGTCCTGTGTAAATACAATGTTCGGCTATAGCCGACTTACTTGGCTGTAAAAGGCGAGTGTGGCGCTCATGTTCAACGCAGCGGTCGTGTACTGTGCGTGTGGTTTGACCAATGTAGGCTTTCCCACACTCGCAAGGTATTTTATAAATTCCAGCCTTCCGTAATCCCAGGTCATCCTTGGCTGAGCCCAGAAGAGCACGAGTCTTTGTAGGTGGCCGGAAGATTGCTTTCACACGATGTTTCTTTAAAATTCTGCCTACTTTCGATGAAATGTTCCCGACATATGGGAGAAATGCTCTGGGCTTAAACACCTCCTTATCCTCTTGATCTTGTTGGTGGTCACGTTTTTTCCTCCTTAAAGCAGTACTGACCTGATGTGCAGAATATCCATTACGTTGAAATACCGATTTTAAAGAAACATCGTGTGAAAGCAATCTTCCGGCCACCTACAAAGACTCGTGCTCTTCTGGGCTCAGCCAAGGATGACCTGGGATTACGGAAGGCTGGAATTTATAAAATACCTTGCGAGTGTGGGAAAGCCTACATTGGTCAAACCACACGCACAGTACACGACCGCTGCGTTGAACATGAGCGCCACACTCGCCTTTTACAGCCAAGTAAGTCGGCTATAGCCGAACATTGTATTTACACAGGACATACTATGGATTATTCGGCCACGAAAATCTTGGCCCCATCGAGATCCTTCTGGGATTCAGTTGTGAAGGAATCCGTGGAAATACGTTTAGCGGGTAATCTCATTAATCGTGATGGCGGCTTTTTATTGAATAAGGCCTGGGACCCGTTGATTTCTTTAATTTCAACCAAAAGAAAACTTTTTATGGCTTCTGACACGTCGAGCGACAAGTAATTTTAACATTGAAATTTTATTGTTTTGGACACATCTGCGTGCATGCTTTACTTTTTTCAGGCATTCGATTGCGCTCCATAGATGCAGTAATATTGTAGAGGGCCTTGGAATCGACAGGTGGCGCGCATGCTACGGTAACTTGCGCATGCGCGTCTTGCGGCACTTTTACGTATAAATAGAGCGACTTGCAGTAGCAATCTCCAGTGTCAAACACTCGCCTGAAGATGGCTGTAAGGTTGTCAGCCGAAATATCGTGGAAAGAAGTCGATGAGATCCGGCTGCAATCCCGAAATCTTGTGGAACTAAAATTTTGTCACTGACTATCGTTCCTGGTGTTTCAGTTTTAATGGTCAACAGTGTATCAGCATTGTCTGTAGCAGTTTCTGCACTAGTAGAGAACCGGTTAATTTTAACCAGGTAAATTACGCACCGACCTTGTCTAACTCTTACACACCTGCAACCAGGACGATACACACGAGAAGCCTGCATCGCCAGAAGTGGCCCTTTGCAACTGTAAAGATCGCACTTTCTGTCCTTCTTGTCGCACTGGAAACGATTTTGAGACTGACTTCCCGCAACTTCAGACCCACGTCCTTGTTCACTTTACTACAGACATTGTTATCTACTTTCGGCTTACAGATTGTAACAGGGATTCTCCGTGGCCCGCTAGTAACAAAATCACGCAGGTGCCTCGCTGAAACACAGCGATAAGCTGCTAATTTTGCCACTTGTCCTACAGCCAAGAACATAGGGAGGATACAGACTCGAGTGTACTCTGGCTCACAAGAACTATCTCGTTATTGGGTGCTGCACGTAGTCCGTTGACAAAACAAACGCTTCCTGCGTGGCGAGCCCAGCAGGTGCGAGCGCGTACAGACAGGGCCGGCATTGTGTGCGCTGATAACGCGCTATATTGTGCGCTGGCCCGGTACGGTAATGAGCCGCTCCACTCCCGCTCATTAACGCGCCGCCGTCGCCGCCGCCGCCGCTGCCGCCGTGTCCTGCCCCTCCCATTCACAACACCGCTGGCCGCACCCACCGCTTATACTTCAACATCACGCCTCTGCTTCCCTCCGGGAAAGGAGCGAACAGCCGTCCTCACAAGGGACGTGCTTGTCATCGTGAATCTCGCCAAACGCGATGCCTATCGTGGTTGGTGCACCCTCAGAAACGAGCTGGTGTACCACTCGGAACATAGTGCGCCTTATGGTGACTTCCGACCACAGTGCCCCCCCCCCCCTCCCACCCTCCCCCAGTGACTGTTGTCAGCTGTACATGGCGCGCGCACACCACACTGTTCACCGAATAGACATATGTGAAATTGCTACGCAACCTCTATCATTTGTTGCCTTGTCCATGCGTCATCCGTGTTGTTCTGTATACAGGGTGTTACAGAAAGGTACGGCCAAACTTTCAGGAAACATTCCTCACACACAAAGAAAGAAAATATGTTATGTGGACATGTGTCCGGAAACGCTTACTATCCATGTTATAGCTCATTTTATTACTTCTCTTCAAATCACATTAATCATGGAATGGAAACACACAGCAACAGAACGTACCAGCGTGACTTCAAACACTTTGTTACAGGAAATGTTCAAAATGTCCTCCGTTAGCGAGGATGCATGCATCCACCCTCCGTCGCATGGAATCCCTGATGCGCTGATGCAGCCCTGGAGAATGGCGTATTGTATCACAGCCGTCCACAATACGAGCACGAAGAGTCTCTACATTTGGTACCGGGGTTGCGTAGACAAGAGCTTTCAAATGCCCTCATAAATGAAAGTCAAGAGGGTTGAGGTCAGGAGAGCGTGGAGGCCATGGAATTGGTCCGCCTCTACCAATCCATCGGTCGCCGAATCTGTTGTTGAGAAGCGTACGAACACTTCGACTGAAATGTGCAGGAGCTCCATCATGCATGAACCACATGTTGTGTCGTACTTGTAAAGGCACATGTTCTAGCAGCACAGGTAGAGTATCCCGTATCAAATCATGGCGGTGAATCGAGGAAGTACAGTACATACTGACGAAACTTAACTGAGCTCTAACATGGAAATTAAGCGTTTCCGGACACATGTCCATATAACATATTTTCTTTGTTTGCGTGTGAGGAATGTTTCCTGAAAGTTTGGCCGTACCTTTTTGTAACACCATGTATAGTGTAGATAAATAAAAACTTCAAATTCAATGAATATAGCACAAGATAAGAAGAAAAATTCCATGTTCAGTCACTACGGAAGCCAGTTTCTAAAACTTTTGCTACTAATAGGGTGATGCAACTTTAAAACAGTCTTCCACATAAATGCGACATTGCAGTGCCTGTTTTATTAAGAATTACGATGCAATGTTCCTTCGGAAATAAACGTCCAAAGGAACAGGCACTGCATCGACTACAGCTGTCATGAAATACATGAACTGCATTTGCAGTTGCGAATACGGACAACAACAGTTGTATAATGGAAAGACGACAATGAAAATTTGTGCCGACTCGGGACTCTACACAACTGACGACCAGACAAGCATATCCCAACAAACATTGCATCGTACTTCTGGACGACACAGGCACTGCATTATCACATACTAAAAATGTTTTATTGATTTGAAATACAATGAATTATAGTGCTGTACAGATGTTGATGCAGAAGTTGAGCATTATCATCAGTTTCTTCAAATTATTACATTGACCAATTAATTAACTAAAGGAAATTAAATGGAAAAAAACAAGGAAAGAAGTTCAATATACGGTTGTTTTGGTGGTTGGTTGGATTAAAAGAGTGGAAAAGGGACCAAACTACGAGGTCGTCAGTCGCTTGTTTTGAATAAAACAATGCCACGAACGTGAGAGCAAAACAAACGAGACTGACAACTCAAAATGGTTCAAATGGTTCAGTTGCCTGTGGGACTTAACATCTGAGGTCATCAGTCCCCTAGACTTAGAACTACGTAAACCTAACTAACCTAAGGACATCTCACACATCCATGCCCCAGTCACGATTCGAACCTGCGACCGTAGCAGCCACGTGGTTCCGAACTGAAGCGCCTAGAGCCACTCGGCCACAGCGGCCGGCACTCAAAACGGAATGAAAGGAAAAATCACAAGAACGATGAAGGGCAACAAACATGTAAATGGACAAAAGGGGAGAAGAAAACCACAGAAACGCAAGAAATGGGATAAAGAGATTAAAACAACAAAGCAGATTACAATGAAATGAATACCCCTAGCTGCATACAGGCGTTGATATGTCAACGGCGACAGTTGAAAATGTGTGTCCCGACCGGGACTCGAATCCGGGATCTCCTACTTACATGGCAGACGCTCTATCCATCTGAGCCACCAAGGACACAGAGGATAGTGCATGGTGCGGCCAGGGAGGGGAACGACTTGGGGTCATATTTCTTAGCATTAAAGTTAGACTTTGCCCGCTTAGAGACTGCTGGCGGCGGACCACCAGAAAGAGATGGTGTACTATGCTTCATGGCGTGTCATCTGCCCTGACGCCACCCAGTCCAACCAGTGGCCCGTCCCACGTGCGTCACTAAGTCGCAGCAAAGACCACCTGGCAGGATGGCCATTGCCGGGAGTCCCGATGCCCCAGAGTGACGGGCATATACTCCTTGGCATACGTGGGTAGTTAACGGCACAGGCGTCAGCAGAGCGATCACTGTGTTGTCAGAGGTCTACAACCAACAGAGTACATAGCGGTCCCACTACAGCGGACTGGCTACCGTGCTGCATATGAGGTACAAGTAAGTCCACGGTCATCGTCGGCACAGAAAGTGACACTGTATCGTGCATGGTGGAAAACGCACCCAGGAAGGTGTCCTCGCCCAAGAGATGGGGAATGGGAAGAGACTTCAATGCGACGACGAGAAAGTGGGCTAAAGATCCCAATGCACGATGGATACCATGTAAGGCGCCCTTCCCCATTTGGCTCGCTGTGCGGGAAAATATTGATAAATGGTGGTCAAACCCTACAGGGGACCATCACATAAAGGACGAAACGTGTGAGACTCCTTTTAGTCGCCTCTTACGACAGGCAAGAATACCTCGGGCCTATTCTAACCCCCGGTCCCGCAGGAGGGTGGGGGTTGGGTCTATGTTTTTGATCGAACCGTGTTCAAACTGGTTCAAATGGCTCTGAGCACTAATGGGACTTAACATCTGAGGTCATCAGTCCCCTGTAACTTAGAACTACTTAAACCTAACTAACCTAAGGACATCACACACATCCATGCCCGAGGCAGGATTCGAACCTGCGACCGTGGCGGTCGCGCGGTTCCAGACTGTGGCGCCTAGAACCGCTCGCCCACCCCGGCCGGCTCGAACTGTGTGCTCAAGGACGGACGTATAATTATAACAGCTCGTAACGAAAACAATGCGTTTTTGGCGAAACACTCAACGCACCGGTGGCTGAAACTAACATACTTTTCCTGCAAGCATTTTATAATACCAAACGACAAATAAGTTGTTTAATGTCGTTTTATTATAACAAATCTGACCAAAAACGAGGCGACCTTCGATGTACTGGCGCTCTGAAACAGCGTATACTCATAAAATCCAAATTGTAATATAAAACAACCGAATTCGTGCTTCAAATGCAAATAACGTAATCCAATATTGCATCGCCTAAGCTCTGCTTTTGACGTATAAAGTGTCGTTAAAACTCACTAACCACGTTACCCTTCACGAAGCTAGATTCTGGCGTTTATTATCTGCCATTCACCACTGAAAATTCTCCGGAAGGTGAAATTCCAAGCTCCGACCTCAAAAAACCCTACCAGCTCCTCGTCTACGTTCACTTTCATATCCCATGTGAGGACGACACAAGGCGGCATGTTGTTGTTGTTGTTGTTGTTGTTGTCGTCGTCGTCGTCGTCGTCGTCGTCGTCGTCGTCCCTCTTCATCTCTTTGTTTCAAAAAAATGGTTCAAATGGCTCTGAGCACTATGGGGCTTAACATCTATGGTCATCAGTGCCCTAGAACTTAGAACTACTTAAACCTAACTGACCTAAGGACATCACACAACACCCAGTCATCATCTCTTTGTTTCGTTTATAACTCGTCTCAAGGGATTACAGCCTCTGACGTTATATTTTGAAGTGTAACAACATGCTATGGCTGTAATAAAATATATAAATTGATTTTACTCAGTGAATGCATCATGGTACATTTTTATGCATCCATACACATTTTTGTAAAGTTTAAGAGCAGCTGAGTAACTCTGTAAAAATAAGAAACTGATTCAGCCACAGTTTACAATTCAAAGCGACGTTTCAACAAATACCTATTCACAAATAATTCAATAAAATATTTTAGTGCTGAAGTTTCATCAAACGCTAATTTCTGTCTTTGGTTAAGACAGGGATGGCCGAGAATTCAGCTCACGAACGATGCCCTGGTCCGCGTGCCACAGTGCCCAGTCAGATCGCACATTTCTCCCACCGCCACACGGTGCTGTCTGAGTGGCCAGAAGGCGAAGAGGGATAAAAGCGAACGCCCTGTATTTAAATGGCAATACAGTAGTACTGCATACAACTTGGTTTCAGTTTTCTCAACAGCACAGATCACAAACGCAACAAATTTTCACTACTACTTAATTATTTTTGGCAAACTGAGGACATTTTTATCGAGTACAAATTGTTGTCCTACAGACAGACGGAGACAATTTCACGTATTTTCGCACTCAGGTTCGCATGTAATCATAGCTTATTTACTTTCATAGTGGAAAAAAGACTTACACAGATATTCTGATCGAAATATTTTATCACGCTTGCAAACTCATTATGGGAACGTGGAAACTCGCCCTGAGCAAAACAATGTAGACGTCCTGGAGAGTTTTAAAGTTAAAGGCTTTGAATTTAAAACGGGAATTACATTGCAGATCGATCAGTTACATCTGCACATGCAAAGGGGTGCTCTCAACTGAAACAGCAAACGATCTTGAAAACAGTTCGAAAACAGGTGTAAGACAAGCAGTCTACTCGAAAATGTTTAGAAAACTCTCCTTGAAATTCTTCCAAGGCCACGATGACTCCTTCAAACCCCGCGTTTTCTTTAACATCTGTGAGCTTAGGGATTTGCACTGTGCTTTTGTGAAAATTTGTCCCTTCTGCAATGCGATTTTCTTTATAAATGCATCCGCATCAATCAGAACTAAGTTGTCTCTCACCTTGCCATGTCTTACCATGAGCAGTGTGCAGTTAAGTCTACTTAAAATGCGAGGTCAGCAATCTATTCTAGACTTTCCTTCATAAATGCTACACTAGCGGGCTTTAAATAAAATAAAAAATCGTTGCAGTCATGCCACTTGACTTAACTAACGTTCTTCACAGTAATATATAAACTCTCCAGACTCTTCGTTCAGTCCCATCGAAAACTATTGCGACAGACAATGCAAAAATATGTGCGACTTTAAAAATTCTATTCAATTTCCGCACTTGCTTCATCGCTGCAAATTTAGCACAAAGTGGTTCTTGATGTGCAAAGCAAGGAACAAAGTTTGTAGCCCGTTATAATTTTTTTCTCTTTTATTGTCAAGTGAGAATTTTAATTCCTTCTGCATGGCGTTTCGTAGCAAATTTGCAGTTCACGTCGATTTTGAAGCTTCATAAGAGATACTGAAACTCTCATCCTTCTCTTCTGCCGCTCACATTCATTTTTAAAGATTTTTGACGACAGATCGCTATGCTACCACTTTCAGTGCAAACAGCCACTGGACCTGTGGAAGACCGTCGTACTGCGAACAAATAGCGAAGGGTAAACAGCTCCGACAATTCGATTCTGCCCAACTCAAGACCGTCGTGGCGGCGGGAAAATACTGCACCGTAATGCTAAATGAAACATCACGCCGTAGCGAGTACTTCCAGGAAGGAACGAGCAAGCAGTTCAGTTTTATAGCTGTGTAGGTACAGTCAAATATCCTATTTAACTGACAAGAGAGGGGGGTCATCATAATATTCTTGTGACAGGGCAGTTCTCCATCACCACACCACACGACTCTATACTGGCTCCATACTACCGGGTGGTTATACTAAAATGTAGACTTTCACGGCCGGAAATATCATGTCCATTATAATTATCCCGGCTGTTATGCCGTGGTCGGTTGATGAATTCGGTGTCGATTCCCAACGTTTCGTCTCCGACTGCGGGAGACATCTTCAAGGGGGTCCGTAGCTCGATGGAAGGTCCAACACACCCACTGGCTCGCTACTGACTGCCGCTAAATTCCGTGTCCGCGCACTCCCGCGCCGCGGCGTGACGTCACGTGTTTTGAAAACGTCAGTGCAATTGGCCGCTGTCCGTCGCCGTCGATCGCCGCTGCCATCAGCCAGTAGTGGACGGGTGGTACACATCTTCTTTAACACCGGCATCCATATGCCGTTTAATTTCACGCCCTCCTCCTTTCGGTTGAAATTATTTGGGTGTTTAGCGATTTCGATTGCCTCCCTGTAGAGCCTTTCGTAATATCCACTTGTGGCCGATAGTACTTGCGTCTCCTCGAAACGAATATAGAGGTTCCCTGGCTGGAAAGCATGCTCCGCAACAGCTGATCGTTCCGTTTCTCCTCTTCTACAATTTCCCTTGTGCTCTTCCAAATGTTTAGAAACAGTTCTTTTCGTGGTACCCACATAAACAAATGTAACGGAAAGAATAGGGAGGATCTTGACGAAGCGGAATATTACTGTAATTTACAAGCCCACCAGGAAGATACAGGAATACCTTAAGCCTGCCAAGGACGCTCGCAAACCATTGGAAAAAGCTGGAGTGTATAGGATCCCATGCAGATGTGGTGATGTTTATGTTAGGCCCCACTACAACACCTGTCAAGAACTGCGTCTTGTCGTCCGCGATCTGTTGCTCCGCGACACTTGGGAAGTTCGGCACGGCGACGCGCCTGGATATACTTACCAGACGAGTCACTCCGCGAGCCGCCTTGATAGGATTTACGTCTCTCGGGAACTCACACCTGAAGTCCAAGGTGCAGAACTTTGGCCCCTTGCCTTTTCGGACCACTGTGCCTACATCTGCAACATTCTCTTCCCCAAGCAAGTGGTCTGGAGTAGTCGGTCACCGTGGAAGCTAAACACCACCCACCTTTATCATCCCGAATGTCTTCAACGTGTTACCGAGACATGGGTCACCTGTGAACGTCGCTTACCTACATACTGCACGACCTTGACCTGGTGGCTGGAATGTGCCAAACCTGCCATTCGACGTACTTTGATTCAGTATGGAAAGGAAGTAGCTGCGTGGCGCCGGCACACTACCGACTATTTCTCCGCGACCTGGACGCCCAACCGCCCACCCCCGACACCCAGAGGGAACGCAGCAGGATTAAGGCGCAAATTATAACGTTGACACGCCGTAGACTGCAGGGGGCTATAGTGCGAACCCGATGTCAAGATTCAGCGGAACAAGAACATCCCACCATGCATCATATCGCCTCCGATATGAAACATCGACGACAACAACTCATCACCGATCAACACCTGTCACGGCCAGCACGTCACTTGCCAAGCTGAAATCGTCAGTGCCTTTGTCGACCACTACCGCACAATGTACCAGGAGGAGACTACCGACAACCACGCTGAGGAATCTGTGTTACCACACGTAACTCGTACCCTCACCAACGACGAAGCGGACGAGATGATGGAGCCAATTACGCGTGACGAAGTCCATGATGCAATCAAAAAAGGCGCTCTGAATAAGTCACCTGGTGTCGACGGATTACGGATAGAATTTTATCGCGCTTTCCTCACACTAATGGCGTCACGGTGGAGAACATTGTTTCATGAACTGCTGACAATGGGGAACGCCGTACCGCCGTCCTTTCTTCACGGGAATTATTATACCCATCCACAAACCGACACCAGGTGTGACGACAGCGCATTACCGTCCCCTGACTCTGCTTAACGCAGACTGTAAAATTTTTACACGCCTACTGGCAACGCTATGCCGCAAGGTCCTGCCTAGCATTCTGTCCCCGGAGCAGACAACTCCGGGCGGCTCAGTTAATATACAAACGGCCACAGGAGAATGTCGCGATTTAATTCCACTGGCAGCGGCGTGCCGTGCCGCAGTGGTTGCCATTGAATTTGACAGCGCATTCGACAAAGTGCGGTATCTTTGTCTGTTCTCAGTGATGAACCGCATGGGTTTTCCACCAGTCTTTATCGACGTGACCCGGCGCCTGTACGGCACCGCCGAATCGCTGATTCAGGTTAATGGCCGTGTGGCGGGACCAGTGGCGATCCGGCGTTCCGTACGGCAAGGCTGCCCACTTTCGACCCTACTCTATGCCATAAGCCTGGAGCCACTCATCGGGAGTCTGACGAGCCACCTTTCTGGTCTCACTTTGCGGCAGCACAGTTTTCGATGTCGTGCGTATGCGGACGACCTCCTCCTCTTGATCCGCTCACGGAGTGAAACACACACGGTACTTGATTTGATATCAACGTACGGCACTGCAGCGGGCAGTAACATGAATGTGGCTAAATCCGCGGCGATGCCCATTGGATGCGGGCTCTCACGACGACTTAGCACCTCTCCCATGTGTACAAAATCTACGATACTTTGGTATCATTTTCACCTCCACCGTGCGCCGCTCCGCTGCCATCAATTTTCGGCGTGCACTCCAAACTATCCGCACGACGGTGCGACAAAATCTTCTCCGACTCGATTCTTTACAACGTGTCCAATACGTCAATCAACATGTGGCGTCCTGAATGGTCCACATCGCACAGGTCCTCCCGCTGCCATCAACAATTGGACGCAGCCTCCAGGCTGCCTTCGGATACTTCCTTACGGCCGGTACGCTCTTTAAGGTCTGCTACGACACGCTCACCCTTCCCATGCGAGCGGGAGGCCTCGGCCTTGTCAATGTGCGACTCCGAACGGCGTCCTTGTACATGTCCACCATGCACAAGCAGTGGCACGGGGGCACCTCTCTTACGCACAGCTTGCTGGAAATTCTTGTGCCCGCGACCATAACACCACCAGTACCAGTCGGACACATCAAGCACCATCTGACGCACATTTCTGATTTCATCGTCGACTTCAGTTAGGCGCTCAGTCCGGAACCGCGCGACTGCTACGGTCGCAGGTTCGAATCCTGCCTTGGGCATGGATGTGTGTGATGTCCTTAGGTTAGTTAGGTTTAAGTAGTTCTAAGTTCTAGGGGACTGATGACCACAGATGTTAAGTCCCATAGTGCTCAGAGCCATTTTTTTTTTCGACCGCTCGTGATAAGCGGGAAATCTGGTTCCGACTCCCGGTCCGGCACAAAATATCATTGTTGTCATTCCATTATACAGCTGATGGCAGGCCATATTCGTAATTTCGAATATATTTCATGTAATTTAATTATCTTTCCAGTGAAGTGCTTCATAGACATGCGTATTGAAATCGTGTTAGCTTGACAGATCTGTAGAGGAGTTTAGTTTTGCAAATTTGTTGACACGCATTGTATTGTAGCAAGGTACCGTGCATATGATCCATGATTCATTACAATAACTGTTTTTACCCCATAGTAACTGATGCGACCTTCCTCTGGGTGGCTATTTTATTTGAAAATAACTGTCACCACTTTGTCAATTTCCTTTACAGAGGAGTTTTACTTCTTAAATTCCCGTTTCCCGTCTACTCCTTCTACCCCCCCCCCCCCTCTCCACCCCCTCCCCACCCCTCCCTCCGCCGCCACCATACCACCGGTTTTCTTGCTATATACCTCTAAATTAGGAACTTGTGTTGTCCTGTTGTCACTAGCGTTGCAGCGTATCTCTTCTTACAACAGTAAGCATGATTCTCTGACGGTTCAAACGATAACAGTTACAGTTACAAGGAAAAATTAGCTGTTTTTTCCTTTCCTGTCCCCGGCCCCATGATGTTGACAACAGCAAATGATGCAAGATCTGCGTCTCATATAAACTGAAACAGGGGTCAGTCACTAATTCTCTTGAGCAGTGTAATTCATTTCAGGCCGTGTTATCTAGAGCTAATATCCTAATTGATTTATTCGCCTTTTTTGTCTTTATTCCTATTCAGAAAACGATCGCCTCCTTTATCAAAAGGTCATGTCAAGCTACCATGCCGTATCGGGTGATTGCTTCCAAAACGTCCGTTATAAATGACTTTACGAGATACAGAACCTTGAGGAGTATCTCTTATCAGAATGTGTGAACCAGAAACTGTGCAATAACGCGCTTATTACCAAACCAAAATAATTTATGGCCTCTGACTGTGAAAAAGCACACGGTTACTAGTCAATAATGTGGACATTTCCATTCGTATACATGAGACATCGCCTCAGAAAAAGTCCCATATTTTTAATCACTAGAAGCTGCTATTCAGATAATTAAAGTAGCTTTAAACGGATGCTTGGGTACGACTTCATACTTTTTGGATAGCCGACCCAAAAAAAGTTAAATTAAGACCGGTTACCGTTCACGTTCCTTCGATACAGAGCATTAGCACTGAATGAATGAGGAAGCGGGAGGAAATCGATCGTGGCCTGTACCAGCATAATCGAATGAAGATCGAATCGCGTGTCGCTCAGAGTCTAGAATCGTAACCACTGCATCACACACCTGCTAAAATAAACGGAGGTTATTCGACTAAATTACACATGTGTCTCACGGAAAGGCTTATAGTCGAAATGCCATGTATATCAGACGCACCTGACTCTGTCCATCTGTCGTCTCAAGGTACTAAGTCGCTTCGTAAAGCGGAAGTCGGAGGTTCGAGCTCCGCTCCAGGCGTGGATATGGCCTTTATATGCGATTTTACTTCGTGTGTGCAATACATACATCAGACTTTTCATTAAAAATGTTGTTTACTAATAATATGCGTACTCTAATAACTAAACGTATTTACAAAATACGATAGACTTTCCAAAAGAAATAACGAGTTTGTTGGATGGCTACGCTCGCCATTTTATTATTTTATGAAAGGGACTATCACGTGTTCATTTTTGGTCCCACCGTATTCTCTTAGGTATTTGTGGAAATTTTGTACGAAATCAGTGGATTGGACCCACACATACTTATGTTTAAATATTCTAAAAATACTGAATATATTGTCTCAAGTGAAGCTTTTTTTAATTAATAATATCGATAACAGATCTTGTTAGCACCACAAGAAAAATTAAGTATAAGACACGGAATTCTTGTGTGTGCTGTTAGATATGAATTCGCTACGAATAATTAGAACAAGGATAGGAATAAATAAATCAGAAGCGTGGTAACTTAAGTTTTTGTGCTGTTATAGGTAAGAATACTGTACATGGTCGGACTAAGACTTTCCTCAATTTCTGCAAATTTCGTTTGTTACTAATCCGTTGTGTTGTTGGATCTAGTACAAGTTTCTTGATACATGCGGATGTAAATAACATGAGGCTAATAAAAGCAACTGGCTGCTCTCAAACCGAAGACTGGTTTGAACACATCCGTGATTTACTAGGAAGGAATGTATTGGAGGTGGCCTTCCTCCAACGTTTATTCAGTCAGTTGCAAGAGGAACTACAACTTAACGTGGACTGCGGACAGTTGGTATTTTTCTAGTATGAAAATCACTGCCGAAGGCGAAAGAAGCGTCACGAAGGAACAAAAACCTAGAAACCTAGGACCAACAGAAGATTGGACCCGAAATCTTTGGATTTTTATTTTGACACTTGCGCACTTAGCCATCAAGCCACACTTATTTTATAAATCACCAGAAATAAAGGTTGCGCATGAGGACTCTTTTCACGGGGTCTTAGGTGGTACTTGCTGTGTACTGAAAGCGTCGGATATTGTTTCTGAAGGCAAGGCCCTATAGTTCAGCGTCTCGCAAAATTTGACTTCATCGCTCACAGATTACTAGCTAAGTTTCGCTAAGGTGAGGGTAGGAACCAGCTGTGAAAGGAATCATACCAGAATTTGCTGATAGTGTTTAACGAGACTCACCGGGAAAAGTTTAAAATTCCATTCACGACGAGGCCTTTGTTGGTAATGCATGCACAGAGTTGAAAATGGACCACGAAGATAATGAAATATTCATTCCTCCATTACTATCATGATATTTTGCAGAAATTGTGAAAACCTAAATCAGAATGGGGATTTGAACCTCACCATCTCGAAAACGAGTCCAGTTCCTCAAGCACGGTTCTTCATCGGTCAATACACCACTCTGTTCGGCATGTTCTGCTGTTTTCAATCCGAAATAAGTTTGCAACAGTTTCCTCCTCCATTTTCTCATATTGTACTATTGTTTTAATTCTGCATAGCAACGACAACGTAGGTATCCGTAATTACATCTGAATATATTATTCCTTATTCAAGAGGAAGACCAGAATTCTGCCCATCCAGTGACTCATCTACGAGCCCGACATTATTTATCAGTTTCGGTTTTGTATTTTGTTTCGCCAAATTTCAGATACGGACTGTGGTGTCACCGCCAGACACCACACTTGCTAGGTGGTAGCCTTTAAATCGGCCGCGGTCCGTTGGTATATGTCGGACCCGCGTGTCGCCACTGTCAGTGATTGCAGACCGAGCGCCGCCACACGGCAGGTCTAGAGAGACTTCCTAGCACTCGCCCCAATTGTGCAGCCGACTTTGCTAGCGATGGTTCACTGACAAATTACGCTCTCATTTGCCGAGACGATAGCATAGCCTTCAGCTACGTCATTTGCTACGACCTAGCAAGGCGCCATTATCATTTGCTATTTATCTTGTAAAGCATGTACCGTCAGACAGATGTTCACCAATTATGGATTAAAGTTAAATATTCTAGCAGCTACGTACTTTTCTTGCTAGTATAACTCCTTTAACTGTACCAGACCTCACGCCATCCTGCGTGAGCTTAAACGCGTGCCTTTCGGCTTCCTCTCCTTGTGGCTTGGCTGTCATGCCAAGTCACTACACGGACAATATTTTTTTCGGGACTTACAACATATAAAACGATGCTAACTGAGATAAATTACTGCTCGCGTCGATGAACGGATGAGTGTATGTTGGAAAGCTAGTTCAATGGTTTTTATCTTTTAGACAAGAGTAACTGTTACTCATATTTTGCAACTGAATATTATCTTGTTTATGAACGAAACACAATTTACCTGATTTGAAACTTATTGCCAGATTAAAACTTTGCGTTGGACAGAGATTCGAACCTGGGACCACAGAGTCCGGTCAAGGACGGAGTTTTATTCTGCTATGAAGTTTAAAACCAGTGCACATTCCGCTGCAAAGTGAAAATTCATTGTGGATATTTCACAAAAAATTTGTTTTCCTTCAGCCAGCTAAGGAGGAAATGTTTGGTTCAAATGGCTCTGAGCACTATGGGACTTAACATCTGAGGTCATCAGTCCCCTAGAACTTAGAACTACTTAAACCTAACCAACCTAAAGGCATCACACATATCCATGCCCGAGGCAGGATTCGAACCTGCGACCGTAGCAGTCGCGCGGTTCCAGACTGAAGCGCCTAGGACCGCTCGCCCACACCGGCCGGCAAATGTTTAGAATAGTTACTATTTGCTTACAATAAATATTTAGTTTCTGAGTCGTTTAATATTGTTCTACAGTAATATTTTTAGTTTACCTCGTCATTACATCAGTCATAAACAAAACAAACTGAAATTTAAGCAATTTATACACCTTGTTTGTAAATAAGGAGCTACTTTAAATGTATTGCTATAAAATACTACATAAGCAGTGTGAATTACTACAAACAAAAATATCGTACTCTTTATTATTACAATAAGCTCTTCGTTCTTCATCCGCTGAAGAAGTCTAGAAATACGAGAAGAAACGTCACTGCTGAAGACGGAGGATATAGGATGGGCCTAAATAGAACATTGGTGAAGGCGCAGAAAAAATTATATAGACAAGAAAACCATATTTATTTGCGAGAATTATCTAAAATTATACGTCGGAACTACAATGTTATGCTCAAGTGAAACATCGATCATGGGAAAACCGGGAACAAAATTCCGAAGGATTTGAAATGTGTGACAGATATGTGCTGAAGAAAGTTGAAGATTATATGTGTAGACCAAATAATTTTGAGGTACCGAGTCGACTAAAGACAAGAAATATGTAGCACAACGGGACTAAAAGCAAGAATCGGCTGTTGTCTAAGTCATCAAGGAATAGTTAATTTGGTAATGGAGGAAAGTGACGACCATGACGACGACGACGGCGGCGGCGGCGGCGGCGACATAAATGTGTTAAAATTGGGTGGCCTGATGAAGTATATTTTGCCAATAGAAGGGACTTATCAGCAAAACACGCACTAACGCAAACAGGAGTAGTAAATTCGGGACTGGAAGGATCAGCAGAGAGAAGATTGTAAGGCTACGCTGAGATTATGCTGATTGAAACACATAACCGAAAATTTAAAATTTAGCCTGTAGTAGAAAATGGAGAGACGAAAAATTAGTGTAGTGTAAGAGAGTTAGGAAATATCACCAAGACAGAGGAAACATTGGCGGCTTCGAGAACCGAAATAACTGCGAACACTGTTTCGGTCTGAAGGGTACGAATAACTTTTTTGTCCATCTGCAAGAAGCTATACAGGAGTATTCCTATGACGGTATCGCAGCGGCTGCAACTTTGGGTGCAGCTGGTGTTATTTTGCCTGCAGATGAGGCTGGGGCGATTGAGCGGTGCTCGCATTCTCGAGTAACGGAGGCGCTGAAAGCTCATCGAGAGCCGCCCTTTTCTGTAGTTAGCGTCGAAGACGCAATGCCTTCAGTCACGAAGCTCCGAACTGTCCCTCCTTTGTAACGTCGAGACGCACAGTTGAAAAGAACTGACTTTTCCGGTCATCGTTAAGAGTAACCTTAAGCTACTGTTTCCAAACAACGTTCCAGATGTGTCAGCAGCATGATTTAAGAACAGAGGGCTATTCTCTATTTCCGACAGTGGATACTGCTTACAGATCTTTTTTATTTAGTTATTTTTTGTTTTGTTTTTCTCCTTTGCACTGTCATACTGTCTCTCATCTGGCAGGTCAGTGCGAAATATTCTTACGGTTTTATCGTCTTAACAAATAGAGCATTCACTAACATGGAGGTCGGTTTTAAGATCACAGTGATTTAACAGGCATTAACCTAATGGAGGTGGTGAGCCTTGCGTTCACCTGGTTGGAGTACCGGACCATCCACTAACGATTTGTCATGGTCATTTCGATCTGCATATCGACTAAATATCTTATTTGTAAAATGACATTCCGTAACTGTTGTGAAGAAAACATACTCCTCTGCGACGCTTTCCCCCGAAGCACGAGACAGAATTATGCATATGTAAAGGGCATTTAGTCCAAATCCTAGTCCATCCATAGCGCCCTGGTGTTGGCCCAACCTCAGCCTTGATGACAGCTTCCACTCTCGCAGGCATACGTTCAATCAGGTGTTATAAGGTTACTTGGGGGATGGCAGCCCATTCTTCACGGAGTGCTGCACTGAGGAGCGGTATCGACGTAGGTCGGCGAGGCCTGGCACCAAGTCGGCTTTCCAAAACATCCCAAAGGTGTTCTCCAAAACATCTCAAAGGTGTTCTATAGGATTCACGTCAGGACTCTGTGGAGTCCCGTCCATTACAGGGATGTTATTGTGTGTAACCGCTCCGCCACAGGTGCTCGATCGCGTTGAAGCATGCAATCGCCATCCCCGAATTGGTCTTCAGCAGTGGTAAGCAAGAAGTTTCTTAAAACATCAATGTAGGCCTGTGCTGTGATAGTGCCACGCAAAACAACAAGGGGTGCAAGCGCCCTCCGTGAAAAACACGACCACACCATAGCTTCACCGCCTCCGAATTTTACTGTTGGCACTATACACGCTGGCAGATGACGTTCACCGGGCATTCGCCATACCCACATCCTGCCATCGGATCGCTACATTGTGTACCGTGATTCGTCACTCCACACAACGTTATTTCACTGTTCAGTCGTCAAATGTTTAAGCTCCTTACACCAAGCGAGGCGTCGTTTGGCATTTACCGGCGTGATGGGTGGCTTAGAGCCGCCGCTCGACCATGAAATCAAAGATTTCTCACCTCCTGCTTAACTGTCATAGTACTTGCAGTGGATCCGGATGCAGTTTGTAATTCCTGTGTGATGGTCTGGATAGATGTCTGCCTATTACACATTACGACCCTCTGCAACTGACGGCGGTCTCTGTCAGGCCACAGACGAGGTCGGCCTGTACGCTTTGTGCTGTACGTGTCCCTTCACATTTCCATTTCACTGTCACATCGGAAACAGCGGACCTAGGGATGTTTAATAGTGTGTAAATCTCGCGTATAGGTGCATGACACAAGTGACACCCAAGCACCTGACCTCGTTCGAAGTCCGTGAGTTTCGCGGAGCACCCCATTCTGCTCTCTCACGATGTCTGATGACTACTGAGATCGCTGATACGGGGTACCTGGCAGTAGGTGGCAGCACAATGCACCTAATATGAAAAACGTATGTTTTTTTTTGGGGGGGGGGGTGTCTGGATACTTTTGATCACATAGTGTAGAATAGAGTGAGGCTTTGCGAGTCATGCGGCTGTGTGGATACAAATAAGAAAATATTCTGCTGGTCAGCTTGTGTACACAGCTCGGGCGCTATTACGTTACAGGACCGTTGCCAAAAAAGTTAGTATAGTATATAGGTCGTTCTGCATCCTCTCGGGTTGTATTTTCGTGAGATGGCTGTAACTGATTTAATAAATTGTTTGTACATCTCCGGAGCTGGGTCGATTTTTCGTCTTCAATATCAAGACTATCTCTCGTTTTCAACAGAGCAATTAATAGGTCGATGCTGCGTGCGTGGTAATGATCGCCATCATTCTTCTTTACTTGATGGGCAAGATGTTCTCTGACAAAAATGCTACCCGGGTTATATCCACGACCTAATGTGGCACTATAGAAGGATGGTGGCATCTTCAAGTCATGGATTAACACAAATGCCGTTTGTTCGATCTGGTCTTCCTGTTCTCCATTTTTATCTGTTTTCCTGTAGCCTCATGATGTAGTGTGACAGTTAAAATTACCAATTATTAGCTGACTGTGGGTGAACCTGTGTGTTTCCTTGAAGCTGAAGTTAGTTTTAGGTGGTTTGCATACGGATGCCAGTTAGTATGACTGGATCTCTGTGTTGTTATCTGACGTTGAACGTATTGAGATGATGTTTAGACAAAGTTTTGCAGACATTGCACTACCATAAACTGAATTTGGTCTTTCAATGATGAGCTTCATTCCATTTGTTTTTGGTCTTTGATCGTGTGGACCACTATGGGTCTCTTGTATTGACAGAAAAGTACAGGCTGTTTGTTTCCATATGTTAGACAGTAGAACTTCGTTATCAGAAGAAATACTTTCAATATTAACTGATAATATTCTAATGGCTGGATTTTAAAAACGCCTTTGCACTTTTTGGTCGTGGTGGTGGAGGGCTCTGGATCTGCAGCTAGAATTCCTCCTAACGTCGCCCAGGATATGTTTGATCGTCTGAATCTTGTTTTACTTATACAGTATGATGTTCCATGCACTATCGTCGTGGCAGCCCCTTCCGTGTCCTCAGTATGAGATAACGGATCGCAAAAGGGGCTAGAAGACAGGCGAATCGAATTGGCCAAGACACGCTGTTACGGGAGAATGGTAATAACAGCATAAACAAAGATGGTTACGCATTTAATGATACATTAGAAACATGGAACACCATTACAAGAAACATATGATGAGACACAGTAAACTATTCCACATCATCTTACAAGGCGTAATAGAAATCAAGCATGAAAGAAGGATGAATAGAATATATCAGGCGAATTTCGAAGTGGATGAAATATTGAGTTTATTTACGGAACGAAATAGCCTAGGTGAAGACTGTATATTATGAGCAGCTGCGCCGATCAGTTTTACGAACATAAAGAAAGAGAATTGACTGATATCTCAGTAGGTTGCTCTCTCTGTAGCGTAGACTAACACTATGTGTTAAAGTTACAGAACACGTACGGCCACACGGCCGCTACCGCCGGACGAAAGCCGAGCTACTACGCGGCGCGTCCCTGAGCCGGTGATTTGTTATTCCTGGCGGGGTCGCCAGATAGGCTATCGGCTGCGACGCGACAACAGTTACGTCTCCTAATTCCAATCTGTCTTCTGACAATAAACGCACAGCCATAAATTGACTGTGAAAAGCGCCTCATTACGCAACGCACGCTGTGACCTACTTATCGCGAAATTCTGTTAGTGGGGGAGATAGCAGCGGACCGTTATTTACGCAAAAACTCTGCGAGCTGAAGGGGTAAGATTTTGCGTCTGGCGACCGGCACGGTTTTTGTGTTGCACAGCTTTACTACCGAGCCTCCCCTGCGCGTGGTTTTTGTCGACGGCGGCGAGACTGCTATTATAGCATCGTCGGGGAGCTACCACGAACTGGATAATCACTCTGTGATTTATGCATGTTTTTTTCAATAATTGCTTAATGGCCAATAAACGTAATTGGCCACCCCGTACTCAGACTACCAGACGAGAGGCAAGCCCGCGACGCTCGAACTCACGAGTCCTTGTTGTTCATCACGAAACCTTTCATGCTCTGACCTCGTCTTCGCTTTAGCCCTGCAGCACTGCCCAGGGACAATCGAAGAGCAAAAGCATCTTTCTCTGCTTCCTATTATTCTTAGAGTTTTTACAGGAGTTATTTTCAGAGTTCTTAGCAAACAATATTAATCGCATGTAACTGTACACTGCATCGAGAGTTTTATTTCTCTTCCTATCTTTCCCTTCACCTTTCATTAGAGGTTGCGCACTTGATCGGTTTTTTCCTCAACAACTGTATTTATTTTTATCGTTTGGTTTGCTCATTGGTGCCAATCCATTTTATTCTAAACGGAAGATTTATTTATTTATTCATATGTTTATTTATTCGTTTATTTATTTACTTACTGCTTCTAATAAACTCGTCTGCAGTCTCGTTACCTAACGCAAGTTGTACAGCACAAATTGTAATTCTAGAAAATATTAAAGCATGCATTCATACAATAATTATTTCGTGTTATATAAATAATCTATAACTAGAATGATCTATGGTAAGAACCCAGATTCCTTAAAACTAAATTTCAAGATTATGTCACTTTGAGTACATGTACCGTTTTATTTAGGAATTATGACATAGTATTCCCGGAGCAACTGGTTCTCTAGCACTAGCAACATATGCTCAACCAATCAAGAATACATGAGTATAACTAGTAACTATAAACCTACACCATATTATGACTATCACCGTACTTGTATTACGATATATTGAAAACTTTTGCTTCCGCACCGTCTAATTACAATCGTATGAAACACAGTTTTTGTGCCATACGCAAAGCCTTTATATTTTGCAGGGGATCTCCAGTGGCCTGGAATATGTACATATTTTCGTTTATATTATTTATTTTACATTTAGGATGTTGTATGTATAGCTTATAAACCGTTCTGGAGATTAGCTTTTCTATGATGTAGTAATAATTTAAAGTTCTACTTGCATGTGTTCCGTGTGTAATTCTATATGTTGTGTATTTGTTCCTGTCTTAGCACTGCTCCTCTTCTTCATATAATTGCCATTTGAAAATGTTTCAAAACAACAGACTTAACAACACTATAAACTGAACAGTTGTTTTGATGACACGTTTTGGGTGGTGTTGCCAACTGTCGAATTCTATTGTTGCCAATCATCGAACGTTATTGCCAACTACTGTGTGTGTGTGTGTGTGTGTGTGTGTGTGTGTGTGTGTGTGTGTATGTGCAGGGAAGGAAGGGGTGGAGTGTGCGTGAGAGAGAGAGAGAGAGAGAGAGAGAGAGAGAGAGAGAGAGAGAATCGATATATATTTCCTTTAATTTGGCTGCATGTATAATTGGAAGGTTTTTTTATCTTACCATTTCTTCTATTAAGTTTAAGACAGAGTCTGTATTGATGTGGGTATATTCATTTATCACATGTTTGTCCTCAGCAATGGATTTCTGGATGTGGTAGTTTTCCCGCATTTCTATAACGTATTTCTCATGGTTGTTTACTCTGATTCTTTTCATATGTTCCTCAATGTTTGTAGGATGGTGATTGAGGTTTCTTAAGTGCTCTGCAAAAGTGGAATGGTTTGTCTGGTACTTCCAACATCTGATGTAATCTTTTCACTATGTTTTAAAATTCCTGCGCGTCATTTCTATGTATACTGCATCACTACTTTCACATTCAACTTTGTATATTCCTGATCCGTGGAATTTGACCCTTTTGATTGCTGGCAGGCTTAAGTTTGATTGGAGATTTTGCACAGTTTTTTATACTATTTGTAAGTCCTGTTTGTTTAGTATATTTGCCACTCTGTTAATTTATGCATGTAAGTCGTAGTGTACCATGTGCTTCTCTTACGTATGATATTTTCATTGTGTATGTGTGCTGTGCAAGCTTGTGAGTTTCTGGTATATAAGCAAACACACATCAATTGAGACTGCCTACTAAAATTAATAAAAGAAACGATAACACAAAATACAACCCATTTGTACACATGAAGCATATACACATCCTCTTCCCCTCTCCCCCTTTTTGGAATATTATAAAGCATGTTTATTGAAACTCATTTAAAAATGGATCGTAAAGAAATGGAATAGACCGTTGACAAAGTCAGGTGTTTTGCGACGCATAATAACAGCCTCTAACCAAAAAATCTCTGCACGGCACTTACATCGGTCGTACGCAAGAGCGCGCTCACAGGGCGCGTTTCAAGTTGTCAGTGAGAATGACCGAAGGTGAGTAATGGCGAAAGCGCGTGTAAAACTTAGTTTGTGAATTTAGTGGAGATAAAACATTTGGGAACGCTTTCAAGAGTATTAATGGAAGAAGATTTCTGTGTGGCTAAATATAATCAATTCTGCTCGTAAATGGAAGGAAGCGCCTGTTGCCTAGTAACTGTTGTCGTGAAAGCATTACGTATTGCCTACAGCTACTGCACTTCAAAGCAAGACTGTACGATTTTAGAAATTTGGGAATGTAAAGTACTTGCCAATGTATTAGAATCACCAAATGAACATTGTAGATATTTTGTTAATTTCAAATTTCGAGAGTGTCAACAACTATCCCACATAATCACTACCAGTAGTAAATGAAAAGATTTGATTTTTAAATTTACAGAAGAGGCAGACAGTCAATCTTAAATTTTAATAGCTCCAAATTTTATTCCTCATTCTATATTTTTTAATTCGCTTGGCTGAAAAGAGGAATATTGTACAGTCCCCCCCCCCCCACCCCCCGCCCCTATGGAGCGAGGGGGATGAAATAAAGGAGAAACAAAATGGCCACAAAGGAAAGAGACAGAAGTGGGAGACCTTTGCGGTTTAACTGACCATGTTGATTAACTTTTGGAAATTTGACTACTTTCACTAACTTTTTGAGAAAGAGACTTATTAATCATTTTAATCAGTTTATCTGGCAAAGTTATATTACATATTTATTTCCACAGTGTTATGTAAGTCTTTGTATTTATCTGTATGTTGTGTGATTCTTGGCTTTCGGACTTTGGGAGTTGTCTGTTTTCATTGCTGCTGAGTGTGATATATTCATTGTACGTTTACTGTGTTTTTTGCAACGAGTTTCGTTTATTGAAACAAAATGATTAGTGAAACTTTAAAATAGCATCCATGATAGTGGAGTAATGTTTGCCTATTGTTAACGTGTTACGTGGCGCAATTCGTAAATGACTTACAAATTTTGAATTATCACCACTTGTTCAGTAGAATGCAAATTAACTTTCAAACATTTTATGTCTTCTCATTTGCAAGCATGCGCTCGCACACGTGTTGATCGTCAGTGTCAACATAATTTTCTGTAAGTATTACGAAAATTCAAATGCTCACTCACCGTAATCAATTTCATAACTTTTGCTCAAAAACAAACGTATTATTTTATAAAACAACTTCAGTTTTGCTAAAATTCTGTTCAAAATTAATAACATTTTCGCTAACTGCTCGAGGTCAGTTAATACAATTGTTTATTTTCTAGTTTCGATTGTTATTAGCGGAACGTGTTTCGTTGGCATCGTACCTTTCGATTGTATACGTATCTGCATTCTGTCGGTATAAGATTGTTTGGAATAGATGCCTTTTCTGAAAGCTACAGGTCATTACGTTACACGTGTCATTTAATTACTGCGGAGTGTGCGTGCGTTTACACACTCCCCATGCAAATTCAGTGTATTGGTCAGACGTGCAGAGAAATATTTGCAGTAACACAATATTTGAGTATGTGAAAAGAGGAACCAGTTTAAACTAATTTGGACAAGCTGTTGGATAGGTGCCCGTCTACCCAGAGATTAGTTAAAATATCAGATAATGAAGTCCTGTAATCTCTCAGAAATATAAAGAGAAAAATGAGTGTGGAATACAGTACCGCCACCACTGTATTCCTGGGTTAGTATCTGACCACTTGAGAATCTGCCATCTACCCCTTGTCTCATACTAAAACATTACATCTGCTTCCTAACTACGAGTCGTTACTGATTCTTCTCTGGTCTCTTCAGCTGCTCTGACGATGCTGCCACAAAGGCAGCTTACTTCACAAGCAACAGGAATTCGAACCGAAGCCTCTGCGTGACTATTTACAGTCTACACAGTTCGAAAGCAAGGCACTCGACCTGAGGTGTCTGAATTCGCTACCAGGCAGCAGGAATGGTTCAAATGGCTCTGAGCACTATGGGACTAACAGCTGAGGTCATCAGTCCCCTAAAACTTAGAACTACTTAAACACAAGTAGCCTAAGGACATCACACACATCCATGCCCGACGCAGGATTAGAACCAGCGACTGTAGCGATCGCGCGGTTCCACATTGTAGCGCAGCAGGAATGCAAAGCACTCACGACTTTTTGTTCCGCTTCTGCACGGGTTCGCAGCTCGTGGTCGTGTGGTAGCGTTCTCGCTTCCCGCGCCCGGGTTCCCGGATTCGATTCCAGGTGGGGTCAGGGATTTTCTCTGCCTCGTGATGACTGGGTGTTGTGTGCTGTCCTTAGGTTAGTTAGGTTTAAGTAGTTCTAAGTTCTAGGGGACTGATGACCATAGCTGTTAAGTCCCATAGTGCTCAGAGCCATTTGAACTATTTTTGAGCTTCTGCACGGGCCACTGATAACCCAACACACGCTTATCCGTCAATTTGTTAAATCATTTATTGAGTTAACGCTCTTTTTCGTACTTTTCTGTTGCCTACCTTGGTGCATAGCTTTCCATTGAAAATGTGAAATGATCGTGTTGCATTGATGCCCTGGAGGCCCCACCCGGAAAAGTTCGGCCGCCGTGTTGTAATTCTTATTTCAGGCGACGCCACATTGAGTGACTTGCGTGTCGGTGACAGTGGGACGATGATGAGGACAACACAATACCCAGTCGACGAGCGGAAAAAATCAACAACTCGGCTTCGTATCGAACCCAGGCCCGCTGCATGGTAGGCAAAAACGTTAGTACTCAGCTAAGCAGGCGCACAGCTTACCATTATTAGAGTTGGTTTGCATCCAAATGAAGTACCCCAGTTTGTACTTAAGCGCACGTGTGACCTCCTGCGCCCTCATACACACACATTATAAAGGAGAGTGTGAGGACAAGAAAAGTTGAAGACTGAAGGAGAGGAGAGAGAGAGAGAGAGAGAGAGAGAGAGAGAGAGAGAGAGAGAGAACGTAGTCCAACCTGGTGCCGAGAGGTCGCTATATTTGTTTAGCATCAAAAGGAAAGACCTCCCTCTCCAAACATATATCTTCATAAGCGCAGCAGTGCACCGTGAGTGATTTAACACTGCAATTTACGTCACGTGCAGAGACACGATAAAGGCTGGCGAAGAATCTATCATTCCATTCAATTAAGGCGGGTGACTTTTTCTTCGTGCCTGCTTGGACACGGAGCGGCTGAGGCGATAAATCAGAGTTACGGTCGGGTCGACGTTGCATTCCGAGGGCGGGATAGAACGGAATGGACTCGCCGCTGCTGGCATCTGCGTCGCCGCAGTCGGCGGCGCGTCGCAGTGGCCACGCGCTGCAGCCTCCGGCTCTAAAACAGGCCCACTCCCTTCCCCGCGCTTCCCGGAAAGCGTCGTTTTTGGTATCTCTGTGCCCTCCGTACTACTCTCTCATCGAATCCTCCCATCCTTCACCTACCCGTCACTAAGTTCGTGAGGTGCTGAAGGATCGTAGAATATTTTCTAAGATCGACCGTTATGACGTTCCTGGAAAATAACGAGAATGTTTCAAACTGTCATCACGGATTCAGGAAACAAACCACTCGTGCGAAATACAGCTTGCTTTACACGTACACGTCAACATGCAAATGGTAAAGGCAGGTGTGAACAGATAGATTCTGTCTTCCTAGACTACGAAAGACGTTCGATACTGGCCGGCAAGTGTCCCACAGAAACTAAAGTAACATTGAGTGTGCCCCGCAATAGGACCTCTAGTATAAACGTCCGCAGCTCGTGGTCACCCGGTCGCGTTCTCGCTTCCTGAGCACGGGGTCCTGGGTTCGATTCCCGGTGGGGTCAGGAATTTTCACCTGCCTCGAGATGACTGGGTGTTTGTGTTGTCCTCATCATTTCATCATCATTCATTCAAGTGGCGGGATTTGGATGAGCAAAGGTTGGGAATTTGTACGGTCGCTGATAACCGCGCAGTTGAGCGCCCCACAATCCAAACATCATCATCATCATCATCATCATCATCTAGTATAAAGACACTTCTCAGGTTTTCCGCCAGATAGGCTTATGCAAATTCCACAGTACTTCATCGAAACAACTAATTGACATCTCAAGGTGGAGTTGCTGCTGCCTCACGACCCACTCTAGTGATGCTCTCGCGGCGTTGTCTGAATTTATCGGGCCAGGAGCAGGGATTACGCACTCACGGAGAGGCGCTCGCAGTTGAACTAAAGTAGCGCTCGTTCTGCGCCCTGTCGGAAGCGATGACTGTACTCTTGGACGCTCCTGTGGTTAAAATCAGAATTAACTCTCAACAGTTCACTGCGTCGCGTCATAAATCCGGTGGTCTCATTTCTCTTATTGTCTAACTATCAGAATGTTATGCGGTGGCAAATCAGGATATTTTTTGCAACAGGACCTCTAATGAGATTTTCACTCTGCAGCGGAGTGTGCGCTGATACGAAACTTCCTGGCAGATTGCCTTTCACGGGCAAGTGCTCTACCAACTGAGCTATCCTAGCACGTCTCACGCCCAGTGCTCACAGCTTTACTTCTACCAGTACCTCGTCTCCTACCTTCGCAGGAAAACTTCTGTAAAGTTTGGAAGGTAGGAGACGAGGTTCTGGCAGAAGTAAAGCTGTGAGGACGGGGCGTGAGTCGTGCTAGGGTAGCTCAGTTGGTAGAGCACTTGCCCGCGAAAGGCGAACGTCCCGAGTTCGAGTCTCGGTCCGGCACACAGTTTTAATCTGACAGGAAGTTTCAGGACCTCTAATGTTTTCAGTATACGTAAACGATTTATCAGACAGGATATGCAGCGTTACGAGATTGATCACTGACTATAGTTTTGTACAGAAAGTATCCTCTTTAGATGATCGTAAGGAACTGCAGGGTAAATTTGACAATAAATGGTGGATAGATGCACAAGGGGCAGTCAAATGTAAAGGAGACAGGTGGAAAAAAGGAAATAAACTGTTTATTATTTCAAAAGTAATCACCATACTTGTTAATACTTATCCTACTGTGAGACAAGGCGGTGAATGTCTCTGTGGAAAAATGTTTCAGGTTGCCTATGGAACCATTACTGTACTCAGGAGTGCATCTGTTCATTCGAAGCAATTCAACGGCACGAACGGATTTCTTCAGGGCTCCAAAAACATGGAAATATCATGTGTGGAGTTCGGGACTGGATGGAGCTTCACAACGAACTTCATCAACGTGGTCGTAACAACCTTCCAACATGTGGGCGGGCATTATCCTGCAACTGAATAATGGCATCCGTAAAAATTCCAGGGCGCTTGGACATAGTGGCGCGCTTCAAGTTTTGCATAGTGTCCACATACCGTTGTGCGTTAATTGTGGTGCCAGGTTCCTGTAAGCCAGCGAGCCCTTGCAGTCAAAGAAAATCGTCATCATGACTTTTCCCGAGCTGGCATCCCTATTGCTTCGACTACGCTGCACAAGTTTCTCTGGGAAGCCTTTATGCATCCTCCAGAGAGTCCCGATCTCTCCCCACACGATTTCCATATTTTTGGAGCCCTGAAGAAAGAAATTGGTGGTCATCGAACTGCTTCGAACGAAGAGGTGCACTCCTGGGTACTATCATAGTTCCATAGGCAGCCACAAATATTGTCCACGAAAGCAATCACTGTCTTGTCTCCCACTGGGATAAATCTATTAACCGCTATGACGATTACTTTTGAAATAATAACAGTTTACTTACTTTTTTCCCCTGTGTCTCATTTTCATTTTACTGCCCCTTATAAGATAAAGCTTATAACAAAGGACCCCATACCATCTTATAACAAAATTAGTGGTACACATCTTGAGTACTTCACATCGCATAAGTAAGGGAATGCTAAGAAGCGATGTAAAACCATCATCACAGAAAGTGAATGGATGACTTAGAATTATTGGAAAGGTTCTGGGGAGAATACGATGCATCTCTAAAGAAAATCTCATTCGAGACGCTATCACGACCAATTCTAGTGTACTGGCTCACAGATTTCAGCCATTATCATTAGATATGACAAAAGATGTCGAACGAATTAAGAGTTAAGCTGCTAGAATTTCGAAGGGTAAGTATAACTGGTACGAAAGTGTTGCAGAAACTTGGGGAACTTAATAGGAATTCTTGGAAGAAAGACTAAGCAAAGTGCTGGAAGTTATATTTAGAGAACTTGTATTCGAAGAAGACTATGTGACCATAATGCTACCACCATCGTATAGCTCGCCTAAGGACCAAGATTACACAATATGAGAGAATAAGGCACTTACATTGGCATCTAAATTGTCATTTTTCCTCGCTCAGTTCAAAAATAGGATAGGACAAAAAAAATCGATAATATTCGTAGGATAAACCCTGTGATATGCACTGTACAGTGGCTTTCTGAGTAATTACCTATAGATGCGGTATGCGATTCTTTATTAGAAAAGAAATCTGCACTCACAATCAAAAACCAAACTGGCACCGGCGACTTGCCATTATCCAGCTCCGCCTTTCACTCCCGCCGCTAGCTCATCGGCGTCTTCAGCCCCGTGTCCGCCTCCGTCTCTGGCACTAATGATTGCGCCATAGAGGGACGGTTAAACCCTGATCTTAGTTGTTCAGTGCGGTCACATCACTCGCACGATTCGACTGTCCCGTCGTACAATGTTTCTCTCTAATTTGTTACTGAAATAATCCCACACATTATTTATAGATCTCAGATGGGTAGATTTAGGCAGTCGCTGCAGATGTGAGGAGCCCCAAGTATTCGCATGCGAAAGAACAACAGTCATGGCGCGTTGGACGTAGTAAGTCGTGAACAACTCAGGCACAGTGTTCTATAAGATTCTACAAGTGTGTTGTTGACTCCAACACACACTAACAATAATTAGTTTGCAATGCCACAAGAATTAAATTTGTCCTTTTCACAAATGGCAGAAATATAAAAAATTAAACCATCTTTATAGCTCAAAGTGCATATAACGAAATATTTGAATATATCAAAAAATAGTAGTAAAGCGGGAGAATATCTTAAAGCGTTAAAAAGCGTCAGTATACCATAGATTACAACGATTACTACACAGAACATTTATAACCTATTTTGAGAACGAAACCGACGACTTAGGTATCATTCAGTTTTTGTGAGAGCAAACAGATGAGAGGATCACTTGTGGAACTCACATCCTAGACACGATTAATCGCTTAGTTAAGCTGCATAGTCGATATAAAAATTACAAAAATAATTTATTCCGCATTTTTCCATTCACAAACGTGTTGTGAAATAGTCCTTGCGGAACACTCACCTTCATGGAAAATAATTTCAGAACACCGCAGTGAATGAAAATAATTACATTTAATTACATGTATCTTTTAACGTCAATGCCCCCTACTGTGTACTGAAATCAAAGTATCAGTCATCTCCTTTGTTAATATGAGTTTCGTTGAAACATCTAGCAGTTGTATGCAAACACCGCTAGTTCGCTTCAGAGACGTTTGTCACATATTTCAATCTCACGAAGCTGCAGTTTACTCATTATTTACCACATTTGTAAAACGATCTCTGCGTAATAAGTTCTTTAGCTGCCATCTAAAAAGTAATCTGTGTTATTTTAGTTCTGTTTACTTTTGTACCGCGCAGGAGCCGTTGTACTGTGAAGGAAATACTGTGATTTGATTAAAGAAATCATTTTCATGCATGCCAGCAAACAAACTCAGTGACAAAATCTGCATACGTGTTGGCACTTTTTTTCATTTTACATATGGACTTAAGATATGTGATAAGTATTCTATGGCTGTGCGAAACTTTTATTAGGAACACCATCACACACTGCTGTGTGGATCATAAGGTGAACTAAGCATAACACAATTTATGAACCTCCAACATGATGCAGGAAACTGGGTCAGCAGCTTACCTTTATTCAAACTATTATTTAAAATTGTATCGAAAATGCGCACCACGCACAGAGTTGTGAATAACTGCGGTAATAACAATTTTTGTTGACAGTGCCCAAGTGGGCGAATTTTGCTAAGTTAAGAGTGAAATAAAGTGTTCACTTGAAATGCAAGTAACGTCTACGCAGGAAAATGACTTATTTTAAGAAATTTACACGGCCGTGAACCCATACACAAAAAAGACAGTTGTGACTTGAATTCTTGAAAAACAAAGTTCCGAGGCATCAAACTGAAAAGTTTCGTGCCCGCATTTCTCCAGCATTCGCTGTACCAGTCAGTGAAGTTCGATGCAGTTTCGTCATATATATATATATATATATATATATATATATATATATATGTGTGTGTGTGTGTGTGTGTGTGTGTGTGTGTGTGTGTGTGTGTGTGTGTGTGTGTGTGAGAGAGAGAGAGAGAGAGAGAGAGAGAGAGAGAGAGAGATTGTGAGGACACTACGAAATACAGGTATTCAGCTGTGTATCTAGAAAACTTATCACGACAATTTTATTTTTAACGCCCACATTATCATCAAATAAACCGTGTCTGAAAAGCGATTAGTGAGTAAAGAGACGCAATAATAATAGTTGTGCGTTAATTACAGTTTCCAAACTGCGGATGATTGCATAGTAACGCCTTTATCTGGAATTGTGCAAGTTCTACGGATATTCATGTAACTCTGAATGATTCTGATTATTGCAGGAAAGATGAATAATGTATTCCGTGATATTTCCAGTAAATTTATTTTCCGCTAACTTGTCTACTTTTATTGCTACGTTGCCGAATTCACTATTTTATGTTCGTGTAACAATAAAATAATTTCATTGAATGTCATGTTGTGTTACTGATACAACGTAAGGTATGGAAAACGTTTGTGCATCTATCTTTTAATAAACTCAGTATTCCTTGGTACACCAGTGGCGAATTCACAGTTGAGGAAACCGAGAAGTGCATAAATGAATAAACAAAGCAACTCATACTTAGTCGCGTACAATAAGATGAAACGCTGGTTGGTGGGTAAGAACATTCAGCTGTTAATAATGATACCAATACCGTATCACGTCGTCCATGAGAGCTACAGAATATACTGCTTAATCTGACTGTTGTCGAGAGAAACATCTTACTTTCTCCTCCTAGCAACAATGAAACAAATGTAGCAGTTTCCAGTCAGCATTAGAACATTTTCATGTTAATTTCAATTACTTCATTATTTAAATTAGTATGACATAGGCAATCTTTTATTGTCAGTGTACGTTTAAAATCAGTGCTAATTAATCTTCTAAAACTAATGGTTATGTTACGTGTCTGCACGTTATGTTTCTTGGTGCGAACAGATACGCAGGTACGGTCTATTATCGACAGCAAAAGAAACGAAATGCGTAACTTTCTGATTCATACAATAGGGATAATGCATATCTCTGAAAAGTAATTACTTTACTTACGTTTTCCAAGGATGTAATCCCGAAACGAAGCACGCCGTACCTACAACGCATCGTTCGCAGTTTGTTTCGGAAGTCACTCTTTTTTGCCAAAGTCAAGGATGCTGCTAACAGCAAATCGAAACGCCATATGCATTGTTTTCCTCAAAGAACATTCATTTCAGCAAAGACTGCTTACATCTTAATTAAATGAGCCACTGCAAGAACTTATTTTTTATTATTATTCCTTCATGTGTTTCGTAAAGTCTGAAACACTTTAATCACTTATTGGTTTCTCGCGATTCCAAATAAAAAGTCACTTATCCTGAGTTCAGCCTCTGTTTGATTTCTTTTTTGCCAGAATCGCTCTCGCGACATTTAGTTTGCGTGAGAAATTAGCTTTCTGCGTGTATCGAACTCCACATTTAGTTGTAAGTTTTCCTCTGTATATTGGGTCATGCGGTTCTCCCATCTTCATATCGTCTAGTACACCACCGTAATGTTGAAACGAAGGTTGGAGTTGACTAGGGCTTTCTTTGCTGCATTGACACTCGTTAACTGATAACGCCTGTTCCAGTTTAGAAACGTAGGCCTTCTACAAACATCAAAAAAAGTTCTGCACCACCTCGGTTCCGAGAGTTCCGGAACATGTACAGAAAATTGGAATAGAGATCAATATAAACACCATTTCCGCCCTTCTTATTGCTCATGAAAACCACACATTGCATGTTGTACCACCAAACAGAGGGACCTTCAGAGGTGGTGGTCCAGATTGCTGTACACACCGGTACCTCTAATACCCAGTAGTACGTCCTCTTGCATTGAAGCATGCCTGTATTCGTCGTGGCATATGATCCACAAGTTCATCAAGGCAGTGTTGGTCCAGATTGTCTCACTCCTCAACAACGATTCGGCGTAAATCTCTAAGAGTGGTTGGTGGGTCACGACATCCATAAACAGCCCTTTTCAATCCATCCCAGGCATGTTCGATAGGGTTCATGTCTGGAGAATATGCTGGCCACTCTGGTAGAGCGATGTCGTTATCCTGAAGGAAGTCAATCACAAGATGTGAACGAGGAGTGCGCGAACTGTCGTCCATGAAAACGAATGCCTCGCCAATATGTTGCCGACATGGTTGCACTATAGGTCGGAGGATGGCATTCACGTATCGTACAGCCCTTAAGGCGCCTTCCATGACCATCAGCAGCGTATGTCGGCCCCACATAATGGCACCCCAAAACAGCAGGGAACCTCCACCTTGCTGCACTCGCTGGACAGTATGTCTAAGGCGTTCAGCCTGATCGTGTTGCCTCCAAACACGTCTCCGACGATTGTCTGGTTGAAGGCATACGCGCCACTCATCGGTGAAGAGAACGTGATGCAAATCCTGAGCGTTCACGCGGCTCCCCCCGTCGGAGGTAGAGTCCTACCTCGGGCATGGGTGTGTGTATTGTCCTTAGCGTAAGTTAGTTTAAATTAGATAAGTAGTGTGTAAGCTTAAGGACCGATGACCTTAGCAGTTGTGTCCCATAAGACCTTGCCAACAAACAACAACAACAACAACAACAATCCTGAGCGGTCCATTCGGAATGTTGTTAAACTCGTCTGTACCGCACTGCATGGTGTTGTGGTTGCAAGGATGGACCTCGCCGTGGAAGTCGGGAGTGAAGTTGCGCATCATGCAGCCTATTGCATACAGTTGGAGTCGTAACACGACGTGCTGTGGCTGCACGAAAAGCATTATTCAACATGGTGGCGTTGCTGTCAGGGTGCCTCCCAGCCATAATTCGTAGGTAGCGGTCATCCATTGCAGTAGTATCCCCTGGGCGGCCTGAGCGAGGCATGTCATCGACAGTTCTGCCTCTCTGTATCTCCTTCGTGTCCGAACAACATCGCTTTGGTTCAGTCCGAGACGCCTGGACACTTACCTTGTTGAGAGCCTTTTCATGACACAAAGTAACAATGCGGACACGTTCGAATCGCGGTATTGACCGTCTAGGAATGGTTGAACTACAGATAATACGAGCCTTGTACCTCATTCCTGGTGGAATGACTGGAACTGATCAGCTGTCGGACCCCCTCCGTCTAGTAGGCGCTGCTCATGCATGGTTGTTTACATCTTTGAGCGGGGTTAGTGATATCTCTGAACAGTGAAAGGTACTGTGTCTGTGATACAGTATCCACAGTCAGGAGTTCTGAGAACTGTGGTGATGCAAAACCTTTTTTTTTATGTGTGTGTAAGTGCCGTGATAAATTCTTAAAAAGTGACCTGAACTCTCACACTGTGAAGTAATGCTAATGTGTATAATCGTGTATTGTATAAACAAACGAAGTGTAACATCCTTGTTACAATTGCGGCTTGCTCCAAACGAAGTTTTAGTGCCTAAGATACAAAGCCATCACAAAATGAGGATGCATCCGTTTTCGCGAGACGGTACCGCTACTTCAATAAAGACAGAAACTTGGGGTGAATTGTGTAGGATAGAGTCATAACTCACATGCTCCAAAATAATGAAAATTGAGATGCCGACATATTCTCATATAGCTTTATACATAGAACATAATTCACGAAACAGTTATTCACATTTGGCACAAGATCCTTGAGAAAACCGGTGTTAAACTTCATGGTTAGTTTCAAAAGTCTCATGATCTGCCGGATTTTATGAGTTTTGTCCCGTACCTCATCTTGACCAATCAGCGATTAGCTCACTCGGCGCCATTTTCTTGTGTAGTAGTAGATACTGATGCCAGTGGAGTGTGTTTTCTGTTCTGTTCAGTTATTTTGGGGACTACAATAATACACTGTAGAAGAGAAAGTGGCTTGCGGTCGGAACCAAAAAGTATTGCATATCGAGTCGCAACACGACAGTTTCCGTGAAACCAACATCGTCCAAACAGCTCAGTACCAAAACTCACAAGATCCAAAATGGGGATTGTCAAAACTTACATGTTCCATAGCTCCTTAACAAAATTTACATGATCCATAATATATCCTTAAATAATTGTAATTTCTCAATAAGCAAACATAATCTGAAATATACATAATGATTTATAGCCATTGTTCTTGTACATACTGATGTCAATATTTGGGACACGAGAACGACGCATGTAAAACACGTTTCTAGTCATTTGTGAAAATTTATGTTTCTGGAGCATGTGAGTTATGTTTCTAACCTACTCAAATGTAACTTACCCATAGGACTACGAAGTTCTTGTTTTCAAAACAGCTATCTGATTTTACAAGTGCATTTCTTATATTTAAATGTACGTTCAAATTTCTTATAACCACATGCTAAGTTACCACGTGGTTGTAATAAATTTGTGCAGTAATGATTTATCTTAATGTGAGGTGTGGATATGTTATTTACACATGGCGATGTTGGTTTTAAAGGTGCTTGACAATGAAAGTAGTCGAAAATATCTAACCGCACGATGAAATAAAAATCACATTACAGCCTACTATGGACCATATTTACGTTTACTAAAGATGCAAATGATAGAGTTGTCGCATACTTTTTCGAGCATGGACCCACTTCTCCTACTATGCGAAGTAGCAGTTCACCAAGAATGCCGGAAGGGGAGGCACATAGACCTCCCCATGTCCGCTGCACGACACACACACACACACACACACAAACACACACACACACACACACACACACTGTGAGGTCAAGCGACCTTAGAGCTCAGTGGCACAGTGCGATACGTACGGCTGATACGTTGACGCGGGTGCCTGTGCGGAGGTACCTCATCCTGACGAAAAATGAAATTTTCAGCATGTTCTCGAACAAAGCGAAATCTCCAATATATTCACATGCGTTGGAGATGTAGCTGGGAGAGTCATACCGGCAACTACATGTAATCAAGGGCGGCGTCCGTAACTTCCCTAGCTCTCAGGGAAAGGAAAAAATACGGTGGAGTCAGGTGTTTTTCTTTCAAGGACATCATTTAAAAGTCGATATTATGTAGGTTTTCAACAGTGTCGGAACTGGAACCTTTTGTGGCTACTTGCAATTCGCCAATCGTCTTCCAAAATATTAACAATACTCCATATTCTCAGGTCTCAACTCCTGCCCCGACCCCTTACATTTTTCCGTAATGGCGCCCTTACATGTAATATACCGCCAGCTTCTAACCGCTACCAACAAGCGCGCCCATTTTTTAGGGTAGTGGGCGGACGGAGGGGGGGGGGTGTCTAGACCTGGGGGTATGGTGTATTTTCAATATTTTGGAGGACGAATCGCGACTAGTAAGTAGCCGTAAAATTTTTTAAGAACTGACCATTTTAAAGACCTATGTTATTGACCTTTAAATTGTTTTCTTGAAAGAGAAACTGCTTTCCCTCAAAAATAGAGGGGCTAGCCTATAACGTGGGCGCCCTTGGCCATCAGAGTAAACTTTCAGTTTCAATGCGTTAGAAAAACTTTATCCCAGTTCCTATCGTCATTCACGTAGGAAATAGAGTGAAATTGGAAGAACCTTTTCGAAACACTTAGTGGGTTTTCGGAAACTGTCACTCGAACGGTCCTTACACAGAAATCGTTTCTGCTACTTCTCCATGTCTAGTCAGCCGTTATCACGCCGAGCTACACAGCATTTCCGCTGTTTACCAACCTCAGCCGTTTGTCGGCAACTAGTGAAACATAAACATTCGCCTACGGCGGCCCCTCGGCGTAACGTGTGTAGTAGCCGGCCGGCGCAGCATCGGCGTAGAGAGATAAAAGACGTGTGTAACACGGCCGCTCCCCACTGCGCGCAGTCAAACCCCGGCTTCCGCCGGCTGGCAAACACGGGGCCCGCGGCGTTGCCGACGCGTCGTACGAGTTTCCCGCCGGCCGATAGAGGCGGCGCTTTTTACGGCCGTAATGGAGACGTTTTATTGCTGCGAAAACCGGTTCCGCCGTTCGGACGCGAGCGCCGGTGAGGAGTCTCATGGTGAAACAAGAAGAGGACGGGGGAGGGAGGAGGGAGCGGGCCTCCGCGCCGGTGCGCCGGGGCAGCGGCGGGCTGTGGCCAGGTCCCGCCAGATAGCCATCTGCAGCCGCAATTAGGGAACAGGGGCGGCGGCGCGGCGACAGCCGAGGACGCGTGTGGGCGCCGAACGGACGCTGCGTCTGGCAGCCGCCTGCAGCCTGCAGACAAGGACTCGGCGGTGCGTGCGCGCCAGGTGGCGGGCCCCTACTGCGTGCCGCTGACGTAAACCCAATAGCGCAGGCGGTGCTTCCTCCTGCACTGTTCCTGCCTAATTATCGCCCGTCAACTCCCACGTGAGCACTGACATGTTTTTCCGACACCGTTCAAAAGGCTCTGAGCACTATGGGACTTAACATCTGAGGTCATCAGTCCCCTAGACTTAGACCTACTTAAACCTAACTAACCTAAGGACATCACACACATCCATGCCCGAGGCAGGATTCGAACCTGCGACCATATCAGCAGCGCGGTTCCGGACTGAATTGCCTAGAGCCACTCGCCCACTACAGTTGGCAATCTGGATGAACATCTACATCTACATCTACATTTATACTCCGCAAGCCACCCAAAAGCGTGTGGCGGAGGGCACTTTACGTGCCACTGTCATTACCTCCCTTTCCTGTTCCAGTCGCGTATGGTTCGCGGTAAGAACGACTGCCGGAAAGCCTCCGTGCGCACTCGAATCTCTCTAATTTTACATTCGTGATCTCCTCGGGAGGTATAAGCAGGGGGAAGCAATATATTCAATACCTCATCCAGAAACGCACCCTATCGAAACCTGGACAGCAAGCTACACCGCGATGCAGAGCGCCTCTCTTGCAGAGTCTGCCACTTGAGTTTGCCAAACATCTCCGTAACGCTATCACGCTTACCAAATAACCCTGTGACGAAACGCGCCGCTCTTCTTTGGATCTTCTCCATCTCTTCTGTCAACCCGACCTGGTACGGATCCCACACTGACGAGTAATACTCAAGTATAGGTCGAACCAGTGTTTTGTAAGTCACCTCCTTTGTTGATGGACTACATTTTCTAAGGACTCTCCCAAAGAATCTCAACCTGGCACCCGCCTTACCAATAACTAATTTTATATGATCATTCCACTTCAAATCGTTCCGCACGCATACTCCCAGATATTTTACAGAAGTAACTGCTACCAGTGTTTGTTCCGCTATCATATAATGATATAATAAAGGGTCCTTCTTTCTCTGTATTCGCAATACATTACATTTGTCTATGTTAAGGGTCAGTTGCCACTCCCTGCACCAAGTGCCTATCCGCTGCAGATCTTCCTGCATTTCGCTGCAATTTTCTAATGCTACAACTTCTCTGCATACTACAGCATCATCCGCGAAAAGCCGCATGGAAATTCCGACACTATCTACTAGGTCATTTATATATACTGTGAAAAGCAATGGTCCCATAACACTCCCCTGTGGCACGCCAGAGGTTACTTTAACGTCTGTAGACGTCTCTCCATTGAGAACAACATGCTGTGTTCTGTTTGCTAAAAACTCTTCAATCCAGCCACACAGCTGGTCTGATATTCCGTAGGCTCTTTCTTTGTTAATCAGGCGACAGTGCGGAATTATATCGAACGCCTTCCGGAAGTCAAGGAAAATAGCATCTACCTGGGAGCCTGTATCTAATATTTTCTGGGTCTCATGAACAAATAAAGCGAGTTGGGTCTCACACGATCGCTGCTTCCGGAATCCATGATGATTCCTACAGAGTAGATTCTTGGTTTCCAGAAACGACATGATACGCGAGCAAAAAACGTGTTCTAAAATTCTACAACATATCGACGTCAGAAATATAGGTCTATAGTTTTGCGCATCTGCTCGACGACCCTTCTTGAAGACTGGGACTACCTGTGATCTTTTCCAATCATTTGGAACCTTCCGTTCCTCTAGAGATTTGCGGTACACGGTTGTTAAAAGGGGGGCAAGTTCTTTCGCGTACTCTGTGTAGAATCGAATTGGTATCCCGTCAGGTCCAGTGGACTTTCCTCTGTTGAGTGATTCCAGCTGCTTTTCTATTCCCTGGACACTTATTTCGATGTCATCCATTTTTTCGTTTGTGCGAGGATTTAGAGAAGAAACTGCAGTGCGGTCTTCCTCTGTGAAACAACTTTGGAAAAAGGTGTTTAGTATTTCAGCTTTACGCGTGTCATCCTCTGTTTCAATGCCAACATCATCCCAGAGTGTCTGGATATGCTGTTTCGAGCCACTTACTGATTTAACGTAAGACCAGAACTTGGTAGGATTTTCTGTCAAGTTGGTACATAGAATTTTACTTTCGAATTCACTGAACGCTTCACGCATAGCCCTCCTTACGCTAACTTTGACATCGTTTAGCTTCTGTTTGTCTGAGAGGTTTTGGCTGCGTTTAAACTTGGAGTGAAGCTCTCTTTGCTTTCGCAGTAGTTTCCTAACTTTGTTGTTGTACCACGGTGGGTTTTCCCCGTCCCTCACAGTTTTACTCGGGACCTACCTGTCTAAAACGCATTTTACTATTGCCTTGAACTTTCTCCATAAACACTCAACATTGTCAGTGTGGGAACAGAAATTTTCGTTTTGATCTGTTAGGTAGTCAGAAATCTGCCTTCTATTACTCTTGCTAAACACATAAACCTTCCTCCCCTTTTTTATATTCCTATTTACTTCCATATTCAGGGATGCTGCAACAGCCTTGTGATCACTGATTCGCTGTTCTGCGCTTACAAAGTCAAAAAGTTCGGATCTGTTTGTTATCAGTAGCTCCAAGATGTTATCTCCACGACTCAGTTCTCTGTTTAATTGCTCGAGGTAATTTTCGGATAGTGCGCTTAGTATAATGTCACTCGATGCTCTGTCCCCAAGAATAAATGCATACTTGTGTTGATCCATTGTGCCTTTCAGAAAAACATACTATCCAGAGAATGTCACGAAAACATTCCGCAGATCATAACGCTCTTTCCTTCGGCCTGGACTCGACCGACTATTCTTGCAAGGTGTTTGCCGTCTGTTCGATGGAATATAAAACGTGATTCATCTTTTAAGTTGGTGTACCACATCCGCCAACTCAAATATATATTTTTTAATTTCATTACCAGAATTAAGGTTGTGGTCCCAAGGTAATGTTGGGAGCGGCGTAACAGAGGATGTGGACCGATTGAATTTTAGGAAATGGAATTTGCGTATCGCAGTTTGTTAGTCGTTCTATGCCGTGTGATTGATTAAAAGAAAAAATTCCTCGAACTTTTTCTCTGACATACAATAAGTGAGAAGGGACGTTGCAAGTTAGTAATAAAATCACGCCAATAGCGAATCGGTACCACAGCGAAGTGTTGTATCTTCCCTGTTAGGAATGCTGAAAAATAAAATCATAATAAAATGAATAATGAAATAAACATGTGAAATGGTTATCTGATGATAAAAAAGCACTTCAGTAACTCAAAATAAGTTAATACCATATTCTGGGTTTAATCTGGGACTACAGAGGTAACTTTGGGGCTGATCGCAACTGTTTGGTTTTAAATCTCCGTCCACCATTTTATAGGGCTATTGTATTTTTCAATGACGAATGGACCGTTAGCGTGAGATGACATCTTGCGGCCATATTCGAAAGCCTTCTACCCACCGCCGACTGCCTCGGTGCTTTTTCGTATGATCTGTTGTGTTGTGTTTACTTTCTCCGGCGGTTCAAAAACTATTTTTTTAAAGAGTGTTGTCGGGTAGGCACATTACTTTAAGCATGTCATGACACAGTTTTAGAGCAGCAAATCAAAATTATTATCTAATGATTCTTTACGACGCACAAATTTTTAAAAAGATCATAGGTTAGTGGGAGAACTTTGGGACTGTCCCAAAGTAACCTCTCGGTATCTTCGTGTTGTGTTATTGTTAAGACTGAGTTTCCAATATCGCTGAAATATCTGGTTCACTCAACAGCTCAACGTTTTGACCGTATGATACATATTCACTTTATCTAGATACGCCACTGAGTAGAAAGCAAATTAAATTGTAGTCTAGGATAATGTTAAAGTTCATGCTTTGCCAGATTATAAACATTATTGTCTTCCAACGCATTGTTAATTGCATTTAAGAAGATCTAGTACGAAAAAAATACTTTAATATTTCAATTAAAATTACAGAGCGCATCCTCGTTGACATTCAAATAAAAACAAACAAAATAGCAATTCTCACGGTCCCAGAGATACTCCCCAAGCTTAAATAGTGCATTTAACATATAAAACTGCAGATGTTCCAAAATTAGCCCGACGAAAAATTCGCTTGCAGGTTTCCAGATTGGGGAAAACACACAGGAATTATTCGAAAGAAACTTTAAAGAAAGCCCTCCATGCGATCGAGTATAGAACGATGTCACAACCCGGAAAACGCCTCACAAACACGCCATTCCGATGAATACCCGTCACCTAAAAAATCAGGATAAATATAGCGGAATTTTTGTGTCGTAGGACCGCCTTCTCAGAAGAGGAGGAAGAAAGTTTGCCCGTCACGTCAACTTTCAGCTTTCCAGTCGGTGTATTTCGAAGGAGACTGTTCAATGTGCCACTTCGATTTTCAGGAAGTTTTGACTATAAGTGTGAATGAAGTTGCGAATTTGATAAATGCATTCAACCTCTGTAGTAACGACATAATATTATCTTTTATGAGACTATATTTGAGACCAGAGATGTCTTTTGAAGTGTGTGTGATTTCAGTGTTTGTTGGACAGTCTGGAAATGTATTTGGCGTGAAAAGGATGAAAACAGGAATTATTTAAAGAAGATTTCGTACTAATTCGTTCCGAGGAAAAATATCGAGGAAATATGATGACCGGCCGCGGTGGCTGAGCGGCTCTAGACGCCTCAGTCTGGAACCGCGCGACTGCTACGGTCGCAGTTTCGAATCCTGCCTCGGGCATGGATGTGTGTGACGTCCTCAGGTTGGTTAGGTTTAAGTAGTTCTAAGTTCTAGGAGACTGATGACCTCAGATGTTAAGTCCCGTAGTGCTCAGAGCCATATGAACCATTTGAAATGTGATGATATGAATAGAAGAATGATAAAAGCTAATTTTTAAGGTAATCCAGTCTTTATGTAGTTCCTTATTTTAAGAGCATTGCATTTGGTTGAAGTTTTCTGTAGGAATTTTATAAAGCAACGTATGGCCTTGTCTTATAGTTAAAACAAGTGTCAAGGAAGACAATTGTACACAGGAAAGTTATTAAGAAATATTTTTCTAATTTGTCTAGAGATGAGAGCTTTATGAAAAGGTTTATTATTGCCAAGGCTTAACGAAGCATAAGTAAACATGGAGTCTTTGTTCTGATTTATCAGTCGTTAGGGTAGGTTCCCCATTTTCATTTTCAACTGTCATGACTCTGCTTGCGCACTTGCATAACACATTGCGAGTTGTATACTGAGAAGAATTTTTTTTAAATTTGTAAGATACTGCACATCGCAATGACGGCAAAAAAATTGATTAATAGCAACAAGTTGCAGAGCAGACGACCGTTCCATGCGCACAGGTATGCCAGTAAATTTAATTAACAAATATCATTTCGATTGTACGGCACAGTGATTGTCAGAGTGTTTTTGTGAAAATATCAGTATCACGTCTAAGGTTTAATACCAGTAAAAGATTTCATTAAAGTGCTACCGTGTGAATTTTCAAGCCCTCTGATCAAAAAGACAGATGCGTTAATTTTTATGTTGCTTTGTTGTGAAATTACAATAATAGTTTTGATACAGTCATTTTGCAAGACTAAAGACAAAGATTAACAATGTTTGGAGCCAACATTAGAAATCTTATTGAGAACGCTTTGCCTTCTCGCAGTCGTATTGTTTGATGGACCGGTTGCTCTGGATTTCGCGTCGTGTAGCGTGAGCTCCACATACTTCCGTTCGCCGAGATTTACGTAGTTGGTATCAAAATAAATTACAAAAAAATGGTTCAAATGGCTCTGAGCACTATGGGACTTAACATCTGAGGTCATCAGTCCCCTAGAACTTAGAACTACTTAAACCTAACTAACTTAAGGACATCACACACATCCATGCCCGAGGCAGGATTCGAACCTGCGACCGTAGCGGTCGCGCAGTTTGGGAATGCAGCACCTAGAATCGCTCGGCCACCCCGACCGGCATTAAATTACACATTTCTCTCATATTTGACATGAGATGCATCGCGAAGGCGTAAGTTGACCCAAACTGGAGACAAGAACAGCGATTTCAAGACAATTTTCCAGGTAAAGAATGGGCTCAGGGCTTTCTACTCAGGTAAAGCAGGTATTATTTCAAAGAACTGCAAGGAATGCACTGCTGTCGACGAAGACTTAATCAATCGGTTTTACGATAACTTTGTGGCAACGGCCTTGGCGCAGTGGATACAACGGTTCCCGTCAGATCACCGAAGTTAAGCGCTGTCGGGCGTGGCCGGCAGTTGGTTGGTTGACCATACGGGCCGCCATGCGCTGTTGTAATTTTTCGGGGTGCACTCAGCCTCGTGATGCAAACGGAGGAGCTACTCGACCGAATAGTAGCGGCTCCGGTCAAAGAAAACCATCATAACGACCGGGAGTGCGGTGTGCTGACCACACGCCCCTCCTGTCTGCATCCTCAGCTGAGGATGTCACGGCGGTCGGATGGTCCCGATGGGCCACTTGTGGCCTGAAGACGGAGTGCTATATCAGATAACTCTGAAGAAGAACTTCCTAGTGTTTCGTCCGACAGAGTTTGAAACTATGATGAAACAAATCTGTTAGATGACGCAGGCAAAGACAAGATTATTACAAAGAGGGGTACAAAGTATCCTGAAAGAGTTCAAACATCTTCTAAAGCATGTATCTCGATTATGGTTTACGGCAATGCTGCCGGAGACTTGGTGTCCCTTTACTGCTCCTGCACGTCAATTATAAGGTAGAAAAATATTATGGACAACATGGACCGAGAATGGATCAGCAGAAGCTCGTTACAGTAGGTCAAAATCAAGATGGTTTCACTGCCAGCGTTTTGAAAATTCGTTTATGTACCTTATGTTAAACATTTTGCGGCGCTAAGATGGCGTGAAGGTTCTACTTGGAGATAATTTAAACTCCTATATCAACATAGAAGTGCTGCGTCTTTGTGAACAACTTAACATAAAGTTCATTACCTTGCCTCCAAATGCGACTCATCTCCTGCAGCCTCTTTATGTGGCCTAATTTTGGGCAATGAAGGTCCATTAGAGGAAGGGTCTTTCCAACTGGAAAGATTCCTCCGCTGGAAGTCGCTGAACATCGGTGCTGAAACACTGGTTGCCTGGTCTTCTTAAAGACTTTTGGAACGATCTTAACTGGGTCTCACGATAACTGGAAGAGTTGTCTTTAGAAGCCTGGTTTTTTTCCCTACCAACAGGGAACAAGTTCAAAAATGGTTCAAATGGCTCTGAGCACTATGGGACTTAACTTCTAAGGTCATCAGTCCCCTAGAACTTAGAACTACTTAAACCTAACTAACCTAAGGACATCACGCACATCCATGCCCGAGGCAGGATTCGAACCTGCGACCGTAGCGGCCACGCGGTTCCAGACTGTAGCGCCTTTAACCGCTTGGCCACACTGGCCGGCTAGGGAACAAGTCCTCAAGAGAGTGTAATTATGGGGAATGTCCCTGTGGAAGAATCTGAGTGTCCCACCAGGCAGAAGTATCTTCGCAGAAGGGTTAGAAGAATCTGTACCATCTACATCGAAGGCAAAACGAGGGCAAACCGAGAGGACGACGTGGCCAAGAAGAAGTGAAAGGTAACTACGACTCCGATAGTCCTTCTGACGGAGAAGATGTGATGTCTCTTCAAGATACAAATGCTAGGCTAGGATCGGTAGATTTCAGTGATACCAACGTTATCCACGAAGGAAGCAGGACACCTGAGGGGTCTAGCCCAGGACTCAGAGATTTAAATGAACGACAGTTTGTAATTGTGAATTTCCAGAGGGGGCTCTGTTCCAGACAAATAACTGAAATTGTAGGCGACAGCAAAATCTGCCCGATGGAGGACTAGAACCTCTGGTGGGAGCTGCCACGCAGTCCATGACATGGTGCCTCTAACCGCGCGGCCACTCCGCACGGCTTATTCAGGCGACGTTTAGGACTCTACACACAAGATTGCATGCCTTTAAAATGTTTTATACTGACTAAATAGTCTTTCGAAATAGTGATTCGTTAAGATTCGAATGTGTCATTGTATCTGTATTTTTCATTCTTAATTGTATAAGCAAGTTTTTAAAATATTTTTAGTTTTATTTGACAAAGCCCTGAAATAGCATATATTTGGGTAAAATTAGGGACGTGCCGTAGTTTTCCTGTCTGAAATAAAGAAAAACTTATCTTTCCTGTATTTACGCACCTTGACGGGGTAAAATTAGGACAGTTTTAGATGTCTTCGTTAAAATATAGTCATTTTTCAGATTTCTTACAGTCGTCTCCGGATAGAGGAAGGTTAAAGGAATCATTTGAGAGTGGAAATACATCAGTATCTTTGCTCACTTTGAAAGGGCAGGTGAAAAGCTCTACTTTGCCACACACGGTATACTTTTAACCACGGCAGCACGCGAACAGTTTACACAGCCGTTTCGGAAATGATCCACCTGTAGCAGGAAAGCCAATGATCATGCCAGTTTGGACGTCAGATAAATCGCTCCGTTGTCGCATTACGAAAACGACCGCACTCTGTATCTGCTGCCCCTCCCCCCGGCACGCGTTACACATCCTCTACTGCTAGTGATCCGGCCTGCCATCTGTGAGTGGTTACTGCACGTTGACGCTGAACAAAGGCGGTGGTCACGTCAGTGTGACTGTTCGGTGTAGAATCTTTGCATTTTAGACACTCCGAATTTTGGTACTACTTTATCGCGGAAAGTTAGCTGCGAAATCTGGAAGTGGACATATAAACGCTTTTAGTGTAAGTGATGATTTGTGTGTGTGTGTGTGTGTGTGTGTGTGTGTGTGTGTGTGTGTGTGATATTCTGTACAGTGGAAGAGGCACAATAGCTTACAACCTCAACAAGACGCAAGAGAGGCAGAAAATCACATACTCAAACATCAGCAAAAATATTTATGTACACAAATGCAAAAACCTACTTGAAACTGAGAATAAATTCTCGAAAGGCATGAAAATATGAGTAACCGGTGCTGCTTTCGCAATTTAAATCGTAATGACACTTCCAGAGCGCCAAAGCAAAAATCGTACACCTGCGGAGAGTTGCAGAAATCTAGAAATAGACACAAGCAATTCTTCTTCTCTCAGATCATTCCCCCACCCCGCGGCGTGGAAGCAATGTCACGTCGCGACCTGTAATTAGCTAACTGCACGTCTGCCCGCAGCGTTAATTTTCCCTGATAATACATGCTATTCCGAGCGTTGCAAATTCGTAATGGCCGCTCTGAAAGGTTACGAGTCGCTAGAATAATTAGATGCGAGATCTGCGGGAGCGCAGCTAATGCACATGATGTATGAGCGAACTCTCCGCAGCGATGTTGGCGTACGTGTGGCAACTGACAGGGTCGAGATGGCGCCAAGGCACAGCTCTGTTCGCGTCCAGAACATCGCTATTGAAATCCTGAGGCTTCGTCTCCGCTTCCATCTCCATAAATCGTTAAGGCGCAGCTCAACGTGGCTACTCGTCAGGTGCAAAGCATCAGGAATATCTGTGATGGCGAAGCTGCAATGGTACTTCTAATTATCTCCCCCCCCCCCTCTCCCCCTACCCTACAACTGTCGGTACCAAATATTCTGACGATATGACTCTCAGCAGTCCTCGAAAAAGCGATGTCTAAGTTATATTGGAAAACAAAGGTAATCCAAATTCTGGGAAAGAGATTAAACAACCTGACGTTCGCTGATTATGTATTATTTTGCAAATAGTATAGAAGATCTTCTAATACTGGTTAGTGAATTTGGCGTCAGTCTGCTCTGAAGTTGGCCTAAAAATGAACTATGATAAAACCAAGATCATGACGAATCAATGGACATATACGTGTTGGAAGGATGCAACTTCAAATGGTCACAGAATATGTCTGTCTGTCTCAGATACTAAATACGAAAGGAGACCTAAAACTAGAAACATTTCGACGTATTAAATTAGGCTAACGAGCTTATAGAAGATACCTCTCAGTTTTAAAGCTATTATTCTGTACACAACGAAGGGACTAGATACCTTAGTAAGTAACAAATTTCCTTTCGATAGCTGAAGAAAACTGAGTAATGTGTGCTGCCAGTAATAATTTATGGCTGTGAGACACGGACATTAAATGAGTTCACTGTCAGAAAACTAATGGTAGCCCTAAGAGGAATGGAACGATCAATTTTGGGCTGTACAAAGAAAGGAAGCAGTCGATATCAGACAGGTAACAAAGGTCAGTGACATAACTTGAAATGGCAGTGAGCTGGTCATATCGCTCGAAGAAAAAAATGGTAGGTGGTCACAACAAGTACTAGTTTACCAGAAAAGACCAAGGAGAAGACCACTAAACAGATGGGACAAAGACTTAAAGAAGACAACCGGACTGAACCAGCAACGGGAAGCTCCAGATCGCCAGAAACGGAAGAATCTGTGGGGATTCTACGTTGCACGCCGACTCAGAGGCCACATCACCAAGTGATCGAATTGGCTGCTGATGATGAGGCTGCTGATGACGATGATGACTGAAAGTATTAAAAGACTTTAAAGCAGATAGTATGTCGGGGAAAAAAGGTGACTTGGTGTTCCTGGACCCTTGTTATTTTTCCACGGCGTGTTTAGAGCGCTGCACATCTTTAGATGATCTGCAAAAAAGTAACAACAAAAGTTTCTTTATACAAATTTGTACAGATACTCAGAGGGCTGGACGGGGTGGAAGCATATCTTCATCCAAATAAGGTAAAAAAAAATGGCTCTGAGCACTATGGGACTCAACTGCTGAGGTCATAAGTCCCCTAGAACTTAGAACTACTTAAACCTAACTAACCTAAGGACAACACACACATCCATGCCCGAGGCAGGATTCAAACCTGCGACCGTAGCGGTCGCGCGGTTCCAGACTGTAGCGCCAGAACCGCTCGGCCACCAGCGGCCGGCCATCCAAATAAGATTCTATCTTTTACCATCGAAAATCTTTATCCTGTTTGCAAGGCTGGAAAATCTTCATCGTTAGCGAAGTAGACAAAACGCTTTCTACGGATTTTTGTTCCTGTGAATGGGCTCAGCAATCAGTGAAGTTTCTATACCACAGAGTTAAAATTAATGAAGATACATTTTAAAACTCTTACATCGATTGAGTACTTGACGTTATAGCTCTGTTGCAGTTACGTATGCATTGGAACTCACGCTCCGACCAAGAACAGCAGTAATAATGTCTCATGTCTTCCGTGCCTCCCCCCCCCCCCCCCCCCCTTCTGCCCCATCCCCTCTCCCCCCCTCCCGCCCAAGAAGCATGGACATTGCTGCAGTGCGGTGGCTTGCATGGTCTCATTGGCACAAATACCCAGTGCGTCGAAATCGGAGGAGGCTCTGCATAAAGCCAACTAGTATATGTTTCCTGAAGAGGTGCAGTGGCCTTTTCTGTAGTTGCGGAAGCAACAGTCTCAATCATTGATTGACCTGCTCTTGTAATATTAAACATGATCCTGCTGAATTGGTACAGCGAACGGCTGAAAGCAAGGAGCATTGTGGTGTAGCCAGGCGGAGTGGCCGCGCTGTTTGTATTGTTATACGTATGCAGGATGTATACTTAACCTCTATGGGCAGTAATGATGTTTTTATGGGGAAGATACCATACTGAATGGATGTGAGTGCTATACATTGTCTCAATCATCACTTATGAATACGCGCATTGCATGAGTAACAAAACAACTTTCTTTGTGAAGTTATTTGTTAATGTATAATTAGTTTATTGTGTGTCAATTGTTAGCATTATTAATTTTCAAAATGTCAAAATACAAGTTTTAAAATTAGTGTTATATTGTTACTTACCATAAGTCAATACCAGTTCCAGATCTATGTCGTTTATGATTGTCTATTTTGCTCAAGAAGATATTGTCTCCGTCATAATAGATTTAATTAAAATGTACGCAAACAACAGCCTTGCACAACAGCTGCTTGCTAACTATACAATTTAAAGTACTAACGGAGAGCAGTGCGAAGATCGTTACCATTGAGCAAATAAAGGTAAGAAAATAATTATTTCGGGGATACCATTCATTAATCACAAGGATCATTATTTTCAAATTGATCCATTTTTGTTTTATTACCAGGGCCAATTTCAAATCGATAGCGTTGCATCAGATTCAGTTTTGTGTTACGTAAATTCATGCAGTTTTGGTTTGGTTTGAAGTTATTGACAGTATAGATTCTCGGAGTCAGTAAAGTTCAGTGTAGGTCAAAGCGTACAAGCGACGAGATGAAATACACGTTCGCATGCAATTCCCATTCTAACAGATGTGTTGCAGGCAACAGTCAGTTACGTAATTACAGTCCTATTGCACACGTAAATACGTCAACTGTTCACGACTATCAACCCAAGAGACAAATGGTTCAAATGGCTCTGAGCACTATGGGACTTAACATCTGTGGTCATCAGTCCCCTAGAACTTAGAACTACTTAAACCTAAGGACATCACACACATCCATGCACGAGGCAGGATTCGAAACTGCGAACGTAGCAGTCGCGCGGCTCCGGACTGAGCGCCTAGAACCGCTCGGCCACCACGGCCGGCCCCAAGAGACAATTACACCTCTTGTTATTTTCCTTAAGCCATTCAGACCTGATTTTCTTCTGAAGGAAGGAAAACTTTACTTTCTGCGGCAATGTTTTTAGATGCAAGATCCATACAAAAATTTGTACCAGTTTCCAAAACACATTTTGTACACTTGGCCTCATTTTATGAACTAAAGCAACTAATTACGAAATATTCTCTATTGCAATAAACAGTAAAAAGATCATTCAATAATTAGCACGCAAAATAGCAACAATATTCAAGTATACAGTGCAATATAGCGAACCAACCACATTCGTGTATTTTGGTGGTCACGAGCTGCTGCTCACTGCTGCATTGACATGCTGATATTTTCATAGCGATGCCCAACAGTTGGCAGCACTGTCACACGATGAAAAGGTTGAACATTCACAAATGTTTACCTTATGTTTCCATTCGAAAAAAATACTTCTGTTGCAGCTAAGATAGAGAAAAAGTTGATGTACACAATAGTAGCCAGAGGGTATGAAAGGGTTAAGAATGGCGACTTTATTTCTACTTATTCGCCAGTGTGCACCATGGTTTCATTGCTACAGTCGATCCTTTACGTAATGCGTAGTGCTCACCTTAGGTGTACCAAAGACCGACCACAGGCGGTTCGCACAGCACGAAAGCGACAACATGATGCTAACAAGGAACACGGGCGCACATTTCGCGCGATGATGTCTGCAGGAAGTTTGCGGCAGCTTCACAGACAGGGTACAAGCGGCGCTGCTCTAACGTCCAGGAGCCAAATCAGTTTTATAACGGACAGTCCTACTTACGTCACTCCACCACCAGTCTACAGTGGGACAAGTCGTATTTAACCTGGCCAGAGCGGAACGTTACCCAGGTGACCTATTGGGGTGTTCGTCTAACGTCGTGCCAACCCATCAGGAGAAGAAGGGGAAGGCGCCTGAGAGTCTGAAATCGCTCTACCCCGCTCTCGTTTCACTTTCAACCCTTCTGCCCCATCCGGACATTACCCTGTATAAGGCGTTGCTCCGCCATGCGCTACACATCTGAAGCCGTTACAGACTACGGAAAAAAAGCCTCTGTAATTTACATGTGCCTTTTCCAGGACGTGTAAGGCACGAAACGCAGCAAGGCCGATTTAGACGGACTGCGAGATCCTTGTACAACGAGTTTCATTCGTCCTCAAACTGCAAGATAGAAGTGTACGGTCAAGAGGTACATTTCAACATCTATATGAGATGAGCTCACATCCTGGGTGGATGAATGGCCACAAAACTGAAAAGCCAAATAGAGAAAGCAATAGACGTCCGCAAGAGGGATTTGCTCCTCGAGAATCCGGAACGTGAACTTTTTATTGATTACAGAAATTGCCATGCATTTAGACAAATGTAGATTGTACTAAGCAACAGGTTTAGCATTATGTAGGGCGACGGGAACAAGTGTGCATTTAGCAGTCACCGCATAACTTAACCTTATTCGGTTTCAGAAGAAACTGCATAGTTTCCTTCGTGTGGTAGCGGAATCGGCTGTGTCTTGTAGTCAATGAGAAGGTGAATCTTTACAATATTGTCGAAACAGAATCCTGAAACTTTTCCCGTGGTCTCCCTCATACAGCCTTATCGAGCTGAAGTAAAGGAGTGCTTCAACACGCTAGTGCACGCAGTTCGTTGTCAGTTACCACTGCACTCTTGATCTACATCTACATCTACATCCATACTCCGCAAGCCACCTGACGGTGTTTGTCGGAGGGTACCTTGAGTACCTCTATCGGTTCTCCCTTCTATTTCAGTCTCGTATTGTTCGTGGAAAGAAGGATTGTCGGTATGCCTCTGTGTGGGCTCTAATCTCTGATTTTATCCTCATGGTCTCTTCGCGAGACATACGTAGGATGGAGCAATATACTGCTTGACTCCTCGGTGAAGGTATGTTCTCGAAACTTCAATAAAAGCCCGTACCGAACTACTGAGCGTCTCTCCTGCAGAGTCTTCCACTGGAGTTTATCAATCATCTCCGTAACGCTTTCGCGATTACTAAATGATCCTGTAAAGAAGCGCGCTGCTCTCCGTTGGGTCTTCTCTATCTCTTCTATCAACCCTATCTGGTACGGATCCCACACTGCTGAGCAGTATTCAGGCAGTGGGCGAACAAGCGTACTGTATCCTACTTCCTTTGTTTTCGGATTGCATTTCCTTAGGATCCTTCCAATGAATCTCAGTCTGGCATCTGCTTTACCGACGATTAACTTTATATGATCATTCCATTTTAAATCACTCCTAATGCCTACTCCCAGATAATTTATGGAATTAACTGCTTCCAGTTGCCGACCTCCTCTGGAACACGACATAAGCACAGATCTATTATACCTGCCCGACTATCGCCAGTCCCTCCAAGGACCCACTTGCCCAACGCAAAACTTAATCAAATGTTCAAAAAATGTTCAAATGTGTGTGAAATCTTATGGGACTTAACTGCTAAGGTCATCAGTCCCTAAACTTACACACTACTTAACCTAAATTATCGTAAGGGCAAAGACACACACCCATGCCCGAAGGAGGACTCGAACCTCCGCCGGGACCAGCCGCACAGTCCATGACTGCAGCGCCCAAGACCGCTCGGCTCATCCCGCGGGGCAAAACTTAATCATGCAATAGTTTACTTTCAGTCTTTGGTTAAACAAGACCTATGGAGTTTTCAGAGACTAAGTTCAGTTTTACACATAGTAATCTTGTAATACATCCTGAACATTACGTCCACTTTATATCGTAGGTATTTTATACTACGGACGCTGACAGAGAAATCATATAACGATCTCTAGAGAGAAGAGACGGTGGGGGACGGGGAGGGAAGGGGGGTGTGTGGAAGCGAACTATCAAGGTTGAAAACATGCCTCACAACGAAATAGGATCTTTAAGTGGTGCAACATAGTGCACCTTGCAGTCAGAGTTACGAATTCTGCAACATAGCCGCACAAATAACTGGGGAGACGAAATCCATTTTCGTTCAGTACCACGCTGTAGCCGGCCGCGGTGGTCTAGTGGTTCTAGGCGCGCAGTCGGGAACCGCGGGGCTGCTACGGTTGCAGGTTCGAATCCTGCCTCGGGCATGGATGTGTGTGATGTCCTTAGGTTAGTTAGGTTTAATTAGTTCTAAGTTCTAGGGGACTTATGACCACAGCAGTTGAGTCCCATAGTGCTCAGAGCCATTTTGAACCACGCTGTAAGAGTTTGTTCGACCATCCATTTACTCGAATAGTGGCTCTGAATACAGTCAACATTAACAATTCAAATAAAGTATGTTTCAAAACACAGTTTATTGAATATCGTTTCGTCTATGATGAATTTTGATGAACTCTGTGACCGTTATTCAGTTAAAGATTGTTAAGAGAGATCGAAGCAGCCGAGGAAGTTTGCGATCTAGTTCAGTCGTACATATTTAGTTACTGCGGTAAACATGTTGTTGTTGTTGCTGCTGTTCAAATGGCTCTGAGCACTATGGGACTTAACATCTGTGGTCATCAGTCCCCCAGAACTTAACTAACCCAAGGACATCAAACACATCCATGCCCGAGGCAGGATTCGAACCTGCGACCGTAGCGGTCACGAGGTTCCAGACTGAAGTGCCTAGGACCGCACGGCCACACCGGCCGCCCGTTGCTGCGGTTGCCACTGCTGCTGTTTCGGTTGCTTCTATCTTCCGTTGGAAGATAGGTTTCGTGCGGCTGTCCATACTGGTCTACCTTGAGTAAGACTCTTCATCTTTGTATAAGTACTGCAACCGACATCCGTTTCAAGCTGTTTATGTGTTCAAGCACTGGTTTCACTCTACAATTTTTACCACTCACACTTCCGTCCATTACCAGACTGACGACTCTTGGATGCCTTAGGACGTCTCTTAGCAACTGATCCCTTATTTTAGTCAAGTTGTGCCATACACTTCTTTTCGGCCCGATTCGATTCACTAGGTAATTATTTACGCAATCTACCCACTTAATATTCAGCGTTCTCCTACAGCACCAAATTTCAAGGGCTTCTAGTCTCTTACTGTCTCTTACTGTCTCAACTGCTTATCATGCACGTTTCACTTCTATATAAGGCTACACTCCAGACACACGCCTTCAGGAAAGACATTAGATACCAACAAGTTCCTCTTTTCCAGAAAAACTGTTCTAGAGTATGTGACGGGTGGATGTACAAGGAAAATCCTAAAATCGTAAGAATTGGAGCCAAGAAAGATCAACTAAACTTAAATCGCCTTGGATTCACAGATGACCTAGCCTTAATACCTAATAACCTTCAAGGAGCCAGAAATGAAATAACAAGCTACAAAACATAGTACAAAAAACATGACTCCAGATATCATTCGGAAATAGATAATGGTAGCAGATCGACTAGTAATCAACCATGTAACAGTTAATAACAAGAAAGTAAAAATAGTGAAACAATTTAAATACCTACGTGAAATTATAACGTACGACTTGGACGAGAAACCTACGTGGAAAGAAAGAACTAACAAAAGAATAAGAGCTCAAAAAATAACATGGCCTACATACAATAAGAATGTCTATCAACCAAAACTCAATTAAAACGTTACAAGACGGCGGTTCAACCAGAGTTGACATACGGAAGTGAAACTCTTTTCAAAGTCGCCGAGTAAAAGAGAATTGACAAAATCCTAAAGTAGTGAGAAGAAAGGGAACGGATGCATAAATAACACTATAAGAAAGACGGACAATGGTGGATAGTGCCAAATGAAGTGGTGTATATATAGATACTATACGAAAAAAAGAATATCTTTCTTGGTCAACTTATGAGGACACTAGAAATTAGACTCTCGAGAATAAAAGTTATGGAGAAACTTTGGAACACGAAGCACCAAGTAGGATAGATAAAGGAAATCATAGAGGATATGAAAGAGATAGAATTACTCCAGTGCTATTTGAAAACAAAACAGAAAATTTAAAGGAACTGAAAAACATGAAAATAAGATTTAAACCTAAAATACATCAAACACAATAAAAAGGCTATTTACAGATTAGGACGACCAAAAAGATCAGAACGAATGCAAGGATACTGGACAACTCGGAAAGGAAACCTGTTGAAGAAGATGACCAGAAAATGACTGACTGAAGTGGTTCAGTGAGGCCTTAAAAGTAGTAGCAGTAGTAGCAGTAGTAGTAGAAGAAGAAGAAAGGCATAAAGATAATACCTTCGCAGTCAGACGTGAATAAGCGTTAGTTTATTTCCTGTTTCTCTACTGTGAAGTGCATTACTCAACATGACATTTCTTGCTAGCTATTTCTGCTAATATTCGGCAGGACTTTTCTCTTTTTCAAATTATTAGTTTTCAATGTCGACATAACATCACTGGCAACAGCACTGGGCCCGGTATTCAAGGATTGAGTGTTGGAGAGCAGATGGAGGAATCCTGGATCACCGTCCTGAGCCAGGTGTTAGCAGGGGTCCTATATGGACGAAATTATTTTTTTAAAATATTTAATCATACTGAGACGTGTCGAATTTTCGACCTTGCTTGATCGGGGTCGAGCTGTTGTTTTTCTATTATGTTCGCTAATCTCCCTGTCACCGATAAACGCACGTCAGTTTTGTAGCTGTTGGTAGAACTATGTACAGACTGCAACATACTAGCTGTAGTTTTCTCTCCTCTCTGAGACACTGTTGATGATGGAGATGTTTCATACTGGAATTGACTCTGTTCACTGTTCCAAACATTTCCTTTCTCCTCACGCTGCTTTGTCATAAACATGTTCACTTCCTCCACAAACTTCAGTGCCTTCTGATCTATCCTATTATCGTCTTCATGTGCTTACGTGTGGCAAATGTAGTGATGTGCCTGGATGAAATATCACATTCACTCTTAAGATTATCGATAAAGGAAATCGAAGCTTTAAAACTGTGCGAGCCAACCATTTTAGACGCTTCTTGTGCCCACATTTGCAGATGCCAATAGTGAGTTGTAGATACAAACGACCTTGCTCTATCAAACTGCGATATTACATGCTCTTTTATAGTTTGTAACTGCGATAGTCTGTTCCTTTTGAAACGAGCTTCTGCTCGCCTTTTGCTAGACACATAATTTAGAATTAATCTGAAATTTGATTTACTTTTAATGTACTTACAGCGCTTCATTAGTATGCTGTAGATACTGAAGCTACGATTGTTATAGTCTTCATAAACTATCTCTAGAACGCTGTCATCAATGTCTTCTAATACACTGGGACTCGATGTTAGGGTGGAGATAGTTCGTACTCTGACCTGACTGTTCCTGATGGTCCGGAGATGAACGTTGTGTACTGCCTGAATAGCACTTCCGCTTCGGGTTCTTCCTGTCCTTCAAAATCGGTATATCAATCCTGTGCATTGTATTGAACTGGGGACCTAGAAACGACGGAGAGGCTTCGTCCCCGCCATAGCCCTCAGTTATTCACAACCCCACAAGAGGCTACAGCAGTCCACTCACCGCACCGCCGCCCCACACCGAACACAAGGTTACTGTGCGGTTCGGCCCCCAGTGGACTCCCCCGGGAACGTCTCACACCAGACGAGTGTAAGCCCAAATGTTTGCCTGGTAGAGTAATGTTGGTGTACGCGTACGTGGAGACAGTGTTTGCGCAGTTATCTCCGACATAGTGTAACTGAGGCGGAATAAAGGGAACCAGTCCGCATTCGCCGAGACAGATGGAAAACCGCCTTAAAAAAACATCCACAGACTGGCCGGCACTGCGGACTCGACAAGACCGCCGGGCGGATTCGTGCCGGGGCCGGCATGCCTTCCCGCCCGGAAAGCAGTGCGTTAGACCGAACGGCTAACCGGGCGGGCTCTATCCAGTGTAATGTTATATTTCTGTGTCACCGCCAATGTCACATAATATATCCGCGAACTCTCTATCATTGACGCCGATTTCATTTTCACATTCAGCACGTCGCAACTTTGTTCCTAATATCTGGACCACGTTCGTAGGATTAATTCTCTTTACGATATCACTGTACATATTTTACTCAGTAACGTGTAAACGCCGGCCGGAGTGGCCGTGCGGTTCTAGGCGCTACAGTCTGGAACCGCGAGACCGCTACGATCGCAGGTTCGAATCCTGCCTCGGGCATGGATGTGTGTGATGTCCTTATGTTAGTTAGGTTTAAGTAGTTCTAAGTTCTAGGGGGCTGATGACCTCAGAAGTTAAGTCCCGTAGTACTCAGAGCCATTTGAACCATTTTTGAACGAGCAAACTAACACAGTCATACTACAGCCGCACCACTCACGAAACGCTAGCACTTAACAACGAGACGGCACGAGCGTGGGGGTCGGGGATTTGTCCGAAATTTTGTGTGGTGAAAGAGGGCCTCTAACACCTCACGTGGTTAAAATATTAGGACGCACTACCCGGAAAATCCCGGGAAAAATCGATCCAAAATTTCTTAGGTGCCTTATGAGTATAAAATGATAGCCCATTGCCGAGCCGCTGTCTGGCCTAGATGTTTAGGGCTTGGACTCTTACCCCAGAGGTCTCGGGTTCCATTCCTCCTCTGGCACTTTTTTTCTTCTGTTTCATTTTCTTTTGTTATTCCAACAATTATTCAGAAAGTTTCCCAAACCTACATTATCTTTAACAAATTAGTTACATTACTGAATAAAAATTATTTTCTTTTTGTCCAACAACACAATTTATGGCGGTGGGTTTTCCATTTTTCATTGTAAAGTATATACGGAGAATCATTGGGTTTTTAATCAGAATAGAAAATTCGATTGGGAAACATTCAATTTTATACATATAATAATTATAAACAAGAACTGCAGTGGTAATTATCGTAAAAACAAACAAAGCAATAATTTTAGCGACATGTCGCACAACATATAAAAGCTGATTTTCTACAATCACAGGGCGATTCCAATAAATATGTACAAAAATATGTCCCATTAACATTTACGAAAATGTTTTGAGTTTCTGATAATTTTAAGGCAAACCAGGCATATTGAATGATGTCTCGGAATATTGGTGACGATAACTGATGGTGAATAATAGAATGAATTTTTATACAGTCTTCCCGGGAATTAATTTGACGATTCTCCTGTAACAATGCGCTGCAATTTTGCAAGCAACAGAAGGAAAAAAAAAGTTCCGGAGCAGGAATCGAACCCGAGACCTCTGGCGTATGGGGTCCGACCGCTAACCAATTTTTTTTTTTAATTCACCAAAAACAGTAACAAAAATGGCTACAATGAAATGACATAAAACAAATCAGGTGACATAATTGCAGTCATAAATTACAGCATTCAAAAAATTAGTCTTTACCATATAGGCCAGACGGCGTCTCGGCAATTTATACTCATAAGGCACCTAAGAAACTTTGGATCGATTTTTCTCGGGATTTTCCGAGTAGTGCGTCCTAATATTTTAACCACGTGAGGTGTTAGGGGTCCTCTTTCACCACACAAAATTTCGGACAAATCCCGGATCGCACGGTCGTGCCGTCTCCTTGTTAGTGCAAGTACAACATGCCACCGTCTGATGGCGCTAGCAGACAAGTGCGGAATTTTGCATGGAAATGACACAGGCCACTGTAGTTTTTATGAGCAAGTGTTAGTTCTAAGCGTGGTTACGTGTGGTTCCGAGCATAAGACGATAAAGGTGTCCCTTGTAAGTAAATTTCAGCGATTCCTATCGAATGTGAGCTGCACAAACTTTAAGCAGATACGAAACTGTGAGCGTAGTAAGATCCGCGTGAGCCTGATGAAGTGGCTATCTAGGAGGGTGGATGGGCTGCTCTGCAAGTGCAGGTTGCGGGGAGGCGGCGAGGGCGGGCGCTAGAATGCAGGCGCAGACGGCCCACTGCAGCAGCGTGGCGTGGGCAGCGGTCTTACGTGGCGGCGGAACCGCTACACTCAGCGAGTCAGTCAGCTGTGAGCGCTCGGCGCGGACATCTGGCGAGCACACTGGAAGCTGTGAGAGCCGGCCGGCTCCGGAATGCTATCTGACCGGTGCTCCTACGCCCATTTAAATGCTCCAGACTTCTAGCACCGGGCGGAGACGCCCAGCAATTGCGTGCCTGTTAATGAAAGAAATGACCCACATCCCATCATTCGTAGGGATGGCCCACGGGGAATAATATATTTTCAATTGGCCACCCCGCTAAGCTGTAGATGTGCTTTTCCCATTTTCCGCATCTGATGGCACTTGAATACGAGCGGCTTTAAGAAAGTAAAGCAACACTTTTTTCTCTCTGCCAACTTCGGTGAAAAAAATGCGGAATTTTATGTGAGCCATCGTGGAATATTCCCGCTTCAGCTCCTAGGGCACAAGTTCCGATATGTGGCGGCACTATACGTAACCTTCAAAATGGCGTCAGTAAAGAAGGTGCGGTCCAAACAGACAGCTGTCATTGAGGGCTTTTGGTAGAAAACTAGAGCACCGCAGATATTCGTCGGTGCTTGCAGAGTGTCCTGGCTGTGACCAATACCACGGTGAGTCACTGGGCGAGGCGTTTGTCACCATCGCAACAAGGCAGTGCAAACCTGTCCCGCGTGCTGGCCAGGTGCACACAGCTGTAACTCCTGCAATGTTAGAACGTGTGGACACTCTCACTGAAGGTGATCGACGGATCACAAACATCTCCCAGCACGACTGGACATCTCTGTTGGGTGTACTGAAACACTCGTGTACCGTTTGATGTACTCAGAGGTGAGAGTGCGCTGGGTTCCTCGCCGCCTAACAGAAGTCCATGAAGAGCATCTGTTTGGTGCAAAGAATGGTGCACTCCACATGAAGCAATAGCTGGATGATGGTTAGGTTACTGATGTAGCAAGACGTTGGCTCCGACGTCGATCAGTGGCACCATGAGGGTGGCGTCAGACAGTCGCACTGAATGGAGATTATGTTGAAAAACAGGATTTTGCACCCAAAAGAGTGAGCAATAATATTGTGTATTCGAATCCTGAATATAACCAACCTGCTTTAAGAAAAAAAGTGTTACATTACTTATTGACCGCCCGCCATTTCCGTGTTCTACACGTAAGGACAATATCCAGATGCATAAAACAGTGATGTGAGACAGGTTCTGCAACCAAGGTGAAGCATAAGGGACCCGAAACGACAATTCCTACGCTGGAAAATACCTGATGAGTTCGTGTCGGTCTGCAACGAAACACACAGTGATCCATCCGTTGCCATTCCAGAACACACTAAATCCGTCGCACGTATTTGCAGAGGACTGTGCAACAGGATTTAAAATTTCATACTTGTAACTGCAAATGGCTCAACAGTTACGGCCGGGAGACAAAGTGTGTTGCCGGATTTTCTACACAAAATTACTGGGCAGAAATGATCAGGATGACGCATTTTTGAGAAATCTTGTGGTGTCTGATGAGGCAAACTTTCGTCTGATCAATTTTGTCAACAAACAAAACTTCTGATATTACTAGAGCATAAATCCATAGCTCATTCGTGAAAATGCCCAGAGTAGTCCAATGGTCGTTCGTCTGGTGTGCTTTTGGATAGTCCATTGGAATCATTGGGCCATATTTTCTTGAGCACTACAACGGCCCGCCAATGAGCATAAGTTCCGAATGGTATACGGCTATGATTAACAAATTCTTCATTTTAGAGCTTCAAGGACATCGCCGTCTAAAGGCAATATGGCATCGGCAAGATGAGCTACAGTCCATATGCACTGTAATCCAATGACCACAAGGATGGGGCGCTTTCCACACCGATCCCACTCACGGTTCGGTGATATCTCATGATCGCCAGATCTTCCTGCCCATGACTGTTTCCTGTTGGTTATCTCAAGAACAAAGGTTTTCCATGGCTCCTCCATAACACTCATGAGCAGAAGACAGCAGCCCAGGAACAGATAGATGCCAGTCACCAAAAAACGACTGAGAACATAACGAGGAGCTTCCGCGAACGACTTTAGCAATGCATCATCAATGTTGGAAGCCATCTATGTGATATACTTTTTAAGAAATAAGCTTGTTTCTACCTTGTAAGTAATGGCAATGTATGTCAAACAGTTATCTACTAATTATGTTTGTGTAAATATACCCTAAAGCTCACACTAACCAAATGAAAATATACTACTTGCCATGGGCCAACCTGTATAAATAATGTACAGCCAGCAGAAATGTTTGCTAGAAGCAGTTGGCGAAATGGGTGGACGACAAAAACTCTTACTGTGTGAATGAGACAGGACATATCTACTAAAGCAACAATAAATGGTTACCATTGTCCCTGCACGCGTTCTTTACCATTGTACATCCCTCTTTCCAATCTGATCTTCCTCATTTCTCAATATTCTTAGCCAATGCAGACTCCACTAAAACAACAATACGGGTTACCATTGTCGCTGTACGCACTCGTTACCATTGTGCATCCCTCTTTCCAATCTGATCTTCCTCATTTCCCAATATTCTTAGCCAATGTAGTCTCCTTAAATTTCCTTTTCCCAGAACTCGCTGTATCAGAAAACATATTTTGTATACTTATAAATTCTTCTTAGATCTACCACTACAATTACTGTTATCAATGTCATTATTAATATTATTCACGTAATAACTATTATTATCCCTATTAGTGGCAGCAGCTACAGTAGTACAGGTACTGCCAGTATTACATTTATTTGTTCATTGTCAATATAATTTACTCGCACTGTCACTTCAGACACTCAAATCATTTTAATGCTAGTTGTCATATTAAAATTGTTTTTTTTAGATAACTGTGACGTAAAAAAGGTGTTGTATACGTCTGAAACCCTGGTCCGATGTAAGAGAGGTCCTGAGGGCCCTAATCGGCTCAGATTACATAAATAAAAGAAAAAATAAATGGGTTTGCTAATCTGTGCGAGATATTTTGACCAGGTTTCATGCACCGCGGACTGTTTTATTCTGCAAACGTTCCAAACCAACCGAACGACGGCAACACCAGTACAGAATTCTTTGAGGTCTTAAGTAGAGGATATTCGCATTTCTTCAGCACAGTAATTAATACTGCCTTGGTGCAGAGTTGCGGCGAGTTTTTAGTTATATCTTCTCTCAACAAGTACATAGCATATTCTTTATTAATTTCAAATTTAACTCGAAGTTTAAACCCTTTTACGCGTCCTACGGTGCTATTCAATATATACACTGAGAAAGGGGTAAAGGGACCCAAAGAGAAGTTTGGAAGTGAAACTGAAGTTCGGAGAGAAGAAATAAAAACATTTTTGTTTTGCTGCTTACGTTGTGCGTAATTCTTTCTGATACAACTTGGGAGATCAGACGAATGTAATGTATAGAATCTTGGAAAAAGTTAATAAGAAAAACGTCAACAAAGGTGCAACAAGAGTAGTGTACTGTAGTAGAACTAAATCGGATGATACTGAGAGAATTAGATTAAGAAATGAGACACCAAAAGTATTCGATACGTTTTGTTATTTTAGCAGTATACTAACTGATGAAAGTCGAAGCAGAGAGCATATAAATTGTGCACTGGCTATAGCAAGAAAAGCATTTACGAAAAAGACGCATTTGTTAATATCGAATATAAGTTTAAGTATTAAAGTCTTTTCTGAAACTATTTGTCTAGAGTGTGGCCTTATACGGAAGTGAAACGTGGGCGATCGACAGTTCAGATATGAAGAGAATAGAAAGTTTTAAATGTGATGCTGCAGAATAATGCTGAAGATTAGATGGGTAGATCGAATAAATAATGAGGAGATACTGGATCGAATTGGGGAGACGAAAGCGTTATGCTACAACTTGACTAAAAGAAAGGATCGATTGAGCGGACACGCCCTGAGGCAACAACGAAGTGTCACTTTGATGAGGTAGGAAACTGTGGAAAAGTAAAAATTGTAGAGAGAGACAAAGTCTTCACCACAGTAAGCAGATGTAAACGGATGTAGGTTGCAGTAGCTATTTAGAGATGGAGAGGCTTCTTAGGATAGACTAGCGTGAAGAGGTGGGTCAACCCGGTGTTCGAACTAAAGACAACAGCAACATTTGTCCCAGGGTACACCAATGTTACGCGTTTTATTTACATGCTATCTCCTCAGGGAGACTGTCAGAAAAGCACTAAAATTGTTTTTCAAGACTGAGTTTGGCGATGAAGTGGATAGCACACTGGAATTGCTCGAGAGGGTCTCTATTCAAATTCCCCTAGGAAAGCAAGGTGAGAACCAGATGAGCGGTCCAGATGTTTACGTAGCGAAACAGGTGACGTTACTTTCGTGATTTCTCAAACGGAAGAGTGGAAGTGGTTGCTCGGGATCTCCAAATGAAATATACCTTTATATCTACATTTACTAAACTCCGTCCGAACAGGCCTTGGAAGGCCCAACGTTACCGACCGGCCGCCATGATATCCTCAGACCAAAGGCGTCACAAGATGCAGATACGGAGGGACATGTGGTCAGCACACCGCTCTCCCGGCTGTATGTCAATGTCCGGGACCGGAGCCGCTACTTCTCAGTCAAGTAGCTCCTCAGTTTGCCTCACAAGGGCTGAGTGCACCCCGCTTGCCAACAGCGCTCGGCAGACCGTATTGTCACCCATCCGAGTGCTAGCTCAGCCCGACAGCGCTTAACTTCGGTGATCTGACGGGAATCGGTGTTACCACCGCGGCAAGTCCGTTGGCTTATATCTACATTTACACTCTGCGAAACACCTAACGGTGTTTGACTGAGGGTATGACGTCCGCGTGAGCTGGAATTTCTCTGATTTTCTCGTCAGCACCATTACTCGAAATGGAAGTACCTTCAAGAGTAAACCTCTTCGAGAAGTGCACCTTTGTCGTGCGGCCTGGTCCTGAAGTTCGTTGAGGAGCTCTCTAATGTTCTCGCGCTGACTAAACGATACCGTGACGAAAAGTGCCGTTCTTCGTTGGATTTTCTCTCTGTTCTCTTAATGCTACCTAACAAGGATCGCCGACTGATTAGATATGATCAAGTCGAACAAGTGTTTAGTAAGCCACTTTCTCGTGAATGACTTATTTCTTGAAGATTCTTCCAACGAATCTCAACCTGTCGTATGGTTTTCTTGCAATTTATTTCATTTGTGACAATCCTTTTCAGGTCGCTTCTGACGGTATTTATTCTTTGGAGTGATTTTTCGCCAATAGAATAAACTAACAGCGGTGGTTCTCCTTGCCTGTTTATGTGTAGCACGTTATATTTATTTACGTTCACGGTTCAAATGGCTCGAAGCACTACGGGACTTAACATCTGAGGTCATCAGTCCCCTAGACTTAGAACTACCTAAACCTAATTAAGCTAAGGACATCACACACATCCATGCCCGAGGCAGAATTCGAGCCTGCGACCGTAGCAGCAGCGCGGTTCCGGACTGAAGCGCCTGGAGCCGCTCGGCCACAGCGGCCGGCTACGTTCACTGTCAACTGCTAATTTCTGTACCAAACATCAGTCTTCCACATGTGTTCCTGCATTTCGCGTGTCTTCTGACTTTGCATCCTTCCTGTACACAGTAGCATTGCCTGCGAATCCGAAAGATGTGGAGTTCTCATTCGGGAGGACAACGATTCAGATCCGCGTCGGGTTTCTGTGATTTACCTAAATCGCTACAGGCAAATACTGGAATGGTTCCTCTGAAAGGGCACCGTCCATTTCATTCATCATTCTTGAAAGATTCTGAGCTTGTGCTCCATCTCTGATGACCTCACTGTCTACGGAAAGATAAATATCACTTTTCCTTATTTTCTTCCTTCCTTCATTCGTCTAAGAAAAGTCTTATGAAGCTTCCAACGTTATCACATACATACACTAGTGTGCAAAACTTGAGGACGATAATAACTTTCCAATAATGAGTCACTGACAATCAACATATCTCGATAGAAGTTGGACTATCCACAGGAAGAACTGCTGCAGTATGGTAACAGAAGGTAAGTGAAAGAAATAGACAATGAGACATACAGAACTGACAATTTCATTCAAAAACAAAATTACACTGAAGTTTCAGAGATTCATGGTGGCCCCTGCACATTAAAAACGGCGGGACAACGTTGTTAATAGTGTGTGTCATCACCACGGACGACAAAGCAAGATCTACAACGTGCTCCAATGCTGCTCACAAGACTGATACAGACTTATTGTGACAGGGCGCTCCATTCATCCCCCACGCGACTCACAATTGCTGGAGGGTTGTTGGAGCATGTGGACGTGCTGCAATACGTTCTCCAAACACATCCTATATGTGCTCGATAAGATTAAAGTCAGGGAAATGGACAGGCCATTCCATCTGCCGAATGTCTTCTCGTTGAGGAGCTCCTCCACCAGCGCAATTCGAGGCTGTCGCGTACTGGTATCCATAAAAATAAAGTCAGAGCTGAGTGCACCCCTGAAGAAAAGCGCACGCGGAAAGAGTAGCTAATCGGTGAGTCTCTCGTGTTCAAATATTTTGAGCTCAGCCACGCAACGTTATGCCTCCTGACACTAACGGCCGGTGATCCAAAACGGTCATGTTCGACGAAGTTCCTGGGTGGTGGAGTTCCCAACTCACGTCATATGAGGATACGTCCAACATTGTCGAAAATGACTGTTGTGCTGGTCCGGGTGTTATGGTGTGGAGAGGGATAATTTTTCAGGTGGGTACTGACCTCCAAATCTTCGAATACACGTCGAAGTTATTGTGACCTCGTACTCCTTCCCCGTGTGCGCCTTTTCAGGTGTGCTTTCAGTTCTGATTTCATTTTTATGGATGCCACTGCGCGACAGCAACGAACGGTACAGGTGGATTAGCTCCTGGAATCAGAGAATATTCGGTGAACCGACCAGCCCGTATCCCCAACCCGCATCCCATCGAGCAGGTGTGCGAAATGGTGGGGAGACATTGCCGAATGTCCACATGCACGATCGCTCGGCAGTCATCAACCACGCTGGTGGAGGAATGGAATGCGCTACCACGAGAACTTCCTGACAATCTTGAGGCCACCACGAGAGCACTTCGCAGAGCAGGCATGGTGTCCGTGGTGATCACACAGCCTACTAAGAACCGTGTGTCCCTTCTGTATGACCAGCGGACCTTCATGAATCGCGGTGATTTCAGTGCAATTATTATCTTTGAATAGAAGTGTCATTTCTGTTCATGTCATTAGTATTTCTTTCAACTGCCTTCTGTACTGTGCTGCAGCATTTTTTTTTCTACGTATGGTCAAAGTTTCATTGACCCATGTTACTTGGCCGCGATACACCATGCGAAAGTTAACTTCGTCCTTAAAGTTATACAGGGTGACTCAAAAACGACTTTGGATGATGATCATAATATTTGGTTTGTGGGGCGCTTGAGTGCGCGGTTATCAGCGCCTGTACAAAGTCCCAACCTTTGCTCAGTCCAATCTAGCCATTTTCATGAATGGTGGTGAAATAATGAGGAAAACACAAACACCCAGTCATCTCGAGGCAGGTGAAAATCCGTGGCCCCGCCGGGTATCGAACCCGGGACCCCGTGCTCGGGAAGTGAGAACGCGACCGCGAGACCACGAGCTGCGGACTACAACTTAGGAATGATACAGAAATTTACTGAGGTAACTCACAGAATCCGTAGATGTAAAAAACAACTTAAAGTTCACATAAAAGTATTAAGTGTCATTTTGGTTCGATGTGACTACCATTTGTGTTGCGTGAAACACCCCAAAGGTAATCAATTTCCTCCCACGCTCGTTGCAGCAAATCGGGTGTAGCTTGTGCAACGGCAGTGCAGATTCGATTTTCCAGGTCGGCTGAATTGTTTAATAGGGGAGGAACATAAACACGGTCCTTAATGAAACACCAGAGAAAGAAGTACAGTGGTGTCAAGTGTGCAGGGTGAGGTAGCTGTGCGACTGCCCCTTCACGGCCAATCCACCGACTTGGGAAGTTATTATCGAGGAAACCTCCAACTTCTGTGAGGAAATGAGGTGGTGCACCGTCTTTCTGGTAGTAAACAATACCATCTCGCTCATTTCATCGATCTCAAAAATTAAAAAGTTTTCAAGCATGTCCAGAAAACCATACCAGTGACACGTGGCCGACCTGGTGACTTATCGTGTTGCAGTGGACGGCCTGTGTTATAGTAGGTGCCAAGAGTAAATAGTAGACCTGCTTGAAGGTTATTTAGCGTTTTTGGTGCGAAATTTACACCGAACAGTTGTTGCACAGTTGGTTTCATGAAACCAAAACACACAGTGAGAACGCTCTGCAGCAGTGAAAGTAGCCAATTTAACTGTGCACTATGCTGGCGCTCCTGGTGGTGGAATGGAGTACTGATATACTATGTGAATCGAACTTGCGGTTCCAGAATGAGATTTTCACTCTGGAGCGGAGTGTGCGCTGATATGAAACTTCCTGGCAGATTAAAAATGTGTGGCGGACCGAGACTCGAACTCGGGACCTTTGCCTTTCGCGGGCAAGTGCTCTACCATCTGAGCTACCCAAGCACGACTCACACCCCGTCCTCACAGCTTTACTGGGCGTGAGTCGTGCTTGGGTAGTTCAGATGGTAGACCACTTGCCCGCGAAAGGCAAAGGTCCCGAGTTCGAGTTTCGGTCTGGTACACAGTTTAAATCTGCCAGGAAGTTTCATATCAGCGCACACTCCGCTACAGAGTGAAAATATAATTCTGGAAACGTCCCTCAGGCTGTGGCTATGCCATGTTTCCGCAATATCCTCTCTTTCAGGAGTGCTAGTTCTGCAAGGTTCGCAGGAGAGATTCTATAAAGTTGGGAAGGTAGGAGACGAGGTAGAATAAAGCTGTGAGGACGGGGCGTGAGTCGTGCTTGGGTTGCTGAGATAGTAGAGCACCTGCCCGCGAAAGGCAAAGGTCCCGAGTTCGAGTCTCAGTCCGGCACACAGTTTTAATCTGCCAGAAAGTTTCAAACGTGCGGTTGTTTGCTACAAAATGACACATCTACCGAGTCTATAAGTTATCTCAATAAATTTCTATATCGTTCCAAAGCTGTAAAGTTCTTTTTGACTCAACCTGTATAAATTACGTTTTCTAAAATTTTACTCATTTGACGAAGAATGGATCAACAAGTCGGATAATCTCCAGCATCGCCGAGTAGACATTCGTTTGGCCTGCAGTAAATATTCCGGGCGGTCCCGGCGCCTAATGCTGTTTTGGTCTTTATGATCTTCCGTCGGGGCCGGCGCCCGAGAGGCGCCTAGCGAGTAAGCGACCCCCACCCCTTTCCGGGCAATAAACGGGGGTGGCGGCAGGGTTATCGGCGCGTGTTGCCTCGCCCATATATCAGCCGCCTCCCGGGCGGCCGTGCCAGCCGCCTCGCTTTCCCTCTTCCTGGGCCGCCCCCGACTCCTGGCGGCGGGCGTTTCCCGTAGAAAAACAGTGGTCGCTTGCCTACTGCTACCGCTGCGAAATATACGGCGCCGCGGGCGTAACCACTGAATCAAGGCTCCGTCGTTACAAAGAAATCCGTGTCTTCGAAAATTATTTTACCGAACGCGCCGAGGAAAAGCGGGCCATATAGCCCGTACGCTACAAAGACTAGCGTTTTAAGCATTTACGGTGAAATATGGGATGAGAGGACAAAGCAGAAGGCAGCGCGCCGCACCGGCTACTCGGCAACGACAGGCGCGCCGGTTCTCTTACTTTGTACAACAGTAAGTGGCGACGGTAAATCAACCGCGCGCCGTATTGCTAGGCATTACGGTTTCGGGTGTACCGCTTGAATAGGGCCATTGAGGAGCCTCGACGGAATTTATGTCATTCATCGGCAGTCCACTGCACGCGGTACGGCGTTCTCGAGTTTTTATTTTCTCTAACCTCATTTCCTTGCTACTAAGGAACAGTCCCTTACAATAACACAAGCATACATCTCCCCTCATCAGCTATATAAAAGTTTGAACTACAAACAAATAAATGGAGCTAAGTGGAAACGTGAATTATAGCGAAATGGAATACAAGATGTACATGAATTACACTTCATTAACTTTAGCTTTCTAAGGCACTGTGATTATTTTATCTTTCTGTTCGTGCATGTTAAGAATGTTCGGTTTGTAAAACTATAAACATGGCTGCGCTGCACACAAAAAATTGATAAGAATGGAAAATAGCAAATAAACAGTTGTAGAATTAAAGATTTATTTTACCACGGTTTCGAGAAATATAAATTTTATGTAAGTTGAAGATAGAAGGAGAAGTAAGGAAAGTAAAGGGAAGGAAGTGATTATATCAGCTGCATCGGGACTTTACGCGGAATCAGCAGCGACGAGTGAAAATGTGTCGGCCTGGGGTCGAAATCAAGATCTCCTGCTTACTAGGCAGCTGCGTTAACCACTGAGTCACCCTGGAACAATATTTATCGCAAATGCACGGACTATCTCGGCACGCTTCCCCGGCGGACTCACATTACCATCCAGCGCCATCTGTCCGTAGACACGTCGGTATCCTCCACGTTCGCTAATTTTAGATTCCCGCAGGAGGACGGACGATGTCGTGAATCCGCCCTGAAGGTTGTGGGTTCATAGCCCATCGAGGTGAATCAACTATGTGAACGCAACTGCCTAGTAAGCAGGACACGGCACACATTTTCACTCGTCGCTGCTGATTCTGCACAAAACCCCGATGCAGCTGATATCATCAATTCCATCGCATTCCTTTCCTTTCTCCTCCTTCCACCATCAATTTACATAATATGTATCACAGTTGTGGATACTGTGTGGTGTGTGTTCCTTCGCAGACGTCCGAAGAAATAGACACCACGCATTCACAGAAATATAAATTTGTTTTCTTCAGGAAGAAAATGGATTCGTAAAATCAAGTAGTGGCGATAAACGGATGTTGATGTCATAAGGCTTTTGTCCAGTACAATGCACACGTGACCCACAAACACCAACAGTTAAAATGGATAATTGAAGATGGAAGCCCAAAACTGTGACACTGGCAGACATTTATTAAGTCACTAGCTGACTGATGACCTCAGATGTTAAGTCCCATAGTGCTTAGAGCAATTTGAGCTAGTTAGCAAGCAATAACTTGTAAGATCTTACCATCATATATTCTTATAATGCTGTAGTTATTGCTGTAAGTACTTCTGGTATAAAACTTTAAATGGTGGTGTCTGGTATTCGAAACTTGATGGCTAGAGTTTGGTAACTGTCACCAGTAGCTAAAACATCTAGTTTTGGACGGGCAGGAACTGCGTTTCTCAATAGCGCGATTGTTTTAATTATTTTGCATTAATTACACAGTTCGTTAAACTGCCTCACACGCATTGTCATCATTCTCTAGTATTCTAAAGGAACCTCCTCGGCAAGTTCCCGAAGTATTTTAGAGGGAACTTCCAGCTGATCTCTACGACATACCCACTCTTTAATCCAGGTTTCTAGAAGCTCTTCACCTAAACGATGTACAATTTCATTCACGGCCTCAGACGTCCTCGGACAATGTTGCGCTCACCAAGTGCAAGCACTAACTAGCTATTGGCTGCCTCTAGAACAATTTCATTGGAAGCCATTACTTTCTTCGTGTGTAAGCCTACGGTACCGGTCAGTTTACTGGCTGCCAGTACTGGCCGCCACTACGGTCCCTGTGTGCAGGGGGCTTCAGTGTTGCTGCAGCCAATGTCACAGTTTTGAGCTGCTACCTTCAGTTATCCATTTCAACTGCTGGTATTTGGGGGTCCGCTTTCCTTCTGAAGTTATCGAAACCATGGTAAGGGGATAATAAACTTTAAATTAGTAACTGATCGGCTCTTATTTTCCAGTCTCATCAAGTATTCTGCTGCCGTCCTGAGTGGCCGTGCGGTTCTAGGCGCTACAGTCTGGAACCGAGCGACCGCTACTGTCGCAGGTTCGAATCCTGCCTCGGGCATGGATGTGTGTGATGTCCTTAAGTTAGTTAGGTTTAATTAGTTCTAAGTTCTAGGCGACTGATGACCTCAGGAGCTAAGTCGCGTAGTGCTCAGAGCCATTTGAACCAATTGAAGTATTCTGTTCGTGTTTACTTGGTGGCTTTCACAAGCTCGATGAGGGAGTGAGGAATGTAGGGACCTTAACGTAGACGACGAAGTTTGATGAAAACCCAAATGTGTATGACTGGACGGCAATTTAAGTCACGGGCCTCGCGAAGACGAAAATGGCTCTGAGCACTATGGGACTTATCATCTGTGGTCATCAGCCCCCTAGAACTTAGAACTACTTAAACCTAACTAACCTCAGGACATCACACACATCCATGCCCGAGGCAGGATTCGAACATGCGACCGTAGCGGTCGCTCGGTTCCAGACTGTATCGCCTAGAACCGCACGGCCAATCCGGCCAGCAGCGAAGGCGACCCCTTTGCCTTAACTAATGCTGCACCAAATGTCAGCTCTGTTTACAAGCTCTTTCCAAGCATTGTTCTCTGCTTCTAGAACGAATTTCGACCCTGTCTGTAAGTTGGAGAGGGGTACTGGAAGGAGGGCCGTGAGGGTGGCTTTAGAGTCGTGCTTGGATAGCTCAGTTGGTGGAGACTCTCGAAAAACCAGGATCCCACGTCCGAGACCCAGTAGGTCACACAGTTTTAATTATCCAGCGAATTTCGATATGGCGGACTGCTGCTTGTGCGGTCTCACTAAGTAGTACTACCATTCCCAAAGGTTTCTCGTGGTGATGTCAGATCACATGAAGAAATAGATCTGGATGCCAAGCATGATGAACTAGACGAAAATTGCATGATGGTTTCGGTTGCATGATACACAAAAGCGTCGCCAATTGAAGATGGACTGAAACTAAGAAGGTAACGTTAAAATGAACATATTTACCAAAGAAAAGTGACAGAGGATTGCTAGCTTTACGCGCCAAGTCTTCGCAAATTAGATCTGGTCTCCATCGATGAAGTAATCAAGATAGTTCCTTGAAGTGTCTGATTCAAACGCTTAACGCCTCAGTCACCGTTTCTATTCCACTAAGTAATTGAACAGCACATTAACAACAAGAAATAATATAAATTTGCGTCAGGACTGTTACATTTATGTCAAATATTGGTAACCGGTTTCGATCATTACAACCATTTTCAGACCAAGGCTCCACATGGCGAGTGGAGCCAGTGTCCGGAGCCGCTATGTGATACCAACTGGCATCTGTCACGAACTCTCGTTATTCAATTCCAGGAACACAATGTATGATACCACACCGGAAGAAGGCGTCGAACGTAGTCTTCGACACCAACAACTGGTCACATGTTATTTATTCGTTGCGGAATGGTCTGTTCTAAGTGACTCTAGGAAAGCTACGGAGGACATAGTGTGGTGAAGTTCACGAGGAAGACTCGGCACGCGTTCAGCCAATGCCACGAGACTAGCGGCCGCAGCGACCGCCCGCGGTCGCTAGACCCCCACCACCACATCATGCCTGCTGGCTCTACGCTCCACTGTCAGGTGGCTTACGGTCTCATTTCTTACTGTGACAGGATTAATTGTGGTAAGATCTTACAGGCCCAAACTGCTGAGGTCATCGGTCCCTAAGCTTTCACACTACTTAATCTAACTTACGCTAAGGACAACACACATAGCCATACACGAGTGAGGACTCGAACCTCCGACAGGAGTAGCCGCGCGAACCGTTCGGAACGCTTAATATTTGATATGTTATCGCTATAGTTTGTTGTGCAGCGTCAGAAGCAAATTATTCGTCAAATATTCTTCCCCTTCGCCAAGGGACTGCCGTACGAGATCACTAGCGAGAAATGGTTTGTGCGTTACGTGCCGGCAGCGTCAGTAATTGTTTTTCATAATGCTCCCAAAAATTCTGAGGTTGTTCACAAAACACCAACCATTGTAAATGCAAAGGTGGAGATGGTTGACATCAGCGTCGAAACATGAAAGTAATTAGTACACTAAAAAATACTGGAACTTACGGATCATGTTTCTTCACAAACAACGGTTCCTCTTATACGAAGTCGACAAGCAGGCAAAAACATGCGTACTCAACTATTTGGTTGCCACTTGCTGACTGCCATTTCAACCCAGAAGAATTTATATGTACGCCAATTAGAGTTTACATTGCCAGCAAGAATTTAAGAAAAAATGTCACACAGTTTCCATTCGAGAGACTCAACAACAAAACTGTTACGAAAGTCCGCTCTGAAGATCCAAAGGAAAGCCGCCACTCATATACATCATGAAAAGAGCATGGCAGGATGAAATTTTTAAAAATTCGTTATAAGAAATGATGATGTCGCTAGATAACGGCAGTGACAGTGCCAATTCGAACATCTGTGATAGCGACGAGAGTAGAGCCAGTAGGGTTTTTCTGTTATCATAAAAAGGGAAAAGACGCTGAGGCAGACCCAACTGAATGTTTGGCATATGCGTCGTCTGAGTTCCTGCATAGAAAATTACATTCCTGTAAGTTTTGATTATTAATAAGACAGCTGTTATCAGCAACTGAAATCAGAAACTCATTGTTAGTGTCAATGAAGAAAAGGAATTCTTCTCAATGGATTATTATAACAGTTGCAATTCTGAGGTAGTATGCTTTGTATTACTACTCTCTGTTTCCCGAAATGAAACCAAACAGCGGCCGCTGTGGTTTTCATAAGCGGTTGCGGCATCACGAGCCACATTTAACGCAGTTTATCTCGTGTTAGAGATCTCCGACAAAGTCCCGGGTTGAAGCAATTGAAAATATCATGTAATCTTAATATTTCAGTCCCACATTGCGTTCAGCTAAATTCAATGACAAAAATATTTCCCGCACGTCTAAAATTTGGCAACGTCGTCATGAGATGCATTTTCGTAAGCTATCCATAATCCTCTTACATTTTTTTACGGCAAATAAAACTCAAATGAGAACGCGCCGTATCTCTCCCACAAGACACCGTTGCTAGTTCCATCTTTGCGCATCTAATAGTTTGCGAGTCTGAGCGAGCTGAATGACCTGAGATGCTGCGCGTGCGTTACGTGCGGAGCGTGGCTACTCTGCTCTGCTTGTTGTTACCGAAGGGTCAGGCCCCACGTATGGCTTTAGTGGTTGAAACTATAGAGCTGCAGGCGACTGTTGCGCAAGTGTTTGAAGTGACGCAAGCCAACTGGGCTGTGAATTGTCACAGACCGTCATCGAACTCATCTATGAGTTCACTGATGAACTTTAGACAGTACTTGCTGCAATCAGTTGGTTGCGTCAGTTTATTGCAGAGCTGCAGGCTGAGGTCCGAATCATTCCTTTCACTTGTATTTTCTTCGTAAGTGGTAGTATTGTTCTATTGCACAGCATTCTTATAGGTGCAAGCGCTTTGGTTTAGCCGGCCAGAGTGGCCGAGCGGTTCTAGGCGCTTCAGTCTGGAACCGCGCGACCGCTACGGTCGCAGGTTCGAATCCTGCCTCGGGCATGGATGTGTGTGATGTCCTTAGGTTAGTTAGGTTTAACTAGTTCTAAGTTCTAGGGGACTGATGACCTCAGAAGTTAAGTCCCATAGTGCTCAGAGCCATTTGAACCACTTTTTGCTTTGGTTTATAATGAATGTTTCGTAACTGGAGCGAGAAACCAGATATACTGATTTCTGCACTTAGTCAGGTTAACTGTTAGGCTTTCTTTGCGCACCTCCATGCCTGACAGAAAGTTCTATTGTCATTGTCTCTCCCCCTTTATTTTCGAACACTGTGCTCAGAGATTCTCCTACAGATAAGTGAAAAATGGTTCAAGTGGCTCTGAGCACTATGGGACTTAACATCTATGGTCATCAGTCCCCTAGATCTTAGAACTACTTAAACCTAACTAACCTAAGGACATCACACAACACTCAGTCATCACGAGGCAGAGAAAATCCCTGACCCCGCCGGGAGATAAGTGAGAACAGCACGACGCGCATGTTGGAGAATCGTGACTTATTCTGGCACGAGGTATATACATAGGCTGAATTCGATAAAACGGGTAGAGACGTCGGTTAAAGTGAAAGTTACGTTGTCTAAGATAGCCTCCAATCCACAACCTATCTGTTCAGGTGGCTGCTCGCGGAACGCGGAAAATACCGATATGACACAAATTTCAGTTGTCACGACATTTTAATTACGAAGCAGGTTCCGAAGTTCTGGTCTGTTTGCTATGACATCATTTCATGTCGCTGCATCTTCACTGATTTCATTCTCATCAAGCCATTTGTATAATTTCGTTTCATTCCATTACTTCACTTCATAGTTAGTTTTACCTAGAAAGGCGTCACTGTTCCACGTATGATACATTTTAAAAAAAGCTCAAATGTGTGTGAAATCTTATGGGACTTAACTGCTAATGCTAAGGTCATCAGTCCCTAAGCTTACACACTACTTAACCCAAATTACCCTAAGGACAAAAACATACACACACCCATGCCCGAGGGAGGACTCGAAACTCGGCCGGGACCAGCCGCACAGTACGATACATCATTCAACAATAGTGTGGTTCAGTACAACGGGACTGGAACTGAAATGTCAGTCGTTACGAAAGAAGCCGGACCTATAAACAGCGCCCTGTAGGTGAAATGGAAGCGTGTATGGAGGTGGAAGTGTGATGAGACCCAACAAGTTACAAGGTAAGACCGGATGGAGCAACAGCCGATAAATATTTATAGCGAGGAAGGGGTGGGTACCGAGCATGACGTAGTGGAGCGTGCACTGGTCGGCAAGCAGTCGGACACCTCCCCACGACTCACTTCCTGCCACCCCTCCCACACACAGTGATTAATACGGCAAATAAAGTATCTGGGCGGCACTAAAATTTAATTGCCACCAATTTCAACCCCGCATTTACATTTAAAAGGTCGCTAGGCGTGGGCCGCGACGGGCGGGCAGGGGCGGACCCCGCGGCCTCTGCCCTGGTCTGGTCGTGGGGGCGGCGGCGGCGGCGGCGGGGTCGGCAGCGAGTCCACGTCTCCAGCTCAGCACAGCTGCGCGCTCTGGGGGCGGCGCGTCGGCACCCACCTGCAACAGGATGACACCACGTGCTATACGCTCCATATAAACAAGAGACAGCTCATAAAAACAGCAACACACAATGATAACTGCCATGAAAGTGAAAGGTGGCTGCATACTCCACAGGATTTCATCATCACGTTTGTTATGCAGCAGACAATTGTAATTTGGTGTACAGCACATGTGCATACCAGCTGAAGAATTCGCCTAGCGGAGCACAAAAAAATATTTTCCTGTCAATTTAAAAGACTCTTGTCTGAAAAGTGGGGTACCAGCTGCCTCATTCAGTCTTCCTTAACACCTTCAAAGATATTTGGCCAAAACCTTTGGGCGTGCGAGCATATTCGTGCTCCTCTTCACATGCAGCTCACCTCAGACTCCCACAAGCTCCCCTAAATGTAACTCACTCACACCCACTAGTCCATCGCTGTTAAATCGCACATACCCTCCATTCCATCTGTCTTTTTCAGTTACCTATTCAGCCTAGCTTTTTGTCATTATCTCTCTGTCTCTGTTCCCTTCTTTCTGTCCAATTACTATAGTCTCCTCTCACTGTCGCTGTTTCCCTCTTGCCCTCTCTTACGGCTAATAAAAACGGCTCTGAGCACTATGGGACTTAACATCTGTGGTCATCAGTCCCATAGAACTTAGAACTACTGAAACCTAACTAACCTAAGGACATCACACACATCCATGCCCAAGGCAGGATTCGAACCTGCGACCGTAGCGGTCGCGCGGTTCCAGACTGTAGCGCCTAGAACCGCTTGGCCACCCCGGCCGGCTACGGCTAATGCCTCACTCCTTCCTTCCTGCTCCTCCTGTCTCTTTTCACTGTCACTGTCTCTTACTTCCTCATTGTCATTCTCATATACGCTGTCTCTCACTATCACAATGGCTCTTAGCCACTTCCACTTTCTTTTTATTCCTCCTCCCTCCCCCCTCCCTTCCGCAGGCACTCTCTCCTTCACTCTTTTTCTAGCACTGTTCTGTCACTGTCAACTTTGCTCCACTGCCACTGTGTCCCTCTGTTTCTATCACATTGCCATTGTCCCCTTCGTTCTTCCTACTACACAACCACTGCTTACTATCTTGCACTATTTATTACTTTTCCGTCTCTTCGTCACTACCAGCGTCTTCTCCTCTCTCATCATTAACGAGTGCAAATATATTTGTATGCCAAAATTTTTTGGAAAATTTTTGAAGTGACAGAGAATGGTAGAACAAGCGCAGTCTTAAATAAACGGGAACATATTCGCATTTTTCTGCTGTTCCAGCAGGGCATGTAACTGAAATGAAAAGAAATGTATGGGCAGTGAAATTTAGATACTTTATTTACGTGAAACTGAAATAAAGCAAAACTAATCTGACACCTCAAACTGGAATTTAAGTGCAAAAAATTATGCATGTGCTTCAGTACTACAACATGGCGATCCCAGATGATAACAGAGACACTTTACAGCATATTTCTCCTGATACATCACTTTATAAATTACGTTTTCGCCTCACACCGGATTACACGTGCGTATTTTACGTGAATGGGGTAACTTTGAACCTCTGTACCTTGAAAATGGATATCAAGAAAATTTTAAAGGTTTTTATTAACGGGATCTTAGGAACATATGGTGAAAATTTCAATCATTTGCTGTGCATAGCCATCTTGGAATCCTTAGCTGGATTTTGATCCGCTTGAGACGGCGGGAATATATTTAAAAAACACTTATTTTGGAGTTTTCCTTGGAACCGCCCATGAACTGATTGTGCCTGCAAAAAATTCAATGAAACCCACCGTAGACCACATTAAGTGCAAAAACCACCAACCGATTTGCGCTATTTGCCTAAGCAGGAGGAAATGTGTAACATTCACCCTGTGATGTAGGATAGTGACACTAAGACGATCCTCCTTTTGGATGTTCAAATGCTCCCTAGCCCAAGAGTTATCCAAAATACTTGACCCTACCTTTTCATCACTAATAGAACATGAGGTATGAATACCAGAAAATCCCGCTTTTGTGCGCGGCCTTTTGGAACATATAGGGTACTCATGCTATCGCATGCATACTGGTATCTTTGTGAACCCTCTGTCCGCTGAGATCGTCTGTCGCAACATGGAACTTGGTAAACCTCGTAGCATACACGGATGTTGCCAAATTTTTTACCTTTTCCATTACGGACGTTAAACCTGGATCTATCGTTGACATAGCGGGTGCTCTGTATGAATTCTGCGACCAGTCGCTTTTCGGTGCTTTTCAAAAACATTTATTCATTCCATTACCTAGCTTTCATGCTATTAGCGGCTTAGTATGTGCAGATATTTCACATTTTATACGAGGTGTAGCTTCTCGCTGGGATTCTGGCGCTAGTGAAAATAGTTGGCATTATACAGAGTGGCCCAGGAGTTATGGTCAGTGTTTAAGGATATGAAGAAACGATCATTCGAAGCAAAAAAGTCTTCGAAACATGGGCGCACTTTAGACTCGATGTTTACAGGCCTTTTTTTTATTGTTTTGGTCCGTAATGCAATCTCTCAAACCATGGAAAGCAAAGAACTGTAAGTAGATGGGATTCGTTTCACAGTGTCGACGATGAAGAAGAGTTCGTAGCCCTTAAGGCAGACATTTTAGAGCCCAAGTTTACTACACTTTTTCGCTTCGAATGATCGCAAATTTCTCTGAATATTGACATACCTCATCTGACGCTCTACAGACATTCTGCCGTTTTGTGCACTTAAATAAAAAACTGCAATGTTCTTTTGCTAGTTACACGTTTCATAATTATGTAATTTGAAGTACGGCACTTTAAAAGAATCCAGTAATCCATTATACCCCAGTATGGAAATGACAGCACTTGGATGCACTGGGTATAACAGCTTCTGTACTAACACTCAACTTAATCCCAAAGAGCTACAGCTAATGATGTATGACACATTCCAAAAGGTCAAATAACATGAGGTAGCAACTGAAAGATATTATCTATAGCTAGGCCAACATTATATCTTTGACAGCGAGAGACAGAGAAAGAGAAGTAGACAGAAAGAGGGAGAAGGCATAGTGATTTAATAACTATGATTGTTGTTAGGCTATAGAGATATAAAGGCGTGGGCGTTAACTATGCGCTTTTCATGGTGCGCATACCAATTGCCATGCATTAAAAATGCAATACTAAAAAGGAAGAACCAGATAGTTATGAGCTGATACTGAAGGCATCACATTCGACAGATACTTATAAAACGTAACGGATGCTGAGGGGGGACTTTCGCCTACGGACCAAAGAGTTGAACAGAAGACGCTAGCAGGCACTTGGTCGTGAGCGCTTGGACTGGCAGGACGCTAGAATGCAGCACGCAATTATCATGCACAGGTAAATCAGCATGCATCCACTTCGAAATCCGCGACTTCATAAAAATGAGGTTTAACGCATTTGTACTCTAGCCGTACTGAGCTCAACTTACTTTGGTTTGATTTCGATTTACTTTGGATTCTTTTCGAATTGACACCACTTCAGGACATGTGTGTACCAGCAAATATGAGTTACTAAAAGCTTCACTTGGCGTGATAATTTGAAATTTTTCTCCACATGGGAGGTTTATTTAGTACAATTCAGAATTTAGTTGCTTGGGGCATTAGCTGTCACATTCATTCATTGGTCTGATTACTTTAAAGCTATTGGTTACCCGGTTTTAAAAGTTCATAAAACCTATACAACAAAATAAATTGTATGAGTAAGAAGTTGTTTCTTTATCCCACGCAACTCAGGCTAACAGAAACCACCTAGACAAAGTTACCAACTTCTTACATCCATTATATCGTAATCTTTCTTACCCATATGCTGAACTACACATATAAAAATGTTTAGAAGTTTTCAGCGTGGAGCGGCCGTCGTTGTAAAGCCGTATCCCTTATTGCAATTACATGAAAACAACGAACAATACTAAAAAACTTCTTGCCAGATTAAAACTGCGTGCCGGACCGAGACTCGAACTCGGGACCTTTCGTAGAAGAGCTTCTGTGAAGTTTGGAAGGTAGGAGACGAGATACTGGCAGAATTGAAGTTGTGACGACGGGTCGTGAGTCGTGGTTGAGTGGCTCAGATGGTAGAGCACTTGCCCGCGGAAGGCAAAGGTCCCGAGTTCGAGTCTCGGTCCGGTACACTGTTTTAATCTGCCAGGAAGTTTCATATCACCGCACACTCCACTGCAGTGTGAAAATGTCATTCCGGAACGAACAATACTACAGTGCCTAACAGATTGCCAAACCGGTAGTGCGAGTACCAGCTGTTACCTTTTTTTTTCAATTAACACAATTTTTCTAGGCACAGAACGCTAGTGCGCAATCCGTCAGTGGACAAAGAACACGTTAGAATCATATCATAACGAAACATCACGTGTTCATAGTGGAAAGAAATGCCGATCGGTGTATACGCAGATTTCACGCGGTTTTTATTCCCATTTAAAAGAATAGAAAGATGTTCACATGTTTGTGCATCATGTAATGCCTTAAAAAGTATGGTTTCAATACTTTGAATTCCTATTTAATGAATTATAAGAAGTAACTATTTCGCTGCACGAATACAAAGGCATAAGAAACTTTGATCGTGTTCCAGCGAAAAGTTGTCATCAGAAATGACGGTTCGTGAGATACACAAGGATGAAGATTAAAGATTTCGACTGTAGACTAAAAATTTCACTCTTCGATGAAGTTGCACTAAAATGTGATTTTTTGTCACTGATTAAGACTTCAACTGAATGTTTCCCTCAGTTGGAACACTGAAAAGTCTAAATGCAGTTCGATGCCTGGTCAAGCACGCAGAATAAATATGCCTCTAGGATCTACTTGGGTTACGGACTATTACCCACAATCTATCTAATCTAATTAGAGCTTTGTACTGGACGGTCTAGGTAGTCACCTCTCTGAAATTTTTCATGGAACTGCCGCAGTTTAAATGTTCTAACGTTTCTACCTCAAAATCAAATTTAACAAACATTTGAAAGTATATGTTATTTTGCACATTTTTTAGCATTTTGAAGCAATTACAGTCATTGTCACTTCTATAATCTCTGCTATTTTCCTTTATCTTCTTATCATTATGTTCATTTGACAATCTGATGATAAAAATGAGAATAGGTATTAACCAGCGGAAAAAACCTTCTGTCGGAGCACAAAAAAGGTGAATACACTCTTCTTTCAATACGCTGACACAAAGGTGGGGAACCAGCTACCTCAATCCTCATCGCATCTTCCTCAACAAAAATTACCTCGTTCGAACATATTCTCACTATTTTAGCATAGAACATTCTAAATCCGGTTTCCTAGTTTCTCTATGTAGCGAAGCCTCCATACTCAGCATCTCCAGCCGGCCGAAGTGGCCGTGCGGTTAAAGGCGCTGCAGTCTGGAACCGCAAGACCGCTCCGGTCGCAGGTTCGAATCCTGCCTCGGGCATGGATGTTTGTGATGTCCTTAGGTTAGTTAGGTTTAACTAGTTCTAAGTTCTAGGGGACTAATGACCTCAGCAGTTGAGTCCCATAGTGCTCAGAGCCACTTTTTTCAGCATCTCCCTCTCACTGCCACTCCTATATATGTCTCTCTCCCAGTGTCATCTTTTTCCTTCCGTTGGGACTTTCTCCAACCAGTCTCTGCCACTGTCACTGTCTTCATCCCTTCCCTCGCTCTTCCATATCACTGACTCTTTCTTCGCTACGTTCAGTGTCTCCATCCCACGGTCATTACCTTTGTACAATTCCTTTTCTCTCACATTGCCAATGTCTCTTTCTTTCTCGCTTACAGTCTGCTGTCTCCTCTCCATACATGTTCTTGGGGATACTTTGCTTGGGGTTTCGACCTGTAGACTGAGAAACGTTAACGTGTGGGTATAGGTAATGGGCGAAAATTTTTTTCAGGTTCGCCGGTCTGGGAGGAGCGAGGAGCGGGTGAGGGGTGGGGGAGAGGGCTTCAGATACCTCCAAGCAGACACCTCCAACTTCCACTGTCTCTTCTTTCTTTTACTCCCACTATTTCCATCTCCATCTACCCTCTTTCTCTTCTACTGCGGCTGTCTCTCACTGACCATCAGAATCTCCTCTCTCATTGGCTCCCACTGCTATTGTCTTCCATCATTCTCTCTTTTTCTTTCACTCTGCTTTCTCTCTTTCTCTCACACTGGCACTGTCTCTTCCACTGCCACTCTCTCTTGCTACTCTCTTTCAGCACAAAGATGTGCGAAAACGTTCTCATGCAAAACTTTTTGATTAGAGAGGCGCAACGAAGATTGAGACAGCTGATTCCTCACTTCTGCGTCAGTGTCTTTTAAAGATAAGCGTATTCGCCTTATATGGCAGTAGGAGCATTTCCCAGCAAGTTCCTTTCATTGTCCTTATATGAAACTAATTCTGTATGTTAGTGAAGTTTTGACAGTTTATTTATATACTTACTTTGAAACTCATAAACAACAAATAAGTACGCAGAATATGAAGTTAAAACAAAATCGCCTCTCATCTGGTGCAAATTCAGTCTACACTACCACGCATAAAAACGAACAATGTTTTTAGGCTTCCCTACAGTATATCAACAAATATGATATCTGATTTGCGAGTACAAAGAATTTGATATAAAAAATAATTTTCTGCAAGTTTCTTACGCCGCCAGGTGCCACCATCGAATAATTTCTTGGTCAAGACAGCCTGTATAGGTCCGAAGTGCCTATTGCACAGAGTCAGCAAATCATACGGTTTCATTGGTGAAAAAATGGCAACTAAAACGTAGTTTGGAAACTTCAGAAGCCTTGTCATGACCCCAGAACCCTTGCCTTCACTAAGTCAGTCAAAACTACATTTACACCTCAGACCGGATATTAGGTCCATATTTTACGAACTTCAGTACAGTTACTTTGAATTCTTGCACCTCGTTAACTGATAATAACATTGAAAAAAATTCTAAACTCCAAGAGAACATTGCCTTAACAACAAATGCTGAAAATTTCGACGGTGTCACAAGAACAGAAATTATCGAAGTGACCATTCTCAAAATTTTCGTACTCAAAATAAAGTCATAGTTTCGTTGGGTTTCCTCAGGAACTGCCCATGAACAAGTGGTGCTTTCGTAAGGCGTTTAAGGCTCACTCTAACACAAAGGAATTACTTTTTAAAAGAGTAATACATCATTTCACTGTGTATTACCATATTTATCTTTTGCACTGACTTTGTTTTTAGTATTATTCTTGATAATGGCATAAAAACTGAAATCTGGATAGTACGAAAGATAAATATAGTAGTACACAGTTAAATAGTGGTTTACTATTTTAAAAAGTTTTGCCTGACTGTGACTCAACGCCGAGCAAAACTTTTTACAAAAGAATTAACCGCTTTTCTCAGTTTGCCCGGGCTGGAAGAAGTGTGTAGTGTTTAAATTTTGTCCCGGTACTGCAGGATAGCTGCAGAATGTCCTTCTCTCGATACGTATATAAATGGTCACTAGGCCAAAGGCTATCCAAAACACTCGAGCTCTGATCTCTGTGATCAACAGAACCAGAGACATGACTTCGTGAAGATCGAAATTCCGCGGTCGGCTTTTTGGAGCATACCGGTGCTGTGCACTGTCGTGCACGGACCGATTCCTCATACCTATCCCTTTTAAAGTACATGTCGTAAGTTCACTAACTCCCTTCCAGTTGTCGCATTAGTACCTCTCTTATCCGCCACGCTTCATTGACGTTCTTCTTCTTCTGACGCATCTTTCACCACACGATTCGCTGAGTTCTTCCATCAGCAGAGCTAGAGCTATGATGTCGGCGCCAGCAGAGAGGCGGCCGTTTCTCACGCGGACCCATCCTCAGGTAATGCACGGGGTAGCAGCTGTGCGCCAGATGGTCGCTCGTTACCAGCCCTGCGCCATCAGATGGGGAGCACCGGCCCTGGAGGAGGGTATTCATATTTATGAGGAGGCGGCCCGTGATCACCGATGACAGGTCTGCCGGCCGCCAGATGCTGCCGCGACCTCACCCAGTGCAGTCTGACCTTTCAATCAGTTGATTTTTCAGGCTCGCGATTGCTGTAACTTTTTGCAATCTCCTTTACCGTTTTCAGTGCAGAAAGACTTTTGCCGACTGTTCCCACAAATTTTGAAAACTCGTCAAATCTGAGATGAAGTCAGAACAGTTTATAACACTAAAACACAGCGCCTCATAATTAGGCTACCCACTTTATTTATTTTGTTATTATGATATTAATTTTCTGAAGATAAATATATGTTTATTATTATTTTGTTCAAAAAATGGTTCAAATGGCTCCGAGCACTATAGGACTTAACATCTGTGGTCATCAGTCCCCTAGAACTTAGAACTACTTAAACCTAACTAACCTAAGGACATCACACACATCCATGCCCGAGTCAGGATTCGAACCTGAAACCGTAGCGGTCAAGTGGTTCCAGACTGAAGCGTCTAGAACCACACGGCCACACCGGCCGGCTATTATTTTGTTGATAACGATCATTAACTGAAGCATTCTAACGTGTATTTGTGAGAAACTAATAAAAACCAATATTATAAAATGTTATAGCAGAAACGCTGGCAAAATGGTTCAAATGGCTCTGAGCACTATGGGACTCAACTGCTGAGGTCATTAGTCCCCCAGAACTTAGAACTAGTTAAACCTAACTAACCTAAGGACATCACAAACATCCATGCCCGAGGCAGGATTCGAACCTGCCACCGTAGCGGTCTTGCGGTTCCAGACTGCAGCGCATTCAACCGCACGGCCACTTCGGCCGGCTTAAAACGCTGGCAAAGCTGTGGACCTTGCAATATGTGGAATCTATAGAGCATGTATATCTATGAAGTGGTCGTATTCTACAGCACATCAAACTGGGGTAGTCACGTGATTTTGAGCGACGCTGCTTGTCTACAATTTGCGGTAATAGCGAAACTTGAGTATTAAACGTATTTACCTTGTTTTACATACGTTTAAGTACGTTTGAGTTTCAATAACAGCTATGGTATAGCTACGGATGTAAAGAGAAGTGCGTGAAGGGTTAACCGGTTACTTTCTTTATATATATGGAACAAATCAGTAAATGGCCACTTTGTATGTTGAAAAATATCGAGGATATTGTATTGTAGACATAATTTCTGCGATTTTGTTCAAAAATGGTTCAAATGGCTCTGAGCACTATGGGACTCAACATCTGAGATCATCAGTCCCCTAGAACTTAGAACTACTTAAACCTAACTAACCTAAGGACATCACACACATCCATTCCCGAGGCAGGATTCGAACCTGCGACCGTAGCGGTCACGCGGTTCCAACTGAAGCGCTTAGAACCGCACGGCCACACCGGCCGGCTGCGATTTTGTGGTCATGTGTTTACGAGACATGTGCTAGATAAATTTGAAAGTGTATTTGAGTAAACTGCAATCAGTGTATACATATTGGTGCTATGTTGATACACAAATAAAATTTATACGTAACAGTCTGATTTATTTCCTCCACTTAATGCAGGTTCTCAAGCCCTTGTGTGTTTCAAGTATTTCTGCACGAGACAGTTTCTTACACTGTGCCATTGTAACGTAATTAATTGGAACAGAGATTCGACAATATGAATAAGTGCAACAGAAATAGCAAAACAATAGTGTTGGCTGTCACTTCTTATCCCGTCACCAAAAAAACGTAAATAAAGTGGAATCTGAGCTATGATACTGTGGCGCGAAAGCACAGTACCACTGCTCTTCACATCTTTAAGCCAACTTCACTTCCTGGTATCAAATTGTTAAGTTGTCTGTAAAATGCTTATACAAAGTGTCAGGGCACTTCTGAAGCAGGGAAATAATAGCACTCAAAATACGCTAGGCGTTAGACGGGCTAAAATGCCCAAAGTATCACGTGATTTGAGTTGCAGCAGATGTTGCGGACAAAATTCTCGTTTTGCGCATGCGAATGCCCACTCCACTTTGTCGTAGAATCAAGCGACACTACTAATAGTGCGCAACAGGCCAGAGGGAGTTGCAAGTGGACAGTGTTCGAGCATGGGCAAGGCGACTGAGCGAGCGCAAGTAATGAAGTGCACTGTCGGTGTGACATCCAACGTGTGGCAATGCATTATAAATGTTTGATGACCCAGTGTATATCTGATTCACAGTATTTGGTCTAATCGAGAAATGTTGGCAATCGGAATAATGGGAGAAGCGCACCATGTGGCCAAAATTAATAGAAATTGCTCGTTATTAAAGGAAGTGCCCGTTGCCAATTATTGATGCCACGTAATACATTACGCTGAACCATCTCAAACTCACCACAGAGCAAGACTGTACCATTTAGAAGTGTAATTTTGTGAAAAACTCGTCAGTGTCGTTAATTCATTAATTTACAACATTGAAGGATCTTCTGGTAAACTGTAATTAACATTCAGCATTAATTATTCACCAAGGTCATCAACTATCAGTAGGATATTTTCCTATATCGTTACTTCCGCTTGATATGTTACATATTATTTGACGTGGAAGAGCTTAAATGCACCTGCCATTAAAACTTAAGTTTAACTAAGTCAAGAAATAAGAAGCGTAGGTAATTAACCGCAGCTCATTCAAACACATTAATTGCACTCCGAAATGATTTGAGAAAGAAATTCAGTATTTGTTAAACTTAACTTTAAATACCGAACTTAATTACACTTTGCCTGCATGTCAACAAAAGTGATTTTATTTTATGTATTTCATGTACGTATAGACAACCTTGGCTTTCGTAATGTCGGCGTTGTTCGTAGTGATCGCTGCTATTTGTAATGTAAATGTGACCACAAGTGCTATAAAAGTTGGTATGAAATGCTGGATGATCGGAGGTACTACTTCACAAAACCGCCATACAGTTAACATTTTGTGATTAACGTTGTCAATCTGTATTACATTACGTGTTGCTGGTGGCTAATCAATATTCGTTGTCAAAGAGTTTAAAGCGTTTATTACAGTAATTATTAAATTCGATTTATGTCATTAGCGTGACAAGGCATCTGTTTTGAACGCGTCGCCCTGTGTTATATTTGACATTTTCATTTGAGTTTACACGCGTACATTTAATGTGGCCGACTAAAAACGTATCAGTAATTGTTACGTAACATTACATTCAACCAAACAGATACCAATCCATAACTTTTGCTCAAGCATCAGTTGGTGACCGCAATTAAACATTTAGTAACTAATATTACAATGAATCTTTGTTACATACTTAATAACAGATTTAGCTAGCCTCACTGAATTAATTAGCTTTTTATTACAGTTTTTTCAAACCGTTGTTGTACAGTATACTCAATTATTCGATGGCGATCAATGATAATCTAGCTGGCATTCTCTCGGTTCAAGTTTATTTTTCGCAATGGATGCCTTTTCTGTGAAGTACAGAACTTGAGGATACAAGGGACAGTATTATACCAAATAGTGCGAATGTGTTATAAATTACCTCTTACATTAGTGCAACACAAAAATGTCAACAATTTACATACTGACAACTTTTTTTTTGTAGCCAGAATGGAATGGTGTACAGATTCACTAACGAAAGTATCGGACGTTTGTCATGAGCTGAAGGAACCCGGAATGCCATCTACCATGATATCGAAGCGGAACCCTTCTGTGTACGTGAAGGTGTTTAACTATTCAAGTTAACAAATAGCTTAACGATGTATCGTCCTGATGCCTTTTGTATGTGAAATCTTTAAACTGTGTCTTGACAGATGGTTCAAATGGCTCTGAGAACTATGGGACTTAACATCTGTGGGCATCAGTCCTCTAGATCTTAGAACTACTTAAACCTAACTAACGTAAGGACATCACACACATCCATGCCCGAGGCAGGATGCGAACCGTAGCGGTCGCGCGGTTCCTGACTGTAGCACCTAACACCGCTCAGTCACAACGGCCGGCTCTTGACAGATACTATGGTCAAATCAATTTCCGAAGAAAATCTTACTATGGCGATTCAGTAGGGGGAATAACTCTTTCAGATATTACAAAAATACTTTAGGTGAAGATAATAAATGTACGACTAAGACAACATGACACTGAAAACATATCAGTTACACTGTTGCTAGTGTGTTACTAGACCAACGACCTTGCCACAGTTGCTAACACCGTCAGATCAACGAAGTTACGCACTGTCGGGCTTGGCTAGCACTTAGATGGGTGACCGTCCGGGGTCCGTCGCGCGCTGTTGGCAAGTTGGGTGCAGCCAGCCCCTGTGAGGGCATTTGCAGAGCTACGTGACTGAGAAGTAGTGGCTCCAGTCATGAAAACTGGCAACAGCGGGAAGAACGGTGTGCTGACCACATGCTCCTCTTATTCGTATCCAGTACGCCTATCGGCTGAGGATGACCGTTTGGCCTTCAAGGCCTGTTCGGATGGAATTAGTTAGGGTGTTGGTAGGTTGCTGTTGGTGGTGCACTTCCGTTATTTCAGCTTGTGAACTGACTGACAGCAAGTTACTAGGAAACCTTCAGTAAATTCTCAATTGGCTTCTCTTCCTTAGTACTGTGCTGGGATTTAGTGGCGTACGGCCCACTTGAACCCCCACGCCACTAGACTGTTGGCGCCAGGGCTGGTGATGTGTCGTAGCTGGCTGAAGAGCACGGGAAATTTCGACCAAGCCGAGCGCAATACCACTGTGATGTGATGAACGGCAGTAAGTGGCAGCCGAAGACAGACTGATACAGGGAGCGAAGCGGGCACGTCAGGGAGCTAGCCCCGGCGGCCGTGTGCAGTATCTGCAGGAAGGATTTCGAGAGCGGCGTCGGTAAACAGAGGGCGCGCTGTATAGGGTCGCCTTCGTTCTATCGTGGCTGTTTCCCGCAGTTGGCCGGCCAGCAGCGGCACAGTCTGTTCTACCGTGTACACGGCTGAGGAGACCGGTAACGGTCAGCCAGCTGACATCCAGAGGTGGAAAACTAGCGTAGGCTAAGTATGCATACACTACAATAGTTTTCCTAGTAACTTTGGTCAGGGTTCGTTGCATACCTAAAGGGCGTTACATCACAACGATCGCCTTCTTTACATATGCGATCAGTGTCTTATTAGATTCCTCTAAAAACTGGAAGCGTGAACCGTCTAGAAACTGAGTGAGGATATACACTGAAGAGTCAAAGAAACTGGTACACCTGACTAATATCGTGCAGGTTCCGCCCGAGCACGCAGAAGTGCCGGAACACGACGTGGCATGGACTCGACTAACGTCTGAAGTAGTGCTGAAGGGAAATGAGACAATGAATGCTGCAGGGCTGTCCATAAATCCGTAAGAGTACGAGAGGGTGGAGATCACGTTACGAGGCATTCCAGATATGCTCAATAGTGTTCATGTCTGGTGGCCAGCAGAATTTTTTGAACCCAGAAGAGTGTTCCTGGAACCACTCTGTAGCATTTCTGGACTGCGGGGCGTCGCACTGTCCTGCTGGAATCGCTTAAGTGCATCGCAATGTACATGGACATGAATGGATGCACGGGATCAAACAGGATGCTCATGTACGTGTCACCTGTGAGAGTGGTACCTAGCCGTATCAGGGGTCCCATATCACTCCAACTGCAGACGCCCCACACCATTACAGAGCCTTCATAAGCTTGAAAAGTCCCCTCCTGACATGCAGGGTCCATGGATTCACGAGGTTGTCTCCATACCCGTATACCTCCATCCGCTCGATACAATTTGAAACGAGACTCTTCCGACCAGGCAACATGTTTCCAGTCATCAACAGTCCAATGCCAGGCGAGGCGAGGCGAAAGCTTTGTGTCGTGCAGTCATCAAGCGTACACGACTGGGCCTCCGGCTCCAAAAACCCATATCGATGATCTTTCGTTGAATGGTTCGCACGCTGATACATGTTGATGTCCCAGCACTGAAATTTGCAGCAATTTGCGGAAGGGTTGCACTTCTGACACTTTGAACGATTCTCTTCAGTCGTCGTTGGCCCCGTTCTTGCAGGATCTTTTTCCGGTCGCAGCGATGTCAGAGATTTGATGTTTTACCCGATTCCTGATATTCACGGTACACTCGTGAAATGGTCGTACGCGAAAACCCCTTTTCATCGCTACCTCGGAGATGCTGTGTCCTATCGCTCGTGCGCTGACTATAACACCATTTCAAACTCACTTAAATCTTGATAACCTGCCATTGCAGCAGCAGTAATCAATCTATCAATTGTGCCAGACACGTGGTGTCTTATATAGGCACTGCCTGTTTACACATCTCTGTATTTGAATACGCATGCTTCTACAAGCTTCTTTGGCCCTTCAGTGTAAAATACACAATGGGTTAACTCTGAATAATGTGCGACTCTAATCATGCGCAAACCAGACAACGGAGTATGTAAAAGAAAGAGGAGTCGTCGGCTCCCATTTATGTTTCTTTCCCCACCCATTCTACCAATACTACTGGTAATCCTACCAGTCGCTACGTCACTTATTTAGTGTATCAAAACCACTTAACAGCAGCTGTTCGGGTAGCAACGCAGTCCCCGGTGTCTCGCAGCGTGCGAGTGGCAAGACGAGAGATAGACATTTGTTAGCGGCCCCGTATGAATAGCGGATGAAGCGCCCGCTGTCAGCTAGGGTGCTGGAAGGTGAAGTCAGTCTGCGGAGAGCCGACGAGGAAGGACCAACAGACGGCAGTGTGGGCAGTACGGAGAGAGCTTCAAGTTCCGAAGTCCAGCAATGGGGTAGCCTTGTGTGGAGTTCTGGCGTCAGCTAGCGGCTAGCGGCGAGTTCTCGATGCGAGGGAGCCACGCTGCCTGGTGTCTAGTCTCCAGTGAGCACTGTGCTGGCTGTGCACAACAGAATACTACGCGTCGTGTGTGCCCCTGGACGGCGGTGCATGAGAAGACTGTAGCGCCGGTGATATTCGACGACAACATCGATTGCGCTGCGATTCACCTTTATTCTGTTTTCTTATTTTGTTATTTAAGCTGATGCGCTCATATTGTAGTATCAACAAGTAGTACTGAAGTTGCCAAGCATTAACAATCCACAGCCACTTATCACTGCCAACGTTCCCTGCGCCACTGTACAACTGGGTGAATATATTCTCATAATATGCCATGATGTCTTCGATAGTCTTAACACATTCTAACAGTGTATTTCACCTTACCCGTAACACTTCTCTCTCTTCCCAAAAAAATGTCATACTGAAACGGACACTAAGGTTCAAAAAATGGTTCAAATAGCTGTGAGCACTATGCGACTTAACTTCTGAGGTCATCAGTCGCCTAGAACTTAGAACTAATTAAACCTAACTAACCTAAGATGCGTGCACACCCATGCCCGATGCAGGATTCGAACCTGCGACCGTAGCGGTCGCTCGGCTCCAGACTGTAGTGCCCAGAACCGCACGGCCACTCCGGCCGGCGGACAATAAAGGCAGAAGCATGTTTGCAACTACGATTACAACAGCCCCGGATCCTCTCTGTGAAATGTTTGCCATCGCTGTGGAAAATCTCAGCATAGCGCCATTGTCCCACTCTCAACTCATTCAGTGAACTCACCCACGAGATGTATATTGGTCAGCTCTTCGTCAGTAAACCTTTGTATCACCGTTAAACACTAGCAGAAAAACAAGCCCGACACAAAACCGGGCAGTGCCGAATGCAAACTTGAGAGCTAAGAATAAAGTGGTTACTACTATCGCCAACACCGAGTAGCGCCACTGAACTGAACAAGTTCGTTTATAACAGAAAATACAGAACAGACCGTTGGCAATTACATTGTTGTGCAATTTGTACTCAGATATCTGATTTGCTCGAAAACTTATTAAGTAATAGAACCCAGTAAGTTTTCTTTGACGGTAAGTGTTCATAAGAGACAAAAGCATCGTCCGGAATGTTCTAAGGAAATTTGACGGGTCCACTCTAGTTCTCTACACACAAACGATCTGACAGATAGCATGAGCAGCAAACTGCGGCTGTTTGCTGTTTGCTTACATGCCTGAGTGTAACATGTATTGGAAGCAGCAAGTAAGAACGGTTTCAGGGAAGGCAAACAGATGACTTCAGTTTATTGCGAGGATTCTAGGAAAGTGTAACTAATTTACACGGGAGATCGTGTACAGAGCGCATGAGCGACTCATTCCCGAGTACTGCTCAAGATATTGTGGCCTCCACTGGGTCAGATTGAAGGAAGACATATAAGCAATTCAGAGGCATTCTACTAGATTTGTCACCGGTAGGTACGATCAGCACGCGATTGTTACGGAAATCCTCCTCGAATTCAAATGGGGATGCCTGGAGGGAAGACTGTGAAAGTTTATAGAACCAGCAGTTACGACAAACTGCAGAAGGATCCAGTGCCAACAACGTACAGGGTGGTTATAATTCAACTTTCGCTACTTGAGAGGACCACCATGAAAATCTAGTGATCGTACGGCAATGAAACTTTATGGAACCATTTGTAAGGATACGCGGAAGAGAAATAACGAGTAAGCCATTGAAAAAAAAAACACATTTTAATTTCCGTATGAGAGGGTAACATTTGTTAATTGTATACCATGTTTATGTTCCAGATTACAAAGGTCACGTGGCAAAAGTCGGCGAGTAAACTGAAGTTTGTTCATACACCATTTCACAATTGTTCGCAACAGTTTTGGAACGGTGGACCATGGAATGTTCATCTGTAGTGACAGAGTTCGTGCACTGCTTGAAGACCGCACATTGATTCCAGCATTCTCATTCACATCTACAGCGACTTCTCCAACAATTTATGGTGCAACTGATCGTCGGCCTCTCCCAGGAGCGATTCCCAAACCGCCAGTTATTTCGTCCTTCCGACTCGTGTTCTTCAGTCGCGATACTCACCAAGAGCAGCAGCGCTATTGCTGCTGTTTTGATAAAACAGCTTTACGTGTGAAAGACTGTAATGCACGCTGACGCTTGTGTTTCAGCCTTATGCCGCCGTACCAACACCGGCGCCTAACACTGAGTCATGGCTCTAACAGTAATAACAACGCAAATCCTGCAGCACGTAGTCTCAACATCATTCCTATAAAGGTGGAAAGGAATGTAGTTTTCTGTATACACTGGCTCAAATAGCGAAAGTTTAGTAATAGTAACCACCCTCTACAACTTGCGTATGGGCCGCGAAGACAAGATAAGAGAAATCAGGGCTCATAAGGAAAAGGAATGATTAGCAGTGGTTCAAGATACCCCCTGCAGGGTACCGTATGGTGACAGGAGTGTGCATGTAATTATAAAGTTGTGCAGACATTTTCAGTGCCATACAAATATCAATGGCGGCGAGAAATCAAACGGGGTGAAAATACTATGTAACGAGCCACTGGAGGCCACAGGTGCCTTATACCAAATGCTCCGAAAGTTTGTCGGTTGATTAAAGGCTCGTCAATCAGAACCTTTGGTTTAAATGGCTCTGAGCACTATGGGACTTAATATCTGAGGTCATCAGTCTCCTAGAACTCAGAACTACTTAAACCTAACTAACCGAAGGACACCACACACATCCATGCCCGAAGCAGGATTCGAACCTGCGACCGCAGCGGTCGCAAGGTTCCAGACTGAAGCGCCTAGAACCGCTCGGCCACACCGGCCAGCTCAGCACCTTTGCGTTGTCCTCTAACAACGATGTCGCTTATACAACAGGTTGTGTTTCCACATGTGACAGAACGAGTGACAATAAATTACGAAAATGTTTGCAAGAATTTTTCCTATCTCTGAATGAACGTTGGAATGATGGTATTTTTCTCCAGTGCTGCAAGTTACTCTCGACTTCCTACCTAAATTGAGGCAATACGATTTTGGAATAAAATAAATAGTGTGTAGATGGAAGCTCTTCTATGACGATGTCTACATTCGATATTTATGCCACCTGCTATGGATCGGCTTTCCCAACGCTACTCATAGAACCAGCATTCACAGACTGCAAGTCGGAGTAGATATGCCCGCCATCGTCTCAGAACGTCCATGATTTTTGATATCTTTGTAACAGGTGATAGGATATATGACTAGATTCCATACAATTCAAATTTTTTTAGCATGAAAATGCGAAAAATATGATCCCCCTAGTTTAAGATCAAATCTGATAGGAGTGACACTAAGGAAATATGGTGTCGCGAAAGTTATATTCGTTGCAGAAAATACTAATTTCAACAAACGTATTGTCCAACACGTCTAGAACAGCAAAGGGGTGAACTCCGTCAACTGCAAAGTAAAGTAATTATTTTACATACCGTTAAACAGTGGGAGCTTGGAGACTCGTAATGAGCAAATGTTATATAATCAGCTTTGTGATACTCTCCCGAATTTATCATTATGAAGATTACAGTCCTGTAAATTAATATATCACACGATTTTCGTGATGTATGAGTAATAGAATGATCATATTCCCTTTTTTTCGTTGTGTATATGAGAGTATCAGCTCGTCCCATGTGTCTCTTCCTCTTCATTTCTCCCTTCTAAGCTCCACTATTTACAATTGTTCGCCGGCCGGAGTGTCCGAGCGGTTCTAGGCGCTACAGTCTGGAACCAAGCGACCGCTACGGTCGCAGGTTCGACTCCTTCCTCGGGCATGGGTGTGTGTGATGTCCTTAGGTTAGTTAGGTTTAAGTAGTTATAAGTTCTAGGGGACTGATGACCACAGATGTTAAGTCCCATAGTGCTCACAGCATTCTAAGTTCTAGGGGACTGATGATCTCATAAGTTAAGTCCCATAGTGTTCAGAGCCATTTGAACCATTTTGACAATTGTTCCATCACCAATTCACTACACTGTGTTTCGCTGTTTTTAACAAACAAGTGAAAATGCTTTTCAGTGCCCTATTTTTCGTGAAATGTTTTTCAGTGCCCTATTTTTCGTTTCGTCACTAGCACAAAATTCCTGACGAAGGCACTGAGCCCGCATCTCGTGGTCGTGCGGTAGCGTTCTTGCTTCCCACGCCCGGGTTCCCGGGTTCGATTCCCGGCGGGGTCAGGGATTTTCTCTGCCTCGTGATGGCTGGGTGTTGTGTGCTGTCCTTATGTTAGTTAGGTTTAAGTAGTTCTAAGTTCTAGGGGACTGATGACCATCGATGTTAAGTCCCATAGTGCTCAGAGCCATTTGAACCATTTTTTTGAAGGCACTGAATCTAATAAGGCTGCGTAAGACCAGGATTTTTGAAGTCACAAAATCCCAATCGATATTCACAGAAGAAGGACGGGTATTTTCGTATCCGTTCAGGTGGCTGGGGGAAGAGAAACGGCTTACGGAACAATGCGATGTCTTTAGCGGCAACCTACAAGGACCGACGTGAAGTGAATGCGATTCTGACGGAACTGTAAGAGCGATTACTTCACGGACGCGTGCACTTGTTGTCGCGGTTAGATGAGACCGGGCCTGAAGCGGGAGTTATGGATTGGCCCGGCAGGCCCGCGCCGCTCTTGAGGAATGTCCCGTGTATAGCGAATGTCGTCTGCCAGCGAGGGACAAAGGAGCAGATGTGGCGCCAGATAGAGGGGGCAGCCGAGTGGCGGCTAACGCGCGCCGACAGCGAGGTGCGAGGACACGGTCGCGGAGACAGCCCAGGGGAACCAGAACTTTTTCCTCGCATCTCATCGTGTAGTGCTGAGGCGGCGGCCGATCCGTTCACGAAAAAAAGCGGGCACAGCGCTAAGGTGGCTTCATTTCTTATAGGTGATTGCGATACTCTCGAACTTGCTACGCACTTTTTCGTTGCTGCAACGGCGGCCGTTCAATAAGTAATGTAATAATTTTCTTCCTCACCCAATTTCGGTTGGAAAAAATTCGAATTTTTTTGTGGAACATCGTGGAATATTCCCGCCCCTATAATTTCATGATCAGAGAGGTGGCGGCGCTATACGTAGCCTTGAAAATCCAGTCTGTAACGGAGCTACGTTCCTAGAAGAGGGCAGTCATTGAGTATCTTTTGGCGGAAAACCAGTGCGTAGCAGGTATTCATAGGCGCTTGCTGAATGTCTACAGAAACCTGGCAGTGAACCAAAGCACGGTGAGCCGTTGGGCGATGCGCCTGTCATCGCAGCAACAAGGTCACGCAAATCTGTCCGATCTGTCGCGTGCAAGCCGGCCGCACTCAGCTGTGGCTCCTACCTACGTTGAAACGTGCGGACACTCTCATTTGACCTGATCGACGGACTGTAATCAAACACCTCGTTGGTCAACTGGTCGTCCACCAGTTGCGGTTCCCCCTGCTTGGTTCCTCACCGCCTAACAGAGGACCATAAAGAGCAACGAAACACCATCTTTTCGGCTCAATGAAGAATACACTTTTCAGGAAGCAGTACCTGGATGATGGGGAGGTTATTGCTGCAGCAAGACCTCGGCTCTGACGTCGACCAGTCGTGTGGTATCAGCCAGGCATACTGGCCCAGCAGTAAGTAGCGTAATGCCGTCGCATTGAACGGGGATTATGTCATAAAACAGGGTTTTTGCAGCCAAAAGAATGAGGAGTAATATCGCGTATTGGAGTCCTGAATAAAACCAACCTGCTTTAAGGATAAAAATATGTTTTACATTACTTATTGAACGCCCCTTGTACAGCAACGTATAGTCTGGTAAGCACTACACAGTGCATGGTGGAAAGTACTATGTACAGTGCACGCGAAATAACTTGGCCAATACCTGCGTAGACATGGAAATAATAGCAGTGGTATGCGCTCCGTTGCGCACGGCCGCCACGAGGTAGGAGAGCAACAATCCGACAGCTGATACCTATGCACAAATGCATACCTCACATAACTTTTCAGTTACTAGTAGCGAGTGTAGAAACAATCTTACTAACAGGTTCAAAAGTGGTTCAAATGGCTCTGAGCACTATGGGACTTAACTTCTGAGGTCATCAGTCCCCTAGAGCTTAGAACTACTTAAACCTAACTAACCTAAGGCATCACACACATTCATGCCCGAGGCAGGATTCGAACCTGCGACCGTAGCGGTCGCGCGGTTCCAGACTGTAGCGCCTATAACCGCTCGGCCACCCCGGCCGGCCTTACTAACAGGCTGTGTCAGTACGACCAGTAACTCAACAAATATAGAAGTTCAACCAAAGCAAAAACAAGGCCGACCACGTGCTGCTAGAAAGAAATCTTTTAAAACAAAAAAGGGATAAAATATGTAACGTAGTGCACAATATCGCTTGTACCACAAATCTGACAATGTAAAATAATAATGAAAAAACCGTGTTCTTCCATCTATTGGGTTGTACTTGTAGCTAAGTTATCCCCATTGTCCTATATTCCCTATATTGTACGATTAGAAAAACTAGTGGTTCGCCGGGCGGAGTGGCCGCGTGGTTAGAGGCGTCATGTCACGGATTGCGGGGCCACTCCGGCCGAAGGTTCGAGTCCGCCTTCGGGCATGGGTGTCTGTCTTGTTCTTAGCATAAGATAGTTTAAGTAGTGTGTAAGTCTAGGGACCGATGACCTCAGCAGTTCGGTCCCTTAGGAATTCACACACATTTGAAGTAGTGGATCCTGCAACCATCTCAAGCATACCTTTTAATGAGATTTTTGCTTCCTTGTTTGTCTCGTCCGATATAAATGTAATTGCGTTACAAATAAACTTTTCCCATGTGTACAGCGCTCGACGATTGTGTTGCCACGCAACGTAGACAAGAGATACGAGACTAGAATTTTTCTTTTCTTATGTTTGTAAACTATAGAATGTCCAAGAACCGGTAAGACTTTCTGCGATGGTAAAGGAAGGAGTATCTTTCACATTTTTTTTTTCTGCAGCCAGCGTGGAGATGCCTTGCCATTTCGCATTGTTTTTTATTCTTCATCTTTCGCCATGTAGACATGTATCTTGTTAGCTCTTAAAAATCGTTAATATATTTACGTACATTTAAATTAATACCTTTCAGTTTTATTTACTTAGCAACCCAAACATGTCCTTTTATGTTACTTTGTTGTAACTACCAGCGTTGTTTGCAGCTATTCGTGGAAGAAATGCAAAAGTGCTGACATGTAGGCCATGAGCCATGGGCATGATCCAAATACTGATTAGCAAATTATTCATTGTGCACCATTGAACCTGGAGTCTCTCAGAAGCTAAGTCCACCACTCAATGAAGCATACAGCATAACATGACTGACAGATTAGTATATGCACTCGCTTTTTCAAAATCACGTTGGGCCACGTCTGTAGCTTAGCGTTTCTCTCCAGCGCCAGTCTGGTGTAATGAAAAATTACAACAGGAATTAACAAGCACTGCTCGGCTAATGTCAGTTAACGTCACTGCGTTGACTTCCTGCCGGGAAGTGATAACTGGTTAAGACTGTATTCTTTACATTCTTATCTTCGTCCCACCTTCTCAAGCAGGTAGCGTAGCGGTTACAGCTGACTGTGACGAGTGCGGTGCCGCGCTACATAGCGAAGAGAGAGCGGCGTGAATGCTGTGAATGCAGAATTCGAGAGGTGACAGTCAGCTGAAGTGCCCGCCCCCTCGGGACAAAGGGATGGGATGGACTCGTCCAGCGCTCGGGACGGTAATGCGTTTCTGTGCGTGGGCCACTTTATTTTGCGCGAGCCCTCGCAGTACTGGCGACATTTTGTCCTATTCCATTCGTGTACTGAACGAGGGGACAACTGTTTCTATGCCTCTCATGATAGCTACGTCAGTTACCTATTGCTGTTAGTATAATGTTAGCACAATATTCCTCCAATGCTCTCTATATTAACTCAACAGCGTTTCACGAAACATACATTATCTTTCTTCCAAGTATTCCGTTTACGTTCTCCGAGCAATTCTGTTACACTTCGCTATGGGGTTTCATCGACCTTCTACGATCCTGGACAGCGGATCTCTGAATTCTTTCGGTGTCTGTTACCGTAAGGGCTCCAAACACTGGAACAGCACTCTGGAATTGGTGAGTCTAGTGCATTGTAAGCGATTTGCTCTGCAGATGTACTGCACGTTCCCGGAAAAGTTCCAACACATCCAAGTCTTCCATTAGCCTTCCGTAACAAACGTTTTTACCTGTTTTACCAATTTTATGTCGCTTCTTGGCATTAGCTCTAGATGCCTGATGGAGTGGTAAAGACATTCGCCAGTAATCTTGTACTGTGACATCTCTAGAAAAAAGTCTCATATTGTTTATTTACACCGCAGCCGAGCAACCATTTGAACTAATCGCAGTCCCGACAAAGAGAGAGAGAGAGAGAGAGAGAGAGAGAGAGAGAGAGATGTGCCCGCAGTAGCAACAGGTGGAACGACTACACTTGTTAGCTTCAGTGAAGGAAGTGGGCTACAAAATAGGCTTGCGGGGTGATTATTGAACATTTTTCGTCAACATGGGAATGTTACCAGGTTTGACAGCAGAGTGACGGGAGGGAAATTAGGAGTTTCAAAATACGTCACTGTAATTCTATTTTATTTTATTTCATTTTTTATTTTATTTATTTATTTATTTGCGCTAGACCATTACAGACATTTTCAACAGCTCCTAATGTGGCACGCTACGGGAAACACACATTACCCGGAGCGTAATGGCTTACCGTTAAAACTCACAGAACACATGTTGGAAGAAAAGTCAAGAACGAGGCCAGTTTACTTGAGATGAATTTCACGCAGTGATTATGATAGCAAAACCAGGAACTCTGGCTTCCAAAGATGAGTAGTGACAATCATTATAGTCAAAATGAGCGAGGGGAAGTGAGGTCCTGCTACACTATGTAACCTGCTCGGCCCCCTTCCCCCTTCTCCCTCCCTCCCCCACCTGCACCACTCCCCCTCCACACACACACACACACACACACACACACACGAGAGAGAGAGAGAGAGAGAGAGAGAGAGAGAGAGAGAGAGAGTAAATTTTAACTGCAGACATATTATCACAGAACTTCAGAAATATCTGAATTGTCACACGATCAGACAAAAACTCATGAGACGTACTGAAAACCTACTTTAGAAATACTCGTTAGAACGGGTTTTCAATAAGCAGTCTAGAAACATCCTACAATTCCTATACAATCTTTTTCTGTATGAACAAGATAACCTGGACGTGTAACCTAAATTACAGCTAATTTATTTAAAACTGGCCTGGATCGGTTGCATTTCATCACACCTCCGCAGATGAAGCTTCACGTCCTAATTTATTTGCAGCTGAATAAAATTAAATTACTAGGGAGCGATTATACGTATTCATCCACTGCACACACGGAAGACTTTGTGTAGTCTATTTCTATTTCGCAGGCAACCTTTGTGGTATCACAGTAACTCAAACAGTTTTACTGTTGGAACAAGAGTAAGCATAATATGCTTACGTTTATGATGTTTGCGACTGGATGAGAAAGAGAGATGTGCATGAAGTCTACAAGTACAGCTGTACAGAACTGAGTTTTCCAGTGGTTTTCGCGTAGGTACCGAAACGTAGAGCAAATAAACGGAACATGTATTACATAAACAACGTGACTGATCGCTTTGGGACGGAAATAAGACACGTACGTAGTAGACAGACGGTCGTCTCCGCATCGTCAAAATACCTCATTAAATGCTCCTAAAAATATCTCTGCAGAACGTGTTTTGATGAGTATGATTTCAAGGTAGCCACATCCATAGGTTGTGCTGCTAATATACACCACACAGCGTACTTTTTCGGAATCTAAAGATCTATGTTCGGAGAAGGATGAAAACTAGCCTTTCAGGTTTCGTTTTCGTCTCAGAAGCAGAGGGCAGGGTTAATCCGCGTTATACTAAATTATCACGTTAGTGACTGCGAAAGCGCCCGCACACCACTCGCGCCGGCCTCTGCGGCGCGCCCTGCTATTAGCGTCACGCGGAGACGTGGAACGTCTCGGTCGCCTCCACTAGGATGCCTGTGCTTGGAAAAAAATCTCTGATTTTAATGGAAGCACGACGACACAACTAGAAGTAGCCTTTTATTAAGTTGTCAAATGAAGGCTTTTCCTATATTCACACACATCTCAACGACTGTACAGACGACAATTACGAACCTATTTTTCAAACATAAAATTTATCGACAGAGAGGCAAGTGACATTTCCCACGGCAATCTATCTTTCGACCGTACCCAAAATTAAACGGGATGGCGGACTATAAATCCTTGAGACCACTCAGAATTACAACTTTAAGCCATCTTCAACGAACAAAATGGATTTAAACTTGGGCGCTCGGTTGGAGACTGAACATTTACGCCGATAAATCTTATAGAGAAATGATACAGCAGGAAATGGAGACAAACTTCTTACTTCTTAATTTCAGAAGCCTACAGGACGATCTGGCCAGTATGAATAACCAGTAGTGTGTGGAATATTCAACTGATAGCCCTGAACAAATTCTGTGTTGTGATTTTAAGGAAAATTCCAAGCTGCTACTGTAGGCAGGTGTTAAAAGACTGTGCGCAACGGAACATAATAAACGCTGAAATGAAGATTTGGCCCTGTCTGACTAACCCCTGAAGCAGATCTTAGGATCTCTTAATGCTCTTCAACATATAAATTCCAACCTAAACAGAAATGCATGATTAAGAGAACTAATTATACTAAATGATAAATGTTGTTCCTGCTTATACATTTATTGTATATTAAAAACAATCTTTATTACAAATGTTTGTATTTCGTAACTAAAATTACTGATCCATTGAACAACTCTGCCCTTTTCATTATGACTGCGCGATCTAATATAAATAACGCGAAATGACTGACATCATTTATGTACCAAACACAAGAAGACACTACTTTTAAAGATGATCTACAGTTGAGTGCAACATCAGTGGAAATAAATCCTACGTGATCACAGCTGTTTAGCCTTATTGCCCCTAATAAGACAAAGCAATTAGCAATATCACCGTATATACAGTGTCCAGTACGTCGGAGTGATGGTTCTCGTACACGTCTGCGACGATGGAAGAACTCCAGCCACAAAATAAACTCTTTCGAACAGTAGGACGGCTGAAGGCAGTCCGATGACTACTATACTCTAATACTGTCTTCTCCTCTGTGTTTTACAGACGAGAAACGCGACCTCCCAGCCAGAAGGACGGAGTTCAGATAACGTCTCAACGTGAGTACAGGCAGAAGAAGTGCTCTCAATCACTGAACGCTGCGTACTCAACTACGACTTCCAACACGGAGGCGAAGTCCAGAATCGTATAAGTTCACAACAGTACAGTGTCTAAACGTTCTAACAATAAAATCTCGTGAGAGAAGCTGATAGTGAGCGACCCGTCACACACGGGAGCTCAAAACGGAAGATCTCAGTCTCTCCAGCGCTGGCTTCCTTGCAAGGCTTGGCTCCCCAACCTCGAATTCCGAAAAGGAATCATATTCCCGAAACCACGGAATATTCTCACTCTCTACAGATTCTTCCGAACGCCGACCAACCATATTTTTGTCTTTTGTCATCCAGCGCGGAAAGTTTGCGAGGAATAACATATAAGCGTATAATGGTACGCTTCTGAGTAAAAATCCTTGGAAATAACCCAGCCTGCGTGGTTTCCGAGGTGCTGCTTCTTCATTCCTCTCACCTGCGTCCAAGATTTTCAGCGTTTCGGAAGTATAATCCTTCCGGTTCGGCTATAAATCGGCCGGTCGCGACTCTGTTGTGCTCCATTGCTTAGGTGCTACGACGTCCGTCTTGCTATTTCCTGTGTTTAGGCAGGACCAACACGCCTGTGTGGGCCTTCCACCCAGGGCTTCAGTTCCGCCAGCCGCTTCATTTCCACTGGCGTTCCAACCTCTACTGGTATAGGCAACCATTCATTACGCCGTTTTTATAATAAAGACACTCCGTCACCTTTCATGCAATAAGCGTTAATAATTATTTACAAGACGTAATGTGAGTCTCCTTTGTATATTCATATATACGACGTACAACCTATCACATGATACCTAATTGTGTTTGTGGATCATGGCAAAGTATGTGGGTGAGTGTTTGTAAGGTGCGAAATTATAACCACCATAAAAAATAAGATCATATCCGTAATTGCTCATTGAATTAAATTCATTGGTGACAAGTAAAAATTTGTGTCGGACCGGGAATCGAACCCGGATTTCCCGGTTTACGTGATCGGTCGTCTTAAGAGCTTTGGTTATCTGGACACGCTACCCTCCAACCCAAATTAACTTGTCGCACACTATACATGTAGTGCCCACCGTCCTTTATCCGCCCTGCTCGCAGCTTTACCTGATTTCCGTAAGAGTTCGGATATAGTGTGCGACACTGAAGCTATCACCTCATTCAGCGCGCATATATGTTATAAAATTTTGCGGTGTCTGTACTGTCAGACATATAGTCAAGGGATTTGGCGCAGTTTCTTCAGAACTGAGGTCTTAAAGCAATTTCGCCGAAGCTATTACTCTTTAAGACCTACACGATGGATGTTTAGTTTCGTTAAACATTCAGTTTGACAGGCCGTTGACGATGAACAGAACTGTTTACTAAGATTCGTCCCCACAACTGGAAATACCTTCAAAAATAAAGGTTTAACAAAAATACTTAATAGAACATTGTTAGGGCTTTCTTTGCCATTTGTCGACAAATTAGCTGTTGACTTCTGTCTCGAGTTCTTCATTCGACGTTTGTTTGACTTTTTTTATGTTTCGTCAGTGACTGGCCTTGTCATAGCTTCACTCTCATTTCTGGTGTCCAGCGCCATATTTGTCGTCACATTAAAAGACGAACTGATGTAATTATGTGAATATATAGCTTCACGCTTCCGACTTCTACAAGACTAAATAATACAATGAGTCACCTGTGTGCACTTCGGGACCCAGAATATCATACGCAATTACCTGCTCTTGGAGTAAAATAGGGTACACAAACGCACTGTTATGTAAGTGTAAAGTACGTACCGTCAATTCAAAAGAAATAGGGGAAGAAGGTAGATATTCGCCATTTTCCAGGAAATGAAATGAGATGCGCAGTTCCGAGAAATGTAAGACGGAAGAGTGAAATTGCACAAAGAAAGTTCTTTACTTCTTGAAAGACTGTAAATGTAATGAATATGACCACGTACTTATTACAATATATTCTGTCAGAGAGAAATGGCCATATATACATAAATATGACTTAACAAATTACAGTAATTCATTTAGTTTTTTTCTTAACAAGAACGTTTCAGTCTTACCATAAAACACATGTCCTATCATAAAAGCCGAAGCCCTACACATAACTATTTGTCGTGCCATAGTTACGCGTGACTTTTTCGATTTTCGACTGTGTCCATATACTGGGACAAATTTCATCAAAACCGATCTACTCAAGACGTCTTGAATCTCGCCTGCCACAAAAGAAACGAAAGCGATATGGGATAAAAGGTGTTCTTTCCCTATATAAGTTCGTAAGTTCGGTTAGTTGTGGTCACTTGCACAGAGTTCATAGAATTCTGCGTCCGTTTCTTCCACCGATGAAATTATTCTACATGTCACAAACGTTCTGCCGTTTGTGCTTTCCGCAGAACTTGAGTGACACGTCTGTAGTCTCTTTTCCGACCACCGATTTCGATGAACCCTGTCAGAGCGTGAGGAAGTAGTTGGTCAGTCGAGACCAAGAGAGGCGGCCACCAAAGTTGGTTCCTCAGTAACGCCAACAGGCTCGTTCCGCCTTGACTCAGATATGTATGACTCAGTAGCTATAAAACGATTGCTGAATCGTTAGCGCTTGTGACGCAGAGACTTGGGTGCTGAACGAAAAGTAAATCGAAGGTATGGAGACAACTTCATGAGTCCATTGACCCTGCATCTCAGCAGGGGACTGTTCAAGCTGGTTGAGGCTCTGTAATCGTGTCGGGTGTGTGCAGTTGGAGTTATGTGGGACCCCTGATTCGTCTAGATACGACTCTGTCAGGTAACACATACGTAAGCATCTTGTCTGATTACCTGCATCTATTCATGTCCATTGTGCATTTCGACGGGCTTGGGCAATTCTGAAGGACAATGCGACACCCCACACGTTCAGAATTTCTACAGAGTGGCTCCAGGAATACTCTTATGAGTTGAAACACTTACGCTGGCTACCAAAATCCCTAGACATGAACGTTACTGAGCATATCTGGGATGCCCTGCAATGTGGTACTCAAAAGAGATCTCCCCCTTCTTTGTCTTACGGGTTGATGGACATCCCTGCAGGATTCGTGGTGTCAATTCCCTCCAGCACTGCTTGAGACATTAATCGAGGCCGCGTCACGTATTGTTGCCGCACTTCTGCGAGCTCGCGAGGGCCCCACACGATATCAGGCAGATGTATCAGTTTCGTTGGCTCTTAAAAACGTATAAACACGAGTAATGTTGATGCATTATTGTTTTGGTCCAAATATGTCAGTGGCTCTGTTTTTTTTTTTTTTCCACAGGTTGAACTAAGAAAATATTTTTATTCGAAATTTATTGTAAAGTTCGTTTTTATTTAGTTTTTTCGTACGACATGGGAAGAACTTTCTTTTGGAAAGTAGGCCTACTCCATCACATTCTGGATCAAGAATAGAGATGGCTTTTCGGAATTTTTCACTAGCATTTGAATTATCACTAAGTGGCAATGCTGTAGGACAATGAGACCGTCCTGAGAAATCATACAATGAAGGCTTTCACGACCGGATGGTACTGTTGTTGATAATTCTCCCGGATTATATGGCCGTGGTCCATGGAATTCTTCTATTACTAACGTTTCGTCCAATACTACGTTGGACATCTTCAGAGGTATGGCTGGTCCTGCTGAGTCCTGCCGACTGACGAGTCGGTCGTCGGAGAGCGGCCTAAATACCGAGGAAAGTGGGCGTGGTCTAGCTTGCACATAGTAGCAGAGAGAATACTAGTCAAAGATAAAATGTAACTATCGATAATAGTCCGTCACAGATAAAAATCACTTATTGATTCTGTAACGCCACTGTCCATATCTCGCTTAATTTCAAGGCCTCTTCTTTTCTATTAAAATTATCTTCATGTTTATAAATTTCAATAGCATCCCTATACAGTCGTGGGTAATAGTTCGTGGCAGCACTTAAAACTGTAGTTTCAGAAAACTTAACTACATGGTCACCTGACTGAAGTGCATATTCCGCATCGGCCGATTTATCTATTTTTCCCAGTCGGCAAAGACTTTTATGCTCCTTTACCCTCGTATTCACACTTCTCTTCGTAGTACCAATATAGACCTTGCCACAAGTACACGGAATTTTATACACACCGCTAGATGATAATGGTGGCCTTCTATCTTTAACAGAACGAAGTACTTGTCCTATTTTTCTGGTGGGTTTGAATACCGGTTTCACTTTATGTTTCAGCAAAATTTTGCCGATTCGATCTGTAACCTTACTAATGAAGGGTAAAGACACCGTGTTATTCCATTGCTGTGTTCCATCCCTGTCCTTTGGCCTGCTGTAATTAGGTCTTAAAACTCTATTAATTTCTTTGTTTGAGTACCCATACCTCTGAAGATGTCCAACGTAGTATTGGACGAAACGTTAGGAACAGAAGAATTCCATGGACCACGGCCATATAACCCGGAAGAATTATCAACAACGTCCTGAGGAACCTATTTTAGTGACACCCGTGTCTTAAGGCACGTGGCGTGGAAAGCAGTACTGGCGCGGCGGCAGGCTCACGTTAAAGGAAGCGCAGATCGCCGGTAAGAGGCGAGGCGCAGTGCTGGCGCGGCGCGGCGCGACATTTGTACGCAAATGCAGAGGGGGCCGCGCCGGGCTGCGCGCCTCAAGGCCCCGATGGCTGCTCAGCACAGCACGAGCACACCGCGGGCCGGCCGACCGGTCCAGGTCCCGGGCGCTGCCTCTGCCGACGCGCCGTCTGGACCGGCCGGACGTCCCCGCCACCTGGGTGGTCCGCCAGCCGCTGCGTAGGGCGCTCTGCCTCAACTACTTTGCCTACTTTATAATGACCGAAGCAGCTGCGGAGCTAGCGTTCGCTTATGATGAAAGGAGCGAGTGTTAACAGTTTCTTTTCTAACAGACTCTCAGAAACATCTATTGACCAACGCTTTTGCAAGGTCGAAAACGATTAATTTTCACTGTCTCACTTTCATTGTCAAACGCAACGCCACTACTATTAATTTTCTGCCTTTATGAGTCCTAAAGCCAAACTGACTGCCATCTGACAGATTCTCAATTTTCTTTTTCGCTCTCTTGTACACTATTCTTGTCAGTAGCTTGGATCCGTGCTCTGGTAAGCTGCCTGTGCGATATTTCTCGCTCTTACTTGCGTTGTACGGTTAACGGTTTGCTCGAAGTCTGATGGTACACCCGCACTTTCATAGATTGAATAACGTTTGTTTGCCACTTCTCCCAACAGTTTTAGAAATTCTGAATGATTATTGTCTAAATAGTTTAGGCAAGAAGAGAATAGAAGCTTTCGAAATGTGGAGCTACAGGAGAATGCTCAAGATTAGATGGGTAGATCACATAACCAATGAGGAGGTATTGAATAGAATTGGGGAGAAGAGGAGCTTGTGTCACAACTTGACTAGAAGAAGGGATCGGTTGGTAGGACATGCTCTGAGACATCGAGGGATCACCAATTTAGTACTGGAGGGCAGCGTGGAGAGTAAAAATCGTAGAGGGAGACCAAGAGATGAATGCACTAAGCAGATTCAGAAGGATGTAGGCTGCAGTAAGTACTGGGAGATGAAGAAGCTTGCATAGGATAGAGTAGCATGGAGAGCTGCATCAAACCAGTCTCAGGACTGAAGATCACCACAACAACAACAACAACAACAACAACATTGTCTACGACTCCTGGTTTATTTGATTGAAGAGCTTCCAAAGCAATCTAAACTATACTTTGATACGAGATCCCCTATGCCATCCAGATTGACAGTCATTGTAAGGCAGCAATTCTGGACTCATATCTTTCTTGTCCTCATTTTATTTTTATATTAGAATACTAAACGAGGCCTAGCGGTCTAAGGCACTGCAGGCATGGATTGTGCGGCTGGTACCGGCGGAGGCTCGAGTCCTCCCTCGGGCATGGGTGTATGTGTTTGTCCTTAGGATAATTTAGGTTAAGTAGTGTGTAAGCTTAGGGACTGATGACCTTAGCAGTTAAGTTCCGTAACATTTCACACACATTTTGAACTAAACGAGGTCTTTAGAAAGCATTTCACAGTGTCAAGAATAATACAGAGGGGTCCAAAAAAAAAAAAAAAAATTTATCCCCTCTTTAAAAGTCCATACCTTGCAAACTAATCGACGGAGTTATCTCATTTTTGGTGACAGTGTAGCTTAAAGTCCAACTTAAAGATATCACTGTAGGTGTTCGAAATGGTCATCGTTAACATCCACACACAAACGATGCCGCCGAACTGCAGCACGAACTACTGACTGCAACGTGTTCAGTTGGGTATTTGCACATGAATGTACGATGGATTCTCGAACTTCATTGAATGTGCGTGGTTTTTGTCGATAAGCGACGTGCTCTAGTGCTCCCCAGAGGAGTTAGGTCTGGGGAACTTGGTGGATACTCCACAGCACCTCTACGGCCTATCCATCTTCCTGGTAGATTTTTGTCGAGATACGACCTAACACGATTTTGGTAGTGGGCTGGGGCGCCATCTTGTTGAAAGTAAACTGTTCCGTCTCCATACACGTCTCGGATGGCAGGTAAAATGGATGTCTGAAGCTTCTGAAGGTACACCTCACCGGTAACTGTGCCGTCAAAGAAGAATGGCCCAATCAAGTCCCGGTAAGACAACCCACACCACACATTTACTCCTGGCTAATTCACGGCTTTTTCTACGTGGACGTTCGGATGTTCCGCGGCCCAGTAGATGCAATTGTGGCGATTTACTGTACCGTTGAGTTTGAACTGTACCTCATCAGACCACACAATCATCTCTGCAAACTCTTCATCGTTGCACACCATGTTAGTAAACCACTCGTAGTACTCCATTCTACGATGTGGGTCGTCCTCGTTCATTGCGTGTAGCAATCTTGAGATGTAGCACTTCCACTTTGCTGTCTTCAAAATTCGCCGAACACTTGAGCGACTCACTCCAGTTTCACGGGCACACTGTCTCACAGACTTCTGTGGTGAGCGAGTGAATTGTTGTAACACACGTCGGGAGTTAGCTGGACTTGTTACTGTTACAGGTCGTCCAGATCGTTCCCCATACCTAACTCCTCTGGACTTTTACCTGTGGGGAACACTAAAGGACGTCGTTTATCAACAAAAGCCAGGCACATTGGATGAACGTCGAGAATCCATCGTACATTCATGTGCAAATATGCAACTGAACACGTTGCAGTCAGTAGTTCGTGCTGCAGTTCGGCGGCATCGTTTGTGTGTGGATGTTAATGGTGACCATTTCGAACACCTACAGTGATATCTTTAAGTTGGACTTTAAGCTACACTGTCACCAAAAATGAGACAACTCCGTCGATTAGTTTGCAAGTTATGGACTTTTAAACAGTGGATACATTTTTTTTGGACCCCTCTGTAGTTACAAAGACTGGGCGTATTACTTTAGAGAGCATGATTCCCTTTTCTCTGCAACCTGGCGACAGCTAGCTTTTTCTCGTAAGTCTCTGGTGTGTACTAAACCCAGAGTGTGGTGGATTTGCGAGAGACAGACGGTGGAATGCAGCTATAAAAAAGACAGTCCCGTCGGTGAGCTGTTCTGTGTAACGAAGTCTCGCCCCCAGGTGGTGGGAAGCCACGTAACGCAGTGTGCTCGTACGCAGGGTGATTTTTTCCACCGTGTACAAACTCAAGGGATTGATCGATGAGAGGATAAGGAACAAAAAAAGGTTTAATGAACTTATATCCGGAAATGCATGTTTTCCATGCTAGAGACCACTTATTCAATCATACTTTGTTACAGAGACTGCGGACGAATACGCGCTGCACCATGCAGCCACAGTTAGGTACGCATGGTTTCTTCCTAGAGGGTGGTAGTGTTCTTCATGTGTCATGCCCTAGCGCCCTCTCTTGCCATGTTAATTAGTAATGTTGTGTCCGTTTCACTTCTTTTGTTGGCTCACCTTGTAGTGGATGTGATACAGCGTCGTACACAATGGTTCCGTGTTCGAATAGAGAGCTTGCAGACATGGTGTATATTTACGGTAAGGCAAATGGCAATAAGTAAATAAATATGAGAGTAGATTGCCTAGCCTTTGCAGATGATCCGGCAGTTTTAACTAGAGATATTACCACAGCTCAAAAACAAATTGAAATTCTTAAAGAAGTTGCGGAAAATGTAAGACTACAAATATCATTCGAAAAACCGGAATAAAAGACATGCAACAAACAAGCTCAAAGTTTTTGAACACAAAATATGGAAAAATAAAAAAAGGTTTCTCGGTTTAAATACTTGGGGAAATCATAAAAGAAAATGGTATGGAAAAAGCTGAAAACGAAGATCGCTGTCAAAAATGGCAACTGCATTCAGATTAACGCAAAATATTTATAATAAAAAAAGACTTTTAAAATTCAGTAACATTAGGCATTACAGCACTGTAATCAAACCTGAATGTCTTTATGGAGCAGAAACTTCAATTTTAAACAGAAAGAGGGATATTAAAGAAATTCAAAAAACAGAAAGATTATTTGGAAAACATTAGGCCCCAAAATTACTAATGGGCAAACGGAAATAGAGGAATGCACAGGCATACATACTTTCTTCATCGTACGAAAGAAGAGGAAACCACGGAGCGCCATGTGAGGACAATACGAGGAGAGTGGTAAAACAAGTTTGGTAGCTCAAAGAAGCAGATTCTGCGATTTTCCCATTCAGAATAACTTGTGACGTTGTCGTCGAGACGACTTGCAGACGAAACGTTAGAAACTTTATTGTGGATTATGACTGTATGGTTACGTAAGTAGTCTAAATCAATACGACACCAGTGTCACTTAAATCAGTTTTCAGTTTACCAGAATACAGCTGCTATAGTTCTCGCATGGCTCGAAAGTTTTTGTTATTGTACCCGTTCCTCAGAATGCAGACTGCAAAACAAAGAAAAAAAGAAAAAAAATGTAAGCTTCTTGCTGTCGAGGAATTTACGGGGCGTTCAGTAAGTAATGTAACACGTTTTTACCTCGGCCAGTGTCGGTTCAGAAAATGCGGAATTTGTTTTTTTGGGACATGGTGGAGTATTCTCACATCAGCCCCTGTAGTTCCATGAAATTCCGATAAATTGCGACGCTATACGTACCCTTCAAATTGACGTCTGTAACAGAGGTACGTTCCAAGTAGAGAGCTGTCATTGAGGTTCTTTTGGAGAAAAATCGGAGCGTCTCAGAAATTCATAGGCTCTTGCAGAATGTCTATGGAAATCTGACAGTGAACAAAAGCACGGTAAATCGTTGGTCGAGGCGTCTCTCATCATCGCAACAAGGACGTACAAACATGCCCTATCTCCCGCGCGCCGGCCGGCCGCGTTCAGCTATGACTTCTGCAATGCAGAAACGTGCGGACAGTCATTCGTGATGATCGACGGATCACAAACAGATACCTCGCTGGTCAACTGGACGTGTCTATTTGTAGTCCTGACACTCTCGTCTACAAGTTTGGGTATTCATAGGCGCGTGCTCGCCGAGTTCCTCGCCGCCTGAGAAGGGCAACGAAGGACCGCCTGTGCGGTGACAAGAAAAAGTCGCACGGCGCCAGGTCAGGCGAGTAAGCTGCTTGGGGCAGCGGAATCACGCCTTTTTGAGCCAAAAACTGTCTAACAGAGATGCGAAGCTGATCGTGACATTTTTTGTTGAACATCGTCGTCACATGCGATCAAACATGGCTTCGTCGCTTCGAACCGGAAAGAAAACGGCAATCCATGGAGTGGCGGCACACCACCTCTCCCCTCAAGAAAAAGTTCAAAGCCGCAACTTCAGCCAGTACAGTCACGGCGACGGTCTTCCGTGACTCCGAAGGAGGTATTCTGTTTGACGTCCAACCTTGTGGTGCAACGATAAACTCTGAAGTGTTACCCTCAGGAATTAGAGAAACGACTTCAGCGTCACAAAAATTCGTTGGAGCGTTCTTCCTCATCCTCTCTACAGCCTGGATCTAACAACTTTTGTTTGGCCCAATGAAGGATGCACTACCGCGGGAAGCAATACGTAGATGATGGGGAGGTGATTGATGCAGGAACATGTTAGCTCCGACGTTGATCAATAGAGAGGCAGCATGTGGACATACAGGCCCTCTCTGTAAGATGGGATAAGACCGTCGAAATGTATGGAGATTAACTTGAAAAATAGGTTTTTGTAGCCAAAGAAGTGGGGTATAACATGGTGTATTGGAATCGTGAATATAACCTTTTGGCTTTCAGAGAAAAAAATTGTGTTGCATTACTAACTGAACGGCCCTCGTATAATTGCTGATTATTACAAAATGAAAATAAAATTTGGAGATATTCAGGAATGGAGGCTATATTGCTGGTAATTATTTGTAATCTGACAACGACGATGAGAGACGTCATAGAGTCTTTTAACTAATGTAAGAAAGCAATTTTGTTCGTCCCGCCACTACTGGCTGGGAATAAATTATGCCGATAATGCGTGTAATATTCAGGTGGTTTCTGCAGAACCGCAAATTACACTTCTAGCTTCCAAATTCTTTGCCGCAATTACTGGAATACTCAGGAGAAACGCTAACGATCCTTGTTTTATTACACATACCATGTCAAGACCAACTACGAGGTAGCAAGCGCATTTACTCGTAAATTTCGCAAAGCCAAGTATTCTTGCCTTGTTAACACACATCCATCAACTTCAATCTGTGGAGGGGTTCAGCATATCACACGCATCTTCTCATGTTCTTCCGCACAGCAGTAATTAAGATGAAATTATGGGGCACACTACCTCTGCATCTGACAAACTGAAATAGTTGACTGCACAGAAATAAGATGTACCCGTGGAATTTCACAAGGTAAATCGGGTGCGTATTTTCTCGTAATACCAGTCACGAGACAAAGTAGTTTTCAGCATTAGATTTTATACGCTTAGTGTCTTTCAGGGAATACCGTAATAAGTGGGGAGAATGTGATGTGTTTGGCCGACCGCTGTGGCCGAGCGGTTCTAGGCGCTTCAGTCCGGAACCGCGCTGCTGCTACGGTCGCAGGTTTCTCGTCCTGCCTCGGGCATGGCTGTGTGTGATGTCCTTAGGTTAGTTAGGTTTAAGTAGTACTAAGTCTAGGGGACTGATGACCTCAGATGTTCAGTCCCAAAGTTCTTAGAGCCATTGAACTACTGTCATGTGTATGACTAGAGGCAATATGGATTATAGAACATACTCTGACTTCCGTAATATGGAGCTGCTACGCCAACTTCGACGATTAATGCTCCTACTTTGGAAATTATCATCATAAAACAAGAACCGAGAAAAAAAAAATCTAGAAACTTACGGTAACACACTACCAATAAATATTACATTTAACGATGCCACAATATTAAACAACTAAAATAACAACAACAACAAAATGAACAACCATATCGATGACGTGAGCGCTTTAATGCAGTTCAGATCCCAACCAACACGCTACTGAAGTATCCGATAGCGATGGATTCATCTTCCCCAGTCCCCCCAGATGTCGTCAACCAACCTATTCTAACCCACAAAATGTTGACTCTCAGTAAATCCAGACTCTTCACCAGCCAGTGGTGTGTCGTACAGAAGCAGCTATTACTACGCACGCGTGCACATTTCCTTAAACAATTCCCATGTACTGCTGAAGCTCACATCAGGTACACTTTGTATGACATGCAACTAGCAGAATAAAATGTGATCTTTGTCCATAAAAGGCACAAAACTCAAATTCGCTTGTACGGATTAGGCTGGTTATAGGAATGCGGCATTCAACTATTGTCGACACATACAGACGTTCGCCTAACATGTGTTACACTAATATCGAACACTAGCTGGACGCGAACTCTTTGTGGTCGGGTTGTCAACGAATTCCGCACGACAGTGTTGAAGAAAACTCGTTAAACTTGCATCTGACTTCCACGTTCTCGTCGATTCCACGATGTTTATCCAGTACTTTAACAGGGCATCACTGTGTTTCTCTCTCTCTCTCTCTCTCTCTCTCTCTCTCTCTTATCTTTTTTTTTCTTGTTCTTTTTCTCTTCAAGACGTGCTGCACCCCGGCCGCAGCGTCTTGTGTAGATACATGCAATACGACTAAAATAAACGGTTCACTCAAATCAAAGTAAAACACATAAAAGTGTTATAATCCTACAGTGAAAAAAATTAGTTACTTAGCCAGTTATTTCCTTAGTCATGCTTCACATTTAGCACCATCTGCTTAGTAATACTACTTCTTATTAAGCAGATTACGACAAATTTGTCTCCGTCGCCACTCGTCGCAACAAGTACTTGGATGTACATGCTTATTGTTAATACACCGGTGTATAAAGCTTACGGACGAAAGTACCTTTTGCATGACGTGTCACTGCCAAGTAACATAGCTCGAGGAAACTTGGACAACACATAGAAAGATCTGTATAGTACACAAGACAAGCGAAACAAGTACGCAATGAGATGAACAGAAATGATACATTTACACAAAGACAATAATTACTCTGAAATAATCTTGATTCATGATGGTGCCCTGGACAATACAAAAGGATGTTCAAATGGCTCTGAGCACTATGGGACTTAACATCTGAGGTAATCAGTCCTCTAGAACTTAGAACTACTTAAACCTAACTAACCTAAAAGCATCACACACATCCATGCGCGAGGCAGGATTCGAACCTGCGACCGTAGCGGTTGCGCGGTTCCAGACTGTAGCGCCTAGAACCGCTCGGCCACACCGGCCGGCATAAAAGGAGGGTCATGGTTCTTAATAAGGTGTGAGATCATAACAAACATCTGTGCATGGTCTGCAAAGTGTTCCCATAAGGACCTCAATGTTGGTAAGGATTTCTAGCGGTGCAGTGTTCCATTCCTCCACCAGGGCAGTTGACACCTGCTGAATGCATGTGGAAGTGCCGCAATACCTCTATCCAATTCATCCCACATGTAGTCGACGAGATGTACGTCGGGATAACGAGCAGGTCAGCCCATTCGTCGAATATGCGCTAGTTCCAAGAGCTCTTCCACCCGCGATGTTCGATGCGGTCACGTACGTGAGGATGAAGTACAGTGTGGCAATTACCTAGACCAGTTTGTGTACTATGTGCAGAGATTTAAAGGTCACCACGCCCATGCAACATTTTGCCTCCCCTACCGTAACAACTGATCACCAGAACTATCATGTTCGAAAGTGTTCCTCAGAGCATCTCTCGCCGCGTGGAAGATAAGTCCAGCATTGCGAACGTAATAATTTTTGTGGTCCAGGTATTATGGTGTGTGGAGATATAATGTTACATGGTCGTATTGATCTCGCTATCTTTGGACACGGTACACTCACTCCGTATTCAGGCCACGAGTGGCCTACCGGGACCATCCGACCGCCGTGTCATCCTCAGTGGAGGATGCGGATAGGAGGGGCGTGGGGTCAGCACACCGCTCTCCCGGTCGTTATGATGGTATTCTTGACCGAAGCCGTTGCTGTTCGGTCGAGTAGCTCCTCAATTGGCACCACGAGGGTGAGTGCACCCCGAAAAATGGCAACAGCGCATGGCGGCCTGGATGGTCACCCATCCAACTGCCGACCACGCCCGACAGCTCTTAACTTCGGTGATCTGACGCGAACCGGCGTATTCACTGCGGCAAGGACGGTACACTCACTGGTCAACATTATTGTACACTGCACCCCATCCCCATACGTCTCTTTCTAGGGGTGCACTTGGCCCTGATTTCATTTTCATAGATGAGCACGTGCGACCCCAGCGAACTAGGCAGCTGGAGGAGCTCTTGGAATAAGAGGACATTCGGCGAACGGACTGACCTGCCCGTTTCCCCAACTTCAATCCCTTCGACACGTGCGGGGAAGCGTATTACAACACGTCCACATGCACCAACGACCAATCAGTAGTTGGAATCGCGCTGGTGGAGGAACGCAACGTCCTAAGACAAGAATTCATTATCAGTGTCGTGGCTAGCACTGCTGTCCGTGATCACATATTCTGTGAAGCATCGTGTCCTGCTGTTTCTAAGGTGCAGGGGCCATCATAAATCGCGGTGACTTTAATGTAATTATTGCCTTTGAATAAAAGTGCCACCTTTCTGTTAGTATCATTGCTCATTTCTTTCAGTTACCTTCCGTACACGCTGCAGCAGTTCTTTCTATGTATGGCCCAGGTATTATCAAGATATGTTACCTGGCGGTCACACAGCATGTGAAAATTACTTCCGTCCTTAAGTTACTGTCAGCAAAGTCACTATGAACCGCTGTGGTTTCCTCTTGTCAGTGTGCTTCTGTGTCCACAAATGGATCTGTTGCCCACGGCTGCTGGAAAACAATTGAAACTGGGCTCGAAAGCACAAGTGCGACTTCGTCGGCTCATTCAAGGAGTGGTTCAGCAAACACTTCGTTTGGCTCTGGTTAAATGACGACTATAAGAGGTATGAGGATTAAGGTTTCGCTTCTCACTGGCGATGAGATCAGAGCTTCGTACTCGGTATTTAACAGGCACACATAAATGTATGCAGAAAATAAAGAGAAACGGTTCGCAAAGGACAGTTCGAGTGGATCAAGATTTCTTGGACTAAGGAGCACGCGGCAATAGCAGCAGTGAGAAGTAGGCGAGTGGTAGCGGAGGCGGGGCGGACTCCCATACAGGTAAGGGTCGTACCTAACGGGTCATGGACGTAGACCCGGGTTTTCACACGGAACAGCTAGAGGTACAAATTCCACCAGTCTTTGATAGCCAGACGTCTATTTTTCCCCTTACTAGTTTCAATCAATTGTGTTTATCTTCAGGTCGGCCTATATTAATATACTGGTACAAAAACATTTTCTATCTTTTCCATTTTTGCCTAAAAATATAAGTTTTCTTTACTACCGATTTCTCATACGCAAACGTAAGTTGACCGGCGTTGCCTGGTGAAACGTTGTTGTGATGCCTCGTGTAAGGAGGAGAAATGCGTACCATCACGTTTCCGACTTTGATAAAGGTCGGATTGTAGCCTATCGCAGTTTATCGTATCGTGGCATTGCTGCTCGCGTTGGTCGAGATCCAATTACTGTTAGCAGAATATGGGATCGGTGGGTTCAGCAGGGTAATACGGAACGCCGTGCTGGATCCCAACGGCCTCGTATCACTAGCAGTCGAGATGACACGCATTTTGTCTGCATGGCTGTAACGGATCGTGCAGCCATGTCTCGATCCCCGAGTAAACAGATGGGGACGTTTGCAAGACAACAATCATCTGCACGAACAGTTCGACGACGTTTGCAGCAGTATGGACTATCAGCTCGGAGACCATGGCTGCGGTTACCCTTGACGCAGCATCACAGATAGGAGCGCCTGCGATGGTGTACTCAACGACGATCCTGGGTGCACGAATGGCAAAACATTTTGTTCGGATGAATCCAGGTTCTGTTTACAGCATCATGATGGTCTTATCCGTGTTTGGCGACATCGCGGTGAACGCACATAGGAATCGTGTATTCGTCATCGCCATACTGGCGTATCAGCCGGCGTGATGGTATGGGGTGCCATTGGTTACACGTCTCGGTCACCTCTTGTTCGCATTGACGGCACTTTGAACAACGGACGTTACATTTCAGACGTGTTGCGACCCGTGTCTTTACCCTTCATTCGAGCCCTGCGAAACCTTCAATTTCAGCAGGATAATGCACGACCGCATGTTGCAGGTCCTGTACGGGCCTTTCTGGATACAGAAAATGTTCGACTGCTGCCCTGGCTAGCAAATTCTCCTGATCTCTCACCAATTGAAAACTTATGGTCACTGGTGGCCGAGCAACTGGATCGTCACGATACACCAGTCACTACTCTTGATGAACTGTGGTATCGTGTTGAAGCTGCATGGGCAGCTGTACCTGTACACGCTATCAAGCTCTGTTTGACTCAATGACCATGCGTATCAAGGCCGTTATTACGGCCAGAGGTGGTTTTTCTGGGTACTGATTTCTCAGGATCTATGCACCCAAATTGCGTGAAAATGTAATCACTTGTCAGTTCTAGTATAATATATTTTTCGAATGAATACCCGTATATCATCTGCATTTCTTCTTGGTGTAGCAATTTTAATGGCCAGTAGTGTAGAATATAAGATAATTTTTGACATCAAAGACTGTTGCGATTTCTACAACCTTCTGACTGTGCTTCGAGCCAAAGTGTTTTATAAGATGCGGTGAGAAAGAGCTGTCGCATCAGTCGCAGACGCTGTCTCTGAAAAACACTACGGCTGCCGCCTGGCCAATGCGCCTGTCTCACGTCTCCGTTGACGGCGCGCTATACTCTGATATTCTTCTCAGCGATGTGGAAACAGCGGAAGAGGTCGCAGTGTATGTTGGACATGGTGGGCGAGGCAACACATTATGTTAGATGCTGTGTACATGCATCTTTGAAGGTCCGACGGATGCAGAGTATAACAAGACGATATAGTGAAGCATAAAGGAAACATTCCTCACACGAAGACGAATAAAAAGTGTTACAGGAACATGGTTCCGGAAACCCTTTATTTCCATGGCAGAACTCATTTTCTACTTCCCATCGCATTATTCCCGGGAAACACACACAAACAGAACGTATTAGCACTGCACAATACGTTTTCTTGCCTGATTCAAAATAGTTCAAATGGCTCTGTTCACTATGGGACTTAACTTCTGATGTCATCAGTCCCCTAGAACTTAGAACTACTTAAACGTAACTAATCTAAGGACATCACACAAAACCCAGAACGGTCGGTTAGTTGGATTACTGAGACAACATTAAACAGCATTATTTGCTGACATGGTTTGAGCTCAGAGCCATAGATCTACCACTTCTTTACCACTACATAAACGTATTACATGACACACCAATATTTGTTTTATAGGAAGTGAATTTTGTACAGATTTGTTGTAATTGATCAAAGTCAGTTTCATGGTACAGTTTTTAAATGCTAGTTCCTTCTATATCGTTCGGCAAGTTCTGTATCTTTCACTCCCCTACCCCCCCCCCCCCTACCCCTCCCAATAGCTATATTTTGTAATCGTGTACTTTCGCACAACAGTTAGCGGAACATAGTTGATCGAACCTTAAAGTATAATGTGTCTAGCATAGTTGCTTTCCCTTGCACTGCAGGTGGGCAAAGTTTTCTACGGCTGGTTTGCTGCAGCGCTGCATTCTGACATTCATAGCTTTGAACAGTACCGAGTTTCCGTTAGCACATCGAAGTCACGAAAGTTTGTTAGGGCCAACGTAATATCACCGTCAGGGCACAATAAGGTTATTTCACAGGATAGCTTCTTTAGCATACCTTTTTAAGTTTCCTAATTACTCTTGATAAAAGTTAATTGCAATACAGTTCATAATTTCAGATGGGTCTGGCGACTATTTTCATCAGACAGCGTTTATGTAAGCACATGGCTTGCATTGTTCAGTGGGCAGAACGTTCACAGTACAATACATACAGACACGAAAGTCAAGAACAGGAGACCAGTAAACAAAACAAAACAGTTACAGTATTACTAACTTCATTGCTTCCGTTGGCATGCGACTAACTTCATTGTTGTACTAGCATCAAGCACGTAGCATCAACTGTTTATTGTTTATCATGGACTTTGTTTCCAGTACAGTGCAATGAAGGTGTATTCAAATTGTAACCTCCCACTAAATTTGTTTCTTTATATAATTTGGGCCAAGTTTACCTGGCACTCTATAAAAATGTATGTATTAAAAAACTACGTACCCACAAATTGTTATCGAACTTAAAGTCGTATACTAATTTTAGCTAAACAGAACCTAATTTGCATTGAACTGTAATTTACGTGAATACAACTTGTCTTTATATTAAATGCGCAACTGAAGTAAAACAGTTATCTGGCACTAATCAAAATTTCCTCCAGTTACCTTGCGTCCGGACAACATTGTTGCAGATTTCTGGAAAGCACAACAACAAAAACTAAGCAGGCAGCGGCTAATCTAGATTTCTATTTTTAAATAGATATTCAGACTGTTGCATACCACATGGTGGAATGTGGTAACGCGTAATTATAACCTTTAAACAGTGGAATGGGGAGAGTAAACCATTCCTATGAACTGATATTCAACAAAAACTATTTTAGAATGAAGTATGTATTCAAAAATACAGAGTAAAACTTCGCGTAATCTTCATGCATAACATAGGTCTGACAATACTATGCTTAACAAAGTGAACAATGATTTGCAAAGGGTACAATATTCACAGGCTCGGAGAAGTAGGGTGGGAAGTAGCTGCCACTAATCATTTCCACCGATTAGCCGATTAGGTGAACAGTGCTGCAGTCTTACCTCAAACTTCTAATTCAAAATTTATATTCCTTTTGCCTCTCAATATATACATCATATTTATCGTTTTCATCGTTGGTGTCCTGTACAGTAAGTCTTTCTTCATGTGACAGATACAATCACAAGTCAACACGGCACTACTGAATACGCCCATCACTTTCCACACTTCAACCAAGAATGTGTCAGACTGCACAGACGCAAAGACTGCGCCATGACAAGACCAGAGATTGTTTAACAGTAACGTAACTTCCTCTCTCTGTCTGACCTGCATATCGACAACATACAAAAATAAAAAATGACACGACCACTTCACAACATTCCCAGCTGACAGATGCTCAAGTGCTATACGGATTAGCACCGGGGCGCTCAACGTTTCCGTCGGGGTAGTTTTCAGCAATGATGGTGTCCCGACAGAATGATGTTTGAAGCAATTGATGGGACGTTTAAGCCTATTTCTCCCGACTAGGGGAGGCCTAGAAGGACGAGCACAACTCAGCTGGTGGAGGAACGTCTTCCTGCAGTTGACGGCAACCCTTATGTCGTAAGGTAATTCGCTGCAACAAATAATGTTGACCACATGACTGGAGAGTGCTTCATGAGAGCCTGCTGTATCTGCAGGCACTATCAGTAACTGATTTTCCTGCACAGGTACACTTCTGCGAATGGTTCATTCAATAATGTGTCAATCCTCACTTTAACGAATATGTCCTGTTCACAGACGAGGCTTCCTTTTGAAGTAGATGATTACCGAGCTGGAAAGTTGTGGAAACTGAGCTATAACGTGGAGATACGTTTCCGGACCCATATCAATATAACATATTTTTTCCTCTACTTGTGAAGAATGTTTTCTGAAAGTCTGGCCATACCTTTTTTTTACAACCTGCATAGTTCCCTGCCCTACGTTTCAGCTAGTGTTTATAAATGGCGGTGCAGTGAAATCTAAATCTTAGTTTGTGAATAAATGTGTTAACAGTTAACAATACCTCAAATACATTTTGATCCAAGATTACTATTTATCAAAAAAAGTTCACTTCTCTGGATTTAGTTAGTCATTTCCGTCGACCGATTTTGTACGAGTATTCATGCCTCTCGAGGGCAATGACGTCCTTAACCGGTTTTTAAAAAAATAATTAGTGATACTGCCTAAACAAAAAAAGAAGAATACGCGTATTACAATCAAGCTCAGATCTAACATGTGGCAACATCCGCGACATTTCCTTCGCCAACTTCTGTGCGAATGTCTGAGGCCACCTACGCTTACAAAGCAATATGACTGTGCTGACTGTCACCCACTGACTTACTATTTTCAAGAATCTAGATCAAAGGAACAAAGGGAGTGAGGAACCTGGAAAGTACACGGGTGGCATGACAATGCTTGCACTGATGGCGATGCCCGATAGTTCCAAGATTTCTGGCTTCCTGTGAGTCAGAGCGCAGCAGCCACTTTTCACATCGCCCACGCGCGGCGTTAGTGTGTGGTGGCACGCGACGGCAATGTTGCAGTCGTTTGTAAGCTGTGTCCCCACACGGTTACGTCACACTCAGTTCGGTAATGGGCTCCACACTTAGCGTCTCATCGAATACGAGGCAATTAAGAACGTAATGCTTCCGCTGTAATATTGAAAGGACACTCCCTTAAGTTCCTCGTCTGGTCGGTTATTATTCAGTTGCACCCAGACCGCAGAGAGGCTGTCGTTTGCATGTCTACACCAACTTCGTAACGTAAGTTTCCAACCGGCACTATTTGCGTGAATGCATGTGTCTCAAAGTTTGTCAATATGTAAAGCGTCGTTGCAGGCAGTGTCCAAAGCGCTGCTCTACAAGAAATCATCCATGCAAATGATCGATGTAATTAATAGCATCTTTTGTTCCAATTCGATCTTTAATGACAACTAGTGAGTATCAATCTCCAGTCCATGTTCAAGAACAATTATTACGTCATAGCGACAATTGGCATCGTATCGGCCTATTTTATAGTTCCCTTATTCATTAAATCGTAAGGTTTGAAGAAATGTGACGCAGTATTTCGTTGCACGAGGCAAAAAAAAGCGGTTCGAGGTGATGTGGTACCGCGAAATGACAGGTTCTAAAGCGCAGCGCTCTTGCGGAAGGGGATGAGGGTATCATCCTGTTGAGAGACACTGCGAAGAAAATGGTAGGATGGCCTCGGTGAAGTAAGCTACTCCAGCAGTAGGTATGAGTGTCTTTAAAATATACTGTGAAGCATGTTTCAATGTTGTTAGTGTAGCCTTCAGTCCGGAGAATGCTTTGATGCAGCTCTCCGTGCTGGTCTATCCTGTGCAGACTTTCATTTCTGAACAACTACTGCAACTTACAACCATTTGAACCTGCTTGCTGTATTCGAGCATTAGCTTCTCTCTACAACGTTTGATCCCCAGACTTGCTTCCATTACCAAACTGACGATTCGCTGATACCGCGGGATGAATCCTAACAAACATACCATTATTCCCCATTTCGATTTAGTACCTCCTCATTAGCTACTGTATCAATACTTCTAATCTTCAGCATTCTTCTAAGGCATCACATTTCAAAGTCTTCTGTTCTCACGTAGTTTGAAACGCTAACTATCCACATTTTATCCCCGTACAAAGCTAATCTCCATACAAATAGTTACAGAAAAGACTACCTAACGCTTAAACTTATTATTACTATTATTATTATTATTCACGTATGGGCCCAATAGGAACACGCAAGGTAAAATTCATCAATTGCACTTTTGATGGTTGGCCTTGCTTTGTGTCCAAATTTGTTTCATCCTTTCATATGAAGTCTCTTTCTTTCATCAGACCATGGTGTTCCAATCCGTGTTTCATTCCGTTGTCAACTACTGCTTTCTTTCATATTCTTCGACTCTTATAAATCCTGACTGGTGTCGGTATTTTATCCCTGCGACCTTCAAAATTCGCAGGATCAGTAACGTCTGGTTTCCTACATTTCTCCGGACTCCAAACCTAGCTTCCGCGAGGTCGGCGTCTTCCAGTCTCTCCAATCTTCTGTGAAAAATTCGTGTCGGTATTTTGCAACCATAAACTGGCCGTTCGATAGTATCCACACTTGTCAGCAATGCCTTCTTCATAGTTGGAATTATTACATTCTTCTTGGAGTCTAAGAGTGTTTCTCCTGTCTCATATATTTTGCACATAAGCGGAATAATTCCGAGGGAATGGTTCCTACTCCAGGGGCCTGGTTTCCAGCTAGGACTGAGTTCTATCTCTCGGTATCATATCTCCCGTCTTCATTTCCTCTACTTCTCTGATACTGTCCCAAGTTCATTTTCCTTGTATAGCCTTTCTGCACCACCTTTCAGCTTTCCTTTCTTTGCTCAGTGCCAGTTTACCATCTGAGCTCTTTTCTTCAAAGGCATGTTTCCATAAGAGATTACAAGACAATGCACTGTATTACGCTGCAACTCCGTTCAGCATTTCCAATTATTTTTCGTTGTTTGCTTGAGTCACTGTAGGCGAAAGCCTGGCTAGTCGCCAAGACAATAAGCGCCTGCATTTGTATACAATTATCTAGGATTCGAGAAGAAGTGTAAACTCTAGCCTCATCTCTTCTCCCGTCAGCAACTAGTACAAAGAGGTTTCCGCGTTTGTGAATAATAGTTGCTTTAGCAACTGTAATGTAGGTTAGACAAAAGAGTTTTGTGATTCTGACAATGATGGCGAGTATACGCGGTTACGAACGGCAGCCCAGCATTTCAGCGGCACTGCCACGTTTTTCTACGTTGTATAAGGTGTATATGTGACCTGTGGCCATTTTACAGAAACAGTGACGGACGGGATGTAATTGTCCAGAAAATGTCTAAAGTGGTTTTACGATCTATTCTTATTGGCTTACGGGTTTTGGGGGAAAACAATACTAGCCATTAAAATTGCTACACCACGAGGATGACATGCCAGAGACGCGAAATTTAACCGACAGGAACAAGATGCTCTAATATACAAAAGATTAGCTTTTCAGAGCATTCACAGAAGGTCGGCGCCGGTGGCGACACCTACAACGTGCTGACATGAGGAAAGTTTCCAACCGATTTCTCATACACAAACAGCAGTTGACCGGCGTTGCCTGGTGAAACGTTGTTGTGATGCCTCATGAAAGGAGGAGAAATGCATACCATCACGTTTCCGACTTTGATAAAGGTTGGATTGTAGCCTTTCGCGATTGCAGTTTATCGTATCGCGACATTGCTGGTCGCCGTGGTCGGGATCCAATGACTATTAGCAGAATATGGAATCGGTGGGTTCAGGAGGGTAATAAGGAACGCCGTGCTTGATCCCAACGGCCTCGTGTCACTAGCAGTCGAGATGACAGGCATCTTATCCACACGGCTGCAACGGATCGTGCAGCCACGTCTCGATCCCTGAGTCAACAGATGGGGACGTTTGCAAGACAACCATCTGCACCAACAGTTCGACGACGTTTGCAGCAGCATGGACTATCAGCTCGGAGACCATGGCTGCGGTTACCCTTGACGCTGCATCACAGATAGGAGCGCCTGCGTTTGTGTACTCAACGACGAACCTGAGTGCACGAATGGCAAAACGTCATTTTTTCGGATGAATCCAGGTTCTGTTTACAACATCATGATGGTCTTATCCGTGTTTGGCGACATTGCGGTGAACGCACATAGGAAGCGTGTATTCGTCATCGCCATACTGGCGTATCAGCCGGCGTGATGGTATGGGGTGCCATTGGTTACACGTCTCGGTCACCTCCTGTTCGCATTGACGGCAGTTTGAACAGTGGACGTTACATTTCAGATGTGTTATGACCCGTGGCTCTACCCTTCATTCGATTCCTGTGAAAACCCTACATTTCAGCAGGATAATGCACGACCGCATGTTGCAGGTCCTGTACAGGCCTTTCTGGATACAGGAAATGTTCGACTGCTGCCCTGGCCAGCACAGTCTCCAGATCTCTCACCAATTGAAAACGTCTGGTCAATGGTGGCCGAGCAACTGGCTCGTCACAATACGCCAGTCACTATTCTTGATGAACTGTGGTATCGTGTTGAAGCTGCATGGGCAGCTGTACCGGTACACGCCATCCAAGCTCTGTTTGACTCAATGCCCATGCGTATCAAGGCCGTTGTTACGGCCAGAGGTTGTTGTTCTGGGTATTGATTTCTCAGGATCTATGCACCCAAATTGCGTGAAAATGTAATCACTTGTCAGTTCTAGTATAATTTATTCGTCCAATGAATACCCGTTTATCATCCGCATTTCTTCTTGGTGTAGCAATTTTAATGGCTAGTAGTGTATTTTCAGAGTCATTACACTGGTAGTCCTAGGCGTCACTGAAATACCCAGCAGAGGAGTACTTGTTCCCGTGTCGTCAGAGTGCCACAGACAGACGGAGAGATATTCTCCCGGCGATCAGAGATGGGGTCATAAATTGCTTGACAGATCACATCCGGTTGTGTACGGTAATCGTGTAAAGGGGTTATTTGTGGGAATGAGGCGCCCGCGAGCAGAGACCATGATTTATAGTGTTTGCCTCAGCCTGCTGTCTTCAGGTGCAGCCGATGCCCTGTATAATGAGGCGGGTAACAAGAGGCTCGCTCAGGAGGCAGCCGGCAACGGCCGCTGGCTTTTGGAAAGGTCCGCCCCGATCTGACGTGGTGGCCACCGAGGACCGCGGGTCCGTGCTTCAGCGCGCTCTGTTGCCGTCTTAGGGTTCAGTAAAGCCCATCCCCTAAATTGTTCACTGAATTTACATCTGTCTCTATACTCTCCATACTGCCTTACGACGTGTGGCGGACGGACGGGAACACCGTGGTACATTTACGCGCGGCCATCTCTACCTGCCACTTTCCTCGGGAACCACGTTGCTAGAGCGCTACCAATAATGGAAGATTATCACTATCATGTCCGCCCCTGGTAGCTGAGTGGTCAGCGCGACGGACTGTCAATCCTACGGGCCCGGGTTCGATACCCGGCTGGGTCGGAGATTCTCTCCGTGGTAGCTGAGTGGTCAGCGCGACGGACTGTCAATCCTACGGGCCCGGGTTCGATACCCGGCTGGGTCGGAGATTCTCTCCGCTCAGGGACTGGGTGTTGTGTTCTCTTAATCATCATCATTTCATCCCCATCGACGCGCAAGTCACCCAAGTGGCGTCAAATCGAAAGACTTGCACCAGGCGAGCGATTTACCCCTCGTGGTCGTGCGGTAGCGTTCTCGCTTCCCTCGCCCGGGTTCCCGGGTTCGAGTCCCGGCGGGGTCAGGGATTTTTTCTGCCTCGTGATGACCGGGTGTTGTGTGATGTCCTTAGGTTAGTTAGGTTTAAGTAGTTCTAAGTTCTAGGGGACTGATGACCGACCATAGATGTTAAGTCCCATAGTGCTCACAGCCATTTGAACCATTTTTTTGAGGCCCTCGTCACACGCCATTATTATTATTATTATTATTATTAACACTATCATCTAGTGCAGCCTCTCACAAACTTCACAAGTTTAGTATACTTCTTAGTATGTGTGTTTTTGTGCAAAGAGAGTAAATTTAGTTATTCAAATTTTGAGCCTCCTAGAGAGCTTATCTTTTACAAGTGAAAATAGATAAATATATGTTCGTTTACAGGAGATTATTCTTCTCCACAAGGTATAATCTGAAATCCTAAAAGCCACTACTAATTCAAACTTGCCGTTGTTCGAGAGCTTTTACGCACTATTTTGCGTTGAGTAAAATTGGAAATCAGTCATCCTAACTGATACCCAGTCAAGGAAACTTCGAGACAACAGCAGCTGGAAACGAAATAATAAAAAAGAGATAGATGACACAGGATTTTTAGCAGTTTCTTGAATCTAATGAGCCTGAAACAGAAAAAGAGTTAGTTGTTTGAGAACAAGGACTGACAAGAGGGAACTGCTAAAGGTAAGAACAAGAAAAAATGTAGGGGGTTTACTTCTGATGAAGAGGATGAAAATGCCTTTGTATTTACTGCCTGAAACTAAACAACTAATCAAAAAGAAATCAAGAATGGGTCCAGTATCTTAAGTGAAAAGGTGCGCTCGCCACAATTGTGCAACAGAAAACACATTATTTTTTGCGTTTATCAATTGTATCTCCGATAATGGTGATTAACAGGCCTTTAATTAACATTCAAACTTCTATGCACTCTATATTATGATAACAGATGAAATCGCGAAATAACTGGTTTACTGGCAGTAAAATTTTTGTGTTTTACCATATTAATTGATATGAATAAGCCAGTAACTTTGTTTACTGCCAGTAAAGCACATTTTCAAAACTTAAGTAGAGTGTTTTGTTTACTCATTATTGTGTTCTATAATGTGCGTAAACGTGACCCCCAGAGGTGCGTAAACCTGCTCTATACCAAGGGCAATTTTATCCACTCGACTTGAACATGTATAACATTTTTGCGCCTTTAAATGCAGTATTGACTTACAAGTATATATTCTAAATTATACTTTAATAATCATCTTATGAGACTAAACAATTTTAAATACGACAAATCTGATCAAAACATTAAAAAAAAGCGTAAATGTGCACCAGCCTCCCTTACCGTGACAATTCCCCCTTTCCTGTCACAGTCGCAAAGTGTGTGCGGGAAAAACGATCGTTGGTAGGAATTTGTGTCAGTTCTAATCTCTCGGATTTTCTCTTCATGCTCTTTTCGCGAGATATGACAACCAGTAAACCACAGCGTGTAGCGTACAACCTCTCTTGCAGCGCCTGCCTCAGTAGTTGGATAAGCGCCTCCGTGACGTCTTCACACTTGCTCAACAAACCTGTAACGAAACGTGTTGCTCTTCTTTGTATTTTCACTACATCCTGTATTAGTCTGTTCTGGTAAAGGTCCAGGTGTGACGAGCACGCCTCAGGTATCGGTACCGAGAAAGGTGGCGAAGCGATTAGCGGTACACTGGACTCGCGTTCAGAACGACGACGGTTCACGTCCCTGTCCGACCATCCGGATTTAGGTCTCCCTTGAGTTTCCTAAATCGCTCCAGGGAAATTCCGGGCCGGTTCCTTGGAAACGGTACAACCAATTTCCTTTCCTGTCCTTGAAACATTCAGAGCTTGTGCTTCGTCTCTAATGACCTTGATGTCGGCGGGACGTCAAACGCTGATCTTTCTTACATTCTTCCTTCCTCCCTACAAGTATCGGTGAAACGAGAGTTTTATAAGCTGTTTCCTTCGCGTGTGGATTGCACTTCCTGAGCATTCTTCCAAAATATCTGTCAAGCACCTGCTTTCCCTGCCGTTTGTGTTACGTGATCGTTCCACTTTAAATCGTTAAGTACGCATATCCCAGGTATTTAATGCAAATCACTGCTTACAGAGTTTGTTCGATAATCGTATAAGGATACAATAATACTGTTTTTCCACTTTTTATGGGCGTTAGGTTACATTGGTTTATGCTGACGGACAGCTACCATTCCCTGCACCAAGCGTGGATCATCCACAGGCCTTCCTATATTTCTCTAACACTTTCGATCATTGCAATTTCTTCGTGTAGGAAAGTGTCCTCCATGAACAACTCGTGGGTCTGCCACGTTATTCAATGGGTGATTTTCATTCATTGTGAAAAGTAACTGTTCTATAACATTCCCTTGGGGTTAGCACCAGCTTATTCAAGATTCCTCTCCGTTGAGAATGACGTGCCGTCCTCTATTTGCTATCAACTCTTCCGCTGAACACAGTGGAATAGCATTTGAGTAGTCATCCAAAGAGACCTTTAGTCGAAAGCACACATATGGCATTTTGCTTGCCTCATCTGAGCCGCCGTCAGAATCATGGACAGAAAGTACTCGTACAACCTGAAAATCACTGTGAAATGCTTGACGAATGAATTACATCGATAACAAGACTACGTAGAGCGTTGCAAGTACTAGAGGGTGAAGGAACAGGATACTGTATAATTCATCTTGAGGTTAAAGCTCACATTCCTTTCCGTTTACTTTCTAAGAAATATGTCCTGCAAAAGACTTGTGCCTGGAGAAAACACAATTTCCTTTCTTTTTTCCTATACACGTTGGGGTGAAGTTTCACCATTTTTAATGGGTCCATTTTATTTGCTGACGAATGCTAGGTAAAAAATTTGTATGATAATAAATTCCGTTTTGCGATTGAGGTCATCATATTCATAACATTTTGGCTTATCGACTTTCATGTAGCTGTCTGCCGGCTGCAGTACAGTACACCTTGTCGTCGGCAACTAACAAGGGTTTCTCCATATTACATTACTTGTATTAAAAGTAAATATTAGCTCTAAAAAAGGAAACTGTCAGTGTTTGAGTTATTTTGTACTTTGTTACTATTATATTGTCTATTGTCACGAGCATGTTTTATCGTTTGTGTGGTGGGTTGTCGTGATTGTTTTCTAAGGATGAGCTATGTAAATAAATCTGTATGGGGGAGCGATGCCTCCTCTCCCCCCCCCCCCCCTCTCCACACATATGCACATATCTACTCTGGAAGTAACATGTCCTCACTATCAACAAGCAGAAACGTTTTCAGAAACAATTACAGTAATCTAAACTTCACCGAAACATGTAAAATTTGTCAAAACATATTTAACTGCATAAAATTTGTCTGTAGAAAAGTCCTAGACGTGTTCATGCATATGAAAACGGTCAGACATTACTAGTGCACAGTTTTCCACTACAAATTTCGTTCTATAGACAGGATTTTTCGTAATAATATTCGCGTGCTACAGAAATTTTGAGCAGTAATATCAGTGCAGGATGTTCCAGTGATAGTGTGTAGATCGAAAGCTGGGAGGGCGGTGTTCACAACAGCGAAGAGAAGACTTTTTGGAAGAGCGCCCTCATTTCAGACAATCCGCGTACATTTGCGTCTCCTGTCGTTGATATCGTATATACCAGCGTTGAATCTAATCTCGAAATGAACTTTAGGCCACTGCAATTTAATTACGTATAGCAGGTGGATGCTAGTTTGTTTACCAACTTTATTTCATCTTCCACAGAGGCGAATATTGTCTTCACCACGATAAAACATTATCAAATAAAAGCACGGTGACAAGATCTGACTGAATAAGAAAAGTAGTTTGTATAAAATCTTCTCGATTTTCAAGTCGCGTCAATTCGAATCGATACAATTTCACTTGCTGAAGAAAGCTTGTTTAGACTGTGTCAGACTATCCCTACGAGCATACCGACTAACTTCCCAGTTACGTGAGTGGTTGGAAGCGCCGGTTTTCGTAGTACAACAGAATAGACGGCGAGTGTTCATCGAGTGCACAGTTACAGTCAGGAGCCCCAGGGAAGCGCGGTACGACTGCTCTTGTTCTCTCTGTATACCGACGCTCTGGCAGATAGAGTGAGCAGCAATCTGCGACTGTTTACTGATAACTCTGTAGTATATGTGGAAGTGTTGGCATAGTAGGAATACAGGCGGATAGGATACAGGATTACTTAACCACAGTAAGCGTCTGATGTGATTAACGGCGGTTTCTTCTAAATTTGCAAAATGTAAGCTGATACAAATGAGTAGGAAAAAGAACCCCCAGTGTTCTAATGCAGTATTGGTCGAGCGCTCCTTGTAACGACTACAGCGATTAAATATTTACACGTAACGTTGCAAAGCGATATGAAATGGAACGAGTACGTGGTGTCCGTAGTAGGAAAGGCATATGATACACGTCGGGGAGAATTTTCGGAAAATCCGTCTACGAAGGAGATCGTACACAAAACACTAGAGTGACAAATTCTTGAGTTCTACTCGAGTGTTTTGGTAGCATTAAAAGAAGACGTTGAAATAATTCGCCAGCGGTTCGAGTCCTCCCTCGGGCATGGATGTGTATGTTGTCCTCAGCATAAGTTAGTTTACGTAGTGTGTAAGTCTAGGGACCGATGATCTCAGCAGTTTGCTCCCTTAGGAATTCACACACATTTGAACATTTTGAAATAACTGGTAGGCGGGCAGCTAGATTTGTTACCGGCAGGTTCGAATATTACGGAGATGCTTCCGGAACTCAAATGGGATTCCTGCAGGGAAGACGGCGATCTCTTCGAGGAACACTATTGAGAAAATACAGAGAGAGGCACTTCGGCTGACTGCAGAACATTTCTACTGCCGCCGGGTGCGTATCGCGAAGACAAGACAAGAGAAAAGAAATCAGGGTTCGTACGGAGGCATGCAGACAGTGTTGTGGTCCACACTCCATCTGCAAGTGGAAAAAGGAAAGTAAATTACTAGTTATGATACAAAGTACCCTCCGCCATGCACCATACGGTGGCTTCCGCAGTATTATAAGTACATGTACACAGAGCGTTTGGTCTAAATGTTTATGCTGCAGAGGAAGGGGTAAAAATTTTAAATAGGGGTAGTAATATGAAATACCATGGTTTCTCGCCTTGTAAGCGCTGTAATCTGTTGAGCTGCCTGAATGGCAGCCGTTGCAAGTGAGTGAAGCTGTTTTAACGAATTCACTAGGAAGAGTAGTTGTTGCAGGTTGGTGGTTTTCAGTTTCATTCTCGTCACAATACATAAATTATTAACGTATTTTCTAAACAGACGTTTGGCTAATACATTAAGCTGTAAAATGTCGTGTTTCTCGCCTATTAAAATTTAATTTTCGATTTTGTTTTGCGTTTCTGAATTTCAAGGCGGTTGTGTCACCAGTAGTCCATATCTGTACGCTAGTACTCCCTATTTGTACCTTGTTTTCACAGCCTGTTTTATGTGCAGGCATTGCTTCTGAAATGACTTCACAAACTCGAAAGCAGTGGGATGAGTCACCTATGCAAACCCCAATTTAAAATCTTAGAGAAAAGGAAAGCTTTTGCCGCGTTCAGCAAGACCATTTTCAAGTTCCCACGGCCACTATATTTAGGCTAGTAAAATCAGATTTACCAGCTGATTTAGCCATAAAGACCTAACTTGGACGAAAAACAGTTCTATCTCCCCGGCAAGAACAGCAGATGAATGAATATAGCATGACAATGGAAAGTAAATTTTTTGGACTTGTGCGAAAGGATCTCCAACATACGGAATTTCTGTTTGCGAAAGCCAATAATATCCAGAATCCATTTTTGGGTGAAGTGGCTGCAAGAGAGTGGTTACGCTTTGTCTTGAAGCGGCACAAAAGGGATATTTCGATTCCAATAGATACAGCAACCTCATTTACTAGATCTCTAGGTTTCACAAGGAAAAAGTGTGGCAATATTTTTCGCTCTGCTTTCACAAGAAATGGAGAAAAACTGCTTTCCACCCAACAGAATATACAATGTAGACGAAACATGTCTGAGCATCGTGCAGAGCGAAGTCTCCCACGTCGTTGCAAGAAAGGGAAAGCGGCAAGTAACAGCCACCTCTTCCTCAGCGTGCGGATCACTTGTGATCATTGTCACCCGCAACAGTACTACAGGAAATTTTATACCGCCCCTTATGATATTCCCTCGTAACAACGGCAGCAATAAGCTAATGGGGTCATTCTTGCATGCCACCACTCTGGATGGATTCAAAGTCAGTTCTTAACTCATTGGATTGAACATTTCCTGAGAAACTTGAGGTGGATGGGCATTATGACTACTCCAGAAACCTGATGTTATAAATCTCTCACTTGGAAACCATGTCAGCATCTTGCATCTGCCTCCTCATGCCTCCCACAAGATGCAATCGCTGAATTTTGATGAAGTGAAATGCATGTCCAGTAACAAACATGGACATCGCCAAATTGTTTAGGAAGGCCTACCTAAAGTGCCAGACAGAGAAGATAGAAGTTCATAAATGGCTCTGAGCACTATGGGACTTAACTGCTGTGGTCATCAGTCCCCTAGAACTTAGAACTACTTAAACCTAACTAACCTAAGGACATCACACACATCCATGCCCGAGGCAGGATTCGAACCTGCGACCGTAGCGGTCACGCGGTTCCAGACTGAAGCGCCTTTAACCGCACGGCCACACCGGCCGGCAAGATAGCAGTAAATGAGTGTAGGGTGACAGGAATATAACCGTTAAACTCTCATATTTCCGTGGATGCAGATTTCATTGCCATTAATGAAGGAATAATTGAGGATTTACCCAATGATTCAGTCAATGAACCACCCGGGGAGCTGTGGCTTCCAAAAATGGAAAGGCTAATATTGGAGTCGAAGCAGGAACAATTATACCTTACAAACTCACCCGTTCCACAACTAAAGAAGAGGCCATACTACGAGGGAAGAACCCTAACTTCGCCCCCATACCAGAAATTACTTGAGGTATCGACGACAGCAACAAGCAAATCGGGGACAAAGGAACAGAATCCATCAAAAGCTAAGAACCAAAATTATCTGATTTTGAGGATGGTGTTTTTTGTGCGAGAAATGATTCGTACATCCTCAGTACCGTTCCGTTAGTGTACCCACTAATGAAGATGCCGTTTGGCTCTTTCGCTCAGGTAAATTTTCGCAGGAGTAGGCAGGGAATAGTGGGTAGTGCGTCTAACGTGTGGAATGTGGGCGCACACCGAATGTGCAGGTTACGATAAAGGAAGAAGTGTGTGTGACTTATGGAAGTTAAATTACTTAGAGTAACGAATTCAGTAACTGAAAATGGTGTATTTCGTGTGTTTTTCGGTTGTGTTATATTTTATAGTGTTTTACTTGAAAATGAATTATTAGATTTTCCATTATTTGTTTTAACTTTAACAAACTTGAAACGAAAGGGCTATTTTACATTTGTACCCCATAATCTGAAAAGCCAAATATTCAAACTTCTTGTTAAGCCTGCTTTAGAAATGTTCCTAACGTAGTATGTATTCGAAAGTCTGGGAAGCATTAAAATACATACCAAAGTATGTACTTAATGTAGAAAACTGACGAATTTATGAACGAAAATCAAAACGGTATTCCATATTTGTACCACTTACTCTAACATCTGTTTCCGTCAATACAGTTAGAAGACACAACTGATGACTGCAAAACTGCACTGCAGTGACGGCAAGTGCGAGTACTCTGAGTGCACTGGTACGAATCTAATCTAATATCCAGCTGTAATCAGATAAATCATATCATTCAGTTACGATCCGTCTAAGGTGATGGAGATCTGTACCGGCTTAAGCGCAACATTTGTTTGACTTTTCTCGAATAAAGCAGCTGCGGGTTCAGGTTCTACATCTACATCAACACTTATGCTCCACAACCCATCTTAAGGTATGTGGGGAACGTTACCATCAAAATTTCCTCCATCTGTGTTCCATTCGTGCGAAGGACGCTTGGGAACCTTCCCATCAGGTCCAACGTCTCTGCTTTCCTTTTCATGGTCCTTTCGTGAGACATACGTGGAAGGAAGTAATACGTCCTCAGATTCCTCTTGTAATGTACATTCTCGAAATTTTAATAGTAAGCCTATTCGTGATACACGAGGTCTCTCTAACAGCGTCTGCCACTAGAGTTCCTGAGCATCTCTGTAACGCTCTCGCGCTAATTAAACGCCCCCGCGACGAAATCCGCCGCTCTTCGTTTGGTCCTCTCCCCCTCTCTACTATTAATCCTACAATCCAACTTGGTAAGGGTTCCAGACTAACGACAATAATAAGCGCTTTGATTAGTGTTCGTACTTCACAAGCTGCTCCAAAGCCTTGCTGGAAAAGATCATTTGTAGTAATATTATTAGATCTCAATTTTTCTTCCAAATTTTATAAAATCGTTAATTTCTGGTATAATCAAGGAGGAGACAAGCAATCTAAAAAGCTTTTACATAATAATACAAGTTTAAGTGGTTATTAATTTCTGCTGATTATCATCCAGCGATCTTCAGCTCGAGCGTTTGCACTGTCTGTTCGTAATCTAAGAAAAAGCCACAACGTCTGCAGCACAGTAAAATCTCATACAAGAGACAAAACACTACAAAATAATGGCATGCGCAATGTAGGTTAAACAAAGTGTGCAAGACTCTCCTTACAAGACCATACTTATTTACAGCTTATTCATATAATCTCGTTACAGTAGCAAGCTGTCAACAACATACAGTATGTGGGCCATTCAGATATGTGTGCATAAACCACATAACCAGTCGAATGACGCCATATTTTAAGAGAAAACAGTCTCGTGCATTGACAAATGGCGCAGTCCCGACGACGGTCAGACTGAAACATGAAAGTGTTGCATGTGTGTCGCAATATATATAGCCTCTCCCGTTCTGTCGGTCGATGTCGACGTCTGCTTCGGGCATGCATAAGTCAAGCAATGTTTCTCATTGTTTTTCAGCCACTAATGCAACGCAGCTGTATGTAGCTATCGAAAAGTGCTAGTGTTCCCGCTATACTTCGCTTCAAAAGTGTAATTAGAATGCAGAAATCAGCGGTTTCATACTAGATAACAGATGTCTGCCGTTGAGACAGAGAATGGATATATTAGCGTTAATTTCAGTGCTCTCAACTACGTGTCCGAGAGTAAGTCTGCTGCCGTACGGAAGAACCTCATTTCGTACTGTGCCGCAATTCTGCTCAGTAGTGAATAAGAGTGGAGACGGCAAGCTGCTCGATTACCTCGAAGCAGACGTCGTCGCTGCAAGCCCGGTAAGCCCCATTTCGATGACGGAACTCGGTGGATTTCTCTGACAGTATGACCGGTTCTTCGTGTGTCTCAGATGTTTCGCCTACTTTTACACTCGTGCGTCTGAAGCTACAGTGCGGATATGGAAAGTAGTGAACTAAAATCACTTTCTCTCTTTCCTGTTGTCTTCGTGAATGGCGGGCGAGTAGAAAGATTGCATCCTACTATGTAAGCCCGACTTTTTTGTAATTTTACGGTCGCGTACATAATTCTAGATGTAATACCAGGCGGTTATAATTAAAGTGCAGAAACTCACAGAGGTTCAATGTAGACTTTAATTATGGTATGGCAGCGAAACTCGGTAGACATGCTAATTCGTTAATGTGCACCCGATTTACGCTGGAAAACAAATAGTGCTATCTGTGCCCACCAGGTGCAAATACGTCGCTGTATACTGTATGACCGTGTGATATCCATGCTGTCAATTGGCATGCCATGAAGTGAGAGAACAGTACGGCGGTCGAGAGGAGAGACCGTGCGCTGTTAGTGAAATTGTTTTATGTGAACGGCAGCAATTACAGTGCTGCACTGAGGGAGTATCGCTGACTGAAAGATGTGAGGAGAGACCCGATGAAACCAGATGATCCGCTGCAACGTTCTCTGAATTTGCTCTTCCGTTTCTGGCACGGATAGAAGTTGATGACTTGCTGCCGGGCAATATTCTGTGGAGTGACGAGGCACATTTTACTCTACAGGGTACAGAGAATACAGAGAACTGCATCATCTCGCCGACGTCGCCGGGTCTCATATCGAACAAACTGTGGAAGCCGCTGTTAGTAATAAAATCAATCTGGATATTTCAGTTGGTTAGTCTGTCAGTCAAACGCATGCCTGTTCTAATATTTCGTAAGTACATAATTTTTCTACTGACAGTGGATCGGAAATTAGCTGACGCTTTCGGGAAGCTCCGTTCAATCATACAGCCAACCGCTTAGCTAGTTAATGTGAGCGAACAGAACAAATTGGGATTCACATGATGGGCGACTGCGGAATGCTTGTTGGTACATTAGGCTCTTGCTAATCCGATCATTACTTGGAGATAAGGATGCCAGATCAGCGGAAGAGCAGCTTATTCAGACTGTCTTCAATTTATTGTAAACACATAGGGATAATATTTTATTACATCCAAAACTACTTTCATCTTCATAGGAAACTTAGTCCTAGAGTGTGTACATTTACGGTAGTGTCACTCACTATAAAACGTGTCCCAAATTTTTAGTTGTCGGAATGATGATAGGTGACAACAATGTGCTTCATCAAGCAACGGTTTTACAAGCATCACATCGGCACTGCATGTTTCTGATTGTTGTATAATGTCTGCAGCTTCAACACAAACAGTGTAAGATAGCTTCATGTTCTCTCTTCCTGTGTCCCCTTTTTCATAACTTCCATCAAAAACGTCCTGCACGCTTTCGATTATCTCACAGTCAGTTAAACTTTTGACGTAAGTAGTTGCTCTTCCAACATTGTACTCGGCAGCAATTGCTTTCTGCGAAGCACCTCAATTCAACTCGTCTATAATTTCCATTTTTGCTTGAGGTCTAACATAACGTTTCCTTTTAGAACCAATGATACTGAACCGTAAACAAAGACACAGTTTCAGACATGTATAGCACTGTAATTAACTAACAACATGGCTGCACACGAGAGTTCATTAATGTACCCGTCATTTCTGCTTGAACCAAGAGGCTGAGTATGGGCCGCATTACTGCGAAGCCGTGCAACTGATGCCCGGATTAGTGAGAGTTTACTGTACCTACATGCCCTGCACGGCGTCGATTGGCAACGTCTTCGGGCTATCGCGTAGGAGGCTGCTACAGTACGATGACCACAGCAGTGGCAAACGAATTCGCGTCATGTAGGTATTGGACAGCTTCTTGTAAGCGCAGTGCATATCTCTCTCTCTCTCTCTCTCTCTCTCTCTATACAACATGTAATTGGTATGTAGCCCAGCGTTCCTGCCTTACTCACCGCGTGCGTCGAATTTAAATTAAATCGTCTCTGAGGGCCCGGGAAGCAGGAGCGGACATAATGCGCGCGGGCAGTCGTCGAACGTTTCGAACATTAATTAGGACGAGTCCTCGGGCGCGGCCTGGGAATGGGAATGACGGGAGGCGGGCAGGAATGCGGGAGCGCCGGCTGACATGTTTATCTGCCACGTGTCCGCAGCAGGCAGCAGACCCGCGTTTCCCGGAACGCGCCACAAAACCCGCGGGCTGCCCGCCCGTGCCCCTCTTGCCGGGTCGTTACGCCGCAAATTGGGTGGCAACGGCGGCGGCTGCACGCTGAATGGCTGGCAATACCTGCTGGCCGCTCTCCCATTTAACATTCGCTCTCTCTCTCTCTCTCTCTCTCTCTCTCTCCCTCTCCCTCCCCCGACCCTCTATATGTGTGTGTGTGTGTGTGTGTGTGTGTGTGTGTGTGTGTGTGTGTTTGCCAGGGAGGGGGGGGAGGGGGGGGGGGGCGTAGGGAAAGTGGAGGGAGGGTGTGCTCTCTCATACAAAAGTAGCCTACGCCTTCACAGTTCACACTCACTTGTCTCATCCTACCGTGCGATTTAAATTATGAAACACTTCACCAGTTACCGAGCGAGGTGGCGCAGTGGTTAGACACTGGACTCGCATTCGGGAGGACGACGGTTCAATCCCGCGTCCGGCCATCCTGATTTAGGTTTTCCGTGATTTCCCTAAATCACTCCAGGCAAATGCCGGGATGGTTCCTCTGAGAGGGCACGGCCGACTTCCTTCCCTAATCCGATGAGACCGATGACCACGCTGTCTGGTCTCCTTCCCCAAAAACAACCAACCAACCAACTTCATCAGTTACGTATTTTATTTACACCTAGCACAACGCGATTCGAGAATTAGTTCTCATTGCCAAGTTCAAACACTTACACGAGAATGAAGTGTGACGCTTTCAAGTTTGTTTTTTCACCCCCTTTCCACTGAAGTCCTCTTCTCCAAATTATGCTGCAATCGGAAAACTGGAAAAAATGATAATCAAAATATCCACGGGTGTACTGCCGGTCTACAGTGTCCAACGGGCACAATATTTCGGCGATCATACATGTCGCCATCATCAGGTGAACTGACGGACTCAGCTCCTGTGAACGTGCCGGTACGGAGATCCGTACGCGCCGCGGGCGGAGGGTATTTAAATCGGCCGCCGCCGCGACCGAACCCAGTTCCCCTGAGCAGCCATAACGTACGGATCTCCGTACCGGCACTTTCACAGAAGCTCAGTCCGTCAGTTCACCTGATGATGGCGACATGTATGATCGCCGAAATATTGTGCCCGTTGGACACTGTAGACCGGCAGTACACCCGTGCATATTTTTATTATCAAATACGCCGGGAGAAAAAAAGAAAAGAATCAATGGAAAAAATGAATTTCATAACTTTTTTCCCTTGCTAACTCTAGAAATCGTATTTTTGTCTGTCTACTTACTGGTACCGTGCCTCTTCCATTACGCAGAATCCCACACACATGCAACTCATTGCCCACATAGTTCGTTTCTTCCGTAAAAATATATTACAAACATAGTATAACCGTGTGGTTTTACCAAGAGTTTGGATACCGTCAGAGCTGCTGCATTTTCTGTGGATTAGATTGTGTACGTAAAGCTGTCACCTACAAATTTATTTTACCTATAATGACTATTACTGACTTTTAAATTAAATGGTTCAAATGGCTCTGAGCACTATGGGACTTGACATCTGAGGTCATCAGTCCCCCAGAACTTAGAACTACATAAACCTAACTAACCTAAGGACATTACACACATCCATGCCCGAGGTAAATTCGAACCTGCGACCGTAGGCGCGGTGGCCGAGCGGTTCTAGGCGCTACAGTCTGGAAACGCGCGACCGCTACGGTCGCAGGTTCGAATCCTGCCTCGGGCATAGATGTGTGTGATGTCCTTAGGTTAGTTAGGTTGATGTAGTTCTAGGTTCTCGGGGACTGATGACCTCAGAAGTTAAGTCCCATAGTGCTTACGGCCATTTGAACCATTGTTTTTTAAATTAACAGTTATGCTTTATATTCCATTTTGTTGTAAATGTTGAGAATAATCTCTCAACAAATTCACATATGAGTATTTATGGAATTTTCCATTGTTGCTACATACAGAACAAACATTGAAAACATTATCTCATACATTGTCTATTTTGTCACTGAGGATTTTTCCCCCTGCTTTTGGTGATGTACAGTAATTTCCAGCTGTTCGATTAAATCCTCCCAAGATTGTCTTATAGGCCCTCTGCTGTTCTGTCTCTATAAAAAATTTAGGAGACAATCTGAGCAGCCGTCGTTTATCGTCTACTAAACTCATCAGATGATGAAAACCAACTGCAGGACGATTTAGATAAGATATGTGTATGGTGCGAAAATTGGCAATTGACCATAAATATCGAAAAGTGCGACATCTCAACATGAGAGCTAAAAGAAATCCGTCAAACTTCGGTTACACCATAAATCAGGCCGCGCGGGGTAGGCGTGTGGTCTCAGGCGCCTTGCCACGGTTCGCGCGGCTGCCCCCGTCGGAGGTTCAAATCCTCTTTCGGGCATGTGTGTGTGTGTGTGTGTGTGTGTGTGTGTGTTGTCCTTAGTTTTGTGGCGGCGTTCGTAGGGACAAACAATTCGCTGTAGAAACGGCTTACGAAGTCACCGCCACACTTTTAATAGCGGGCCGACCGGTCCGCTGGAACAGTGAACAGAAAGATGAAAACCCAAACACTCTGATTAAATAAAAGTCGGTACTTATCTTTATTAACGAAGATACAGAAACACAGTAGTGAACTCCGTGTCTACAGAGATCTGTCTAGTTCGAGTCGGAGCGGCTAGGTCAGCGTCGGCTGACGACAAACAACAACTCTGCTGCGATGAACACAGAACTGACTAGCAAGTACACAATTCGGTGGCGAGTATACAACTGAGCGGCGAATACAGAACTGTCCTAGCGCTCGCGACTCCAGCGCTTAAGAAACCAGAAGCCAGCGGTGGCGCGCGCAGACTTGCGGCGATTTCCTGTCTCGCTGGCGCTGCTTATGCGGACGGCGTCCGGACTTTTGATGCTGCCAACCTTTTGGCAGCGGGCTCGGGTGGCATACTGGCTAGGATATAACACTTAGCGTAAGTTCGTTTAAGTTACATTAAGTAGTGTTTAAATCTAGGGACCGATGATCTCAGCAGTTTGGTCCCATAGGAACTTACCACCACACCATCAGTCAGTCAAATCTAAAGGCCGTAAATTCAACTAAATATCTGGGAGTTACTATTACGAACAACTTAAATTGGAAAGAACACACAGAAAATGTTTTCGGGAAGGCGAACCAAAGACTGCGTTTTATTGGCAGAGCACTTAGAAGATGCTACAGATATACTAAAGAGACTGCCTACATTACGCTTATCCGTCCTTTTTTGGAGTGTGCTATGCTGTGTGGGATCCTAACCAGATAAGGTTAACGAAATGCATTGACAAAGATCAAAGAATGGCAGCACGCCTTGTATTATCGCGAAATAGGGAAGTGAGCGTCAGGGACATGATACAGGACTTGGCGTGGAAAATATTAAAACAAAGGAGTTTTTCGCTTTCTCCTCCGAATGAGAAAATATTTTGTTGATACCGACCTAGATAGGGAGAAACTATCATCGTAATAAAGTAATGTAAATCAGAGCTCGCACGGCAAGATATAGGTGTTCGTTTTTTCCGCGCACTGTTCGATAGAAGATTAATTGAGAATTATTATGAAAGTGGTTCCATGAACCTTCTGCGAGGCACTTAAGTGTGTTTTGCACAGCAGTCATGCAGATGTTGATGTAGAGCCATTGTATACTATTTCTGAAAGTGAAGGGGTAACTAACATCTTCTATGTTCCTGAATTGGTGTCCAGTGTTTCTTGCGTGTGTTGCTACTGCTGATTTTGTGAACTGGTTATATGTGTAACTGCTGAGTGTCCAGGGTATTCAGTATGACAGTTGCTACCACTCTGTCCTATGTAGTTGCTTAAGGAAGTGTTTTAGTATAGACCTAAGTGTCTCAACTTCCATCACCACAATTCCTCCCAGATCATGTTACCCAGATGTACCTAAGAAAATTGTGTACAAAACGACACTACACAGAACAACGAAATGCCATTGGACAAACAGGACAACGAAAATTAGTTAGACATCATTCGGCAATGACTTTCGCAGCTCAATCATACAAAAAATGCAGAAACAAAGAGCAAAGTAGCTTTTTCCACAAATAACAAACTACAATAGAAATTAGTGCGTACCTTAAGCAACAGAAAAGATACATTCTGAAACTCAGAAATATACAAAATCCCGCGTAAAACTTGCTCAAGCTACTACACAGGACAGAGTGAATGGACTTTCATGCTAGATTCACTGAACAGATCAACTGTTACACATGTAAGCAACTCTCAATATCAGTGACAGTAACACAAACAAAAGACACTGAACACCCATCAAAAGCATAGAAAAACATCTTAAAGTACATCACTTCCGAAAACCTCATACAGTGGATTTAATGGTGGAGCTGAAAACTTCTGTACATGACAAAAATCAAGGCAGAAAAGATGCTCAATGACAAACTAGATAGCGAATCAGTTATTTGATTTATTAATGTATCTTGTTTGTGTAATAAGTTCGGTAAATTCTATAAATATGTTAATTTCTTCAGGGACTCTCCTCAAAATTTCTAGCGAAATGAAATAAAAAGCATGATCGATCATTTAAAAGTCAGTAATAGTCAGTATAGGTAAAATAAATCTGTAACTGATAACTTTATGCAAATAATGTAATCCACAGAAAATGTAGCACCTCTGACTGTTTCCAAACTCTTTGCGAAACCGTATTGTCATAGCCTCTTTGTAACATATTTTGATTTCAAAGACATACAACGTAAGTGATAATTTGCGTGCGTGTGGAATTCTGCCTAATGGAAGATGCACAATGCCTGTGAGTGGGCTGACACAAACAATATTTCTAACACTAACATGCAAAACACCGCCCAAGATTTATTTTGTCCAATTTTTCGATAGCACTTTAACCTCGGAAAGAGGACTACAATGCAAGAGAGGCGCAAAAACACACATGCAGACATCACACGTAATACTCGTGCAAATATTTGCACTTGACAATGAGAATAAATTTTCGAAAGGCGTCGTGGTACGCTTGAAAAAAATAAGGAACTGGTGTAGTTTCATTATTTTAGTCACGAATGACATAGCTGCGGACTTCCCAGAAACATTGATTAAGAGGAGTGAAATTCATCTACCGTATGGTGCTATACGAGAGTGACGTATAAACACTTTCACACCTTTTAATGCAAAAAAATGGTTCAAATGGCTCTGAGCATTATGGGACTTAACATCTGCGGTCATTAGTCCCCTAGAACTTAGAACTACTTAAACCTAACTAACCTAAGGACATCACACCCATCCATGCCCGAGGCAGGATTCGAACCTGCGACGTAGCGGTCACGCGGTTCTAGGCTGAAGCCCCTAGAACCGCACGGCTTTTAATGCACAGCAGTAAGCAAGGTATCTGAACGGTTGTATCAAAGAAGCTGTTCTGTCTGTTTTTATGGAGTTTGACTAGCCGTAATTCTCTCTATTTTACTTTTTTTTAATTTTTTATTTTTATTTGCTTATTGATCCCAATCGGATGAAGGCTTCCTCTCTTACATCGAACAAAGGCTTCAGACGTACAATAGTCTGCACTTGAAGAACGATAATCTAAATATTATACATATTAATGAAATGATACTGACTTGGAACAAGACTTGCATTCATGTAATGCCATGAGGGATAACGGTGTTGAGTGAGAACTGTTAGTAATAACTCATTCAATGTTAGTATTGCCGTTAATAGTAATGTAGTAATGATTAGGATAGTGACAGTAAAATATAGTAAATTAATTTACAAAAGTGACGTAGCGAGTTCTGAGGAAGAGACGTTCACGCAGACTGCACCGACTAGAGACTCTGGAGGATGAGCTTGGTTGTAATGGTGATAAGGGATGCATACAGTATGGAGGCGGACATTATTGGAATTTAAATAAACGTGGAATTAATTGTTTATGAGCATATAAAGGAGATTAAAGAAAACAAGAAAAATGACTGAACACCCTACTACTGCTGAACAAAGCAAATACAAGGGTTATTCGGAAAACTACTATGAAAACCCATGGAAGGTTTGAATACATGTGTTATGTAGTGTCGTTAGTATGCCCGTCGATAGTGGCACGTCTATTTTTCCAATTCTGAGCGCACAGTCAATACGTAAAGATGTCTAGAAAATAGTGTCTCTGTCCAAGTATGAAGACCTGGTGAGAGACTTCGCCTGATGTCGTGCAACCCACATAACGTAACTGTCATGCGTTTCGTTCTTCATAACAGTTCTCGGCCGTACTCTGCAGGGGCAATGAAGATGCTCCTGGAGCGTTTTCGGTGGGAAGTGTTTGATCACCCACAACACAGCCCGTAGTTGGGTCGTCCTGAGTTTCAGTACAGCTAGTGTGCAATAAACATCGATCCACCGATTGTGTAGAAAATGCTCGTATATAAGATTTCTTGTTCTGGAACCTACCTTAATTGATTTTCGCAGTACCAGCCTGAAGGTAGTAAGCAGAACCCAGGCGTCTGCTGCGGAGAAGAGAATAAAATTTAGAAGCACCAAATGAAACTCCAGCTGTGCAGACGACCGGAGGATAATGGCTTCGAACTGGAAGCTATGCTCGCTATTCCGCAGGAGTGGTCGTAAGAAGTTAACTTCGTGCACCCGCAAATCCGAAGGCCTGCTGTACAGCGGTGCGCCTGCGCTGTGAAAGGGACCCAGGTTTTACGGCCTGCAGCCGCACCACCGCCGGCCAGCCACTCCCTCTGTTGTGCTGCAAGCAGAGACGGCGGGCACCTCTGCCGCGCGCGAGCGAGGCGTCCCACGGTCGGCCGACGCGCCGCGCACAGAGCCTTTTTGCTGGCCGCGCCGCGTCATAGCCCAGGCGAGGCGATAATTGCGTCGTGAGCGACGGTATTCACGGCGGAGCTGCGCGACGAATGCTGTTTTGCGGGAGTCGCTCATCGAAGCCGCGGAAACGGCCGGCACGCCATCAGCGCGAGTGCTGTGCGCGCGCCCTGCCGGGCTCCCAGCAATGTGGTACGCAGCGAGGCCGCCGCTGCGTGCGTCGCGGCGTGCACGCCCACACTCCACACAGCTCCTGCAAATACCGTTGCTACGCCGATGACCTCCATCTTTACACGTGCGCCAGACCTGAAGATGTCAATACTCCCATACTCTTTGTGACTCAGGACCTTTCTTCAGTTGTCAGATGGACGCGAAACCTAGGACTAAACACAAGAAGTTCCAAGCAATTTTACTATCACATCACCAATTAACCAAATCTGAATTCCTCGTGCAGTTGTCTCCTGTTACTCCAACGAGAGCCCAATACCGTGTCAGGAAGCGCAAAAACTTGGGAGTAGCTTTGGATCACCAACCCAGCAGAGCAGAAAATAGGATAAATCCGGGAGAGGCGCCGCACGTGTTGTAGACCGCGAACCTGTCATACGTTCGGCAAACACAGACAGAGCGGGCGAGTATCCGCACAGCAGTTGCTCAGTGGACGGAAAGCCATAATAAAAATGTTTACGTTTCGATCGAGTAAGTTTTAATTAAGTCCTACAGGGAGAAACTGAGGTAGGTCTATAAATACCCCTTCAAAACCTCTTCAGCGTCACCTTTAGTTTTTAGTCTATGCTAAACAGTCATATATTTTCAAATGTTTGAGCAGTTGCAGTAACACGAAGTTCTGTTGGGCGTGTTTTGGTTCTAGTACGGCCATCTTGGCTATCAAATTCTTCAATTTATGAGGTGAGGCATCTCTCCTCTAGAGATCGGTATGCATGCCACAATAAAATCCGGTACACATGACACACATTTTTTCGTTAAGAATACATACCGACTTCGGGGAAGATCAGTTTGGATTCCGTAGAAATGTTGGAACACGTGAGGCAATACTGACCGTACGGCTTATCTTAGAAGCTAGACTAAGAAAAGGCAAACCCACGTTTCTAGCATTTGTAGACTTGGAGAAAGCCTTTGACGATGTTGACTGGAATACTCTCTTTCAAATTCTGAAGATGGCAGGGGTAAAATACAGGGAGCGAAAGGCTATTTACAATTTGTACAGAAACCAGATGGCAGTTATAAGAGTCGAGGGACATGAAAGGCAAGCAATGGTAGAGAAGGGAGTGAGACAGGGTTGTAGCCCCTCCCCGATGTTATTCAATCTGTATATTGAGCAAGTAGTAAAGGAAACAAAAGAAAAATTCGGAGTAGGTATTAAAATCCATGGAGAGACAACAAAGGACCTGGAAGAGCAGTTGAACGGAATAGGCACTCTCTTGAAAGAAGGATATAAGATGAACATCAACAAAAGCAAAACGAGGGTAATGGAATGTAGTCGAATTAAGTCGGGTGATGCTGAGGGAATTAGATTAGGAAATGAGACACTTAGCGTAGTAAATGAGTTTTGCTGTTTGGGGAGTAAAATAACTGATGATGGTCAAAGTAGAGAAGATATAAAATGTAGACTGGCAATCGCAAGGAAAGCGTTTCTGAAGAAGATAAATTTGTTAACATCGAGTATAGATTTAAGTGTCAGGAAGTCGTTCCTGAAAGTATTTGTATGGAGTGTAGCCACGTGTGGAAGTGAAACATGGACGGTAAATAGTTTCGACAAGAAGAGAATAGAAGCTTTCGAAATGTGGTGCTACAGAAGAATGGTGAAGACAAGATGGGTAGATCACATAACTAATGAGGAGGTATTGAATAGAATTGGGGAGAAGAGGAGCTTGTGTCACAACTTGACTAGAAGAAGGGATCGGTTGGTAGGACATGCTCTGAGACATCGAGGGATCACCAATTTAGTACTGGAGGGCAGCGTGGAGAGTAAAAATCGTAGAGGGAGACCAAGAGATGAATACACTAAGCAGATTCAGAAGGATGTAGGCTGCAGTAAGTACTGCGAGATGAAGCAGCTTGCACAGGATAGAGTAGCATGGAGAGCTGCATTAAACCAGTCTCTGGACTGAAGACCACTGCAACAGACCGCACAAATCAAATAACAGTTTTAAATAAAGTGAAACATTTCTTGTTTGTCTATATTTTCCTTCAAATGTATTTAACTATCAGCGAGTAAACTAATTACCGAAACAGCGAACTACCTGGATATATAAATATCATTAAAAAAGCTATTGCTAACACTTCAGCGTTTTTTCTTCAATTAGCAACATATTTATAACCACAATACATATTATACACCTTTTGACTGAAAACCAACGTAGTTTCGCGGTTTTTTGCGAAGAGACATATCAACCGTAGCATGAAGGATACACGCAGCAATGTAATGATATTTTCAGCATCAAATATTATGTTTAAACGATACATTTAAAAAATTACAAAATATTATGTCATAGACAACAGGTGTGTTTAGTTGTACAAAAATATTACTAAAAGTGCGCTGTAGAACTTTGCATTTGAGATTTTTTAAAATGTACACCATCTCTCCCTGATTTAACCTATAGTCGCCACGTGCAGGTAACCGTCCTCTTGTTTCTACGTTCCCCAAAAGTTGCTGAATATATGGAAATTACACGAAACTTCTGCAAGTCCTCCTCCTTCCGAACCTCCACAGCTCCGCTGAAATCCGCCATACCACGAATAGTGGAAACACTGGATGGCACAACCAACCATCAATGATTGTCTAACGTTACATATGAAACATTCGTCTATTTCATCATGTCATTGCCTCATATGCTCTGATAATACGATTGCGACCAAACAAGTTAATTGACAACCACATAGCCTACTACAACGAGGCGATGAAAGACATGCGATGTGTGTATGTATGGATGTCGGTAGTATCGCGTACGCAAGGTAGACAAAGGTACCGCATTGGCAGAGCTGTCATTGTTACTCAGGTGATTCATGTGAAAAGTCTTCCGACGTGATTGTGGCCCCATGGCGGGAACTTACAGACTTTGAACGCGGAAAGGTAGTTTGAGCTAGACACTTGGGACATTCCATTTCAGAAATCGTTAGGGTATTCAACATTCCGAGACCCACAGTGTCGAGAGGGTGCCGAGAATACCAAATTTCAGGTATTGCCTCTCACCACGGATAACGCAGTGGCCGACGTCCCTCACTTAACGATCGAGGAGAGCGACGTATGCGCGGAGTTGTCAGCGCGTGAAATAACTGCAGAATCAGTGTGGGACGTGCGAAAGTGTATCCGTTAGGATAGTGCGTCGAAATTTGGCGTCAATGGGCTATGACCTTCGCTAACAGCACGATACCGTCTCGTGACCACATCGGTTGGACCCTTGATGACTGAAAACCGTGGCCTGGTCAGATGGTTCGTGATTTCAGTTGGTAACAAGCTGGTGGCAGTGTTCGCGTGTGGCGCAGACCCCACGAAGCCATGGACGCAAGTTGTGACAAGGCACTGTTCAAGTTTGTGGTGACTCAAGAATGGCGATTTTGTCTGTATGGAATGAGCTGGGTGCTCAGGTCCAACTGAACCGGTCACTGACTTGAAATGGTTATGTTCGGCTGCTTAGAGACCATTTCCAGGCATTCATGGACCTCATCTTTATCGAAGAGAATGCGCCAAGTCACTGGGCCACAAATGTTAGTGACTGATTTGAAGGACAATCTGGACAATTGGAGTGAATGGTTTTGGCCCCCACATTGACCAAGATTAATCCCAAAGAACATACATGAGACATAATCGAGAAGTCAGTTCGTGCACAAAATCCTGCACCAGTAAAACTTTCACAGGTATGGATCGCTACAGAGGCAGCATGGCTCGGTATTTCTTCAGGGGACTTCCAAGGACTTTCTGAGTCCACGCCACGTCGTCTTGCTGCACTACGCCGGGAAAAAGGAGGTCCGATACGATATTAGGAGGTATCCCATGACTTTTGTCACCCAGTTTACGCATTCTGATTTTTGATTAACTTTTCAATCTTTCGTGATTTATTGAAAATGTATGGGAAGCTAGGTATATATTTGTTTTTATCTTTGTTTGTGTTTGGGTACTTGTTTACTTCGCCATGGAAGCAATAGGGTCATTGGCAACTGCAATCTGTTTCACTATGATTATTTCTTGTTGCGTGTTTTCTTGCTTCAAACACATTTTAACTGTTCTGTGCAGCACTGATCTATAAGCTGCTTGTTTATGAATACTTGTGTGACCTGTACTTGCAAGGATTATGGTGTTGGTCGTTTATAGTTTCATGTATGTGGGATTCTGTGCTCGGACGAGTAACGTTCTGCAGCTTTTAAAGAGTATACTTTGTCACCTTGATGACAACCACCTTCAAGTAGTGGCCGAAGCGTTTTACGACAGCACGCGGTCGCCGTCCCAGAAGGTTTGCAGTGGAATGAAGTGTTACTAAGATTCAGTCCGGAAATGGTGAATGTTGTTAACTTTCGCAATTAAAATGTGGAGAACTGAGGCATGCACGCTATGAATGTAGTATGTCACATCTCAAAACTACATGTGGATAGCTTTGTCTGTTGTTAGAAAATTCTCCTTGAAGTTATTGATAGTTATTTCGTTATGTACAAGAAAATGATCGTATATGACAAGAAAAAGTAATGTAATTAAGTTTAATGTGAAGATGGAGAAAAGTCGAGAAATACCTCTTCGCTGCGTTTTAGCTGTGACTTCACTTACCCCACGCAAACGCAGCAACAAAATGTAAAACTCAGAGATCGCTACATTTCCAAGGCGCTGTGGGGTCCCCGAACCCTGCACGACAAGCACGCGGCGTGTAACACAAATTACGGACATACCGTGCACCGACAGACGTTGAGGTTGTCTCCCGAACATAATAAGGTACTCGCAGGGAGCTCATTGTCGTCCCTACTGTTGTCGGGGTGTGCATGAGAGACAATGGGAGATAAAAGCGGATAGCGCGTTATAGCCGTGTAACCTGTTGTGAGGCGAGCAAAATACACGAGGAGAAACTCCAATACACGTCACCTGACAGCGACAAAACGGTAAGAGTAAGTGTGCTGGGGAACATCTTGAAGCTCTTACCTTCCTTTCCACTCCACTCCTGAATAATAACTCACTACGTCTCTTCTCCAGACTGTTTCCCTATATCCAAAGCAGCTTTTGTTCGTTTCATTAAAACAGCTAACGTATTTCATAACTGGAAATTCAATCTGGATCTACATCTATTCTGCATTACATGTTCGGCAGGGAGTGCATGGAACCACTTTCATATTATGTCTTTATCGTTGCACCGTCGAATAGCATGTGGGAAAGATGAACACCTAAATCATTCCGTGCGAGCTCTGTTTTCTCTTAGTTTTTCATGACGTACATTTATTCTTATGAAGGCGAGACTCAAAAGACTATTTTGTCACTTGCTATACGCCAACGCATCGCAACAGGCTTTGCACAACGTTGCTTTTAGGGTTCCGTGCCTCAAACTTTTTTTTTCCTTCTTAATTGTTATTTCATTCTCCCGCGCCCCATATGGGTGGGTGGGGGAGGGGGAGGCGTGCTGCCGGCAGTACAGGTAACCCACTCTTCTTCAGCCAGTGGACAATTAAAACAATAAAGAAGATGAAAAAATGAGAAAGAGATAGCAGAGATATATACACTGAATTTGAAACATTTTTAAAGGTGAAAAATAAAATTGAACTTTTGAGATATACAATGAGACTTTTTGCACTGGTAGTTAGAAACAAAAATGAAAGGTAAAATGAAGTGCAGTAAGAGCACAGTTAAAACACTTAAAACATGTTGCCGAAACACTTATATGTGAAAGAAGCACTTTCCTGTCACTAGAAATTGGAAAGACGTGCCACGGAACAGGTGATCAGTTGTTGGTGCGGAAAGATTGGCCGGTGAAGAGGTTAGGAAAGTGGTGATATCACGATGGAGGAGTGGTGCATTGCGGCGATGGCGTAGGAGTGGCTGTTGGGACAGAATGGGATGTCGTGTAGACGGGGAATCGGTGACACTAATAGTTATTCGGTAAAAGGGGGGGGGGGGGGGAGAAGAGAGGCGGAAGAGAACAAAATGGGGTCATGAAATGTTGGGTGGGGAGGGGAGGGGAGGGGAGGGGAGGGGAGGGGAGGGGAGGGAGGGAAAACGCTGATGCGTTGGATTAGTTGGGATGGACCTATAGCTGTTAGGATGGCTAAATGTCGACACGGAATTCATGATCTGGGAGTGGGAGATGGTTGAAGTTTCTTTGGGAGAGCATGTGTAGGGTGTGTAAGTGGATGGTTGGTGGGATGTATTGGTGAAGGCAGCATATGAGGGTTGGAAAGTAGAGGGGAAACGATAGCATTATTGGGGTCGAGTTTGCGGAGGTGTAGATTGTTCAGAGGTGTCGAGTGTGAGGGAGCTGAGGCGGGAATGTGATGAAATGGTAAAGGACTCTTGTGGGGGGAGGTAAACGGATGCGGAAAGCGAGGCGGAGTACATGGCGTCTCAGTCGATAAAAACAGAATCCATATAGAATCAGTCAATAAATTTGTTTTGCCTAGCTAAGAAGAAGAAACCTGTCGAAAGAAGCAAAGCAATTTCGTTGGGCTTTTAACAAGCAATTCGAAATCGGTATATCCTAGCCAAGTAAGCTCTAGATAATATTGTCAAGGTTATTTCTTCCAATGACGTAAACTTCCAAAAGTAGTTCTGTCAGTGAGGTAAAAAGACCAACAAAATGGTTCAAATAGCTCTGAGCACTATGGGACTTAGCTTCTGAGGTCATCAGTCCCATAGAACTTAGAACTACTTAAACCTAACTAACCTAAGGACATCACACACATCCATGCCTGAGGCGGGATTCGAACCTGCGACCGTAGCGGTCGCGCGGTTCCAGACTGTAGCGCCTAGAACCGCTCGGTCACAATGGCCGGCAAAAGACCAACAGCCCTGTCCTGTGGTTCTTTGGTGTACTACGGTGTCACTAAGGCAAACATCCGAACTACTAAGCTGAGCAGGCTCCTAAAACTTTTAATCACGATATCTTCTATTTCCGTGATCAGGTTTTGACGAAATAAAGCGTTTATCTTGCCCCAAGCTACGCCTAAGTTATCTGTGAAAACACGACAAAAATTCGTCTAGTAGTTTTGGAGATTAGCGTGTTCAAAGAGACAGACACGACGTTTTTACGGCTTTATTATTTGTATAGATTCGAAGGAGAGAGTTGGTGATGGAAAGATCCCATCCGCAACGAAAAATGTCTTTGTTTCGATGACGAGCCTTTACGATATTCGACTTCAGTGCTATTTGGAAAGGATCCCACACCACGCAACAGTACTCCAGAAGAGGATGGACAATCGTATTGCAGGCAGTACCTGCAGTAGATTTTGTGAATCTTGCAAGCTAAGTGACGCATTCTGGACCTAGACGGGTCAATCAACTGTCAACGGCTTGATCGGATGCGGAATGGAGGGGTACGCGGTCAGCACACCGCCCTCCGGGTCGTTATCGGGTTTCTTCAGCTTCGAACCGCAACTAATCGGTTGAATAGCTCCTCAGTTGGCCTCGTGAGGCCGATTGCACACTCCGTTCCAGTCCTCCCACCGAGGAAAAATCCCTGGCAATACCGGGAATCGAACTCGGGGCTGCCGTATGGGAGTCAGACGCGCTGACCACTCAGCGACGGAGGCGGAAGCATCTTCTCAGTTTCCTCCCAATAAAACGCAGTCATTGGTTCTCCTTCCCCATCACACTTTCTATGTGATGGTTCCAGTTTAAGTCGTTCGTAATTGTAATCCCCCAGATAACTAAACCGACAACTTTTAAATGTGTTTTGCCGGCCGGTGTGGCCGTGCGGTTCTAGGTGTTTCAGTCTGGAACTGCGTGACCGATACGGCCGCAGGTTCGAATCCTGCCTCGGGCATGGATGTGCGTGATGTCCTTAGGTTAGTTAGGTTTAAGTAGTTCTAAGTTCTAGGGGACTGGGGACCACAGATGTTAAGTCCCATAGTGGTCAGAGCCATTCTTTTTAAATGTATTTTACTTATCGTGCGACCGATATTTAAAGGAACTGTTCTAGTACTTATGTATCTCGCACTTTTTGTTGTGCAGGATCAAATGCAATTTTTCGCACCATGTAGATTCCGTGTCTAAATCATTTTTCATTAATTTTGATCTACTGACGGCTTTTTAAATGCAAGCATCATCTGCAGGCATCTATGATGGCTTGTCAGATTGTCTCCCAAATCGTTTGTAGAGATTAAGAACAGCAGAGGACCTGTAATGCTTCGTCAGGAAACCCTAGATAGAGCTTCGCTTTCACTAGATAATTCCCTTCAGCTACTACGAACTGGTATCTTTCGAACAAGTGATCACGAATCCAGTCGTATGATAGACGATACTCCACGGGCGCGCAAGTCGATTAGAAGTGCTTGTGAGCAACGGTGTCAAATGCCTTCTACAAATCCAGAAATATAGAATAACGTGAGATATCCTGTCTATAGCATTGTGTTCCACACGAGATATTTTTTTTGTCAGTGGTAACGCAACAAGAGTTTGAAAAAACTGGGCAGCATTTGGTGCTGTGCTCGTCTGTTGCTCGGCGGTGGCAAACCAAATTCAGGCCGATGGGGAGCCCGTCGCCGGCAGTGAGTGGCTGATCGATGGCGCGGGGCTGGCAGCACGTACACATTCTCACAGCACTGACCTTTATCGGGGCCACTACGAGCTGCAGCCGTCGATAATTCGCCCGTTGGGCTGAGCGGCCCAGCAAAGTGCAGCGCGTTGGCCAGCTGTGGAGGATGGAAGGTTACATCTCGACCTCCCGTCCACATGAAGGTGACAGAGCACGTGTAACTAGGTCCGCTCGTCAAAGAGCGAGGAGGAAGTTGACGACCACGTTGTTGAGGGAACCATCCCGGAACTGACCGAAAGCGGTTTTGGAAAAACACGAAAATATGTATCTCGATGACGGAGTTTGAATACCAAGCCTCCAAGACGTTGGTCACTGCCCCAAAAATTGCTCCACCTGATATGACTACTAATTCACCATCATCCTAATGCAGAGGGGTGCAGTTTTAGTCCGCCCCGGTAGCTGAGTGGTCAGCGTGACAGACTGTCAATCCTAAGGGCCCGGGTTCGATTCCCGGCTGGGTCGGAGATTTTCTCCGCTCAGGGACTGGGTGTTGTGTTGTCCTAATCATCATCATTTCATCCCCATCGACGCGCAGGTCGCCGAAGTGGCGTCAAATCGAAAGACCTGCACCAGGCGAACGGTCTACCCGACGGGAGGCCCTAGCCACACGACATTTCCATTTTTACTGTCAGCCTGCTTCCACATGTTAGGCCCTGCCGACAGGTAAGGAAACCCCAGACAAAAGGGAGACTGTATACCTGAAAGTAAAACACTCGCCTAGTTGCTTGGCCAGTCAATAGAAAATGGAATCGAGGCAACAGTTTTTCCTTTCCCAGTCACCGGTGTATAACTTTTTTAGGATGCCACCTTCTCTCATCAACCACAACAATAATGACAGTCGACTGCGTTGTGACAAATCATTCCATTCCACCGGGTTGATTATTTTGCCGTAATGTATTAATGCTTGCCGCGCGGGATTAGCCGAGCAGTCTAGGGCGCTGCAATCATGGACTATGCAGCTGGTCCTGGCGGAGGTTCGAGTGCTCCCGCGGGTGTGGGTGTGTGTGTGTGTTTGTCCTTAGGATAATTTAGGTTAAGTAGTGTGTAAGCTTCGGGACTGACGACCTTAGCAGTTAAGTCCCATAAGATTTCACACACATTTGAACGTTTTTTTTGTGTTAATGCTCGATTTGATGAGAGAAAAAAGCCTTATTCTGAAACAGTAAACATAAACTAAGAACAATTCTGAACTGTTGTGGAAGGATTTAGTTTTAAAGCTGTCTTAGCAATGGGAGGCCCAATGTATTTATCTTACTGGTGTGCTATCTCATTCAATCTTCATCCCCTTCACTAGAGATATGACTGCAGTATGTATGTACCTAGCAACATCGTCATTCGATTATACGTGGAAAAATTTTGATCAGAAATCTTTCAGCTAAAGTCATATTTGAGAAGAGGAGTATTTTTTCACTATATAGTGACCAACCATGTGAATGAATTCTGCAGTGATCTTACTCAACATGTAGATTTAGTAACTGCTTGATAGTCAACTATCCCCACTTCTCTGTTCCATATCGTCACCTCCTCTCAAGAACTACACGGCGTTTCTTTACTTTTCCTAATTCTGTTTATCTTTTCTTTCTAGTGATGAAAGGTTTTTAAAATTACAAACTCAACACGTTTTCTTCAAATCAAACTACGGAAACTTTCGCAGCAGAATACCAGATCTGTACGAGTCGATTCACTGGCAGGATACTGGCAAATTCGGTCTTAGAAAAATGCTCGTGTGTCGCACCCATATCAAATAGGACTAACAGGTTATTTTTAAGGTGTTCAAAGAAGAGCAGCAGGAATGGTCACAGATTTGTTTCAGTCACGGGAGGATGTCACGGAGATGTGCTGACAGACGCCTGCAGATAGACATCACTTATTCTACGAAACCCCACTTAGGAAGTTTCAGGAATCGCTATCAGGTGAAGAATCTAGTAACATACTTCTGACCGCTACGCATCGCTCGCGTAAGGACGACGAATACACGGTTAGACTGATATGCAGCGCCCCAGAGCTATTTAAGTAGTCGTTCTTCCCGCACTCCATACACAATTGCAACGGGAAGAAAACTTAAAAACATACTAAGTACCCATAGCCATGTACTTCGCAGTTGTTTGCAGACTATGTACGTAGGTATAGAAATGACCGTCAATCTTCCTGCATCGACAGTCACCAAACAGGCTCTCCACTTTGTCTCAAATGTGTCTGATTTCCAGCTGTTCTTTAGTATGCCATTATTCTTACCTAACGTAACGTCTGATGTATATGGGGCAACTTTGCCTTTAGAACGTGGTTTAGCCAATATTTGATAGAATGTGTTGCGTATATTGTGTGAATGATTGTTTTGAGCATTTATAGCTTTTAGTATTGGGTTTATGATGTATTTCATTAAAAGAATCAAATAGGAAGAGTGAGGGGGTTGGGGGGGGGGGGGTGGGATTTGAAAGTAGGTGTCGACACATGGCTTACCAACATCGAGAATTCTGCTGGACGGACAGATCATAAACAAGAGTGTATTGTGCCCTCATTTCTTGAGACACTGCACAGATATTTGAGATTAAGCCAAGGTACTGCCAGTGAACAATAACAATATGTTACTCTTTTTTCTTGTGATCCAATACTGATGACGAATATCTGTCAACGTAGTATGTTTTAATGGTGAAGATACGAACATGATTACTATAATCATTGAAGAAGTTTTTACTTCCTGTTGCAATGACATTTATATCTTTATATTCCGACTAGCTGACAAACCCGGCATTGCCTGAGTATTCATCTTGCCAACTTTCTATTACAAACGAAAACAAGAAATTACATGTATTTGTAGTGAAGTATCGAAAAAATTTGATGTCCATGTATTCGTGAAAACACCATTGAAATTATGAAAAAGCTGTACAAAGGAATATGCATACTGTACAAATATGTTAGTGTAGTATCCAAATTAAGATATAGGATCTCTCACAGTTTGTGTTTGCTGGGCGCAAGCGCTTCGCTTGTCTAAAACGCCATTTTGTAAATGTATCTAGGGTAACGCCTCTTCCTAGCTCTACAGACGGCTACCGTTTTCGCTTGCAGCCGTTTGGCTTTGCATTTGAAAATTATCAAAATCAGTGACAGGAGTCAGGGGGTTCCCTTAATCTGACTCGACTACTGGAGTGCCTTACTAGTAAACAATAAATGTACAGGGGTATTACAAACGATTGAAGCGATTTCATAAATTCACTGTAGCTCCATTCATTGACATATGGTCACGACACACTACAGATACGTAGAAAAACTCATGAAGTTTTGTTCGGCTGAAGCCGCACTTTAGGTTTCTGCCTCCAGAGCGCTCGAGAGCGCAGTGAGACAAAATGGCGACAGGAGCCGAGAAAGCGTATGTCGTGCTTGAAATGCACTCACATCAGTCAGTCATAACAGTGCAACGACACTTCCGGACGAAGTTCAACAAAGATCCACCAACTGCTAACTCCATTCGGCGATGGTATGCGCAGTTTAAAGCTTCTGAATGCCTCTGTAAGGGGAAATCAACGGGTCGGCCTGCAGTGAGCGAAGAAACGGCTGAACGCGTGCGGGCAAGTTTCACGCGTAGCCCGCGGAAGTCGACGAATAAAGCAAGCAGGGAGCTAAACGTACCACAGCCGACGGTTTGGAAAATCTTACGGAAAAGGATAAAGCAGAAGCCTTACCGTTTACAATTGCTACAAGCCCTGACACCCGATGACAAAGTCAAACGCTTTGAATTTTCGGCGCGGTTGCAACAGCTCATGGAAGAGGATGCGTTCAGTGCGAAACTTGTTTTCAGTGATGAAACAACTTTTTTTCTTAATGGTGAAGTGAACAGACACAATGTGCGAATCTGGGCGGTAGAGAATCCTCACGCATTCGTGCAGCAAATTCGCAATTCACCAAAAGTTAACGTGTTTTGTGCAATCTCACGGTTTAAAGTTTACGGCCCCTTTTTCTTCTGCAAAAAAAAAAAAAAAAAAAAAAAAAAAAAAAAAAAAAAAAAAAAACCGTTACAGGACACGTATATCTGGACATGCTGGAAAATTGGCTCATGCCACAACTGGAGACCGACAGCGCCGACTTCATCTTTCAACAGGATGGTGCTCCACCGCACTTCCACCATGATGTTCGGCATTTCTTAAACAGGAGATAGGAAAACCGATGGATCGGTCGTGGTGGAGATCATGATCATCAATTCATGTCATGGCCTCCACGCTCTCCCGACTTAACCCCATGCGATTTCTTTCTGTGGGGTTATGTGAAAGATTCAATGTTTAAACCTCCTCTAGCAAGAAACGTGCCAGAACTGCGAGCTCGCATCAACGATGCTTTCGAACTCATTGATGGGGACATGCTGCGCCGAGTGTGGGAGGAACTTGATTATCGGCTTGATGTCTGCCGAATCACTAAAGGGGCACATATCGAACATTTGTGAATGCCTAAAAAAACTTTTTGAGTTTTTGTACGTGTGTGCAAAGCATTGTGAAAATATCTCAAATAATAAAGTTATTGTAGAGCTGTGAAATCGCTTCAATCATTTGTAATAACCCTGTATTAAAACTTCATGTATGATGCAGCAGTTGCTCACGCATCTCAGTGTTTATGTCGTAATATCTCTTGAACTGTGTGTGGTACCATTATATACTTTTGTAGCTTCATTTAGAGGCATATGTGGATATTGTGTGCGAAATTTATTGCGGGAACAGTAAGTAGTACAGAAAAAATACATTAAAGGCCATGGAGGAAGTGGCAGTTTTTCACGCACATCACTGTTTATGACGTCATATCTCCTGAGCTAATGTAGGAGGTTCTTACTCCACAGCGTTTATTGCCTGGCAGTTAAGGATGTGTGTACCAAGTTTGGTTCAAATCACTCCAGTGGTTTACGAGATATGGAACACACACACTCACACACACACACACACACACACACACACACACACACACACACACACATCCATTTTTATAATAATATGTATGGATTTTATCGGATTCGTATGGCCATCTTTGGATCAATGTCCATGACAGTGGTCTCAGCGTCAGTCTCGTTGTCACTGATGAGGACTGTTGATGACAATGCGTGATCCTCTACGACGCTAGGACTACTATACTGCACACTTATTGGAACATGACTATTTGACACGGCTGAAATCGGCAATATAAAAATATAACGTCATTTTATTAGGACATTAAAACAGGTCTAAAGCATATTTGACTACCAGGATTCCAACTGGCTGCTTCCATCTCAGACAACAAAACACTGGTGCGTTACTGACCTCGAAAACGGAAGTGAGTAGACCTTCAACACACCCATGTGGCCGGCCGGGGTGGCCGAGTGTTCTAGGCGCTACAGTCTGGAACCGCGCGACCGCTAAGGTCGCAGGTTCGAATCCTGCCTCGGAAATGGATGTGTGTGATGTCCTTATGTTAGTTAGGTTTAAGTATTTCTAAGTTCTAGGGGACTGATGACCTCAGAAGTTTAGTCCCATAGTGCTCAGAGCCATCTGAACCTCCACCTCCTTTCCTGCTGTTCTCTGTGTACCGCACTACACACAGATACAGCACAGAAACACTTTGGCAATAGGCAGCACTGTATAGAATCGCCCACGGAGGATATCAGTGTCTGTTACACAGCCACTGATGATTCACGTAACAGCCCCGCCGATGAGGTCGTCTGCCTGGACTCGTTGCTTACAGATAATTCATCGAACTGAATACGGAGAACGAGGAAAACACAAGTAAAACACGAGGAAATGAATGAAAAAAAAACACAAAGGAAAAGAGAAAAAATAACGATTATCACAAGAGGTTTCTTATACTCAAAACACCTACGTCCATCAGACACCATCAGGTAAGGTTCAGATCTGTAACATGTTACGCAATTTAATAGTACAAAAACATATTAACAATTTTTGTTGCCTAAGTCCGAGGTTTAAATTCAGCATTATCCTATATGAAGTACCCTTTCCTTTTCATACTCTGTGTGTGTGTGTGTTTGTGTTTCAGACAGTTAAATAACTGCACCAAGAAACATTGTACAAATAATGAGCAATGTTCATACGGCGCTGCCGTTAGACTGCCGTCTGTAAGCTGGCTGCTGCGAAAGAGTTTGCGTATTGTTCCAGCATTGGCAGAATTTTGGAATTCTGTAAGTAAGAAAAAACAATTATTCACGTTACTAGTCAAAGATCAATTTAAGTGCACTGACTGTGGGTTTCATTTGTCACAACACACAAATGGAACGTCAAATGAAAACTGCACTTGTATTCAGAAGGAATCCATATATTAAGAACTTATTCGTCTGTGAGCACAAGGGCTCATTTCAAGCTGTTTTATGATGTGTACAATCAATTAGTTTCTTTACAATATTTGTTGATAGGAATTCGTAATGAATGTTGCTCGTATCTCTGGTTATTTCTGAGAAACTTTACAAAGGGTACACCGTCGATTGGCCCTCTGCAACACGGGTTGCGGGAAACAAACGTCCAGTCCAGAGCGATCTCAACAGACACAGGACACGCGTTCAGTTCGATAATGTTAGGCTCGTTTCTGAAGGAAGCAGTTCTAGATTGACCGAAGAGATTTAAGGGACCCGCAGGAAACTTGAGTGCTGTTGACCAGCCGGGAAGTTTGAACTTCTCTCCTCCTGAGCTTGAGCACAGTGTCTTAACCACTGGATAACGCGGCCCGGAGTGGTGATTTGCCGTTGTATTAGCAGCGCTTTGTGAGCCACTTGCCGTGTTAAGCAGACGCGTCGGGAAGTACCGTCCTCTTAGCAGGCGTGACGCTACACTGCATCCCGACAGACTGACGCATCGCTCAAGTGCTGCCGCCGCCGGTGACGGTCTGACAGACGCCATTTGTGAGAACACACAACATAATACGCCGTCTATCGAAGGTCCCTAAGATCTTGCCTTTTGGACATATTGGTTAAGTTAAAATCGTACGTCGTATTACGTAACTTTCCAGAATCTCCAGTGAAAGAGCGGGTCACCAGCAGTACGAAGCTGGTCTCATAGGCGACGGCCAAAAATGACTCTGATGCTTAACAGTCGTCTGAACGTTGAGGACGACGTGGAGAGATCGTGCTCTGCTATTCTGTGAAAGATTGGCGGCGGCGCGGCTTTTGTGAACGTCATGTGGCTGCGATGCTGTAAGAGGCGGTCTCACTGCACACATTCCACTGCCAGATCCACTGCGACACGTAAAGTTAATCAGGCAAGAAAATCTGTGAAAAGCTGCGACTGCATTTCATGTGTCCATGGACCATACAATTATATGTTAGTATAGCTGAAAGTTCTTTCTACTTTTCGGGCTTTGGTTTTCAACCAAGCGAATTGTTTTACAGAATAAATAACGTCTAATCTCAGCACAGCCAATTCACAAAACTGCTTCCAAGTCCGCTCTCTGATGTCAAGTCTCTAGCGCGCTCTTCAAAAAATCCTCTAAAGTGCGACATTCACACGAAGTCCATAATTACATCCAAGTCACGTCGTTCTGTCACTAAATCTCGATATACTCAGCCGATTAGCAGACTCATTACACTGTACGTTCAATGTTTTGTTATGCTTGTCAAAAATATCCTACGGTCCATTACTTCGTTTCCAAGCGACTTGTGAGAAATTTGCCACATGGTGACGATGTGTAGTAAGAAAGGGATTGTTACACCTCATCAGAACTACTATTAAATTTGGATATGATAAACACGTTCAATTTTGACAATCCTCGATCTGTTAGTGTACATCGGAACCATTACACATGCAATCTCACGCACTGGTGATTCAATTACGACTCGTAGCTACTGTATGAGGGAGTGTACGCTTGTCTGACTGGATGATTTTAGTAATGGCCGATGAGTGTTGTACGTTTTCTCATACTGTGTGACTACGAAAGAACTCAATAGTTTTAAAAAGTCATACAAACGGAACGTTACTACTTATTCGCTTGAAACCTTAACCTATTAAGAGAGTATCTCTGGAAGTCTATTTACTAATGAGCGCAGTTCTTTCGTTGGAGGCTTTTGCAACCAGAGAGTGCTAGTGAAGAAAATGGGAACTACATTTATTATAAGGGCTCGTGTGTCCTTTAGCCGGCAAAACGGAAGTCGATAGAAGCCGTTCGACGAATATTTCTCACATACTTTCACCAGAAGCCACCCAGCACAGTCCCCATTAATGCCTGGTACCAAAGGTTCGAAGAGAAGGGCTACATTTGCCAAGGCAAAAGTTCTGGTCGACTTCCTATGTCGGGGAAAAAGGTCGTGCGTCCGAGCAACCCTCCAGCGAAGCCGACTTGGAGCAAGTCACGAGCTTCAGACACCCCCCCCCCCCCCCCCAAAAAAAAAAAGGTTAAAATGGCTCTGAGCACTATGGGACTTAACAGCCGCGGTCATCAGTCCCCTAGAACTTAGAACTACTTAAACCTAACTAAGGACATCACACACATCCATGCCCGAGGCAGGATTCGAACCTGCGACCGTAGCAGTCGCGCGGTTCCGGACTGAGCGCCTAGAACCGCGAGACCACCGCGGCCGGCTTCAGACCCCACAAAAAACCATTTCCAACATTCTGCGTAAACGCTTCCGCGTGAAACCGTACCGACTGCATATGGTCCAGGAATACACTCCAGGAGATTATACTACACGATCAGCCTTCTGCACTGAGATGTGGGAAAGACCATGACAATGACACGTGAAACAAATTAATCCTTATTTGTGAAGGAACATTTCAAACTAATGCCGAATTTAATCTGCACGGTGGTCATTTATCGAGGACAAGTAAATGCCCACTTCTTCATCCATCATGAGCGAGTCTAGCCAAAAGTCGATGTGTTCTCTACAGTGTCGTGGGAGACGATGTACAGCCCATTCTTTTTCATGAATAAAAGCAAAACAGGCATTTATTACTTCGGCATGCTTTCTTGCGGCTTCTGAAACAAGAGTGCAACTTCGTCTCGCAACAATATGGTGCACCTCATCTCTCCCACTTGGCTGTGCGGGAACATTTCAACACTCATCCGCCTGGACGACAGATCGGCCCTGCTTGTGCTGATGACGACGTGTGGTGCAGATAGCCACACAATCTCCAGACTTAGCCCCTTGTGATTTCTTTTATGGGTCAGTGTGAAAGATAAAGTGTGTGTCCCACCCCTGCCACAATCCTTGCCACACCTACGGCACGGAATCGAAGGTGCGTTTGAGTCCATCAGCATCGAATTGTTGCCCGAGGTTTGGGAACTGTGTTAATATCGTCTCGAGGTTTTGCCGTGTGACTCGCGGAGCACACATCGGGTCCCTGTATATCTATATCTACATCTACATATACCGGGTGATCAAAAAGTCAGTATAAATTTGAAAACAGAATAAATCACGGAATAATGTAGATAGAGGTACAAATTGACACACATGCTTGGAATGACATGGGGTTTTATTAGAACCAAAACAATACGAAAGTTCAAAAAATGACCGACAGATGGCGCTTCATCTGATCAGAATAGCAATAATTAGCATAAAAAAGTAAGACAAAGTAAAGATGGTGATGTTTACAGGAAATGCTCAATATGTCCACCATCATTCCTCAACAATAGCTGTAGTCGAGGAACAATGTTGCGAACAGCACTGTAAAGCATGTCCGGAGTTATGGCGAGGCATTGGCGTCGGATGTTGTCTTTCAGCATCCCTAGAGATGTCGGTCGATCACGATACACTTGCGACTTCAGGTAACCCCGAAGCCAATAATCGCACGGACTGAGATCTGGGGACCTGGGAGGCCAAGCATGACGAAAGCATGACCACCAAACGAGGCGCGCAAGAGATCTTTCACGCGTCTAGCAATATGGAGTGGTTCTAATAAAACCCCATGTCATTCCAAGCATGTGTGTCAATTGTTACCTCTCTATCTATATTATTCCGGGGTTTATTAAGTTTTCAAATTTGTACTGACTTTTTGATCACCCGGTATATGTTTCAACCAAGTAAGTTGTACCGTTCCATTAGTATGAATTTTTAAAATGTAAAATTCTTCTGTGCTCACCCTGCGTAACTACTAAAATCGTGCCGGTCAGTGTGGCTGAGCGGTTCTAGGCACTTCAGTCTGGAACCGCGCGACCGCTACGGTCGCAGGTTCGAATCCTGCCTCGGGCATGGATGTGTGCGATGTCCTTAGGTTAGTTAGGTTTAATTAGTTCTAAGTTCTAGGCGACTGATGACCTCAGATGTTAAGTCCCATAGTGCTCAGAACCATTTGAACCATACTGACATGACATGTGTGTGGTAAGCTAATACTTTTATGTAATTGAAAAGTACGAAGTTTCAATATCGTTATTTCAAGGAAATAGATAGACGTGGGATCAGAGCCTGGCGTATCATTTGGTGGATGAGGACGAAATGAAAGAATAAACAATGTCAACGCATGTCCTCTGCCTTTCGAACATCAACAAGGCTACAGCAATGACGCGTATGCATGAGACATTCGCCAGGTCTGGTGTACAACAGGCGACACTGGTGCAGACTGGGGGTCAGGAACTGTCTGCTCCCTGTAGCATGGTTGATCTCTGCTAAATGCAACCCCAAGACAGTTTTGTTACCTGGTTGTAAACGCTCGTCAACTCTCCCATTAAAAAAGCGGATCACTGAGAATAGTACGTGTATTGTCCAGAGAGTACTGAATAGGTTGTATTTCCATTTTGCTGGAGAAGCTAGAAATTAATAAGAAGCCCAAGCGAGGAAAAGTGCAAACTGGACGGACCGACTTTAGTGCAGGACATTGACAAACAAAACAAGGTAGGCACTGAGCACAATCATATTTTTTTTTCCATTATTGATTTTCAATTCCCCCCGAAGAGGGTGGGCTGGCAGCAGCTCAGTACGCTGCTCTACAGCCTACAGACTTTTATTTTAAAAAATGAAAGAAGAAAAGAAACAAGAAAAACAGGCGATAAAACGGTGACATTTTTTTTCACTAATCATATGACTCCTCTATAATGTATACTTTCCGCGGTCGTTACCTCGTACAGAGCGCGTTCCACATATGGTTTGTTATGCCGCTCGGTAATTCTATTTTTTGATTGTCATTTTCGTAATTTAATTCATTGGCTGTTTGTTCTTATTAACTGACAGGCAAAATGATTTCCCATCCTTTCCTTGGTGCGACGTGTCTCGAGGTAGGAGGGCCCCTCTGGCTGTTGTTTTCCAAGCCAGTACTCGCCTATGCCGGCCGATAAGCCAACAGAGGTCTCTGACTACTTATTCCAGTCTGGCTTCTTTCCACTAGGGATTTTATGATTTCGCTTAATTTTGTTAGCTGCTTAAACTTGATACTTGTGTGTACTGTTACTGCTTGTACAAAGTTATCGTGATTATGATATCAGTATCACATATTGTCACTTACCCATTAATTTCACTTGCTTTTTCAACGTATTTCACAAACCATATGACCGTGTATGGCATTCCAGTTCTCTCTTTAAGCGCCAGACCTACGCAGGTCCAATGAATCTAGATGCGATGCCTACCACTCCACTGACCTATGCCAAATGTACACAGTCACTGTTCGACTGGCTGTAGAAGACAAATCTACTTCATAATTAAACAGTCTTGATCGAAAATTTATTTTAATCAGAGTCACCAGTTTCAATCCTTTAGGATCATCTTCTGACTCTGAAATAACACATGTACAGATGGGGGTATCCTTACAGTAACGTATATACACTGAAATAAGATTACAAACTACATATACCCAGAATGGCAGGTTGACTTCCATGGAGCAAGCTGCGCCGATCCACGACGCTGAACTGACTGCTAAATGGATAGGCAGGGATTGGTCTTAAATAGCACTAGTCCCACTCACCGTCCTGTGTATGAGATTAGTGTTAACCAATCAGAAGTACAGTGTGTACTATTAGCATAAAATGCAATACAATAGTCTATATTACTAAGATTTGAAGACGAGTTATAGGTAAAGTACATCGCAAAATCGCTATTTTTTTTATTATCATATATTAATAAGATCGATTATGTTGTTTTCAAAAATCAAAACCTACTTCACGTTAATGGAGCAAACGCACTGCTAAAAATTTTGACAAATCGTCTTTGTTTAGGCATCCATCCGTTACTCGAACGTCTCAGATGCGCCCTCAGTCTGCGTTTCTAGGACTCATGTGCGTACTGATAAATCCGTAGATTTTCTTGCTGAGCACAGTACCGGGCAGCGTCTATTAGCACAGAACAAGAACAATTCTCACTCTCACTCACTCACTCACACACACACACACACACACACACACACACACACACACACACACACACACACACACACACAAATGCAGTCAGTGGAGCGGTGCTAGCACAGGACGTGGCCCAAAAAGGTTTCCACTTACGTCTGCAAACGCTAGTCAAGTTCTTCCACACCACACACGTAAACAGTCTCATCCAGCGTTAAGGACTGATACGCCGTCGCGACGCGACCAGTCCTCGTAGCGCTGGAGAGTAAGATACATCTACACCATACTCCGCAAGCCACCTAATGGTGTGCGGCGGAGTGTACTTTCGGTACGAATATCTGATCCGTCAAACCCTGGTCCACTCGCGACTAATGCGTGGGAAGAATGATTGTCGGTAAGGCTAATTTCTCGCGGCCAACACGCGAGATGTATTTCGGGGGAAGTAATATGTTGTCCGACTCCTACTGAAAAGTGCTGTCCCCAAATGTCAGCCGGCAGCGGTGGTCGAGCGGTTCTAGGCGCCGCAGTCCGGAACTGCGCGACTGCTACGGTCGCAGGTTCGAATCCTGCCTCGGGCATGGATTTGTGTGATGTCCTTAGGTTGGGTCGGTTTAACTAGTTCTAAGTTCTAGGGGACTGATGACCTCAGAAGTTAAGTCCCATAGTGCTCAGAGCCATTTGAACCATTTGAACCCAAATTTCGATAGTAAATCTCCCCGTGATGCACAACGCCTCTCTTGTAACGTCTGCCAGTGGAGTTTGTTTAGCATCTCCGTAACGCTCTATCGCCAGCTAAACGATTCCGTGACGCGACGCTCTTCGTTGGATCTTCTCTATCTGATCTACCAGTCCTAACTGATAGGGATCCTAGATAGAAGAACAATACTCAATAATCGGGCGAACATATCGCCTTATAAGTCACTTCTTTCATGGATGAGTTATATTTCCTTCAGATTCTTCCGATGAATCTGAGTCTGGTACTGCTTTTCCCCCAAAGTCACTCTGGATAGTTACGCCTAGATATTTTACGGCGGACGCTGCCTCCAGCTGTTTGTCATCAGTAGTGTAGCTGGACAGTAGTGGATTTCTTTCCCTATGTATGCGCAAGCTTCTCCTCCGCAAAGATGCTGCGGGTTCAATGCCGCGGTCCTGCTGGTATCACGGGATCAGCGTACGTGGAACCACCATCAATGAAATTGTCCATGTAGTATCGGTGAGTGCACCGCTGCAGTGATTACCTCTAGCTCACCGTCCTCTGCAGGAAATCCTGTTAATTTAGTCATTTCGCAGTCGGAATCTGAGTCGCTGCTACGTTAGCGAGATACACGATATACACACTGAATCGTTCAAAGCAGAGGTGCCACTTTGCATCCTAGATCATGAAGAGGCTGTCCAACGTCGCTGTTGACGGGTGTGGAGAAAAGTCAGAGTACATGACACGTTTTCATACGGTGACACATCATGCAGACTAGACTTGGCCACTGTTTCTATGTTTCGAATCAGTGTATCGATACGTGTAACTGTTTCAGTGTTTCGGAACGGCTGTGGTTCACTGTTTCGAAACAGTGGTGTTTCATTCCGCCCCTGTCTCGGATAACCGGACCAGATTAGATCTCGAGCCAGACACAGAAACTGTATCGTTATTTCAAAATAAGGCTGTTTCAGTCCACCTGTGCATGGAACGGACTGATTGTATCGAAACAGTGATGTTTCATTCCGCTCTGTGTCGGACGAGATTCGGGCTCGGCACAGGTACTGAAACACAACATACCACTTCATGAAACACTTTCAAGAGTGTCGAAATCTTTTTGACAAGCAATAGTATGAAGGTTAAGGTATCCGAAAATAAAGTTTCGTTTCTAGCTGACTGTCCTATTTCGAAATGGCGTAATATCTGCTTTATAAACACTAACCAAACAATAAAACAACGCATACTATTCACATTAAAAATGATGAATATGTGAAGATCATTCAGTTAAATTACACGTTTTTTTATAATATACGCTTCTCTCTTCATGTACAGTAATCATATTAAGAAACGCAAGTAAGCCTACAATATTTTGAATAAAAAAAGGCGTCGAGTGACCGTTATTAGACATATACATAAATTTGATGTAAGTATAATTGGAATCAATCTGTTTGATATATCACTGATAGTGTGATGGTGAACGGGAAGGGCTGGGAAGCATAGTAACGGTTCGAAACACCTTGAAAGACAAAATTTTTTCTGTTATATTTTGTTATTTATTCGCTTTTTTTGGTGTTATTTGTGAATCTATAGTCACTGTGCCTATTATCCACAATGATTCCCTTATGTGCACGGAAACTAGCAGGTTGGGTATATTACCCATACTAACGGAATGTGTGAATCCCAGTAGCATATCCGTTGTTTCTGCAGTTTGCTCCCACCTCCAGTTCCGTTCGTGGTGGTTCTTCTGTCTTCAGCTATGGCTGTCCTCAGCCAATTGAAAAGTATGAAAGTCACGCGACACGAAAGCAGCACATTTGCTGCAGGAAATACGAAACTGCCAAGACGCCTAAGTGATAGTTTCATACTTTCTGCGATATGATTATCGCTCTCGCTCCTCATTTGTGCTTATATGGAATTACTTATACATTAGACATTCAAAAAAAATGGCTCTGAGCACTATGGGACTTAACATCTATGGTCATCAGTCCCCTAGAACTTAGAACTACTTAAACCTAACTAACCTAAGGACATCACACAACACCCAGTCATCACGAGGCAGAGAAAATCCCTGACCCCGCCGAGAAGAGTAGACATTCAAGATGATAAAATGTGTAGGTTTCACTGTTTCGAAACAGCGAATCGAAACAATACATTGTACTGAAACTTCCTGGCAGATTAAAACTGTGTGCCCGACCGAGACTCGAACTCGGGACCTTTGCCTTTCGCGGGCAAGTGCTCTACCATCTGAGCCACCGAAGCACGACTCACGCCCAGTCCTCACAGCTTTGCTTCTGCCAGTATCTCGTCTCCTACCTTCCAAACTTTACAGAAGCTGTCCTGCGAACCTTGCAGGACTAGCACTCCTGAAAGAAAGGATTGCGGAGACATGGCTTAGCCACAGCCTGGGGGATGTTTCCAGAATGATATTTTCACTCTGTAGCGGAGTGTGCGCTGATATGAAACTTCCTGGCAGATTAAAACTGCGTGCGGGGACAGCTAGAGAGTCGTGCTTGGGTAGCTCAGTTGGTAGAGCGCTTGCTCGCGAAAGGTAAAGGTCCCGAGTTCGAGTCTCGGTCGGGCATACAGTCTTAATCTGCCAGGAAGTTTCATACCAGCGCACACTCCGCTGCAGAGTGAAAATCTCATTCTGGAATATATTGTACTGTTTCATTTGTTTCGCAACAATTACGTGTTTCAGTTTGCCCATCTCTAATGCAGACGCAGGGCAAAGCGAGCGTTGTGAAGGAGAACGCAGATGTGGTGGACGGTACCGCAAAGCGGCTGCGAGAATTACGTAACCGGCTGGAAGACGAGACACCGTTTGGGACGGCGGCCCGTGGAGTCACGACGCGCGGGAAGCGACTCGACGGTCCGTAACAGGACACGCACGCGGCCGACAAACCGCACGCGACGAGCCAAGGAGAAAAGGGAAAACGGGGAAATCTGGCGGGAGCGGGGGCGGAGGCGTGCGTCGGCGCCGGCAGAGGGGCGCAGCGCGGCCCAGATACGCGGGCCGCCGCCCAATTTACACTACAAAGCGGAGCTGCGGCTCGTAAACCGATTTAGGGGACTCCAGACGCCAACTGTGAAGAGACGCGCCGCCGACACAGCGCGCACAACATTCCGCTAATTAGGGGGAACGGAGAGCAGGCGGTGGTGGCGCCGAGCCACTCTTCCGGCCAATGTAATTCGAGCGATCTCATAGTCGACAAAGCGACGGCTGCATGAAAATTACGTGCATGGTGATACACTCCAAATTAGCGTTACTTTCATATTTATGACGAAGTGCCTGCTACCAGTTACTTGGTGATACTTTTTTGTAATGTTGTACTACTAGACTGAGGTTTACTACCATCATCAGATACGATTAAACAGGCTATATAAGAGCAGTCAAATGAAAACGAGACAGATGGCAAAAAAGTACGAGGGTCACTCCAAAAGAAATGCACACTATTTTTGTTTTCATTCTGCATGTGTGAAAGTTTTACAATGTGTAGATACATCCTTCCTGCTTGTTTTCAAACTTAGTTCAACCTGTTCCCGTGAGTGGTGCCGTTACAGCATGTCTTCAAGATGGCTGCTACACTTGACGTTCGTCAGAAGCAACGCGCTGTCACAGAATTCCTGCGCTGTGAAAACGTGATAGTGGGAAACATCCAGAAGAGGTTGAAAAACGTGTAAGGAGATGCTGCTGTCGATCGCAGTACAGTTAGTCAGTGGGCAAGCAGGTTACGTGATGAAAGCGGGCACGGCATTATTGAGGATTGTTCAAAAAATGGTTCAAATGGCTCTGAGCACTATGCGACTTAACTTCTGAGGTCATCAGTCGCCTAGAACTTAGAACTAATTAAACCTAACTAACCTAAGGACATCACACACATCCATGCCCGAGGTAGGATTCGAACCTACGACCGTAGCGGTCACGCGGTTCCAGACTGAAGCACCTTTAACCGCACGGCCACATCGGCCGGCTATTGAGGATTATCCTCGCAGAGGCAGGCCTCGTACTGCACACAGTCCAGACAAAGTGCAGAGGGTTAACGAATTGGTGACTGCTGACAGACGCATGACAGTGAACGAATTGTCACGCTACGTTGGGATAGGGGAAGGAAGTGTTTCCAGAAGACTGAAAGTGTTGGCGTTAAAAAAGGTTTGTGCCAAGTGGGTTCCCAGAATGTTGACAGTGGCTCACAAAGAAACAAGAAAAACGGTATGTAGCGAACTTTTGGAACAGTACGAGGATGGTGGAGATGAACTTCTTGGAAGAACTGTGACAGGTGATGAAAAATGGCTCCATTATCTTTCACCAGAGACGAAGAGGCAATCAATGGAGTGGCATAATGGAAATTCAACAAGGGAAAAAAAAATCAAAACCACACCTTCTGCTGGAAAAGTTACGGTTACGTTGTTTTTCGACTCTGAAGGATTTTTGCTTGTGGACGTCATGCCAAGTGACACCACCATAAATTCTGATGCATATGTGACGACACAGAAGAAACTTCAAGCTCGACTAAGTCGCCGCCCGTGTGGCCGTGCGGTTCTAGGCGCTTCAGTCTGGAACCGCGTGACCGCTACGGTCGTAGGTTCGAATCCTGCCTCGGGCATGGATTTGTGTGATGTCCTTAGGTTAGTTAGGTTTAAGTAGTTCTAAGTTCTGGGGGACTGATGACCACAGATGTTAAGTCCCATAGTGCTCAGAGCCATTTTGATTTGACTAAGTCGTGTTCGATCACATCGGCACAAGCAGGATGTTTTGGTGTTACACGACAATGCACGGCCACATGTCAGTCAAAAAGCCATGGAAGCGATCACAAAACTCGGACGGACGACACTGAAACACCCACCTTACAGTCCTGACCTGGCTCCATGTGACTCTCATCTCTTTGGGAAACTGAAAGACTCTCCTCGTGGAACAAGGTTTGAAGATGAAGACTCCCTTGTGCACGCTGCCAAACAGTGGCTCCAACGGGTTGGTCTAGAATTTTACCGTGCGGGTATACGGGTGCTGCTTCCAAGATGGCGTAAGGCAGTTGAGAGGGAAGGAAATTATGAGGAGAAATGAAAATATTGTTCCTAAAGGATGTATCTACGCACTGTAAGACTTTCAAACATGCAGAATAAAAGATGGATTTTTAAAACAATAGTGTGCATTTCTTTTGGAGTGACCCTCGTAAGTAAACTGTTTATTACTTCAAAAGTAATCGCCGTGCATCAATTGTGGCGCCGTGTTGCAGACAGCCAACGACCAGCGGGCCCTTGCAGTCAAAGAAAAAGATCATCACTTTGCCGGAGATGACTTGCCCGTTGTTTCGACTACCCTCCAGAAGTTTCTCTGGGAAACCCTGACACATTCTGCACACAGCCCCCATCTCTCTCCGTGCGATTTCCATATTTTTGGAGCCCTGAAGAATGACATTTGTGGCCGTTGATTTGTTTCGGACGAAAACGCACACGCCCGACTATGATCCTGGTTCCGTAGGCAACCTCAAACATTTTTCCATAACTGAATTAACCGTCTTGTCTCACAGTGAGACAAATGTAATAAAAGTTATGGCGAAAAGTTTTGAAATAAAAAAGTTTACTTACATTTTTCCATGTGTCTCGTTTGCACTTGTCTGTCCCTTATATATTCTACGAATTATGTGATTCGACGTCTGTCGTTTCTACAAGATCCAATCCTATTATTCCTTTTATAAACATATCTAACTACAGAGCGCCGCGCGGTCTAAGGCGCTTTGTCATGGCCCACGCGGCTCCCCCCGTCCAGCATTCGAATCCTCCCTGGGGCCTGTGTGTGTGTGTGTGTGTGTGTGTGTGTGTGTGTTGTCCTTGGCGTACGTTAGTTTAAGTTACATTAAGTAGTGCGTAAGCTTAGGGACCGATGACCTCAGCGGTTTGGTCCCATAAGACCTTACCACTAATTTCCAAATTTTTGCCCTCAGAGCATCAATAATGAAAGGATAGATAATTATATTTGCTGTTTCTAAAATGTCTAAGACATGTAAAACAGCACGTACCTCTTCCTTAAGCCTCTGTTACACTTAACAGTGTTCTCTCTTACCCTTAAACAAAGGAATGCACATTTCCAGATAAACCAGGTGCCAACAGATGAGAATACATTAACATCAGCGTTTTAATAAGTCATTGTGCAATTATACTGCCATGAATTATTTACTAGAGACCGGAGTAAGTGGCGGAAGTGATCTTAAGGAAGGTCATTTTCGGCTCAGAAGAACTCTAGAACCACACGAGATAGGACTGACACTTCCACTTATCTTAGTAGAGGGATTTAATAAATCTAAACCTATGATTTGTTGACTTAGAGAAAGTGTTTGATAAAGTTGAGTCAAATGCATTCATTGAAGAAATTCTGAAGGTATAGCGATTAAATATAGAAAATCAAAGGTTACCTATAACTTATACAAAAACAAAACTGGTTACAAGCGTCAAAGGATTTGGGTGGGAAGCAGTGGTTGAGAAGTGAATGCGACATTGTTGTAGAACGGAACTGACGTCTTGAAACGAGGTTTTAAGATGAAGACAACTGTAATGGAGTTTAGTAGAATCAAATATGGCTACGATGAGAGAATTAGATTAGAATGTAAGACCCGAAGTCGAATAGTTTTTCTATTTGGCCATCAAAATAACTAAGAGGCTCAAGAGAGGAGGCAAAATGTAGACTGGTAAGAGCAAGAAAAATGTTTCTGAACAAGATAAATTTGTCAACATTGAATATAAATAGAAGAGTCAGTACGCCCGGGTTCCCGGGTTCGGTTCCCGGAGGGGTCAGGGATTTTCTCTGCCTCGTGATGACTGAGTGTTGTGTGATGTCCTTAGGTTAGTTAAGTTTAAGTAGTTCTAAGTTCTAGGGGACTGATGACCATAGATGTTAAGTCCCATAGTGCTCAGAGCCAGAAGAGTTAGTAAGTCTGAACTGAAGGTATTTGTCTATCGTGAAGCCCTGTAGGAAAGTGAAACGTGGACAGTAAACAGTTCAAACAAGAAGAGAATACAAGCTTTTGAAACGTGGTGCTACAGAAGAATAAATTGTTAATGGTGTACAGCAACCATCAAAAAGTGGTTTTAGGTTACTTCACTGAAAGAGTACCGTTATGGTTTCGAATTTTTTTAAAATTCATCATCAGACGATTTTTTCATGCTTTCATCAATACAAGTTATACATTGATTTCCTGTGAGTTGCCCTGGGATAAACAGTAATTTACATATTACAAACGTGTAACCAAAATGGTTACAGGTTGGAAAGTAAATGAGTGTCAAAGATGCTACAATGCAATGATACAAAGATATGGCAAATTATTTGTTTTCGTATGTGATAATACAAAACATGTGGTGCAAGTTGAAAATTCGTTTTGTGAGCGAACGAAATTGATTTACAGTGCTGTGCAACGTTTGTGACTGTTAAAATACGAACACCCTTGAGAATGCATTTCATTGCAAGAACAATGCTAATACAAATGTGCCAGGTGGGCATTTCACGTAAATTGCATTCCAACACTATACGTAGCGCAACCATTTTCGTTAGACTTTTATAATCTGTAAATTATTGTTTATCCAAGGCAACTCACAGGAAACCAATTTACAATCTGTACTGATGAGAGTATTAAAAAACCGTCTGATGATGAACTGTGAAACAATTCGAAACCAGTAACGGTACTTTTTCAATAAAGTAACCTAAAACCAATTTGTGGCTGCTTGCTGTACACCGTCAACAATGTATGTTACATAACAGCCTCGGTCTCCAACCATGTCTATATGTGACAAAACTGCACTACAGAAGAAAAGTGAAGATTAGATTGGTAGATCGCATAACTATTCGAAGTATTTGTGTAGGAGGGAAAAGGAGTTTGTGGCAAAACTTGACTACAAGTTTTGTAGTGGAGAGTTGCATAAGGGCTAAAAATTGTAGAGGGAGACCAAGTAAGCCAATTAAAATGGATGTAGCTTTTATTAGTTGTACAGGGATGAATAGGCTTGCACAAGACTGAAGACTTGAATAACTTACGATTAACCTTTTTTTTTTAACGCAAAGTAGCAAGATATTTGTGGGGAAAAGAAAGCTAATTTATTCCCAATTCAAGAAACCGTTTGTATTCTGGAACCTCCTCACCACACGTTGAATAATAGCATATTTGCGCTAGGCAAAGTTTTCAGTAGTGTTAGCGGATCACAGACAGACTCTTTAAGAGCGAACTAACACTATTTGAAAACGACTGCCGTGGTGTAAATTTAGTGATGTGCAAATCATGTTCACATGTACACGTATCATTTTCGGACGTTTGCTCTACATTTTCTCATCTTTACACATCCTCCCAGCCACTCCTGGATGGCACTGCGGACGTCCCACAACCCTACCAGCTGTGGGAAATACTTTTAGAGATTTCTGTTTCTAGCTGTTTCTTGTAGTACTTATTATTTAGTACCTCACACCTTGTATGCCTATGTAACAGTTAACCTGCATTCCAGACTGTTCCATTGTCGAAACAACTGTTTTACCACAGTCTATACTCAACTTCCGCGCTTGAGACGTTCGAAACATCTTCATCAATATCGAGTTCCACAAAAAGTTGGTTTTTTCTTTTTGTCGAGAGATGTATTGGCCTGGGAAAGTTATCTTTTTATAATGTTGCTTACTAATCGTCTCTAGTATTTGAATTGTGCACTCTAAGAGCCTGTTCGCAATATCTTGAACGATACGTAAATTTATAATCTCTCACAAAAACAGTCATTTCTCTGCAATTGTTTCGGAGCGTGTTGGTCATATAAATAGCTGTCTTGTGACGCAAGTAACACACAAGCTCTTAAACATACACAATCCAGCCAGCGACCTCCGACTACGTCTTCAGGCGACTCCCTTCACTGAAATGCAAACCGGTTGTCGGGCAGCCTGCACCCAGACACGCACAAGTACAGGTAACTAAATGGATATGGCACCTCGCTCGTCTGTCAGTCTTGTCAAATAACAAAAACGTTATTTGAGAACATCTCTCCCTTCACACTGGAAGTATAAAAATAATCCTGTCATACTTTGTGTCTGAAGGCGGTGTTTATAACTCTTTCTGTGTATTCAATACATTGCTCCCTGCAACCGTGATTGAGCACGTAACGTACGAGTACTTTGGCTTTGATGCTACTTCAGTCTCACGATTGATTACGTCTGTTTGCTGGTAGTATTTAATATCTGCTCATAAAATTCAGTGAATGTCACTACATGATAATTTCCAAACTGATTAAGTACATGTTGCATAAGTTCGCTGGTGAACCTATGTATGATATTACGGTATATTGATAATTTTTACTTATGGACCGTCTGCAGCAACTGAATAAAACACAATTTTAGTGCCATACGCGTTTCGCCTTTATTTTCTGCAAGGCATCATCAGTGGCCTTGAATATGTACATATGTTAGCTATTTTATTTACATTTTTGTCACTGTGCCTATAGGCTATAAACAGTTCTGGTGGTTGATATTTCCTATTAAATAGTAATGTTTTGAACTGTACTTACAGGTTGCGTAGACAGTTTCTTACATATTACGCTCCTGTTGCATTTTTGGTGTTGTTCTTCTTCCTATGAGCGCCAATTTGCTGTTTTTTCCACATTCCACAGCACTATACACTGAACGCTTGTTCTAATGCAATGTTTTGCTTTCTGTTGCCGACTGTCAAATGTTTTTGCCAAAGATCGAATATTACTGCCAAACTTATGAGTGTAACTATTGAAGTATCTGTGGTCTGTTCGTGTATGCGTTTGTGTGTGTGTGTGTGTGTGTGTGTGTGTGTGTGTGTGTGTGTGTGTGTGTGTGTTTGTATTTTGGTGTTATATATAGATTTTTTTTAATGTTATCATTTCCTTTATTAAGTGTAGTAGGGAGCCTGTGCTGATGTGTGTTTGTTCATTTATCACATGTTTGTTTTCTGCTATGGCTTTCTGGATGTGGAAGTTTTCTTGCATTTGTATAAGATGTTTGTCATGGTTGCTTAAGAAACTGCAAGGCATCATGCTTAAGAAACTGCTTAAGAAACTGTCTACGCAACCTGTAAGTACAGTTCAAAACATTACTATTTAATAGGAAATACCAACCACCAGAACTGTTTATAACCTATAGGCACAGTGACAAAAATGTAAATAAAATAGCTAACATATGTACATATTCCAGGCCACTGATGATGGCTTGCAGAAAATAAAGGCGAAACGCGTATGGCACTAAAATTGTGCTTTATTCAATTGCTGTCAGACGGTCCATAAGTAAAAATTATCAAATACCGTAATATTACACGCAACTGAGGAAGACAGGACTACAAAAGTTGACTATGTATGATAGTCTGGTTTCGAATGCCATATAAATATTTTCTGTTGTTGACGGTGTGGCTGCACGTAGAATTTAAAGGAGTAGTACAAGAAGTTTGGCAACACACTTTCGTGCAAGAAACTAAGTGGTAACTAGTACCCACGGAGTAAATACGTGGACTGAAGCGCTGAGAGCAACAGGTTTGGTGGCTTAGAAGAAGAAACTTAGGCAACACGGCAGCAGTGGCGATTAAAACTTGGAACAGGGCTCGCTGGAGACACAAGCTGCAGTATTAACTGCGAACAATATCACTGAGAAGGAACTCTGCAGCGTCTGGGGCCGGGCAGGAGGCACTTATAATCATTTTGACGCTCATGAGAGGAGAGGGCGGTCCTCTAATGCGGTTGCAGCCCATGCGGTGAAAGTGTGATTTTGTAATTGTCTTTTGGTTCAGCGCAAAAGATATATGATGCAACCAGTCAGGTTCCTTTCAGAGCATGCTGACACAATAGCTCCACATTTAGCAGTTATATACAACCGCTCGCTCACAGAAAGTTCTGCACCTAAAGGCTGGAAAATTGCAAAATTGTTAAGGTTTTCGTGACCACTTGGTGACAAACTGCCTGTTGCCTTCTGTCTCGGGTTCTTCGGCCGACGTTCGTCTGAACATTTTACTGACGTTTCGCCAGCACGAGTGGCTGCCATTGTCAAAGCTCCACCCTTCATTGCTGGTGGTGAACTGCAGCCGAGCTCACGGCGCGCCAGGTACGTTGAGACTGCAGCCACGAGCTCGGCTCCAGTTCACCACCAGCAATGGAGGGTGGAGCTTTGACAATGCCAGCCACTCGTGTTGGCGAAACGTCAGTAAAATCTTCAGACGAACGTCGGCCGAAAAACCCGAGACACAAGCTAATTGAAAAATTGCTCAAGTCACACCAACACTCAAAAAGGGAAGTAGGACTAACCCTCTCAATTACAAGCCCACATCACTAATGTCGATTTCCAGTAGGGTTTTGGAACATATAATGTGTTCGGACATTATGAATTACCTCGAAGAAAATGATTGACACAGTCAGCACTGATTCAGAAAATATCATTCTTGGGAATCACAACTATCTCTTTATACTCATGAAGTAATGAGTGCTATCGACAGGGGATGTCAAATTGATTCCATATTTTTAGATTTACAGAAGGCTTTCGACACCGTTTCTCACAAGCGTCTTCTAACAAAACTGCGTGCCTATTGAATATCGCCACAGTTGTGCGACTGGATTCATGATATCCAGTCAGAAAGGTTACAGTTGGTAGTAATAGACGAAAAGTCATTGAGTAAAACAGAAGTAATATCCGGCGGTCTCATAGGAAGTGTTATAGGCTCTCTGTTGTTCCTGATCTATATTAACGATGTAGGAGACAACCTGAGCAGCCATCTTGGATTGTTTGCAGATGATGCAGTCATTTACCGTCTTGTAAAGTCATCAGATGGCCAAAACAAATTGCAAAATGATTTAGATAAAACATCTGTATGGTGGGAAAGGTGGCAATTGACCCTGAATAAAGAAAAGTGCGAAGTTATTCACATGAGAACTAAAAGAAATCAGATAAATTTCCATTACGCGATAAGTCACACAAATCTGAAGGCTGTAAATTCAACTAAATACTTACAGATTACAATTACAAATAACGTAAATTGGAACGATCACATAGATAAAGTTGTGGGTAGAGCAAATCAAAGACTGCCATTCATTGGCAGAGCACTTAGAAGGTGCAACAGCTCTACTAAAGAGACTGGGTACACCACGCTTGTCCGCCCTATTCTGGAGTATTGCTGTGCGGTGTGGGATCCGCATGAGTTGGGACTGACGGACGACATGGAAAAAGTTCAAAGAAGGGCGACTAGTATTTTACTATCGCGAAATACGGGAGACAGTGTCACGGGCATGATACGTGAATTGAAGTGGCAATCATTAGAACAAAGGCGTTTTTCGTTGCGACGGGACCTTCTCATGAAATTTCAATCACCTGTTCTCTCCTTCGATTGCGAAAACATTCTGTTGGCACCCACTTACATAGGGAGAAATAATGATCACGATAAAATAAGAGAAATCAGGGCTCGCACAGAAAAATTTAAGTGCTTGTTTTTCCCACGCGTCGTTCGAGAGTGGAACGGTAGAGAGACAGCTTGAAGGTGGTTCATTGAACCCTCTGCCGGGTACTTTATTGTGAATAGCAGAGTGATCACGTAGATGTAGATGTAATAAGGTGTCTGTCGAAAAAAAATTTGAAACTTTTTTTATTGTGGAGCTAGAATGTATATACATTGAATAATTATTCCCCAAAATATTATGCGTGCACTCTGAAAAGTAACGGTTCTGTGAGCGTTTGAAGCCGAGCGTGAGCGGCACGCCTCGGCGTTAGAGAACCGGTTACGCGCTCACGCTGCGTTTGTTGCGTCCGTGAGATGTTTAGGGCTGTCTCTAATGTTGCAAATGTTTACCAATATCTCGAACACATAGTAGACTTTCACTTTTCTCATTTGGAGGTACGCTCCAAAAATAACATCCAGCAGAGGCGAAATTGTCAACATTGCTTCAGATTTGGCCGTATGTCTATTCAGTGTAGCCGACATTGCATTACTGCACGTGGAAAATGCCTGTCAAATCAAAATCGGCGATGAACTGGACCGATTCTGTGAAGACGGAGACGCCAGCGGCGGTGCGCTCACTGATGAGAAGGGCTTTGAGGACGAAAATGAGGGCTTATCAGGTCAAAGTAGCAGAAAGCGGCTATCCACTAGCTGGGGCGGTAGCCACTATGCACCTCGCATCGATGATATCCCGTAAGTTTCAAACTTTGTCCCTTTTTATATGATAAATACTTGTCAAACTTTAAACGCTCTTTTCTCAAAACCATGTTTTTCGGCATGGGTGTCGTCGCCAACGGTACAATTTTCATCCGATTTCAATGATTTTTAATCTCCGCTGAAGCAAATTGAATTCTCTTCGGTTCATCGTAACTGATTTTTTTTGTTGATATTTAATATTTTGTCGGCATAAAAGAGGGGTCGAAAAATGGCCATTTCTACAAATATCTATAATTTTTTTTTTTTTTTTTGCAAATCCCACGAGAAACTAAAATTCCATTGTAAGGATCAGAATATACGTTAATTTCATGTTTCAGGTAACCACAACCGGAGTTACAGCGACAACCATCCATCTACCTTCTTTCAGAGGTGTCTCGAGAAAATACTAATTACACAGAGGAGGTACTAAAATTTTTCAATAAAAATGCCAATAATAACTTCAATGTATGCTTTATTCATTGCAGCAAGCCCCATTTGTCCTCTACATTCCAGTACGGTAAAAAAATTCCTGAATTTGAGCAATATATTCGTCCCACACCTTGTCGTTCCCCCTTAAGTACTTAAAATTTCTTTACAGCTTAGACTTATTGGTCAATTAATTGTTTCTCTGTGGAGAGAGCACCAAAAGTGAAAAAAATGCTTCTCGACAGCAGTGAATACTGTAGTTCGCGTTAAATTTTAGCGCTGCACTACGACAAATCACGGCATTGCTAACTCTCGCGCACTGTTGGCTGAAACTAATGCTGTCTCAATTTGAGCTCATTTTTCCCCGTAGTTTTATGCTAATTGGAGCAGTAGATACCACTCTACTGTTGCAAAGCGCATTGTTAGAGCATGAGATGTACGAGGCCTACCTACAATGCTTGCCAATGTACGTCCTCTGTCAAGTACTGCTGCCCCCCCCCCCCCCCCCCCGCTTCCCTCCTACAAATTTCAGGAATTGGTCCTCGTCTCCCCCCTGAGTTGCAAAATGTGTACGCACAATACTCGTATAAAATATAAACAATATATTTTACTTGCTTCACAGACAGAAGACGCATACGAAAGTTCCCTCTTAACGTTGATGGAGACGATGCTGTTGGGCAGGGGGGGGGGGGGGGGGGAGAAGGAGTCAGGGGAAACGGGGGCGGGGTGCTGGGGTAGGGGGGTGAGGTCAGGATGAGCGTCTGGCCTTAGAAATTTATTCCAAGTCCCATTACACGCGCGTGTTAATCATACATAATGGAAAATACTTATTAAATAAATTAAACCTGCCCTTTAAGAAGGTGTAAAGGAGGATATACCGCTACACAGCGTGGCTCCCAAGTGTAGAGAGCTAGTTATGTTCGTACACGCTGTTGTAAGTGGTCCATATAACGCCATTTATTCCTTCTCAAAGCGGTTGGTCTTCGTGACAATTTAGCGAGTACGGAATTTTTTCAGATGAAGTAATAGGACGGCAAACTTTACGAATCCAAAAGCAACAAGTTAAACAAAAAGCAGTTAGAAGATCTAACTAAACACGAGATAAAATTTTCCAGTTAAGCAAGCTAATTTTTCGATACCGTTGAAGTGAATTAAAAGAAAAGATTAAATGTAACTATTGTATTTATTTTCTCTTTCAAATATTTTCTAGCTGACTTCGCGTGTGTCATTTTGTTGCCTCTAGTCGTGTTTGCAATACCGTCCTATGCATCTCTGGGATATTTAGAACCTAGAAATCTGAGCGTAATGGCAAGATTTCGTTCATAGTTCTCACAGAAATATGGTCAATGCGACCCTATTTCAAGTGAACGGGATATTCGTTTAGCGTCGGCTCTAACGACTGGAAGATACATTTATGACACCAAATTATTGTCATTTGCTGTACTAATTTAATAAACACAGCGACCAGCCAATTTGTTATGTATTCTTATTTAACCTAACACGCGTTTCATCTGGCGTTCACCGATCTTCAGTTAGCGTAATACATATTTGAGTCTTCAGTCAGTACATCGTTACAACATTGAAAGCAAGTTGAAATAACAACAAGCAGTGTAGAAAGGCACCTGCAGCATCCAATTTTCTGTCGATGTTGTAGCTATGTACTGAATGTAGACTCAAATATGTGTTACGCTAACTGAAGATGGGTGAAAGCCCGAAACGCGTATTAGCTTAAATAAAAATACATAACAAAGTTTAAGGTTGCTGTATTTATTAAAGTCATATAATTCACAGCCACGGAGCTCAGCATGGTTTGGTTTGGTGAGTGTTTTAGAAGCACGAAGCGATGTCATGAATAGAACGGAAGTTATTTTGTTAAATGTTAGTACTCTGTGTATGGGATAAGAGGCGAGGTCGGGGGAGGGTGAGGATGTTGCTACTCCCGTAAAACCCACAATCATCGTAATGCCTTCGAAAACCTGTTAGTAAACATTTCGAATTTCCTGGGAGGCAACGCAGAAAATATTTTCGTTAACTGGTATTGGCTCTGACAGTGCATTACTTTGAGACAGTTTGATGCTGCGGTCAACCATCGTAGCGATCGTGTAATGTCAAATGAATCCCATTTTTACATGATTATTGCTACTGTTTTCCAAGGATCTGTTGATACTCGTATAAACAACTTATTGACCTAAAGTCGTCGACTGAATTTTATTAGAATTTTATCGAGAATATTCAGAGTTTTTCCGTAATATCGATTCTTGTATTGTCTCTCGTCGAGGTAAGACGTGTTCAACGATTAATCTGCATCATCCTGGCAAAATTATATAAATTACATCTGTTATTTATGCAATGAATCAAAATACGCAACAGGAGGAGTAGTTATTATTTTAATCAGGTAATTGTATGAAAATAATCGAGAAATCAATTAAAATATAAATAAATAAATAACTCAAAAGGGTGATGTAAACTAAACGGCTGTGGGATTAGAGAACCAGTGGCTGTAAAAGTGGCAGCAGTACAATTGATTTACAGTCTGTATTATCGTTACAATTAGCCTGCACTGTTACACACATTTCCATTACCTTCGTTATAGAGACTGATGAGATCCCCTGCTATACCCGTAGGACGGGACAGATAGTTTAATTTGTGGGAAGGGGCCAAAATGAGTGGCTGTCAGTTGCACTTGAACACACTACTTTATTCATTTGACAAACATTACAAAAGAAAAGAAAACATTAAAAACAGAGCTAGCCAACCATTAATTTTAGAACTTATTCCCGGCTAAATGCGCCATTCAATCTCACGCCTCAGGGCAAAACAACTTTAATTTTAAACTGGCTGAAGGCCAGTCACTTGAGACTCAAAACAAGAATTTGAATTACAAAAGGCAGAAGGTCTTATCCTAAAATTTCTTTAAATCAGGCTGAAGGCCCATACAATCTCACGCCTTAACGGTAAACAAGTTTAATTTAAAATCGGCTAGAAGCCATACACAAACAAACAACAAAGTCAAATAAGGCAGCACATCAAACGGCTCTCAGAAGTTTCCAAGGATCGGACTGGAATCCAAACACTAACGGTCACTTACGTGTGAAAGGCAGTCGGCCCAACAACTCTCAAACCGACGGCAACCCAACCGAGTGACAGTCAACGGACCAAGCGACAGGATAACTTCCGCTCCACTCGACCAGAACACAACAGGAAGTTCAATGGAACAACGCAGAAGGTATCGGCGCCCACAACGAATTACACATCCAGCTGTCAAACTACAGGCCGTGCTGGACAGCCACAAAACGACGAGGGAAATACACTGCCTGAATTTACGTCAACGTCCAGGGCAGGTAACGGCCACAAGGCAGAAGATTCCGCTGGTGCACTTCAATTCAAAATAATCGAGTTAAGTTAAACTCCACAGGAGGGCGGCTAGAATTTCGCCAACTTGAAAACGCACGTTGTTGCTCGCGGGAAAGTGCTAACAGCCGCACTCGATTCCCTAGACCAGGGCTTCCCAACCTTCCCAGCTGGCGGACCCCTTCTTCAGTCGAAGAATTTCAGAGCGAAACCGATGGGAACTGAAAGCTTCTTCTTAATGCAAGTGCCGTGTTCCGAATGACCCCTCCCCTCCCCGCCCCCCCCCCGCCCCCCCCCCCCCGGTCACCCGAAGTATCAATAGTCTTTGGTTTAGAGATGAATGAAAACAACTTGAAATTAACGATCCAATTATGAGATTTTCTGCAATGGTATGAGCTTTGCTTGTTTTTGCCACTCGATAACTAACCAAGAAAGAAGCTTTTAATGAATTTTCATTAATTGTTTTTGCAAGAGTTTTCATGCAATGCTGAGAAGCAGCTAGTTCAGCACTCTTTCTTTTAAATAAATCGATGTCTTTAGCCTGGAAGCCCGGGTGAATACCTTCAAAATGACGGCGCAATTTAAATGGATCCATTGAACTGTTCGTAAGGATAGGCGCACAAATTACACACGGAGCTTTACCCTCCTTTGTCTCCATAAAGCCCATTTTTAAATAGCTTTCGTTGTACTTACGATTCTTGGTTATCCCACTTCCACAGGATACTGCAACCAATGGAGTACTTGCAGCGTTTTCACGTAATAAATCCGGCTGTGGAGCTTCTTGTGATTGTTCTTCCTTTCGTCGTCCTCCCTCCTCATTCATTTCAACTGGAAACTCCTTGTTGTGAAGGCGATGGAGAAACTGCACCCTTCTTCAATGATCCTGACTTCAGTCACCGATCCATGTTAGAAGTAATAAACTGGTCAAAAATCGACTTACGAAATAGGTAGTGCACTGACAATGCAAGTTTAACATTTAATGATGCCTGGGGCCGCACACGTGCCTGCGAGCGCTGTGATTGGTCGACAAAGGTCGCTCCGCGCATATGTAAAAGGTTTCAGTGCATCTAGCGCCGCACAAGCGACTCCCGTATTCTTGCGAAACAGTAGACCAGATAAGCCGCATTCTTCGGCACTAAACTGTGTATGTGTTCTCACTTAGGAACCGCAGAGGCTCCTTGGGAATACGACCTGAAGTAAAAGTACACACGTTTTTCACACGAAAAAAAAAAAAAAAATAGTGATGAAGTTGATTTTCACATTTTTGTTCAATAATTTTACCCATTATTTTACACGATTTGGTGAAAGGTGGCCGCGGACCCCCTAGAAAGAGCCGGCGGACCGCTAAAGGGTCCGCGGACCACCTGCCCTAGAGTATTCTTGTTCAACCTGAGGTTGCGCTCCGCTGCTAATGGCCCTGACGCCCACGGCCGTTAGAACCTAAGTTTCCTTTCTCGTTGTCTCTGTCTGGGTCTATGCTAGAATCTAATCTTCCTTCTTCGTTATATTTGTCTAGGTCTATACTTACCTCTCTCTCAGCAACGGTGAAACACTAGCCACAACGAAGCTGGACTGCACATAACCTTCAGCCTCACAGTGACAAGTGTTCATCATCCTTTGTCAAGAGAAAGGAGGCACTAACAGCAAACAGCAGTACCATCAGATTTCTTTGACGAGAGTGGAGGCTTTCCTCTCCGTACGTAAGCCCAGCGTCGCAAGCCGCAGGGCGACAGCAGTGATACAGAGTGTATGGGGGGTAACAGCCGTCTGGGCGCCGAGCGCTTCCGGGTGACGTGCCCGGCATGCCGTCGGGCCGGTCTCGTTAGGATCCTTTTGAACGCGGGCCGAGTGTTCCGTTGTGGAGGCGGCACGGGCCAGGGCAGGTTAACGGGCGCATAAATCACCTGGTGCTGCCTATCGATGCTCCCGAAATAGCTGCAATTAGGGCGGGCTTCGCCGCAGGGGAATACGTTCGCTGTTTGCTTATCGGAAGATAGCAGGCACGCGATCTGCCTCCACCTCAAACAACTTCCTTTATCCATGGCAATGACACTAACACCACCATCACCACCACCACCACCTCTGTTTACAAAAGCAGCTCCGAAAGCAGTTCTGAAATCCATTGTTGCGGCCTTCAGTCTGAAAACTGGTTTAA